>NW_027273879.1:22567500-23167500 GCF_046630095.1 Trachinotus anak | reverse complement strand
CCAATTATGCCCTCATCGCTCGATGTGTCCACTGTATCCAGCTGAGAATCTGGGGCAAGTTGTCCTGCAGTTTTTCTCCCTGCTGTTGTGTCACTGTCTGGCTGCTCCAGCTCAAGGATCTGGTAGAAAATATCTCCTGCCTCTGTCAGCTGTAGGATACATATACACTCCTCTCCACCGGATTCTTCTGCTCCTTTCTTATGAAGACAAGTCAGACCTGATGAAATAAGTTCAGGGTAAGTTAAGAATAAGTTCTGTCAAGGCTTTTCTGAGATACCGTGTGCAAGAGAATGGGGCGGACGTACGGATGACATTATAATGATAATAAAAACATTAAAACCTTCCAACAACTTACAGGTTCACATGTTGTATCTCGTTAGCTTGCAAGCTAGTCACTAATTCAGCTACGCTGACAGTAGTATTAGGAGAGAGGTCAAACCTGGGTGCTCACCACTTTTGAGACATTACGTGCAGTCACTACTTACAGTGGTGGAGGGTCAACAAATATCTCCAAAACCACAATGTTTCCTTATTACACATCTATTTCTGCACCTCTTCAAAGTTATTGCTGCCAAACGTTCAGCCAGTTATTAAATCTGAAGCATTCCACCAGAACAGTGAACGATTAATGTGTATGAATGTGTTTGTGTATTATTAGTGTAAGCACATTGTGTTTGTCTAAACCTTTGACTTAACAGACTGTGTCCCCTTGTGTGTCCATACCTGCAGCAGGTGAGGACAGTCTGTTGCTTGCCGTGTCCAGGCGGTGAGGAATCTGGACAGGAAGGTGTTTCAGACAGTCTCTGGGTCTGAGCAGAGCCTGAGCCGGACCTCGACTAATGCAGGCCTCTGCTCTGCCTCCTGATCACGCGGTAACAAACAGAGGGAGTATTACAAAACACTGCAACACAGAGGAGACTTCAAGCTTTACATTGGATCAAGATGAATGAAAGAACTACACAATTACAAATCTGTCTTGCTCTCATAATGCCACGATAGCTGACTGACCTGAGTACTGCAGCAGCATGATTTCCTGAGAACTGTGGGAGCCCAATAGGACCTTGGTGGTTCTGGCCCCTCCCACGACCGTGCCAGAAGAGGTGGAGCAAGGAAGGACATGACAAAACATGGGCGGAAACTGCATCATGTGATCCCACTTGAGCATTGGCACACACGGGAAACGCTCATCCATGATGTAGGCCGAGTGCTGCCAAACAGTGGGAGAGTGGTACATGTGTTTGCGTTGAGTGGTGGTTCAACAAAATGATGTGAGATCAGCTCAAACAAATAAGATTTTCAAAGCATCTCAGGCTCCTGGTTTTTACCCAGTGATGTCTGATTATGTCACATGGAACTAAATAATGATATAATGCTGTGAGTAACTTGATCAAAACACAAAATGAGACTGAAAAGAAACAGCTCTCTAAGATTAAGAGTGGACTGTGTGTGTGTTAGCTCCACAGACAAACAGAGTTGTGAGTCTTCTCTGGTGAAAATGATAAGCTGATCGTGCCATGTCAGTTTCAGGAGACTTCCAGTATTTGGAGAAAGTAAAAGTCGCTCCACTGTAAAAGTCAGAAGGCTGTCTCAGTGTGTCAGACACATCTAATCAATATTTTATAAATTTTTATCTCATGTCTGGATTCAATAAAACTTTAAACCTCCACCCTGACTGCAAACATGATCTCTGCTGTTGAAATCCACATTTGTAAATAGATGCATTAGTGAAGTAGAATGCAACCCTGTCTTTTCTTAGGTCCCAGGAAGGGCTGTACAACGTGTAGAATAAATCTCAAAGGAGTTTTAAATCAAAAGCAACTGGACTTGGTTATTTGTCTAGGAAGACGTTTCACCTCTCATCCAAGAGGCTTCATCAGTTCTTGCTCGCACCTGACCAGGCTGGGACTGGTCCAACTATCTGGTGTGGAGACCCAGGTATTTAACCTCTGGGAGGAGTTTTCACAAGGCTGATGATGTCACTGGTTCCCTTTGTGCTCCATGTGCCAACAACAGTCGTTAGAGTGACTGTCTTGGTGGAGAGTCGGTATCGACTTCGTTACAGCCCTATTGTGTTATAATAAAGCGGCATGTCAAGTGGCATGTGACTCCAACGACTGTCGTTGTATTATTTTGAGTCATCACAGTTCTGTGAGCTGTGATGTCATTACTTGCACTATTTGTGCATCGGCTGCAGTCTACGGGATGGTTGTGATTCCTGGTGTCTCTTCCTGGGTATCTGCTGACATGGCATCTTCTCTGCTACGAGAGGTGAAGCCCTGCAAGCAGCTGAACTGTGTGCAGATTCTACTTTGACCTTTGTGCACCAAAATCTAATCAGTTCATCCTTGAGTCCTAATGAATGTTTGTGCCAAATTTGAAGTTGTTCAATCAAGGCATTACTGGTATATAGTGTCCACTGGATGGGATGGCTGTACTGACAGACAATCTGAAAACAATACGGCAGCTGTCACCAGCGTGGAGGCATAAAAACTACAGATCGTCTTACAGTGGGATCACACCTGCAAATGGGCACGCACACACAAAAGGTGAAAACAATACCAGCCCTGCTGTCCTGGCTGGTAAAAACCTCATGCATTAATGTTGCATTAATGTAATCTAATCTATCTAATGTAATCTTTTTTTTTTTTTATCCTCACAAGTGCCTCACCTGGAAATGCAGAGTCCTGACACATCAGTTTCAACTATCCAACCAGTTTCTGAGCCTCTTGAAACCTTCTTTTCCTCCAACAGTGAACAAACTCCAAACATGCAGCTGTGAGGAACCTGAAGTAAATTAGGAGAATCTGACTCCATGGCTGCACCACTCCATTAGACAGACATATTGTACCTGTCTCTCCAAAGGCTCATCCTGACATATTTGGTATATTTGGAGACTTTGGGATGTCCACTAGTCTGCTGTGACAAGATCCACAGAGGTTCTCAGACAGTGAAAACCCCCCGGATGCAATCATTTGTCAGATCCTAGTTTAAACAAACTACATGTTTGTATGTAATATTATAGGACTATTCGTGTACCTGAGTGGTGATGAGGTGGTGGAAGGAGTGGACGTCTCCAAGATATCTAGACAGGATGAGTCTCTCTCCGCTTCGACACTCTGAGGTGTTGCTGATACGAAACAGAGTGTGACCACAGACAGGACTTGCCTGGAGGGGCAGAGGAGGCATGGGGGGAGGGAAGAAAACAAAGCTCAGGAGAGGGAGAGAGAACAAGGAGGGATGAGGAGATAGAAAGAAGACAAGGAGGAGGAGGAGTTCACAGTAAGTGTGGTTGTCAGTTTATTGCTGTAATTACTCCCATATATACAAAGTTTCTCCCACTTCAAAACAAAAGGAAACAGCTTGGTCGTGGTGGAGGATTAAAACTCCAGCATGTGTAGCATTGAGAGCAATTTCATGAACTTCATGAGACATTGGCTCAGATCATCCTACAGCACTTTACAAGCACGACCATGAATGAGTGCAGTACAGGGGTCTCTAACGTTTATGACTCTGGGAGCTCCTCATGTTTTATATGACTGGTTTCATTACAATACTAAACCAAATCAGATGAATGAATGAATTTTATAACAAAAAACATCTGAAACAATTTTAGTGTCAAAAATCTGAGTCATGACTCAGTGAAACCTGAACACACAGACCTGATAGCACCACTGCAAATAAACGTCCATTCATCTGCTCAGAAATTAGAGAAAAGAAGAAGCTCCTCAGTCAGTGATCCCGTGAACAAACTAAAGGGCTAAAGAAAACAGGTCTCAGGTTGAGGCCACAGTTTAACTCACTGTATCCATGGCAACATATTTCCTATTTGTTGGAAAATATTATTTTGTATCTATTATGTTATCCAGAGGAGTTGCTATCACTGCATGTCCCCTAAAGCATATCTGATGTAATCAAACTCCACGGTGTGACTCAGCTGACTGATAACTGACAGATAATAATTTGGTGCTTTGGAGGAGCAGACTCACTGAGTGAAGCTGTGTTACTCCATCTATAGATTCATGGTTTGTACAGATGTTCTCTGAACCTTTGGCTGAGCTGCTCTAAAACAGGGCATGAGCTACTGGTAGCTTGCGAGCCACCTGTTGGAGTATATGGTTGCGTGGTTTTAAAAAAAGTCAAATTCCTCAACTGGCACAGAGGTCAGAGGTCAGAGGTTTGTCTTCAGGTGTTTTCACACCTGTAGTCCAGGTAATTTTGTCTGCACCTAGGGAAAAATCTCTGTCACAAAGAGCTCACAACGGACAACCTCGTCTCACCCTGATGTCTGTGAGCTCCACCCCTGTCCTGTCTGCATACAACATCACCCTCGGGTGGGCGGAGAATTCGCACCATCGCCATGATGACTTGGCGTTGAAGTACAGGTTGCTGTCCTCCTCCCGAACCTTGTGCATCCTGACAGAGCAGATGTTAGCTTGAGTTATAACTATAGCTGTCAGCGTTAACGCGTTAATCACAATGAGATTAAGGTCCGAGCATAACACGTTACTTTTTTAAATCGTGTTAATCACATGCTGCCAAAGATTCTTTATTTTACACCGTCACTGCTGCTGTTACCAAAGATTCTACAGCACTACATTCTAGAATCTTTGGCTGCGACTATTTTGACCTTTTGAAGCACCCTTACTTGTTGTCTAGCTGCCACAGACACTTCCTACAAAGATTTTACATGGCGGAGCAAGATACTTCATGGCAAGTCATGTGTATGGGAGCAAAAGGGGGTGGTTCCTGTCTGCATAAAGGGGTGTGTTGGGAGACCTAAAGTGTTTATATCCAATGCCTGAATTGTTGTTGGTGAAGATCAAATGAGTTGGAAAATAAAAATGTAACTTACCCAGAGCTCGTCTATGGATAAATAAATAATCATCACATCTTTATAATTATACGTCAGACACGCTAATGTTAGCTTCTAGTTCAGACAGACTGACGGTTATGTGTCAAACAAGAGAAAACTGTTCTGAAATGCAAAATAATAGAAATTGAATCACGTGATAAAACATGCGATTAATCACGATTAAGAAAAAATGAATCGTTTGACAGCTCTAGTGACTGTGACCTGACTTTGAACAGATAAAACAATAAATAACAATAAATTAAATCCTTCCTCTCGTTCTCACCCTCTGCCAACAGTCCACAGGTTCGCTGCTCCACTCTCACTTGCCACCAGCACTTCACCTAAAACATGAGGACTGAGAACACACAGCAGAGAAGACGCAGCTTTAACACCTCTTCCTCAGTCGGGATGTTTTCCAGAACGCACCTTGCTCTTCCCTGATGACCACTGACCTCACACCGATGCAGGTCGCGAACTCTCTGGTGTTGATGGCCTGCAGCAGACGAGGTTTGCTGCTTTCACTGAACTTCCAAACTCCACACATGTAATCTGACCGCACAGCAACACAACCTGCACCAAACAGACACAATGAAATGTCTGCACGGAGCAAACTGTGAGACCAGATTTAACTGCTCATAACATTTAAAAAGATTTTCCTCATTCTTACAGTTGTTGAACAGGGAGGCAGAGCTGATCTGTCTGATGGGGCCGTTTAGCTGGAAACTGACTGGGTCGCTGCTGCTGGCATTCAGAGCAGATGAACTTCCTCTGTGGTGCTGCAGCTCCACTCCGTGGAAGTCTGAAGTACTGTGTTAAGAACCAGAACCAACAGGAAGACTCTGCTCCACCCTCAGCTCACCCATCAGTTTTCAACATCAGACAATGTGTGTTTTCTGTCATGGCTGCGAGATTGAAGAAAAAAATCTGCCTTACAGCCAGCCTTAAAAAGCCCAATATGCAATACTATGTAATCCTCCTCATACTCGGTGCAGTGGACATATTTCAGTCTGTATTTGCTGTCAATCAACTAATTAATTGACCACTGTTTTTTGTAATGGTGAGACAAAAAAGATCTTGAGGACTAAATATGGCCTGCTGGCTGTCTTAAAACTCCAGTATATAATCAGATGTGCAGGATACTGAGGCAGTCCAGCCCCTTGTTTCCGGGGTACAGGAGGCAGCCGTGCACAGAGCCACTGCTGCTCTCTGAGAAGGGAACAAAGGCCAGTGCGCCACCTGTGGCTGCTTCAGAGAAGAGCAGGCGGTCTCTCTGGTCTGTCAGCTCCTCGTACACCAGGGCACCCAACAGCTCAGGAGGGACAGAGTGCACTACATCCGACAGAAGGACACTGTACATGTCCAGTGATCTGGAGAAATATGACTTCTGACATCTGGGGAAAAGATGCAACGTGAATTTAAAAAAAACAAAACCTAACCAGGATATCAACCAGACAACAAGAGATATTTGATTAAAAATCTTTGCACACACAGTCACTTTCTCACCAAT
Source organism: Trachinotus anak (assembly GCF_046630095.1). NCBI lineage: Eukaryota > Metazoa > Chordata > Actinopteri > Carangiformes > Carangidae > Trachinotus > Trachinotus anak. The sequence continues at coordinate 23,161,141 of NW_027273879.1, read as the reverse complement.
GAGTCAGGTCCACTCACATTTTAAACTTCAGCATGTCAAGGAAGTTCTTCACCCTCCACATCTGGACTGAATCCCTACGATATCTCTGCAAAACAAACAAAGACATACAAAGATTCTGATGACAAACGCTGCCCCCAGCTCAGAGCTACGGAAGCCCTGAAAGGCAAGTGAACATTTTTTTCCCTCAGTATCAACTTTTTGTTTTTTTTCATCTCTGAAAAAAAGCCCTTGTATAATTTTCTTTTTCTGGAAACAAAGACAAAAAAAAAACTTTCCACTAAAAAAAAAAAAAAAAAAAAAAAAAAAAAGTTTTCTTTTGGGGCTTTTTTATGCCTTTATTATAGCTTTTATTATAGCTTAGTGGAGACTGACAGGAAAGGGGGTAGAGAGAGGGGAATGACATGCAGGAAAGAGTCGGACCGGTCGGGAGTTGAACTGGTGACTGCCTGCTAAGAGCGTCTTGCGCTCAACATGGTACCACTACCATACTGTGTAAGCAGTGTACCACATATGAGTGTACTGATTGAAGAATCTGTAGAAAAGGCTTTCCACCAGAAAGTCTTTAGGAGGTCAGGTGAGATGGTATAAGGAGCAACAAACTCCGCACAAGAAATAAGCTGTGATGAGAGAATGGATCACACACAGGACTTTCACCTGGGAGACTGGAGTATGAGTCTCGCTGCGTTTATTGATTTTTCTTAACTACTCTTTTCTGTTTTTTCTTTATTTCTATTTCAAATCTTTCATTTTGAAAGCCTCCAAGGCACAATTTTCCCATGTACAGGGGCTACATACACTCTCATGCCCATCCTGAATGACAGGCACACAGAGAGGTCTGGTAAAGACAGACTGAGATAGTACTGCCTGCATCTCTCTCTCTCTCCTGTCACCTTCAGCCTGTGTCCTCCAGCACGATACCCCACACACAATTAACAGCATTGTCCATGGTTCTGAAACAACAGCTCAGCAATAGTCATAAATAGGAAATTAAAGAATGACAGAAAAGATTATATTTAAGAGGACTTGTTATGGACATTTTTAATATTCATTCTTTTATTCTTGGTGTCTGCTAAAACAGATTTAGATATTATTTTTCTCCATTTTTCTCTTCTGTACATCTTATACTGTACTCTATTCACTCTCTGTGTGAACCGCCCTGTTAGAGCTCAGGGCTCTTTAAGCCCCCCCACCCCCCACCCCCCACCCCCCAAACATGATCAGGTCACCAGTGACCCAGTTAAACATCACAGACCTAAAATAATACTGCAGACTTACAGGCTGCGAGTCTGAGTCCCTGGTTCGGCCACATTAAGTGAGAACTACAGAAATAACTGATGCAAAAATAAAGCGTCTAATTGTGCACAGTTTCTCAAGCAGTTCTCCTTGAAGTGCTGAGCTCACAGTAAAAGGTCTGGAGCAGTGGAGGGAACCATGGAAAAAAATGAAGTCAATTTCTCCAGGCAGCAGAGAACACAGTGTCTTTTCAGCGACAGAACTTAAGAAAACTCTTCCTTGTAAGTAACTATGTGCTGTGCCTTGTGCAGGGGCGTTCCGAGCTTGTAGGGGGTGTCCAGCTTGCAGGTAGGCAGCACCAAGAGACGTAAAGAGGTCAGTGGGTCCAGGAAGTAGGGTCTGGACCCCAAACGAGGTGTTTTCATACAAATAAGAAAACTGCATTTTGCCCTGACAGAGTTTCTCCCTTTGGTGGGAACTTTGAGCCTTGTGACTCTGTTGACCATCTACATGCACAAAAGGCTATAGAACACACTACAAGAGAGGGGGAACTCAGAAAAGCATAATGGGTCCCCTTTAAATATTACCAACAGATTTTGATCGTGACAACAGAGATGCCAGGTCCATGACCACATTACAATCACTGCTTGTTAAACAACAACAGGTGGAGCATTTGGACTGATACAGCTTTAAATTATTACTATTGTCATAGTCTCGTTGTGACACTGACCTCTCTCATTCCTTGTTTAAAGTTGAAGTTCTCACCCAGAATTTCACCCATGCACCCGAAGGCGTCCTGGCAGTGGTCCATGAAGAAGTTCTGCATCTAAACACAAAAACATCAGAAAACAAGACATAAGAGCAAAACACAGATGACAGATCTGAAGCTTCAGTGTGCAGTCAAGTTCACACAGATTCTGTTGGTGATGGATCTGATATGACCACACGGAGCATGAAATATCACCCTGCTCATCCTTCATGTAAAGATTTCACTTCTTTAATGTATGTGACTGAGTGAAATTTATAAAGACAAGTAAACTGTGCTGTCCCAGTTAGAAGATTGGCCTGCACGTGATGTACACAATATACAAATCACAGACATAAAACACTGCAGATGACATTAAAAGGTACACTCTACATATCTCTTAAATGTGATAAAAAACTTAACGGTTTTTTTTATTTTTTAAAACTGTACTCACGTGTTCTGTGAAGTTCTGTGGATCTGGAGGCTTTGAAGGCCAGAGGAAAGCTGGAAAAAGGTTTACAAATACATTTACATATGCTTATATAAAACACATAATAAAAGAATGGTGATAACACATTTCCAAACAAACAAAAAAAGACAGATGGAAAATGTATTCAATAAGACATTTAAATTTTTTTGGATACAAAAAACTGAGAATATTGGTTTAAAAAAAATTGCTCAGCCATTGCACAACTGAGTACAACACATGTCAGATACTAAGTGTGGAGTCTCAGACCTGCTTCACAACCCCTGATCTGAAGTGGAGGGTCAACACGGAGTGCTGCCTGAGGCCTGAGTGACCACCTCCCTGAGTGATAAAACCAGCTGTCAGGTACTCACAGTTTTTAGGAGACAGGAGGGGCAGTGGTACAGGCTCAGTATAATGCCACTTCTCCCCTCCAGCTTGATAACTAGGTGTAAATGTCCAGCTGGAGAGAGGACCAGAGCCGTCCTGAAACCACAACCAAATCATAAGAAAGTCTGAAAATACAGACACAGAACAGACAACTTTTTCAAACTGCTGATCCAGTCCAACTAAAAACCCATTAACTCAAAAGGTCACGATCAAAACAAAGCAACACATGCCCACAGCGAGAAAGCTTAAAGCAGATAAGTTGGTAGTTCTTAAACAATTTAACTTTGATATAATAAGTAATTATTATAACACTGCTTATGCCTAACACCACTGAACAGACAGCTAACACATCTGATCTGTCTTGAATCTTTTATTATTAAGTGTGAACTGCATTCAGGTCTATGGAAGCCCATTTCTTCTTAAAATAAATAAATAATAAAATCTATAAAAAAATATCAATACGACTGATGCTATGCATCGTCTGACTTGATCATAATTTTCACCTGGTACCTTTCTAACTTAGAATGTCAAATATTTGTTCATCAAGAGCATTTTATATTATGCGTTATTTTTGTGTATTTTCACGGCAGAAATCTCATCTGATGACCAATCACAACGTCACTGTCCTCTAGCGATATACTTGGTTTTTCTGATGCAATTTGTTGCGACTGGGGTGGGGTCTGTATCTCACTCTCTTCATTATTGTGTTTTTTCTTCCTCACTTTTCCCCTAAGTTTTAGTATTTGTTTGGGCGGTGAAATGTGGACTTGTTGGTACAGATGAAAATTACAACAGCTCGTTCTCTCGCAGTTAAAGGGTTAATAAATTCAAATTACATTGGGGCTTTACAGCAACTAACTGTCACAAAGTAACAAAACACAACTTACTTGAATATTTTGTACTATTTGTTAAGTCAGTATTAAGCACACAGCAAACCCACCTGAGGTCGGATTCGGCCGTAGCAGCCCCAGTTTCCACCGGTACAGAGCTTCAGGACAGAGTCCGGCGGTCCGCAGTTGTAAAAAGCAGGAAAAAGTTGCCGTGGAAACTCGTAATCCATTTTATTTGTTGCTAACAGATTGAAATAACTGTCAGGTTTACCACTGGTGTATGTGTGGTTGTTCCCTCACTCTTGGGATGGCTGTGGACAAGTCTGAACATGTTGTTCTCCGGCTAAACTAGCGTTAGCACCCCAGCCCTTTGCTGTTGGCTAGCATAAATACACACCTATACACACCTTCCTATCGTCGTGACCAGCTCTCCGCACCCCCGACTTACTCGGTTCACCTCGGCGTTAACGTTGTACTTCTGTAAGACAGAAAACGGTGATAAAATTGTCCCAAATCCTCAGCGTACCGACGAACACGTGTAGACAGCAGACTTACAATCAGAAAACGACAGTCAAGTTTCAGAGTGTGAGCAGCCGGTAACAACAACAAAAGGACTTCCGGTCTCATTTTTGTTTAAGAATAAAAGAGTCGAAAATAAAATGAAAAGTGAAAAAGGAAATTACCCTGAAACGACTTTCTTGGAAAAATAACTTAATGAAGAGGCAACATGTAAGATGATATGAGATGACACGCGAAATAACAATTGTTGCAATGAAAAATAAAAATACAAAGTGCCAGCGAAAAACAAATCCATAAAAACGGAGTTGTTTGGGGCTTTTAGTTTGTATTGGGATGGGCTGCGGTCGTTGTTTTGTTGAGGGCTCCTTTTAACTTAAGAAGGTTCCTAACTTTCCTAACCCGGAAGTATCTAAGCTTTTTCCCCTTTCTTCTTTTTTTAGAGTAATTGTTGGATAGAGTTAATTTCCTTTCCTTTAGGTCACATGTCTTCTGTCTTCATCCATGGTATTTCTCCCACTATTCCCTGTAGAAACACACTGTAGACAACAGTTATGTCTTTATTGGATTATCTTCCATTCATTTCACTACACTGAAGTGGATCATTTGTCATGTTTGTTGGATAAAACATCTCATTCTAAAGAGGATATCATTCTTAAAATGTAGCCTAGTTGTACAAATGATTAAAAAGAGAGGGACATTAATAAATGACAAAAATAATGGAATACTTATGCTTTACTTTGCTGCCTGCTTTTTTGTATCTCTCTATATTGTATAATATGCCCTAACTACTTCCTCAGCGCAGCTATGCAGATAGCTAAACTAGTCTGGCTTCCTTTCATGTTAACTTGTTCTTCAATGGCAGAACAAAACCTGAAACATAATACTTTCTAATTATTAATGTAAAGTTGAATATTTCCATTAATGATGCTGTTATGAGGCCATCAGATAAATCCCAACAGACAAGGTTCAGATTGTTTTTAGTTGCATGAAAGATTGTAACAACTCATTCAAATAAACTGATAGTTTGGTCAACCTCTCCTCTCTGATTACACTGTATTACACACAAACCTGCAACCTGAATTTCCAGTGTCTTCAGCACTACACCATCTTACACTATTGCTGCTCTGCAACCAGCAACCCAGCAGCTAATGCTGGAGTACTTATGTAGTTGATGTTATACTATGACATTGTATAAGCCACTGGTTCCCAGCCTTTTCCAACTCCTGGGCCACTTGAAAAGCTCAAATAATGTTGGTGGCCCACATCTTACCCCGTAGCAATGTGATGGCTAAATAATGCGCTTACAGACACAATTTTAATTTTAAAGAAAATGATCAGAACTAAACTGGAAGCAGGGGAAGCTCAGTTTTTCTTTTCTGTTGTGGGGGAGAGATCACCATCTGTCTCTGGACTTTCATTTTAATTTTTCCTGTTGCTAACTATCCATTTTGATACCACAGTTTTTTCCATTTAGCGTGCAATCAGACTGAGATAGCAAACAAATATACAGTGTGGTCTGTAGTCTCCTTTACTGATTGGGTGATTACAGTTCAAATGTAGTGGCTGTGAAAACTACAGGGCAGGAATCATTACATTACAAGACATTATTCATCATTTAACATTAACGATAATATGTTAATGTAAGGTCTGGATGGTGGTAAACAAAACAAACAGGATGGAAGCCAGCAGGATCGGGGTGTAGGGTGTGGTGGAGGAAAGAACAGCACCAGACAGTCTTTTCTTCCAGAGCTATGAATTTTCTTTTTACTTATTAAAAAAAAAAAAGGTTTCAAGGATACGAAAATCTTACAAGGCTGGTGGATGACAAATACAACCTTTTTGGTATAGCAAGCTCCAGCTGCAGAGGCAACAACCTGACCCCCTCACTCTGACCCTCCATGCTGCTTTCTCCCCAGGTATATAAGCCTGGAGTCTCTACCAACTCACTGGGGGGCACGTGACCACTCCTGGTACCTTTAACAAATATATTTACATTTTAACATTATCTATATTTACATTCACACATTACACATGACTGCTGCCTAGTCCAGGATAAAAAATACACACAAACACAATAGATACTAAACAAAAGCCCAAATTTAACCAAAGCCCTCTGCCCCCTCCCCTCTCTCCTCTCTCCTCTCTGACCACTTGGTCCAGCCTAGCAAAGCCGCAAAGTGGCATCAGCTGAACCCCCTGCAGCAGCAGTCACATGTGTGTGCTCCATGAAACACGCCCCCGGAAGTAGAGTCAAAGAGAGAGTGGTTAGTAGAGTTCAAAATAAAAGCACAACATAACAAAAATGAACTTCCTGTATTACTATCTCCAACTTTACAGAGTCAGTGTGCGTCTTTCATCTTAGTGAGAGGGATGCTTCCCTGCTCCTTCACACTTATGTTTATTTAATTCCTTTTCTTTATTGAACTCATTTTTACAGTGCTTTCTCATCCATATTGATAAACTACTGAAGGTTTTCAATGAGGCCAAGGAAAATGGATACTTTGCCAAGTCAACACACTTTTCCCTAATCTAGGACTGTGATTAGGGAAAAACCTAACAAGGACACCTTACAATGCGGAGGGTATCGCCCTATCTCACTTCTTAATTCAGAAAGGAAAATATATGCAAAACTTTCTGCAAGAAGATTAGACGAAATCCTACCTAAACTCATTCACATTGATCAAATTGTTCAGGGGTGCCCTTTGAGTCCTTTGCTCTTTGTTTTGTCATGAGAACCTTTGGCCATACTGATTAGAGAAAATCACAATATTAAAGGAATTGCAGCTCCAGCAACAGAGATGAAAATAAGTCTTTTTGCAGATGATATCCTCTTAACATTATAGGACCCTCCCACATCCCTGAAACATATTCTTGAAACTGTGAAGGAGTTTGGAGCTATATCGGGAAATAAGATTAACTGGGATAAACCTGAGGCTTTACATTTGAATGTTCACTGCCATAAAGTACATATTGCTAATTTAAATGGGTGTAACTCTGAAGTCTAGTATATATGATATTGCCCCATTTAATTTGAAAAAACGTATAAATAATGTCAAATTATTAAGAGATGGAAATCTCGCTCTCTAACTATTTGGGGAAAAATAGACAGTTTAAAGATGATTGTGTTACTGAGGATTACTTTCCTCATGGCAGCTATTCCCTTTCCCTTGGATAAAACATTTTTCAAAGAGGTTGACACAATATTCAGAGAATTCACATAGAACAACAAAACTCCTGGGGTTAGTTGCAATAACTCATATGTGGACAAGGAAAGGGGGGGCCTAGGCCTTCCGAATGTGTATAAGTACTATATCACATTCAACTCTAGATATCCTTTGAAATGGGGTTATGGCTTTAATTCAAGAGATACAAGATGGGAAATATGGAACAGGAAGTTTTCGACATGTTAAAAGATAAGATCACATTGCAGGGGCTGTGGTATGGTCCCTTATGTAAGAACATCGATAACCCTTTGATTCAGTTTTCTTGCTCCATTGTGAAAACATTCCAAAATATGATTTATTTTAAAATTAGTAACTCTCCCAGTGTTTCATTATGGAACAACTATAGGTATCTTTGTTGGCACTGCTGGGAAAGATCACTGGTCATACTGTTCATTGTGATCCTGTAATGTGCCTTCTGAATTACACTGGTGAGGGAACCTGGTCCAAACAGAACAAACACATTTTAACAACTGGATGCCTGACAGCTAAAAGACTGATAGCAACAAACTGGAAAGATGCAGATCAACTGGAGGTGGGACTGTGGCTTCTAACATTCCTTGAGGTGATCTCCATGGAGGGGGCTGCATCTAAACCGTCTGAAGTTTATATTGAGGAACAACAATTGCTCATGATGGAGATAAAATGGATGGAGATGTTCATAAAATACCCATCTTCCCCTGAGTCTCCAGTCATACTCCCAACGTAACATAAACTGCCCACTTCCTTCATGTAGTTTATGTACTGCTGTATTGTATAGATGGCAAGAACTACACTTTATGTTTAGCTCTATTTGTTTAAAAACAATAAAATTCCATGTAAAAAAAGAAAAAAGAAAAAGATTTACAGTGTTGTTACTCAAATTATTACAAAAATATTTGCATTAAACTCTTTTTAATAGGAGATAAATGCAGCATTTTGTCTGCCATCAATATATTGTTTAAAATAAGTAAAAATGAATCTAAAACTCTATATGGAAATTCTTACTGGCTTATGACTGCCACTTAACTTGTGTACCTTGCTTTCTAATTTAGTGTTGATGCTTCCCCCTTGTGACCAGAAGCAGAACTGTGGCTTGAAAGTGCCAAGAAAGGGACTGAAAAAGAAAACAACCTTACCTTGTAGAATACTGGGCTGAATTAACAACATATATAGACCTATTAAGTGCAGGAGAACATTATGTAGTGTTACCACAGATAGCTGCCAGTAACACAACCTATTAGTAGCTGTTTTACAATAAACCTTACCAATGTAACATAACAAAACACTAATAATAGAAACATATCATGGGAAAGTGTGTCCAAACTTTTGATTAGTACTGTAGATGAAGGTCAAATCAAACCTCCAGGTTTTAAGGTAATACCTCTGTCACAAAAACCAAAACTAAACCAAAACAAACAAAACTGAAAAAAAACTTTAAAAATCTTATTAGTACTACGATAGCTGTGAAGTTTTTATTGGATATGGAGTGACAGAAATGCAGGACCAGAGAAATGATGAGAGAGGCTGTTGAAAATCACTGACTGACACAAAATCTACACACAATAATTACACACGGATGTGCAAAACAACACATGAAAGCATCACACGAGCCATGATGAATAAAAAACACCCTGCACATGTCCTGATCAAACATCTTACTGCAGTTGTGCACAAAATCACCAATGATTACATTACATTCTAATTACACTTTATACATTTTTAATTACTCATTGTAGCATGAGAAATGTTATTTATCCAACATCCAAAACTCAAAATTTGTTGCCTCTGGGGGAATTCAGGTCTCTTTTCACTTCTCTTTAGGGGGATCTGAGCTCCCCCTGACTCCCTGTATCAAACCTGGACAGAGGACTGAGCTCCCTCTGATTATTAGAGCTTTGATGTTTTGTGGTTAACATTTACAGAAAGGTCAGTAAAAACCTTATTGTACCACATGGCTTTCTCCTCAAACACCCTCACCTTTTCATTCGCTCAGAACTGCGAAAAGCCCAGTTTTCCAACTAAAAAACGCTTGACTTGCTTCATACCACTTAGGATATTCAAGTTCAAACAGGAACCTCACGTGACAGTCTTGACAAAGAGGACCAAATCCATTTAGTCTCTACTCTTGGCCCATACTGTTGTTTTTAGTATTTTTAGTGAAAAACATTTTAATTAAATGGGAATTCTGAGAAAACAACACAAAGATGCCGATGAGTTGCATCAGCGTTTTAGAGCTTGCTGATAGACAGTAGATATAAAGTAGTGGGCAGTCTCTGGGTGGGGTCTGTGGGTGAGCAAAAAAACTGACATACTCTGGCCTGAATGGACAGTGGTTTTCTGAAGAAGCAGCCTCACTACAAAGGAAGTAGTTATTAATTCCCCATTGCAGTTTGTTTCACTCTAACAGACTGATTTTGTTTGTGGTCATTTTTTAAGTATGTGCTATTGAAATAGTCTTAATGATACAACTGCTATTTCTATTTTGACAATTTTTGTAATCCATAAAAATCCATGGTTTGCAAACTTGCACAATTTACAGCAAATTGACTTAAAACATGCAAAAACAGTGGTGTGATCCTTTTAATATAAGAAGTCTAAATTATGTATCAGTGACTGACCAATGTACCTGGACCTTCGCTGTGAGATAAACCTTAGTAAATCCTTACTCAGACTATCTAAATCCATCCTGCACTGCATCTTTCTGCTTGGAGTTTAGAGACCCTCCCCCCACCCTGACCAGTCAAGGCAAATGGCCACCCACCATGAGCCAGATTCTGTTCAGGATTTCTTGGTTGCCAAGTGCTTGCTCATGAGGGAATGTTGGGTCTCTGTAAATGATATTCAAGACTACGGCCTAGACCTGCTCTATATGAAAAGTGCTATGAGATAACTCAACAGAACAGTTGAGTGTTCTGTAATGAGTCTTTAGGGCTACCTCTGGCTCATTTATTATTTAGGATTTGGCCCCAGCACAGTCTGTGTTTGAGAAAATGGCGTTCAGTGCTCTTGAAGGGGAGCTTTGTTAATGCATGTGTGTGTTTAGAGGTCCTTATATCAGATGAACATACTTGTTCACAGTTTATGTTAATGAGGAGGTTCTTCTTAGGTCTCTTATGAAATGTAAACTCATCAGCATCATGTGGCTGTGAGAAGTGATGCCTCACTGCATGTGGCTGAATGTGACTTGAAGGTTTATACTTGGTCAGAAAACATATGGTATTTCAAATATATTATAAATTAAAAAATAACAATACATTTTTTCACCAGGTTTGTAAATTCTAAAAACAATGACAAGAGGAGACCTCCAACATTTCCTGCAGTTCTATCATCTACCACAGCAGCTGTAGTTATGTTATTGTTGTGTGTTAATACCTGGTAATGTAATTTTCTCGTTTTTTTTTCTTTTTTCTCTCAATTAAAGTAACATAATTCATTCCTATGCACACATGAACTTCAGTATATGGTAACAGATTATATCTAATAACATGATCTCCAATGTTATAGCTTGTTTGTCTCTTTGTGAAACAAGTGGTAAATCAGATTATTGTGTTCTGTCTTTTTTATAGACTGTAGTGTTTTTATAGCGTTGTGTGTTTTATTATATGGTGTTTATTGTTGCACTTGTGTTGTTTCTTATCTGTTTTTATCTGCACCTTTGACTGCAATTCAGATTTCCCACTTGGGATAATAAAATGAATCTCGCTATCTATCTAAGTCCTACATTGTACCTGTGGTTATTAGATATCTCAGGTCTTTAGAGACCTGGAACCACACTGCTGTAAGGGTACTACAATTTTTACTCATGACACGAATATGTGCCTCAAGAAACTGTGGACAAGGATTACAAATTTTGTGCCAAGATGAAGTGAGTACAATGCCAGCTCAGAGGACATGAGCTCCTCAGATTTCAGTTGGGGAGCCTGTTGTTGGGGCCATTTTACCATGCTCCAAGTTCCTAGGCCACTTAGTCTGCAGAGTATGTTGTTTTGACTCGTGTTCCACTGAATTAATCCAACCTTATTGTGAAACCCAATATACTCACACTGAAGGTTTACTTCATATACCAGCATCACAGCACACAGTTCATTCTTACATCTCAGCCTGGTCCATTACCGTCTTGATATTCTACATATTCATTGCACTAAAACTGTCACCTATCACATAGTCAAAAAAACTTCAATTTAAACTCCCCTAACTTCTCAGGATCCCATTGTGCTGTCTGATCCAATGCACTAAACTGTTTTTACAGCATAATCACCTGTCATAACTTATAACCAACACTTTACAGCAGAATGGTAGAAAAATAAGCATAAGCTCTGCACAGTCCACTATTCAACAACAATGACTATTATACAACTTGAATGAATTTAGAATGTAAGCAACCCAACATGTCCTTACAGCATATTTACCAGAAAGAACCAAATCAACTAAATTTGCAATTACAACTATGATTCGTGATACTGTGGTGAATTAATTCAGTTTGGAGTGTAAACAGTGAGTGCAGTTACAAAACTGCCACTAGTGCAACACAGTATGATATTTATATACACATAAAACATAATAGGTTATAATGCAAGAAATAAAAGATACACTTTGCGTGTGATGTGGAATAACTGGCATCTATGAGGGACTGAACAAAAGGTTTATAAGAAAGGTTAAAGTACTGAGTGGCTTTTTTGGATGTATACATTTTAATTTTCAAATCAAAATCTCCTAGTGAAATTGCAGCATGAAAAGATATATTTTCAGTCCAGCCAGACCAAGTATGCCTTGCTATGAAGGGTTTCCTCATTGTGCCACATGGTTTTTACGTGCCAATCTACCCCTCTGAAATTCTGTTAAACTAGTCAAAAGGTCAATAGGTCTAACTTGAAATGATCTTTTCCCTTCAATTTTTATTCTATTTGCTCATTCTTTAACAGTTTTATGTATGCATCTGTGAGCACAAGATTATTCTGTAAAATGCACCTTGTAAACATGATATATACTAAAACAATCAATCAGCAATCTTAACTAGGTTTGAACTCAGGGCCCCTCTTCAAGATGGGGCCTCAAGATCGGGAAATAGCACAAGTTTTGCCAGTGGGCTCCTTTCTTTTTATTTATGATGTGATTTAGTGGCCCGCACAATATTTACACATTTGCGATTAATCTAAGCACAACAAAATAATTGCCACAGGGTGAAGGTGGAGTGGGTTTCCTTATTATCAAGCCTTGTGCATGTTGGAAAAAAATCAAACAAATGCTTTACATACAATTGTAATTCTTCAATCAGCTGTTTGCATGGAGAAATACACAGAAGAGACTTGAGACAGCCTCCACTGAATGCCACATTTTCTCACGACTCTATGAGGAAACGTCCAGACACACAATAGTGCATCGTTAGCAAGTGTTGTGTGTGGCGTTTAACGGAGGCACCGGGGTGGCAGTGAGGCAAAGACTCCTCCAGTTGGTTTGATTCCACCCGCATTACAGTCCCCACCAGCTCCACTCAGACCTCTCTGAATCCACTAGCCGGAGGAGCACTATGCGAATATATACAAACCAACTTACGTTTGGGACTGGTTTGTTCATAACAGCAATTTCGTAAAGATGCAATTCTCTCTGAGGCTGTGAAAAGGAGCAAGAGAAGCAGAGAAGAAAACAGAGGAAGACCGGTCGGATCCAACTGTTATCTCGCTGGGTAAGCGGACTACTCAACTAGTTAGCAAGTTAGCTAGCATTAGCAGCTACTGCAGACTCGGTGTCTTGACGCGACACAGTGGCACGTAAAGCTGCTAATGGCTCAGACAGTGGAATACTACAGTCACTTAGATGTGGAGGATACGCTCTTAGACCGACTGGTGGATAAAGTTTGTCCACCGGGGTGGTCAAGAACACCATAGACTAGTCTGACAGCCTTGCCCGTTGGTCAGCTGGTGTGATGCTACTACTAGCATGCTAGCTAACTAGCCTGTTAGCAGCGTCGTTATCTCCACTGCCATTAAGATAACGCGGATAAACCACGGTTCAAATCAAGAGAACAAGAGTGACAAATGCAAGCTGATCATCATTTAATTGCATGTTATTCTGAGGCTAACTAGTCGGGCTAGCTATCTAAACTCTTAACCTATGTCTGTTAAACCACAGAACCAATGCGTGCCATGCCCATTAAAAAGATGGCATGTTTAATGACATCGATAAATTGTCACAGTTGATAATGTTTTGCTTTGTGATAGAGATTCTCTCATGATAAACAATAATGTGACATTTATCCAAATCCTTCGGTGAATTCGGTGTCTAGCTAGTTCTTACCCAAATCAATGTTTGTATCATGGAATGCCCGTGCTGGTCTTACCGCTGTGTTTTCAAGTGGCAGAGTAGTTGATGATGACTAGTGTTAGCTCAAAGTAGTGTTTTCCACCAACGTGTTGGCTACAACGCTGAGTCTGATTGTGGCCACTCACAAATGAGGCGATGATCTGTAACGAAGGGTTAGGGTTAAGGACTGGGATACATTAGACATTAAGTGAGTAGTCAGGGCCGACGTTGTGTCGAAGTCGATGTCGATATGTTTCCCTATACCTTACCCCACCCCAACCAGTTATCTCTGCTACGCCTGATGATAAACCTAACTGCGCCCTAACCACAACCACAGAGGGGTTGCTGGGGTGAGTGCTGATGGTGCACTATTTCATGGGGGAACGGACTCCGACGTGGATGCTCCGGTGTTACGCTCCCTCGGTACATACTGGGGGCCCGTGCCCTTGACGTGAATCTGTGGGTTTTCAGAGTTACAGCAGGGGTTCACACCAGGATACATCACCATGGTAACTTACAGGACGTTCACACGTAATGTCTAAAACTGAACGGAAAACAGCCGCCGTGCTGCTCCGTCCTTCAGCGAAGGCGTTGGGCAGGTTGTGCTACGGTTGCGCCCGCTGTTACTCATCAGTCAGTCATTCTCAGTAGATGTAGGCTGTGGGCATCAGCGTGCCACTGGGTGCCTGTTTCAGGTGGCATCCTCCTTCCCTTCCGCTCCCCCTGCATGTTACGGTTTTTTAAATTCCCTTTGGTACAGGAACAGCCTACACACTGAAAAGGGCAAGTTTTGATGAAGATTTGGATCGTGTAATCACAGTCTTAGTTTATTGGTGGTGTTTTATTTGCATTGAATTAGTCATTTAAATGACAGTGCTCACCTCCCTACATACAAATGTTACACCAAAAAAGGTACCCACCCTGGCACTATTTTGCTGGGACACCATCGCTGCTTTCTGGGCTCAGTGCTGCCCAAGATGATTGTGATTGGTTTAAACAAGTGCAAACAAGCCAGAGCATTTTTCCCCAACAGCAGAATGATAATGGTGCAGCCAGACCATTCTCCAGCACTGATACAGCACTGTGGAGGTCTGGCTATGCAAGACTACTAAGAAACCAAAAGCTTCATTGGTATGTTGAGAAGTCCTTGGAAGGACAGGGTGAGACAAGACCTGTTGAGCTGATAGGTTAATTCTTGTTGCATGGCCTGTTCTGGGCTTGCTGCATTCAAAAACATTCAGATTTTTCCATGTTCGTGCACTGCGGCTGCGCCCGAGAAAACAAGAGCATTCCATCTAATGTGCACACTGACAGCATTGCTTTCAGTTGTGAGCATGCTTGACATGTGTGTCCATCTACTGTAATGTATGTGTGAAAGTAACAGACACTACATTTGAATGGCCCCTTAATCCGAAAACACACTGTTGCCACCGACATCAGTAGAAAACGTTGTCCTGCAGTACACCAACTGGACCAATACCAGAGTGGGACATCATCCAGACATTAACTTGAATTCATGTGTGGACACCCACTTCTTGAACTCAGTTTCTCACCTGAATAGCTAATCTCCAGACCTGTGGCTCGTCACGCAATATCTTTTTTGCCATTGTCTTTGTAATAATGCGATTTATTTAGCTCTTGGTATTTCGTGACTACAACAAGTCATCAACAACCTTTGTCTGAGAAAACGCAGTGGCGTGAAGTGTCATGGGGCGGGGTGGCATGTAAACGAGTGCCTGTGCACGCCTAGCCACTGCTTGTGTCGGGGGTTGTACTCAGAAAATAATAGGGCCAGCTGTTTTGATGTGCACCATTGGTGTGTTTTGGTCTTTATTCTTCACAAAATTGCTTCAACCTCCAGAGAAAGTTTATGTTCTACGTACGCTTCAGTATCCTCCTAAATGCATGAAGCTGCAGGCTGCCTAAAGCTGAGAGTTACTGAAATCAAGACGTGTTCAGTGTGTCTGCTGGTACCATTTCTGTGTGGTGGTCAGTCGAGAAGACCACATGTCGATTAGGATTTTGTGAGTCAACTCACTACAGTTTTTTTTTTAGCTGTCTCCTATATATCAATAATGTATTATTAATATAATTAACTAGCTATCTTTTAACTAGGTTTATTGGTTACATGGATGTTTCTGCATGTTAAATTCCTTCAGTGAGGATTAATCAGAATAGGCCATTAATGTGCATGTGAATACACACTCGGCAATAGTTACTGTGTGCTGTCTGGCTATAGAAATAAATTCAACCAATGGTGTGCCAGCTCATTGGTCTGCAGTCCTTTAGGGTCAGAAGCCCAAACTTTGCTCCTTTTCTGGATCTTTTATCTTCTGTCTTTGCGTCACGGCCCTGAACATAGGACTATAGTAGTCAAGGAGATGCTATGCAGGAGGCCTCTGTTGTCCAGGCAGCTGCAAGAGGGTTTCTGCTCTGTGTAAATCACACACTGCTTAATTCTTATTAATATGCTGCTGTGTTGCAGTATCCCCTAGGACTGCATAGTTGGACTTTCAGTAAGTCAGTAAAAATCCTCTGCACCATAGTTTAGACTCAGTGAAGTCAAATTTACTGAATCACAGAGGCTTCACAGTGTTGATTATCTGTGGATCTTGTGGCCTTGTTGACACACCTACCCCTCTGTTTTTATGTTACACTCCAAAAGGTTAATATACTCTCGAAATCCTCTCAAGTGAGGAGCTGAAACTGTGTCATGTTAACAAAGTTTGCATGCCTGTGTGGGTGAGGAAGTATGATGTATCACTTTGTGGGGAGTTTTCATGAGGTGATGTCATGCAGAGGGAATGCTCACAGTTGAGGGTTTGTCAGTTACATCTGCGCAGAGATCTCAGTGTGAGGAGGTTGAGATTTACTTTGCTTAGTTCGTATTTATTAGAACGAAAGAATGCTGACGAAGGCCAACAGCTTGGTTCTGTTTGCTGCTGTGCATATTAACAGTGATTTATCCTTATTTGTGAGGGCTGATGATGCTTTTGCCAGTTCATATTTGTTATAGACATAATATACTTGAAATGTGAGAAAAATTGATTTATGATTTTATCGATTTAGTTAGAACTGTGACTCTATCTCTACTGATCAATATAAAAAAAAAAAAATCAATTGGTTCCAAAAATCAATTCACATTATCAGTCTTGAACAGTATTGCTATATTTTTTTTTCCCTGTCATGAGTTTAGCTTGCCACTCCTATAGATGGCACTGTGTCCGTTTCTGCTCAGATACTCCTCCTTGGCATGAGCAAGAAGAAAGTGCAGTGTGGCAATTGAGTGACCATCTGCAAGCAATGGAAAAGTAAAGGGGAAAGTAATTCAACCTGCCCCATACTATTTGAAGGCAACATTTCAGGACATTTTGGATTTTATAACCCTGAGGGGAAGAAGGAGCTTGATAAGACCCATGTTATATTCAGGCTTTATACACATTTTTAGGAGCTGAGAAGCATATGTCATGCAAGAGACCTAATCAAAACAAAGGAAATGTCCAATGTTGTCATATTGACATTGAAGGTGCATTGATTGAGTAACAGGGAAGAAAATATTCAGTAGCTGCCGGTGGCTTCTGAGCTGCACAGTGAATTAAAGCCTTAAATTAATGAATGAAATCATTAATTAAATTGTTGTTAAATGTTGCTGTCGTTGTTTGTTTAAATCGTAAAGGTGAAAAGGCAGAAAACATGCTTTCATTCATCATGCACTCTTCTGACCTTTCTTTATTTGGGATGCATTTAAAGAAGTAACACAATAAAGTAAGCCTGTTACACTTGGACAGCATGTGCTGCTTCCACAGAGCTGCTGGAAATCAAAGTTAGCTTAGCTACGTTTTCATAGCCTAGCCTGTTAGCTTAGCTTGACCTGTGCCACAGACTCTCCTGCTGCTTAACGCCACATTGAATATAAGCTGCTACATCCACAGTGTTGTCTGATATTACTGAGCTGGATGTTTGTCTGTTGCTGCGTCGTGTTCTCAAGATGGCACAACAATTGATCATGTGATCATAGTTGACTGATGTATGTAAACTTGTTACCATAGGAACAGTGGTTACATACCTGCAAAACGAAATTAGAAATTAAATGCACAGATTTTTAGTAAAT
Source organism: Trachinotus anak (assembly GCF_046630095.1). Lineage (NCBI taxonomy): Eukaryota > Metazoa > Chordata > Actinopteri > Carangiformes > Carangidae > Trachinotus > Trachinotus anak. Next base: position 23,143,344 of record NW_027273879.1, on the reverse strand, counting down.
ATCCACAGCTCAGTGAATTCAATGTTTCTCACCTCTTTACTCAAACGCTCCAAAGACTAAGCTCACTGCAATGATTTAATTAACACTGTATACAGCCTATAGGATATACTCTGTATATGTACTAAACTTTATTGCTCACCTGCTTGTCTGTAGACTAAAGGAGATGGCCCAGTAGGTACAGTAAAGAGAAATGCAGGTTTTCACCTCAAGTTAATTTGCCATTAGTTCAGGTAATTGTGCTATTTTCCTGCCTCTTCACACCACTTTCCAGGAAGTTTATCTTTTTATGGTGTGTTCTATTGCAGAACTCTACAAACATGCCTGAGGTTCGTGAACTTTCTGAAGCTTTACCAGAGATGCCCATGGACCCTATCACTGGAGTCGGAGTAGTGGCCTCCAGGAACAGGGCACCCACTGGATATGATGTGGTAAGTCACAGAACACCGCTACGCATAGATGGACAGCTGGATACCAAATTATCAAGCCAAATAATTAGCAGTTTCTATTATTCCAAAACAACAGTTTGAGTTCCAAAGGTGTAACTTCCTCCGTCTTTACAACACTTTAAGACAGTCCTACCACATCGTTTTCATCTCTGGTCCAACCCCCCACATGTGGTTGGGACATTGGACGGGTCAGCATGCTGCTCAGTATCAACGCCTGGCTCCTAGCTACAGGAAGTTCTTCCCTTGTAACTTGCACAACTTTGAAAGAATCTAAGTCTTTAGATAACCTTTGCTCATGAGAGTCCACAGATTCTATGTGAAAAGTTACGTGAAAATCAGACACAATGCCTAGGAAGAGTTAAAAAAGTGGGTTTTGTATATTTCGCAATTTTGTGAAAAATAGTTATCGGTGGAAACGGACGTGGTCTGTATTAGCAGAATCAGCTACTTTCAGTGAACACGTCCATGTAAGGTTTTTGAATGTGCCACTTTTGCCCACAGAAAAAGTTTTTAATATTTGCTTGAATGAAGGCTTGTGTATATATTGATGTTAATTGATCTGCATATTTGGAAAAATATAGAGTGATGGACCTCTGAATTGACCATAGGTTGGAGTAAGGCAAACTCTTGTGACAATGTGTTGGATAACTAGAACAAATTTCAGCTCTGTATGATTAATGTTGAATTTTTGAAGTTTTGAAGTTTGTGGCACCCCTAGAGGCTAATTAGCACCAAATTTTGTACAGAGCCAGAGAGTGATACGTGGAACTATTAGCTATTAGTTTCATGTTAATAGGATTGATATATTTATTTGTATTTTTTTACTGCTAGCTACACGTAGATGTTCCTTTGCAACTTTGTCATTTTTTGGAAAAACGCAAGTCTTCTGATAACTTTTGATTACAGCGTCTATAGATGCTATGTGCAAAGTTTCATTCAGTTGGGACTAAGTGGCTAGGAGGAGTTTGAAAAAGTAGGTTTTGCATATTTTGTGGGGAAAAAAGTCCATGTGGAAATGGGCGTGGTCTACATCAGGAGATTCAGCTACTTTCAGGGAACACGATCATATAAGGTTTGTGAATGTGTGATGTACAATCAGGGCCAAAACACTCCTTCGTTCATCATAGTGCCACCTGTTGGTGGACACATAGCAATTTTGGTGTCTGAGGTGTGTGCATCATTCTACACCACCCCTGTAAATGGCATATACATACCTGTTACGGTCTATGCTACATTACCACTTCTACCAACAGAGGAATTAAAAAAAAAAACAAAACCTGACCGATTACAGTAATTGCTGTGCTGGCTCCAGCCCTCTTGGGCTTGAACCCCAAATAGGAGCAGCAGTAGCTTGTAGCCTTCAAGAATTTAAAACAAATAATACCACAAGCACATGACACACGCATAAGAACAGCAACAGTGATACAATAGTATAACTAGACCTGCAAGCAGGTATCAACAGGGTCAAGCCTGCCAAACCATCTGCGCCTGGCCGCACATTGAGGCGACACAGGTTGGACCCACAGGACCACCAGTGATATACAAGTCTCAGGTTGGAAGGTCTCTGAGAGGTCAACCTGTGTGAAGAACCACCACCTAGTGGCCACTGTTCACTGAATCCATCCCCTTTCACTTGCATAAGTTGCTTTAAAAAATCACAAATATTTAACTGTTGGGGATAAAAGTTTGAAAGAAATCACACATAAAACTGTTTTGCTCAAGTGTTTTTTGTTATTGTGGTGGTTTGGTTTAGTTTGGTTAAGAACGAGTTGAAATAGAAAATATTGAACATACAGTACAAATTACAGGAAGATAGTAAATATGATTGCAGACTCACCGTTTGACTGATCTGAAAGCTTTTCAGAACGCTTGATATCTATTATCTAGAGAAGGTGTCAGTTTTTAGCATTTGAATGAAGCACAGCTTGATGCAGCAGTACACAGATCCTCCCTGGTACAGTTGAATATCTGGGGTGATGTCCATTGGTTTTTCACCAGGAGAGTAGATTCTCCTCAGCACTGAGTCCAGCACCAGAAACTCACCATTCAACTTATGTTGGAAGAAATCTGCTTGAGTTGATGTGGCATCATTGCTTTTCTTTTCTCTTTGTATATTCAAAATCAACTGTCTCAAATCAGTCTTGGAGTTTTTTGATGACCTGTCTTAGCTTGAGGCCTCTGCTTGTCTTGGCACATGGGTTCCACTACAGCCTGTCTGACACCATCCCAGGTGAAACAACGCTGTCCTTAAACCTAGATTCAAGGCAGATGGCAGTGTTCAAAAGAGGCTGTAACACTGTCCTCATACCATTGCTCGAGATATTTCTTGATTGAAACCTTTATCTCCCCAGCAAATAGCATCGTCCTCTTCATCACTGAGACGTGAATATCTTCCACATCATTGGTAAGACAGAGGAGAGGATTACTTGCTTCACACCACTGTGTGCTTCACTAAAAGAACTCGGTGGTTCAAGTTTTTCTTTCAGAGTTTAGAAAGTTGTAATATCAGTGTCTCTACAAATCAGTGCCTTTTCTGCTGTCCTCTGGTTACACAGCTGCTGCACTGAAAACCTCTGTATGGTCAAAATATGGCCAAAATCCTCTATCACAGTATATGCAATTTTATATCATGGAAACAGTATAAATCGCAGTACAATAACTGCTCTGTGACATTTATCAAACATTTAGCAGGTTAAAGAAATTGGATGTTATTTTTCTGCTTGATTGGAAAAAGCACTGAGACAAGTGAATAGAATCGGGCGACATGCAGATGCTGGATTTGTCGTCACAGTTTAACAACCGCCTTGTCCTTTGACCTTTCTGCCTCCAGGTCTCCACAACAACAGATGGCCTAGATGCAGACCTGTGGAAAGACGGCCTTTTCAAATCCAAGGTGACCCGCTACCTCTGCTTCACCAGGGTCTTCTCTAAAGAAAATGTATGTGCACTCACCTCACCTCACCTCACTATGCACACAACAATATTTTGTTAAACATATAACATTTACAGCATCACTCTCCACTCTGTTCCCTTTTCTTCTCCTTTTCCCTGCCTTTGCCTGTTTTTCCCCAAAATTTCTCCCCATCATCTGTCCCCCTCTTCCCCCTGTCCTTTATCCCCGTCTCCACAGAGCCATTTAGGCAATGTTCTTGTGGACATGAAGCTGATCGATATAAAAGACACTCTGCCTGTGGGTTTCATCCCGATCCAGGAGACTGTTGACACTCGTAAGTTATCAAGTCAAGAAGGAAGACACAGATAGCATCACTGTGTGGTAAAATATATCTGAAAAATACCAATATGTTGAGTCCTAATAATAAGAACTTCCCTGTTAATCTTCATAGTAGCTCTTTAGCATTAATGTAAAGTTAATGAGCTGACTGTCTGTCTGTACGTCCCACAGAGGAGCAGGCCTTCAGGAAGAGGCGACTCTGCATCAAGTTTATTCCACGGGACTCCACAGAGGCAGCCATTTGTGACATCCGCATCCTGGGACGCTCCAAGCAGGCCCCCCCTCAGTACACCTTTATAGGGTCAGTATCTTTGGATTACATTTGAATTTTGGTTGTATCCAGCTTCTGTCTGATGGTGGGTTCCAAATGGGAAAGAAATATGTGACATTTGTAAAAAGATGCAAGTATAAAAGAAACATGAACACAGTTGTCCATGTGTCCCAGAGAAGCCAGGTATTAATGAGAATGGGAAAAAGGGCATGTGGCATGTACACACTTAGATTTTGAGGGTGAGTACATGAGGAAGTGGACAGGCTTTGAGTGAAGCTGTTACTGGAGGTCTTTTAGACTCCTTGTGGTCATGAATGCTTATGAACTTGTTTGACAGAGAGCTCAACAACATGGGAATCTGGTATCGCATGGGGAGCGTACCTCGGGCCCAGGACTCCACCCACACACCAACCACCACCAACAACATCCAGAATGTGAATTCCTCCTCCAGCTCAGCCCCAGTGCCAGCAGCTCCGATGCCCAAGTATGTTCACCCTAACTATGTGTTTGTACTTGTGTGTGCTTAAATGTGTCTGACTCACTCTGAGGAAACACTTCTATATTTAGATCACAGGGACGTTGGGAAAGGTGGCACTTTCAGCTGGCAAACAAAGAGTCCAATTACTGCCACGCTGTGGGTCCAGTTATCTGCTCACATGGCTTGTCACATCACTCCTATGCAGACAACACCCAGCTATACCTGCTGTTCCCGCCAGAGGACCCCACAGCCTTCACTGTGGGATGGTGTAATCTACTTCATTTTTTCATTGGCACTCATGGCACTAGTCCTCTGTTCCTTAGTCAGCTGTGGCCATAGGCATTATGTTTTCCAGTTGTCCATCTGTATATATGTCTGTAATGTCTCGTGAACGCAATTTCTCAATAACACCACAAACATTCACTCAGACTCAAAGATACACACAATGTGTAATAAGATAATATGATGAAATTATGACATTTATATCCAAAAGGTTAAAGGTCAACTTCACTGTGACATCATAATGTTCTGCATAAACATTTCTGGCCATTGTTCAGTGTTGTAACTCAGGAAGGGAAGATTGTGACCATATTTCCTGCAACTTGACTGGTTGGTGGAAGCATTCAACTGCAAGGTGGTGATTCTAGTTCAACTCTTAGAAGACAAAAGTCACATGCATTCTCATATGTGCATTGAAAGACTTTGGTAGCTCTGATCGTCCTCCTCTACATACAGGCATTCGAAAAATCTGCCAAATATAATAAGTACCAGAGTTGTACAAATCAAGTGGGTCTCTTCCTACATTACAGTCTTCTAAGTTCAAATTTCTCACTTTGTGTTTCTGTCCCTCCATTTAAGCTCATTAAGGAAATAGTGTCCAGAAAACAGATCTTTGCACTTTCAAAGCTACTCATTTGATTGGTATAAGTCATAGTGCTACAGCCACATCTTAACTTCAACAGAAACTGGATTTGGCAGTAATGATTACAGAGACCGGCCACCCCCTGAAGACCCAGCTGTTTCCTGTCCTGCAGTCCTTTCCTCTTTGCTCCTGCCCCTCCAGGTTTTCTAGTTCAGAGTGGATGTCACAATAACTATGTCCTGCTGAGGCTTTCAGTGGACACATCTCTGAATATCAGCACAGTATGGTCTTGCAGAGCAGATTCAGTGTTTTTCTCCTTTGAACTAACCAGGTATTTAATATATTCCTTTCTTCTTTTTGTCCCAAGGCATATTTCCATGACCCTTCCGGCCAGCTTCAGAGGAAAGAACACCACGAGACCAGACTATGAGCACCAGAACTCCAACCTGTATGCTATCTCAGGTCAGCGACGTTCTTTTCTCAACAATTTGTTTCTTTTTGAAATGCACCAATGAAACACATGAAGGGTCTGCAAAAAAGAAGTCATATTGTCAATTTTTGACAGATATTGCAATTGCAATACGAGTTATAATTTTAGTGGGAATTTTTTTATTTAATTTTTACTGAAAAAAATAAAATAAAATACATAGAGATGATCCTGATTTTTGCTGGGTCTGTACCAAACAAACCTGATCCCTTACATCTGGAGACTATGATTTGCAGGCTGGAGCGTCAGTGCTTCATTTATAATGGTATAAAGACAAAACAGCAGCTTCTGCGGTTGTGGATATTGCCTTCAGCCATATTGTGATTTCGATAATATATTTGGATTAATTGTTCAGCCCTACACACATGGTGTTGTTACTTTGTAAAATTGTACTTTACATGCTACAATTTTCCTTATTGGCATCAACATAATGATGGGTTTAATAACAAAACCATGCAGAGGTACAAATGTATTAATTAAGCTAGCAAAGCAAAGCCTGAAACCAACAGCCTTCCATTTAAAAGACTGTAAAAGACACGTTCATGTAGCAGTTATCTGCACTGTGTTTTTCAGCAATGGATGGAGTCCCGTTCATGATCTCCGAGAAGTTTGCCTGTGCTTCGTCCGATGTAAGTTACCTCACCTTGTCTGAGTTGAGTCTGAAGCTTTCTGGTGGCAGGTTGAGCTGATAGTTTTGAACAGGTTTTATGTCCAACTGTCTGCTTCAACCCCTCTGCTCAGATTCTTCACCTGTACTTTAATGTTACTAGTGTAAAGAAGATTGTTTAACCTGTGTGCCTGGAAGTATCTTGTTTGACTGGTAAATATTCTGTAAGGGTAAAAAGGAAGTAAGGAAGTTGTGTAAGTTTGGTGCAAATCAGTTCAATACTGTTTGTGTGATCCTGCTGACAGACAAAAAAAAGTTACTGAAGTTAAACCTATTTACCAAAGTGGGCAAAGACGTAACCATCACTGTTCTCTATGTTCAGCTACAGCAGGTGGATCTGATGGGCATCACGATCAAGTCGCTGGCTGAGATTGAGAAAGAGGTGAGGAGACAGATGATGGACAGTTCTGCTACTATTTTAGGAGAATTATTATTGAACTGATTTTCATAGCTTTGTCCATCATTTCTGTCAGTTCTGATCACACTGCACTCACCACACATTACTGAGACATGGGAAACACAGCAGCATTTCTACAACAAGCTCTGACAGGTACAAACAGGAGCAGTCACATGATCAGATCAGTTCATCTGAAAGTCTCAAAGCACTTTACAATAGAACCCCCCCACAGACACATTCCTAAAGCACTGTTTCCCACACATGCACACACACACACACACCTTTGATACATCGTTGTGAGTGTGATACATGCACACTGGAGGAGCTGGGAATTGAACCACCGATTCCGATTAGTGGACAACCCACTCCTGAGCCACAGCTGTTTATTATCCTGTTTTTTATTAGAACTGGGTTCTTTATAGCTCTTTATAGGGTTCTTTATAGAACCCGGTTGTAATAAACAGGAATTACCCCCTAACTTGTAGTTTAAAGAGAAAATGCTGCACTGGTTTCACTTGAGTGAAGTAGTGGCTGTTAAAAAGATGAACATGTCCAACAACATGTTATGTGAGATCTGGCATCTCTTGAATCATTAGTCAGGTTGAAACCTTCTGTAACTGCAGACTGTGTCCAGCAGAGGTCAGTGTGGTCCTGAGTTTGATGTTGCTGTGAAATCTCATACAACTCAGAGCAGATGAATGTTTTGACTCAGTCTTTTGATTTCTGCTGTTCTATGTTACAAACTGTTGGACTCTCCCTCTGTCAGTATGATTACAGTTTCCGCACAGAGCACAGTGCAGCAGCTCGCCTCCCTCCCAGTCCAACGCGGACTTCCCTGAGCTCTGAGGCCTGAGGACTCCCTCCCAACCCCACCCCATCAACACTCTCCCCTCCAGACCCCGCCAGGAGAGAGGAGAGACCTGTACACAACTACTGACCTGCCCGCAGCCAACAGTGATACCCCACCACCTCCAACACAACTGTACTGAGAAGAAAGAAGAAAAAAACAACAAAAATAATGAATTTCCTGAATTCTGGGACATGTTGTGGTCTTTTTGTGTTAGTGGTGCTTTTTAAATGAAAACGAAACTGAAACTGAAAACACTGAAAGACAAAAGCCGAACACTGATAGACTCTGTGTGAAGCTGAAATCACTGTACAACGCTGATGATACAGCTTTTAAAATGAGACATTGGACCTTTTGTGCTCAAGAAAATTGAAAATGAGAATTTCGTATGATTTTAATTTTTTTTTCTCAAAAGAGTCAAGAAGAGTTTTTCCCTTCTGATACAAATAACCACAGCCCTTTGTGAGAGACTTGTTGCAAACAAGATGAAAGCAGACGGCGCCCGTTCAACCTCTGGTGTTTCAGATGGACTGCGTCTGAAGACAGATGTCAGATCAGCCTTCCCTCCTTGTTCACGACACACCTGCTGCTCTGAGGGAATCATCCCAGTCAGGTGTTTGAAATACAAAAGGAATTTTTTTTTTTTTCAAAACTTGTACTGATCGATTTTTTTGTGTGGAATGATCCGTTAGTTCTGTGGATGTTACTGTGATATACTGGTGTGACTGGTGTGTGCACACAGTGTGTGGGAATGTGTGCTAACGTTCACTGTCTCTGTACATGAGCCAGCAGCTCGGGTTAGATATAAAACCACTGTTAGTGTTAAACTGGGTAGTAGAAGTGGTAAACTGGGTGACATGCTACACACACACACACACACACACACACACACACACACACACACACACACACACACACACACACACACACACACACACACACACACACACACACACACACACACACACACACACACACACACACACACACACACACACACACACACACTACTATTCTTGATTCTGTCAACCACAACTAATGTAGTGTCTGCTGTTGTAGGGCAGGGTATCATCATACATCATCATACATGCATCAATTCTGAATCACTTTTCAAATGACAACTTCAAACTAGTCAGACATGTAACCAGGGTTATGGGTTCTGGATTCATGGTGTCTGGCTGCAGTTACACCAGCTCCTTCAACTGTGTACAGTCTGTTAGGAAAGTGTCTGAGGAAGAGAAGCTGTTTCTGGGGTTAACTGTCTCTCCAGTATCAACCATAGACCTTGTTATTAGAAGTAGATACATTCATGATCACTGCTGGCAGACAAAGAAGAGCACAGCTCCCACTAAATCACTTTGAACTTACTGTGTTTGCAAACACAGGAAAATAAGTAAGTAAAGAAAAGTAAGATTGTTATGTTTTGTTTTTTTTCATTTTTCCCAGTATTTTATTAATTTCATTATCGTTATCATGACATACTGCGTGAACCACACAATAGACTTGACAGTTTCTGGTGGTCTGTGCCACGGGCACATTCAGTCAGTCACAAAAACAAGTGTTAAGGGTTTGATACCCAGCCCCCGCTTCTTTACATCATAAGAACTCTTCACTATTTAATGTTACTTTTCTAAGCACAATGTTCAACAAACACAAAGATGTTACAATCACAGATCTATTCTTCATCACACATGAACAAAGTTGTGAAGCGAAAGTGCTCTTTTTTTAAAAATTTGATGACACTGTTTAGATGTGAAACGTAGCGTCTGCATGTTTATCCTGTGTGACAGTGGTAGGTCTGTGATTCAGCTCAAAATGCTTCTTTTCACTTGAGTGAGTGAAAATTATTTTAGTCTGGTGACATTAATTTCAGTGGCTGTGTCTTTTTTAATTAATTTGATATGTCAAGACCACCACCCACCAAGAACCACTCGAGTCCAGTTCTAATGAGACTGATGGGATCTTGACTCTAAGAAGGGGTCAGTGCTTGGTCTGAGAAGAAGTCTTTTCAACCATCAAATTTTTATCTGTTTTTCATCTTGAAGTGGCTGGTATGGTTCCAGCCTACACGGTGTCAACTGGTTCTTCTGCAGAGGAGATGATTCAAATGATTCAGTAGTTCTAATAATTGGTGGAAAAGCCCCGTGATGAACTAAAAAGTTTTCCGAAAAGAAAAAAGAATCCATTTATAAATAAAATAATAACATTTACTTTGACAGGACAGTTGTTAATAGGGTAACTGCAGACTGATGTTACTCTGTAATCTGAGCAGTTTCGCCCATTAGGACTCAACAGTACTGCATTTTGAAAACAATAACAACGCTGGTAATGGCAGGTAAAGCTTCCTCCATGTTCACCTGATTTGATTACTTCAGTATAATGTAAACCATATGTCATGTTGTCTCTATTTCTACTGTCAATCTACAGGCAGAAAAACTTAACACTCAAATTAAAAGACTGCCAGTTGCTCAAAGGGCATAATCATTTTCCACTCTTGGCAGGCTTTTATTTGGCTGTATTTGTTTTTTAGGTTTTTTTGTTTGAACACTGGTTTGGTTTGAGACATAACAGCATCTGTGATAAGCTAAGATCGACTGTTATATATCAGCATCTCAACTTTTAACACCATCTGTATATGGAAGATGAGATATTACTCTTAATGTGTATTCAGTGAAACTTTTCCTTTCTGTGACCCTGTTTCATTTTCTTTGTCTATTCTACAAGACAGATGCTCTGAGAAAATACTTTCCTACAAGTGTCTCTGCAATATTACCAAGTCATAAATGCATGGATTAACTGCTTTTACTTTATATTTTTGTTTGATTAGTGTATTAGTTATTTCAGTATTGTGGCCCTGTGGTCCTAACAGCCCTTTGTTGTTTTAACCTATACAGCTGTCAGTTCCACTGCTGACATGTTTGATAGAGTGAAAAGATAAACTGCTCAAATCTGTGTGAAGCTCTGTGTATTTACGGTGACTGTGCCTGTGATAGGCTACACCTGTGTCTTCTGTCAGCTGTGGTGTCCACTTCCAGCCAGAAACATTTAATATCTGACTAATCTGATGTCGACACTGACATCATATAACAGTTGTGCTTCAATGACATCTGTTTGTTTGCATGTGTGTTGACATGAGGTGTCCGAGGTTTTATTGAGACGTTATTTTTGTAGGTTATTGATCAAAAGTCAGATTCTGCCTCATAAATAGATTTTATTCACGAAGGAATGAACGAAACGGCATTAGTTGACTTTGTATTATAAGGAAGTTTTATTAAACTTTGGTGACCTCAGTCTCAAGTCGGTTTTTATTTTGTCAGAATTATTGATAACACCATTACCTACACAGCTGTTCCTGGTCTCTCTCTCTCTCTCTTTTCTCCTCTCTCCTCTCCCCCACCCCCTCTTTTTTATCTCCTCCTAAACCCAACCGGTCGAGGCAGACCCCCCCACCCTGAGCCCGGTTCTGTTGCAGGTTTCTTCCTGTTAAAAGGGAGTTTTTCCTCCCCCCTGTCACCAAGCGCTTGCTCGTTGTGGGAACTGTTGGGTTTATTCTGTAACAAAGTAAGGTCTTGACCTGACCCTGTAAAGTGCCTTGAGATAATGTATATTATGATTTGGCGCTTTACAAATAAAATTGAATTGAATTGAATTGAAATGGTGAAAGTCGGTCAACTTCAAGCCAGAAAGAAAGAAAGAAAGAAAGATAGATAATCCACAGAGAAATTCATGAATCTTGTAGCTTACATGACACATATAAAACCCAATGCCCACCACTTATAATAGAAACAAAGAAAGAAGAAAAGGAACAGTTTAAAATAGAAGTATATGTTCATGGATGGATATAAAACTATCTATCTATCTATAGTATATATCAGTCAGTCAGTCTGCCAGAAAATGCTGTCCCACAAGTCCTTGCTGCAACAACATTTAAAACGACAGGTGATCTCAAAATATATATATATATATATATATATATATATATATATATATATATATATATATATTGAGATTCACTGTGCTGTTCACTGTGAGTTTGACAGTTGAAGTCTGTTTGTTTTCCCAGAGAGTGCTGTAGGAATGAGTCCTAAAACCCATAAATTAGGTATTTTAGGTATTTTTATTCCAAAGTCTATGTGTTTTTGAATGGGTTTTTGGTTCGATGCTTTAAATAAAGTCTGTGGTTAAGACATTACTGCCAAAGTTTGGTACACAGGTAGTCAAAACAATCAAAGCAATCAAATGCAAAAGGGTCATTGACATAACGTGCATATTTTTGTGTCCAAGTGTTTTACTTTCCTTTAAAATAATTTTAATGAATTCATGACATGCATCATTTTATTCTATAAAACTGCTGCAGTTTGACCATGGTTTCAGTACATTATAATAATGTATGTATTTTATATTTTGGCATCTCAAACCACCAAAATGTCAGGTGGCGCAACCGTCCAAGTTAATGAACAGCCTGAGAAAAGTATCAAATATGATATTTCAATAATAATAAATTCAAAATAAATACTGTGGCATGATTTCATGTTTGAGACCTTTCAAATAAACTAAATTCACAAATATTAATAGTTTTAAAGGTGTTAAGATAATTCAAAAACTTTTGTCCAGGAATTTGTGTATTGTCAAATGTCAGGGTGGTGCAACTGTATACATGCATGTTTTATTCTGAAGTGAATAGTTACAACTTCAAACAGGATATTCCATCTGCCAGAGGACCCCAAGTGATCTTTATTGATGAGTGAAAAGGTTTGTAGAGCTCTCTCAAATATTGATAATAGCTACTTTCAACTCATAGTTAGGCTGGTAGACTTTTCATGTCAGGTGGTATAACCAAGGTAAAACTAGGAAAATGTTATTTTATTATAAAACTCTTCGTTTTATTAATAAACTATATGTATGAACTTGCTAGCAAAGGCTACAGGTTAAACAGGTGTCTAAGTAGAAGCCTGTTTAATTTGAAATTAGCTGCAAAAGTCAGGTGACACAACTGAATCGTCAGGTGGTGCGACCAGGTAAAATATTTATTTAAACCAATAAATGATAGGTTAAAGTGAACAAATGGTTGAAAACTATGAGGTATATAGCTATTGTATTAAATAGATTCATTTGTATATTTATATACAGGTTTTTCTGTATTTAAATGTAAAATTAGATATTAAAAATATTAAATACCTGGCCACTGAAATGCAAGAATCTTAAATTATAGTTAACAAAAAACTCAACCACAAAGTAACAATGTGTTAGCCACTATAGACACACTCAGGTATACTTGCCAAAAATTTCACTTAGAATAAATAGCAGGAAAGTTATTTATATAAATTTGGTTGCGCCACCTGATATTTTTCAGGTGGTGAAGTTAAAAATACAGTCAAAAAATGAATTTAAAACTTTGAAATGTTGTAACACAAATAAGGCTTGTTGAAACACATTATTCTAATTTCAAAAATAAGCATTATATCCATTTTAAAAAGACTTTTAAAAAAAACATTTTTAAAAGCTTTATTTGTCAATGACCCAAAAAGAGTAGGACGAGGTGAGGTCAAAACGAGGTGAGGACAAAAAACTGAATGGAGGTCCTACAACTGCATGAAAGACACCAAACAAGTGTTGAAAACCACAGCCTTGAGTCTGAGTTAGTTTTCAGACTCTTCTCATTTCACAGTGAGACTCAGAGATCAGACCAGGAGAAGCCTCTCAGTGTGGTCCCCTTCAACTGCTTTGACTTTACACATGTGTTGGTGGTTCTGAGAGCAAACTGCTGCTGATTGATTTCCTCTTTTATTTTTCTTCTTTGTGTGTATTTTTTTTTTGTATGGTTTACTTACAAACATGAGCCAATTAGCTCTCCAGCAAACATGTGGCCTCTCCTGTCTCTGCCACCACAGGAGCTTTATAGGGAGGAGTTAACAGCGACAGCTGAATGACATCTGGAGATGCATCACTGCTACACCACCACAGAGGGTGGAAGTGGAAAAACTTGACCTTAGTTGGTCATATATACATCTAAGTAAGGATTGTTCTTGTTAAATAATATCAAAATTGTATGGAAACTATTACAGTTTTTTTCATAGCTCAATATTGCAATAGTATGTTCCTGCAGTACTGGAGGCTGCAGTTTCAGTACCTACTTTTTGCTCCACTGTCACCTAGGGATAGGGATAGGAATACTGGAGACTGAACTGCAGTTTCAGGACCTTATGCCTAGGGCCATGGACCGCAAACATTGCCATAAAGGTTTATTCCACCCAAGTACTACTTTCTGTCTTATGATTGCTAAGAACTGCATATTGGGCAATTTGTCCAGTTAGCATAATTAGGTAATTATCAGGTAAAATAAAGATGGAATCATATATGCTGTGGCCTTTGAGGTCACTAGATCTCAAGCAGATACTTGAAAGATTGGAGAGAGGCAAGACAGAAGGACAACTACCGGGGTTTGGTATCTTGCCCAAGGACACTTCAACATGTGGACTGGAGGAGCTGGAACTCAAACCTCCAACCTTCTGATTAGTGGACAACCCACTCTACCTCCTGAGCCACAGCCGTCTGTATGGTTTAAAACACTTGTTTTATCAAGGTTTCATATGGAGCACCAGAACCGACTCATGGCATCAGTGCACCACCTCCTTCACAGTGGACGAGGTGAGAGCCTCCTTCACAGGTGTGGGACCAGCCTTCAGCCAGTCGAAGAGGGAAGGAGACTGAGGTGGTGCACACTTAAATACCTAGGTGTGCACCTGGATAGTAAATATATTAGCGAGCTGCTGGACAATCTGAATTTACCCAAGGGATCAATAAAGTATTCTATCTATCCACAAAAGTTATTGACTTCAGTCTTTCTGCAAAATCAAAGATGTGCACATGTAACGAGAGCTGTATAACTCATCTCCTTCTACTTCAGGCCACACACATGTCAATCACCCCTCAATTTAGTAAAACCCTGACAGACCCTGACCTGTACAGAACTGAACAATGTCTTCTGCTAATGAGCTCAACCTTCTTTACACGGTCTGTTTTTGAGTTATAACTGTTGCTGATGATAGTGGTAGTTTGATGCACATTGTTTTTTTCTCTAGTTTTCATCAAAGAGAAATAATCTGACACACTTGAACGAGTAAGAATGAGATGGATGTCATTATGAGTAATTAACATGTCATGTCAGATAAATGCTTGCATAGGGCTGATGAGAATGACTTGTTGCCAGAGGACAGCTCAGACGGCCTGTGGAGTGATGACAGCAGCTCAGCTCTGTGTTTGTCTTTGGTGGAATCCTGAGGTTTGCACTGGGAGCAGTTGTTTTTTTGATGCTCTCTATTAAAAATTCATTGATAACTATTCTGATCACAGGTTTTATTGTCTTTTCACACTTTCATAAAGGAAAATCTTAATCTTACTAAACAAAAGAAAGGCTGCTGAACCCCTTTTTGCAATGAAGAATTGATGGCTGAGTGCATTTTAAAACTATTCGGCTAAAAACAGAATGGTACCTGTCTCCACAGCTCATCCACTTTTGTATATCTCAGCTGGTTTCAAGAACGTGGGGGCTCTGCCTCCATCACTCTCAAACTTCCTTCAGGTGGAAATATTTTTCTGTCTTAAGGTGCTTAAATCTAAGAATGGCCGAAGTTCTGAAGATTAAAGTCTGGCCACAGATCTGTGAGGGACAACAAGACATGTTAAGGCTTGATAGCCTTGTTTGAAGTTTGAGCATCAGCTGGACACCATCAAAGATGAAGTTACAGAGACAGAGACAAACAACCAATCATGTTCACATACACGTGGGCAATTTAGAGTTGCTAATTTGCTAATTAACCTAAGTCTGCTGGTCCAACTTTACACAGCCATGATCCAGAGTGTCCTATTACTTTCAGTTACTATCTGTTTTGTCTTTTGTCTGTGATTTACTGTTACAGCCATGTGTGCTGAGATGACTCCACCAGTCTGGCCGTGTGGTAATAAAAGAACCATAACTTTGGAATAATCATAATTTCGTGAAATGAGAATTGCTGAACTGGGTGTAGTTCAATGGACGACACAGACCACCAGCACGGATGTTACAACACGTGACTTGTTTTCATTTAAACCTAACTCAACTTGTTGACTGCTTTTAATTCAATAGCATTCTGCTGCACGCACAATTTCACAGAGTTATGCTGGTCCCACGAAAACCACTCTGCCTCATTTTCCACTACCTTTCCAACAGCTCAGATACATCGCAGATGGAGACTCGGCAGCTGCTGATTTTTCTTTTTGTCTTTTTTCCAGAAGCTGCTTGTTATAAATAGCAATCATGGAAATCAACGTGTGGGGCACGTGTCTTCAAAGAGTCTTCAATGTGCGTTGGCACTCTTTTATCTTCATTTATACATGTGTTGTATTACATTTACAAGCAGTGAGGGTTAAGAAGATCAAACATCCTCTGTTCTTTGCATCTTTTTTATACAACAGCTGCTGGAAAATTAGCAGAATGAGCTATGAGGAAGCCGTGTTAATTAGGCCCCACTCTAAACAGCATGGGACCACGGCCTGATTAACAAAGTTAAAAAAGTACCCACGCATTGCCATTTGTTCCTGTACCTGACAACATTTATTCACAAATGGTCTTTGTCAGGTAAAGGTGAGAGTATGAACAGCAATATGTAGACAACTGTGAGGAAATGTCACACATAATTTACAAATTAGATAATTAACAGGATACATGTAAGGACAAAGTGGCTGATAATCCCATTGTCTAATGATAATGTAATCATAATCTCACTGCTGATGTGTGTGTTCTGGTTGCACAAAAATATTCATACATTGTCACAAAAAACACACAAACACATGAAAGCTCATTACATTTTAAAAGTAGATGAAAAATACACAATTACACTTAAGAATATGATGAGATTCATTCCTCCTCCCATAGAGTTTTCCATACAAAATTTAAAAAAAGAAAAAAATGAGTCTGCAATTTAATTCTCAATAATCTGAGAGAGTGCATATAGAATCCAACCTAAAAAAACATTTGTAAATATCCAATATTGACATTATTATTAGTACTTGCCCACCAAAAAATATAATATACAGGTGGAGTACTGGGGCACCAAGACTGTAATCACATTAGGACCAGTGTATAGGATTTAGTGACGTCAAGCGGCAAGTTGGCAGATTGCAACCACCTGAATACCGCTCCCCCCACCCCTCCCTCTCCAAGCGTGTAAGAGAACATAAGTGGCTGTCAGGTAATGTAAAAACGTAAGGCCCTCTCCAGAACAAGTGTTTGGTTTGTCCATTCTGGGCTGCTGTTGAAACCAGGTGGCAACCCACCGTGACGTCACCCATTGGAATTGTCGTTTTGAAGCCTCGAGTTTCCAATTTGGCCGCCGCCATCTTGATTTTTTGAAACCAGAAGAAACCATATTTGGAGAAGAGGGTGGAGCTGAGGAGGAGCGAGGGGTGGGGCTGACCTGAGAGCCGAGGTCACTGTGCCCGCCCACCTAAACTGTCGACCTGACAACGGCATCAATCTTTCGGCTATGCAGCGCTGCTGAATCCGAAGTCATTTTCCATAAGTCGAGGTAAACTTTATTACGAAGTGTTAAAGTACTTTTAATAGTTAATAGTTAAAAGGGACTGCTCTTGATTGACAAGTGACATGTGTCAATCATACGTTAGCTATGCCCCAATGCATACCCTACTTTATCGTCTATTTTAAATTAAATGGGACTATGATTTAAAAAATGAACATCATGTTGTATTGAAGAAGACTTGAAACTAGCGATTGAGACCATAAACTCGTTATGAAAACGTTTACTGGAGTCATAAACCAAGTGAGAAGTAGGGTCATTTTCTCATAGACTTCCATACAATCGGACTTCTTTTTGCAACCAGTGGTGTCGCCCCCTGATGGTCAGTAGACAGATGCAGGTTTAAGTCACTTCCGCATTGGCTTCATTTTCCGGAGCCGGCGTCGACGTCCATTTTTATATACAGTCTATGGTTGAAACATGGCGGTGCAACAAGGTGGGCTCTGTGGAAGAGGACCCACTCCCTAAGTAGATATGAAGGGTTCATTCAAAACTAATTCCTCATCTTACTACACACTAATTAAAACATAATTATGAATATTTTACTCAATTTCTGTCAATCACTCCCACTAAATCCTATACATGGGCCTTTTAATATACAAGAAAAATGCTGAGGCCAACAACAGAACCAACAGTTTTATTGAAAAGGTCAAATGATCCATTTAGGCCTCTCAAGGCTTATGTTTGTCTGTAGGTTTGTCTCCAGGTGAAGAGCCTGTATAGATATTTTTATTATAATGCACATGTGCCTCAGGACTTAAGATTTAAGAGAATGTGTCTCAAGAGTATCAAACTGTATTGCAGCAACAATGGATTTCAAAGATGACACATGACCTGCCTGCCTGTCTAATTAAGTGGACTGTGCCTGAGCGTGTCTCACTGTGTCTGATACTCTCTGTGTGTTTACTAATTCCAGTATTTAATAATAATGATCCACTACACCATCCAAATCACCAAGTCCTGGGAGAAAATGGGCCCCAAGTGACCTGTCGATAAAGACTGGCCACTGTATGTAAGTGGACCTACATCCTAAAAAATAGGACAGAAATGTTTTGATAGATAGATAAATACTTTAGCAGCTCACTTATATATGCGGTTTAGATTTTAGCCTTTAGCTGAGGTGTTAAACAGGGCAGTGGGAACAAAGGATTTCCTGAACATTTCCTGTCCTCCGGTGCAGAGAGATGAGACGTTGGCTGCTGCTGTAGCTGCTTCTCTGGCCTGAAGGATGTTGTGGAGAGGGTGGTTGGTATTGTCCAAGATGGCTGCATCTTATAGAGCACGTGTCTCTCCACAACAGTCCTGAGTAAGTCCAGACTCCTAGCACAGACCCAGCCTTTTTAACCAGCTTGTCCAGTCTCCTTGTGTTCTTGTCTGACATGCTGTTGCCCCAGCAGACTGCATCATAGAAAAGGACATTCTCCACCACTGACTGATGAAACATCTGTGTTCAGGGACCAGTCCAATTGCCTGTCCACATGCATAGCTAGGTATTTACTATGCAATTTCTGGAGAAACTGTGGTGGGATGGCTGCTTCTGCCGAAGCTGAAGCTAAACTTTACTGCTGACTGCTGAGAAAAGTCTGAAGGTATCCTTCATAGTCTGAAATGCCAGCACCTATTTAAAATAGAGTTGCAACTAACTCTGTATGTCTGTCTGTCTGTCTTTCTCTCTGTCTTATCTTTTGTCTACCTGCCTGTCTATCTGTCAGTCTGCCTCTCTCTCTGCCTGCCTGCCTGCCTGTCTATCTGCCGCCTGCCTGTCTATCTGTCTGCCTACCTGCCTGTCTGCCTGCCTGCCTGTCTATCTGCCTGCCTGCCTGTCTGTCTGCCTACCTGTCTACCTGTCTGTCTGCCTGCCTGCCTATCTGCCTGCCTGCCTGCCTGCCTGTCTGCCTGTCTATCTGTCTATCTGTCTGCCTGCCTGCCTGCCTGCCTGCATGTCTGTCTGCCTGCCTGCCTGCCTGCCTGCCTGTCTGTCTGCCTGCCTGTCTGCCTGCCTGCCTGCCTGCCTGTCTGCCTGTCTATCTGTCTATCTGTCTGCCTGCCTGCCTGCCTGCCTGTCTGTCTGCCTGCCTGCCTGCCTGCCTGCCTGCCTGCCTGTCTGCCTGTCTATCTGTCTATCTGTCTGCCTGCCTGCCTGCCTGTCTGCCTACCTGTCTACCTGTCTGTCTGCCTGCCTGCCTATCTGCCTGCCTGCCTGCCTGCCTGCCTGCCTGTCTATCTGTCTATCTGTCTGCCTGCCTGCCTGCCTGCCTGCGTGTCTGTCTGCCTACCTGTCTACCTGTCTGTCTGCCTGCCTGCCTATCTGTCTATCTGTCTGCCTGCCTGTCTGCCTGTCTATCTGTCTATCTGTCTGCCTGCCTGCCTGCCTGCGTGTCTGCCTGCCTGCCTGCCTGCCTGCCTGCCTGTCTGTCTGCCTGCCTGTCTGCCTGCCTGCCTGCCTGCCTGTCTGCCTGTCTATCTGCCTGCCTGCCTGCCTGTCTGTCTGCCTGCCTGTCTGCCTGCCTGCCTGCCTGCCTGCCTGCCTGCCTGCCTGTCTGTCTGTCTGCCTGCCTGCCTGCCTGCCTGCCTGCCTGCCTGCCTGTCTGCCTGTCTATCTGTCTATCTGCCTGTCTGCCTGCCTGCCTGCCTGCCTGCCTGCCTGCCTGCCTGTCTGTCTGTCTGTCTGTCTCTTTGTCTGTGTGTGTACAGTCAGTTTGAATGACAAACTGAATTCAACTGCTAAATGCTTCCTGACTAACACTGTACTAAAATATATTTACAGTGAAAACTGATTAAATGTATGTAAATCCACGTCTTGTGTTTGGTGTTGGAGCAGTGTGTTGGAGGCCTTCAACAGAAATGTCAGTCAAATGTATGATAAACAGCACAGACATCAAAGACGTCTTCTAATCAGCTGATTTGAGACAGCTGATTAACATCCTGCACCTGTGTGTAGCTTGCAGACAGAGCTGACCCAGAGATGAGTGAGAATTTGGCTTGGCAAACCTCTCAAACTCCTGGTATTTATTCAAAAGCGGCACCTCATATCAGAAAAATGTTTACACTGTGAGCAGCACAAGACTTTCCTGAACACGTTTATGTGGTTTTGGTGTTTAAATGTGGAAACAGGAGTGAGTTAAAAAAAAGTTTTTTCTGTTTTTGTCTGTTTCTGAAAATTATTAGTATTGCTGTTAATGGGGCAGTTGGATGGTCCTCTCATCACTCAGAGGTAGGGTGACCATTTCCATAACACCAAAAAGGAGGACATTATGCGGCATATCGATAAATTACTACGGTGTACATAGGACTCTGGTATACTCTCATTTATAGTACAATTGTGAGTGGTTTAAAGATGATGTTTGTGTAGCTGAATAGGCTACACAAACATACAGTGGCCGGACAGGGCATTGAAAATCCGGACTGTCCGGCCTAAAGCCGGACGCCTGGTCACCCTACTCAGAGGCTCACAGTTCAAATTCTGTAACTCTCTGTCCTTTGGTAGACGCACTGTCAGAAAGAAGACGCATTCTTCTACATTCTCATCAAAAATGGTGTCCGAAAAGTGAAAGCTGTGGCCATGAAGATTAGTTAAACAGACTTTTTAAAATCAGTTTTACACCTTCTCCCGCTCTAGCCTCTGAACATTCTGTACAATTCACACCCATTATAAACTCAAAAGCTGTTAGAAAAAAAGCATAAAACTTAAACTATCATAAATAAAAAAAAAAAAACTATAAAAGATGTCAAAAAGCTGAATGCAAGTAGAATAGCTGAAAGTCTTGGGACCCATTTAAAGTTGAAATTAAGTCTCTGGCTAAAAGTATGCAGTAAAAGTAAAGCAGTTGAGTTTCGCGAAGAGAGGAAAGCTTTCAAGGATTTGAACATTTTCTCCATTGACTTCTATTGTAAAAAATGTGACAAAATGCTTAATATTTCAGAAGTTATGAGACATATCGTTAAAAAAAGTAATAGCTGTCATGTCCCCATCGAGATGCATGTTTTGACATTCGAATGGTGCGGGACTAGATACGGGCCAAAAAATGCAGCAGAAGAATAATAAGAAAAAATGGCAACAACAACAACAACGGTGGGATTACTTTGTCAGCAATCCCACCAATAAGTGTGCACCACCTCAATGTCCTTCCCTCAAACTCTGACTGGCTGAAGTGTGGCTCTAGACCTGTGGAAGTCAGGGACCATCTCCTTGGTCTTGGAGGTGTTCAGAAGGAGGCAGTTCTTGTTGCTTCATTCACTGAAGGCCATCGTCAGACCCCTGTTCTCTCCTTCCTGCCCATCCCTGATACACACCACAATAGCTGTGTCATCAAGGTATTTCTGGATGTAGCAAGACTCAGAGTTGTATTTAAAGTCTGCTGTATACAGGGTGAACAGGAACAGAGCCAGAACAGTCCCCTCTGGAGCCCCATGTGCTGCTCCCCACTGTCCCTGAGACACAGTTACCAGCCTGATGTACTGTGGTCGTCTTGTGAGGTAATCCACAATCACAAACAATGATTTCATATCTGCAAATCTTGTTCAAAATAAATGCATTTGTTTTAGTGCTGATGAAAACGATTTCAGTTACTTTTTACAGGTTTCCATGACATAATGACTTATTATTAGCTGTTACCATCAACATTATAATTTTCTGATTATATAAGATGTATAAGTTCCACATAGGATTTTAGTAGCTATAAACACCATGACACTGCATGGATCATACCCTGACACCCCCCTATCTTCCATTAATAATAACAATTATAATAATTATAATAAAAAGAGATCAAATTCGAAATTACCCCCACCCCCTCAAAAAAGCTAATTAAATAGAAAATAAAAAAGGCCTAAAGAAATAATTAAATGAATAAACAATAGATTTTGTTCTCAAATGCACAGCTTCACAGGTCTTCATTTTTTCTTATATACAGCACCTTAGAAAAAAAATGTGTTTTTTTTCTTTTCTTAAATCTTTGACATTTCCTTTAGAAATGGCTGAATATCGGAAATAGGACGCAAAGGTACAAAAACAGTGACTGAAATTTACAAAGAGTCAGTGGAGAAAAAAGGAAAAAAAGGAGAAAGGACTTTTAAAGAACTTCAAGCAAATATAACTGCATATAATATACATCCCCTCGGTGTTTGTTGAGTTTGTGTTTGTATGTATGTATGTATATGTTAAATAAAAAAATCTGTTCAAAAAAAAAAACAAGAAATGGCTGAATATACACTACAGCATATCTCACTGCAATAAAAGCCCTGTTCTCGCTACCCTTTGTATTTATCTTCGCTATTTCTCCAATAAATTCAAGTGACTTCATGAAACCCTGCCGGTTGATGTGTGTGTAGGATGCAGGCTCCTCCACCACCTCTGTGTTCTGGCCAGGAGAAACTGGCCACGGAGGCTGACTGAACCCGACTCCCGCTCATGAAAGCCTCCTCCCGGCTTCACAGGCTCCACCATGACGAGTTCTACCTGCAACTGTGAATGCAGCGCGGACAGAGGCGCACACAGCTGATCTCAGGCCCGCGCCGACACATGGCCAGTCCGTGGGGGTTTATGTGAAACAGCAGTCAGTCACCGTGTGAGCTGTACCGTGGGCAGTGAATGTGTTGCTGAAAGTGGACTGGGGAGAAAAAGCCTTTAACAGATCATCATGCAAATTTTACATCAGGCTGCACGTGCACAGATTTAATATTCATATACATTTATGAGAAAACATCTGTTCATGTAAAAAATCTGGAATTTAAACGTGTATAAAATTATATTTCTGTTTGACAATTAAATATATTGCTCTTGAGTATTCCTTTACAATGGCCCCAGTCAGTAAAACATTTATTATAATTTGAAATGTTCATATTTCAAATTAAGTTAAATGTTTAATTATATTTTCGGTCATTTCATTTGAAGGTGCGAATCGGTTCCTGTCATGGTCCCGAGATCATTTGTATTTTTCTTTTTGTTCATTTCCTTCTCTACTCATCATGTGATCCTCCAGGTTTCATTTGTTAGATTTGACTTTTTCAAGTAGATTAATTAGAACAAGTAAAAAGGGGAAACACTGGTCTTAATTCAATCTTAATGCTGCCAATAAACGTGTAGAAAAATGTGGAAACGGAAAATGTCTGAAAGGATAAAGCCGCGGGTGGAGAAGTGTTTCTGGTGTTGGTGCTACATGTGCTCCCTGCTTGAGATCTGCCACAGTCACTCCCAGACGCGAGAGGCCTCAGTGGATATTTGCCCTCAGTCCGTGGGATACGGGCTCCCTGTGCTGGCTTGAGTGGAGGCGGGTCCACCCAGACTCACGGCGCTGCAGGGCTGTGGGAGGGCAGGGGGAGGGCAGGGGGAGGGCTCCTCTTTGTCGCAGGGACCGGCTGAGGATGGCGCATCAAGTCCAGCTCTGCTACACCTCTGGACTGACATCAGCTGGTGGTTTTCTGGAGTCCGGAAACTTCTGAAGGTTTCAGCTGTGCGGATTCTAAAAGCCCATCAGCTCCACTTCGTCCCGTGCTGGCCGAGGGTTTTTAGAGATCCCGGGGAGAGGAGACGGCGCACACACCGGGATCTCCTCTACACGCTGGCTGGAGTCTGGAGCGCTCTTGGCGGCGCGGTCTCCACCCTGCCTCCCGTTCCAAGATGCTGAACGACATGAAGATGGAGGATGGTGCGCGGACGGACGCCTGCTCTCTGTCCGGGTGGATCGGTGAGTCCGTGCTGTGTCTGTGGTGCTGTCAGGCCTGCAGCCCCCTCCAGGACCCGGGCTTCTCCGTTAGCTGCAGCACTGGGTCAACTTGATGTCTGAATTTCTGGACTATTCTTCTTTCCACCAGCCACAGAACCTTTTTTAATTTGCTTTTATTTCATTTTATATTATTACAGGATCACACGTCTGCTACTGGAGGCCTTTCTGTATTTCTTCTATTTCACTTACTTTTCGTATTTATTTGTAGATTTTTGAAATCTTAAGTTTAAAAAAAAGCTGCTGTTGATGAGTTTTTTTACAGGTAGATGAAGATCTCTGCTACAACCTAGAATTAAAGACAACACTGAAACCATGGAAGTCCTTCTATTATAACATAGGCCACTACATTAGTGTTCAACCCTGGACTTACTACATTCTGTGGCTTCCTCCTTCTTTCTCTGCTTGTATTATTTGTATTTTTACATTTTTCCTCCAGTGTTTTAGATTAGTTTTTGTGGCCTCTTTTAATTTTTCTTTCTCTCTTTCTTAATTTGTCTTTTTTCAATTTAAAAAAAATGTATTTACTTTAAACTATGTCACATGATATATTCAACTTCTAATATTAACCTGGAATAACTTCTTATATGAGGATGAATGCTTAGGCCTGGACAGCGGGTGGCAGACAAAAAGGCCACATGGGTCTTTGTCTTGACTTTGAGGGGAAACAGACCCTGAGAGCACATGTTGGTGTAGGCTGCTGTACATCAGTGCAGCTGATCCACTTCTGTGCCTTTTATTTCGGCCTTGTTCATGTGACACATTCAAGGAAAACAGAGCGTGCAGTGAAGCCCGTCCGCTGGAGCTTGATAGATAAATGTCTGCATGCAGAGGTATGCAGCCCGCCTCAGTGCGTCTCAGCCGCAAAACCACGGCGCTCAAAGGTTTCTCACTTGATTACAAAACAAAAGACATTTCAGAGTTTGTGGTTCCTGCGTGTCCGGTGTGCATGCCCCCCCCCCCCCGTGTTACAGTGTCTCCCTCCTCTCTGGCAGGCGCGCGCTCTCAGCGGGCCGTGTGTGCGGGCTGCACGCGGACCATCTCGTGCCGCTTCCTGCTGCGCGTGAACCACGCCTCCTGGCACGAGGAGTGCCTGCAGTGCGCCGCGTGCCAGCAGCCGCTCTCCGCCAGCTGCTTCTTCAGAGACAGCAGACCGTACTGCCGGGGCGACTACCAGCGGTAAGACCCCCCCCCCCCCCCCCCCCCCCCCACACACACACACACACCGGGGGCCCGGCTCAGGGCGGCCCTCACCGCCAGGTGTGCGCAGGGCTCTGTCCACCTCCACCGTGAGTTAGAGGTCAGCTTTGACCTCAGCCCGCAGGCTACGTGCTTTTCGAAATGTTCTAAACCCTTATTTTGTTATTGTAATTAATGAACAATGCAAATAATATAAGTCAAAGGATCTTTTAAATTATTAGTGTTTATTTCTATGGAGTAGGCTCAGCACAGATTTGAATAAATGAATAATTTTATAGGTTTACCAACTCTAATATTGCTGGTTGTTTAATTGTCATTTTTTAATGTAAGCTAAGAGTTAATTAAAGGGTTAATATTCATGGATATTATTACAGCATAAAATTTACTCTATGGTGTTGATATGAATTATAGAAAGTGAGCTTATTTTTGTTATTTGTGAAATATGAGAAAATAGCAACAGCAGGCTCTAATGAACTAATCATCTAATTTAGTAATTAAGACATAACATTAATACTAACAATGATTTCTTCATGACTTTATTTGAATATGAAAACTCATTGTTTAATGTGTTGGCTTATCTTTTAATTCAAAAATATTTATAAGGCTATGATATATTAATAATAAACTGTACAAGTCGACAGAATAAGGTTGTTTTGATAAGTGTGCAGGAGTTGTTTTTTTTTAACTGAATGGCACATCTGTATACAGCTGTTGTTTTAGAATTTAATAAGACTGACTAGGCCTCCAGAGACTTTAATGTAGTTTAAAACTAAGACTCTGCATCATAATTCACAAATTCAAAGTCTGTAAAGCAAAAAGCTGTAGAAATGTAGCATAAACATGTGAGGGAGCAGTAAATGTAGAAGAGGAAGGTGTGAGCAGGGCATCAGGAATCTGCCACCCACAGAATCCCCTCAGATTCAGTTTGATGCCTTTGGTGTGGCTGTGTTTGACAGTGCTGTGTTGATATGAGCATTGTTGGTTGGGAGGGGGGGGTGTCTCCTGCAAGTGGGTGGTCTTGCCTGTTGTATTGAGGTTTCTTCCAGACAGCCTGGGCAGCATGCTGACAGCAGGCCGTCTGACTGACAGATCATCCCTCTGCTGGGTTTCTCTGTGAGCTTGTCTGCTTTTCCTAACAGGTCTTTGTCCAGTCCTGGAGCTTTAAAAGCTCACTGTCAGGGCTTCAGTCTTACTGCTGTATGCTGGGCGTCTGGGCACCAACAATAGGCAACATGTGTTTGCAATATCAATATAATGCAGAGGCATCCTGGATTAAGTTCAGCTAAAAACTTGTGAGGATCTTTACTTGTTGATTTTGCTGTTTGGACTTTTTTTTATTTTAATGGCATCTGAAAATTATTGCATTTTTCATTGTTTTATTTATTGAAAAATATCACTTTCAACTTAGAAATCCAAAAGGAAAAATATAGATATAAAAGATTAAATAAAATATACTATGACAATCAAATTACAGCAAATGTACTGAAAAGCGCAGGAAGGACAGCACACAGAAAGGAGATAATTTTTTTTTTTAAAGTGTAAATGATGTGTTTAAAGAGCTGCCTTGCCTGGCTTTCTAAGACACATTGAGGGGCCCTGCCTCTCAAGGCCATGTCTGTTTTTTTGTCATGACCAGGGAACCACAACCAAAGACCAACCTGGGAGCTCAGGCTGCACCCAGGTCCCAAATAAAGTCCGGAGCAGGGTCTTGAAACTCTAAAACATACGTGGAAGTGTACATAGATTGACAGAGTCTCTAAAGCTAAATGGAATGTAATAAAAACATATATTACAGTGCTTGAAAATATATATGTAAAAAAATGTATTTCTTAATGTTGAGAGGCTGCAGAATGTTCACTGATTTAGATGTTGATCAAAATTAAGCTTATTTTCAAATAACATAGTACAGATGTGAAATATAATATAATTAATAAAATATAATTTATTTAAATTATTATTATTATTATGAAAACGCAAAGCATATGATTTCAGGAATAAATAATTGGAAGGATCATTAACCACTCTCCCAGTATGGGTCATGTTCCACTGTGCTGTATGATAACATTCAGTCTGCAGGCATTTAATTGATAAACAGTTTTTTTTTCTTTCATTACAAATATTGGTCAGATTATTGGTACTGGACTGTAGAAAGATGTGTGGACATTCAGTGCATTATGAAAGAAAAACACAACGATCTTCAAAATGCAATTTTTGGATCTATGTTCATCATCCATTTGTCTTTTACCTCATTTATCTGTCAATTCTTTTGTTTTTGATATTATGAATAATATAGCATATGGTGGGAAATTATAGTCAATAACATAAAATATTGCCCCAATTTATACATTACTGTCACAAAATACAATTTAATGTGATCATAATCATTTCAATTCAAGAACCCTAATTTGTCCCCAGGGGGCAATTTAAAGGGCACAAAGGGTAGACATTAAAAACACACAAAATACACAAAAAATAACACACAACCAGTGCAAGACAAATAATACACATTAAGAAAAACAAAAAAAACAACAACAATGATATGAAGAAACAACAACAATGCAAAAAAATCAACAGTGTAAAACAAAACAAAACCTGTAATATTATAAGGAGAATGATAATAACATTAGAGAATGACATTACTAGTGTAAATAAATAACTACACATTAATGACTCACTAACTGTATACATTTTGATTTAAAAAAATTAGCTGTGAGAGAAGATCATCTTAGTTCAATAAAAAACTATGTTACATATACAGTATAGGTGCATATTTGGCATATTTGGCATATGTGGTATACAATCATAAATAGCAAAATAGTAGCAAAATCCATTTGCAGCAAGTAACTGTATACTAGAGTGATATTGTTCAAGAGCATTAGAAATTAGACAAACAAAGTTTATAATAAATTTCACATACAGCTGATAGTGTTTGTGCTTTGATTGTGAGGTCATGTCCACATGTATTTTTTTCCTTAACTTTTCATCTTTATTTCCATTTTTTACTTTCAGTCCAGTTGTAATTTTCTCTGTGAATGAAAGGTGTTCAGGATTATAAAAACCTAATGTGAAGATGTGTGTACAACTTTAAAAGCTTTTTCAGTTTAATTTTGAAACATCACTCTTCTCACTTCCCCTGCTGAGTCTCTTGACCCTGATATACTTAAGGTTCTAGTTACCCACCAAAAGCCTCTGGTCAAACAAATGACCACAGGAAAGTCATAATGAAATAAACACCATGGTGGTAGTGTGGGAGTGGTACTGTTAGTGGTGGCAGATCATTTTGCTGATAACTGACGTGTTTTTTTTTCTTCTTAGGTTTAATGGCCTTGTTGACACCTCAGTCTGCTTCCAACACACTAACAGTCACTGCAGCATGGGTCAATTTACTGTGTTAACTTCACCTAGTATCATTATATGTGTGTATAAACAATTTATTAACTGTCTATATACTGTTCATAAATGCTAAAATATGAGCAGTTCCTACATGTTTCATCCCTGTGCATTTGCATACAGTGCTGATAGAGGATCTCTGAACAGTGACTAGTGGAGCATCATCTTGTTAAATGGTGCTTTTAAACCACTTGACCTCAGGAGCAGGTTCACACATAATGACAGGAGGACTTCTCACAGGCTTCTGCCTGTTTCAGCTTTGTCTTCCTCAGCTGTTCACAGATAAAAATACTTATCAGCAATAACAGAGAGACATCATGGGTTTAATCAAAGCTCCTCAGTCCTTATAGACTCAGTCTTTGAGGAGGCTGACTCTACATATTATTCATAGTCTCAAAGCTCTCACACCTACTCCATGACTGTAGATCTGGGTATGGACAATAGGGACATGTCCCTACTGATGTCACTGTTGATGAATTTTACGTACCAGCTCCCTCCCTACCAGCTTCCATACCTACGCTCTGTTACCACTAAGATCTGTACAGAAATTGTGAGTTGACAGGTTTGTGTGTTTTCTGCAGAATGTTGGTTATTATGAAAAAGAGTGAAAGACTGGGATATGGGTCATACTCTTCTATGATCTGGCAAGTTCACACTGAATTACACATTGTTGACCAGCTGCAGCCTGACAATAGCAGTGGTGGAGTTGGGGATGAGTGGTGGTGAATCTGAATCTGTCAGTATTTATAGTTTAAAGGTTTCAAATGTCTTCACGGGGAAAAATGAGCATCAATTGATATTATATTTAAATTTCATGGTCTTCATCAGGGTCTTTTTAAAGAAGAACTGAAGTGTAAGAAACAATCCAAACACTGATCTTCTTTAAATTAGTTATAATAATATAATATTTATTATTTAATTCCTCCCTCCCTCTTTCCACGATGGATGAAGAGCAGAGTTCTGACTATATATGTGCTCATTAGGATATGAACATTATTCATATAATAACATCCACCTGTTTTTAACACCCACCTGTTTTTTTTTTAATGAAATTTGCATACTCAAATGAAAAAGCTCACAACAGAGGAACTGTAAGACAGACAATAGGACTTCTAGACCTTCTCAAAGATAGGGAGTCACTACCGCTTTGGTGGTTTTCCTGGTTTCTGATGCTGATAGATATTAATAAATCATATTTATGTGCTTCTGGTTAGAGCAAGATGAACTGAATATTTGAGTTCTGGAGACTCTAACCGATTTAACCAGGTATGAAACGTCAATAATGACAATAGTTTAAGCATTTACACCTTCATAATAACTTTGTAACCAGGTCGCTGGTCAATGTAAATTATCCACAGTTTGTTCAACTGATTTGTTTGTTAATGTCAGACATCATTTTATTCTGAAAATTCTGTCAGCAGCAGCCTGAGCACAGACAGCAGGGTCTCAGGTGAGCTCTGATGTCACAGATAAAACCAAACCTACGCCTGTTGTCTACTACTTATGAAGCGTATGGACACTTGGTGTCATCAGATCTGATCTATTTTACACAGCCATACACAGCCATATTTTATTGAGAACTTGAGGGAACTTTCCTTTAACTTCTCAGTAAAACTGGCTGATCATGTTTTTAGTACTTCAGTGCAAACCCATTTCAGTCAGGAGAAACTTAATTCAAAATAACAAATAAACTTTTATTGCCATGTGCAAAACAAACGGGGAAAAGTATGAGATGTGAGAGTTTTTGTCGATTACCCCAAAATGATTATTTTGATGTCATCATATGTGAAAAGGGGGTGAGGTTGTGTGAAGTATAGGAAACCCTCCAACAGAAAAGAAAAAGTAAGGAAGAATGACAAATTAGTTCGATATATCAATCCTTAACTTAAGGCAGAGGGGGACTTCTAATGAAATAAGTAATGAGAGGGTGATACAGAGAAATACATGCTGAAAAGAGTATCATTATGGTTACATAATTATACTAATGGTGAAAGAGGTCATGTTCCTCATGAAGTGAAGATGACTGAATAAAACATATGGGGAGGCAGCAATTCTAAATACGTGTGAAAATTAGATATTCAAGATCAAATTCAAGATCAGAATGTGCAACATAATGAAAGGCAACGACCAGACTGAGATGAAGGTCATGTAACCAATAGAAATAGGGTAATGACTCAATTTAAAAGTTTTACATGTATCTGTCATTAATAATGACAGCTGATGGCAGAAGGAACGAAGGACCAGGGGTACACTGGGCATTACAGTGAACTCACTGGACATAGATGT
Source organism: Trachinotus anak (assembly GCF_046630095.1). Taxonomy (NCBI): domain Eukaryota; kingdom Metazoa; phylum Chordata; class Actinopteri; order Carangiformes; family Carangidae; genus Trachinotus; species Trachinotus anak. Next base: position 23,112,484 of record NW_027273879.1, on the reverse strand, counting down.
AGAACAAAATAAAGCAAGGACCAAAATGAAATAAAAAGTCCTAAGACCAAACAGAAATTAAGGTCAGCAAAAAACTTATAATGGCAGAAAAAACGTTAGGGTCTGACGACCAAACAGAAATTATCAGACCAAACACCAATTACCAAAGGGAAATTAAGGACAGAAAAAACACCTTAAATAAAATAAAGTCAGATAACCAAACAGAAATTAAAGTCTACATTTGCTAACAGAAATGAAACCTCCACAGCCAAACTGAAAATACCAGAGTGATGAAGACCACTCTGAGGTAGAGATGAGGTATCATAACCTGATGTGCCAGGCTGACCAAATCTACAGAGATAGTGTTTACAAGAGTGTATGAATTTAAGTATTCTAGTGACAGTCAACCACCAGTTGAATTACAGAAGCACTTGTAATGACCAGAGTAGGACCACTGCCAGTTATATGCATGACTAAGCACTAGATGCAGAAATCTTAATTACGAGACAGTGCTGATGTCAGGCGACGTAAGAAAGGTTTAGAGATACCTTTCTGTAATTTAGCTGCTGGACTGAAAATAAACTAGGACAGGACGGTTGCTAACATCTATCTTTAATGATCCAGCAACCAATCAGGACTGTATTGAGGTTTAAATGGATTTCTTGCAAACCCCCTGCCAAAACCCATGGGTGGAGGGGGATCTGTGGAAAATACTGCAATGAATCAAAGGAATGCACAAACTCGTCATTTGTAAGTAAAGGCATTCAGTGATTAGCAGATGATACCAGATGTGCAAAAGAGCGAAACCCTCATCTGGAGGAGAACGTTGTTGTTATATTTATTCATCTGAGTCTGACAGGAGATGCAGAGCACCTGAAAACATGTATCAGTAAGGACAGCGATGAGCCTGAGCTGAACTGAGGAGGATCAGGAGGAATCATAGCATCTGAAAACATGTGGGCCACCCATGACATGGCGAATGGGGAACATTACAGAAAAATAACATATGACATATGTCCCTATGTCAAGAGTGATGTTGCTATATATTTCTCAATAGGGCGATGTGGTACAGTCTGTCAATCACATGGTAGCCCCGCCCTAACGGATACCCTACTTTATAGTCCTCTAAATTGAGCATAATTTAAAAAATAAACATCATGTTGTATTGAAGAAGACTTGAAACTAGAGACTGAGACCATAAACTCATCAGGAAAACATTTTCTGCGGTAATAAATCAGTGAGAAGTAGAGACATTTTCCCATAGATTTCAATACAATCAGACTTCTTTTTACAACCAGTGGAGTCGCCCCCTGACAGTTATTAGATAAAATGCAGCTTTCAGGCCCTTCAGTATTGGCTTCACTTTCCATTTTTCTAACAGTCTATAGCTGAGACAGACAATGGGAAATCTGCTCCTCTGTTGGAGCCACTGCATAGAGCAAGATGAGTGCTCCTTCTGCCTGCAGAATTGGAGGCAATCTCCTGCAGCATGGGTGCTGAGATTCAAAACATCATGTGACATCATGAAATAGCATGGGATCGTGGGTGTTGTTGTCTTCACCACCATTGCCCAGTTTCTCCCAGTTTGGACTCCTTCAGTGTCTTCAGTGAATGGCTAATCCACCAAACAGGCAAGTCCAAGCCAGGACTCTTCACTGCAGGTTATCCCCGTTCACTCTGTCACTCTTTACTGGTTGTTACTGGCAGCCGATCAGCAGAGGTTTCCTCCTCTCCATAACAAACGGACCAGGGGGTTAACAGAAACAATGAATAAGACAGTTTCACTTTAGAAATCAGCAATTCGTCAATGCTCTTCAGTGGACACAGGACACCTCAGAGTTGATGCATGAACATCCATGAGTGGATGGGACCTGAGCTGCCATTTGCCTGGCTGTTTTCTCTAATATCTTCAATCCAGACATCTGATGACTAAAATCCTTCATCTGGTTAAAATATATATAAACCAAAGTGTTAACAGTGTATCTTCAAATGTGGCTTAAAAAAGTATAAAATTCAATTTTTAGCTTCTGGCAAGCAACCAGCACAATTGCTAGAAACATTTGGGGTAAGGTAAGTACATAATTCAAAAATATATATAACATAGGTATAGTCATCTTTAGGCATTTGAATGTGGAAAAGTTACATAGTATAACTTTAAAGAAGATTATTTATTTAATTGTGTTTCAGGAGCTCAGATTACATTTTTCATATTTATGTGCCAGAGTTAAAGCAGCAGAGTCTCCCTGGAGCCAGGGATCTACATATGTTTCTTACAGTTTTGAAAGTCTGTCAGCACAGCTGATGCTCTGTGATTCTTTAGAACTGAATATATTTTGATTGGGTCATACTGTTAGCATATAGCTGAACTATTGCACCTTTAAAATTTGCTCTGAATATTCTGGTGACTTGTAAGATCCATGCTAGGCTTATTTATGCAACAGTAACGGTTTTTGTCTCTTTTCCCTTCTTTATATTACATTTATATTGTGGCATATTGAAATTTGTTATTCTCATTGACCTTATTATTCATAAAACAAGGACATTTGTGGGAATTGTCATTGTAAAACTGAACAGGTTTATTTTATTAGAAACCAGAAGACCTGTGTTCAACATTAATCAAAGCAGAGACCCCTGCAGGTGAAGGGCTAGGAGTAAATCCTGGACCCAGACACAGCAGGCTGTCCAGGACTCTAAACATGCCCCATCCCCCTGGGAGCAGGGGGCAAAGAAAGGAGGAGGGTGGCGAACAACGTTAAGCCAGAGAAACAACACGAGAACCAGCAGGAGCTCCTTAAAGTCTAGTTCTGTTTGGATACCACAGCTGATCAACAGCCAGCCTCACAGTAGAAAAGCATGCCTTCATTAAAACTTCTCAGATTAGGTTTCATCGCCTCCCCAGACTCTTGCCCCAGTAGCTGCGGGTTATTCTCCTCCTACAGTCTCCACCATCATCTAACGACAGTGATTTATGTTATTGGTCCTCTGACCCCACCTTGACTTCAAACAGAGGCAACATGAAACAGTGCAGGGAGCTGTGGAGTTTTCAGCTAATAGTGTGTCAGAGTACAGCTACTGTCTGAGGAAAACCTCTGCTGTGAATGGAGGCAAATACATTTAGGCTCAACAATGTCCCTTAAATATAATCAACAGTGAATAACAAATGGTCAGTGATTGCAACTGTAGTGTTCCTGCACAGGTTCCTTTCCAGTAGTTGTATAGTAGTTGTATAGTAGTGGCTTTGGAATATTGTGTCAGGCGGATGTGGCTCATGAGGCAAAGCTACTAATCTCAGGGTTAGTGTTCAGTCTCCACCTCCCTCTGTCCACATGTCTCTGGGCGAGACACTGGGCCAGCTACTAGGTGGCAATTGGTCCACACCAGCTCTAGTCAAACCTTATGGGGGGCCATACCAAAAAGGACCCAATGGTATAGGTGTGTGTGTGTGTGTGTGTGTGTGTTTATATATGGGCAGGCAGTGTTTGCAGCTTTCTGTCCTATAAAGGATCTGATGCCAGTTTGCAACCATCATGTAATTTACTCTAGATATTTTTTGGGGCATTTTTTTGCCTTTATTGACAGGACAGTAGAGAGTGACAGGAAAGGGGAGAGAGAGAGAAGGAATGACATGCAGGAAAGAGTCGGGCCGGTCGGGAGTCGAACTGGCACTCGCCTGCTGAGAGCATCCGCTCATGTGGTACGCGCCCTAACCACTCCGCCATCGGGCTGCACCTGGAAGCTAGCTTGACCTCAAGTTGGTGTATTGTTTGTGTCCTTTTTGTGAGTGTTAACGAGTCCAGTTGACAAAGGCTGGAGCTTGTGAAGCAGAGAGGGGAGCAGCACTTTTTGGATGTTTGCGCATTGAGGATAATCCTGGGATCTTTGACTGGTGATTAGCTAGAGCCAAATGTGCTCGTCAAGCTGTCCTTCACTCAGCCTCCACAGGCTTGTTATTGCAGCATACAACACATACATGGATGTTTCCTACCAAAGATAAAACCAAACCTACACCCTTGTAATTTATATATAAATAGATATAATTAACGCCCCTTAAATACAACTGAAAAGTACCAAAACATGGATTATTGTTGATACCAAAGAGAACACTGAGTATATAAAAAGGCACAGAGCACATTTCACTACTGCACAAAATTCTCTCTTTACATAGGGTCAGTTATTAGTTGTTACATTACACAAGATTGTTAGAGTCATTGAAGTGATGTGTGTTTCTTCCCACTGACCTCAGAGTAGTTAGGGTTCCTCTACCACACTGGGACAGACTCTAAAAGCTGAGAGCCACAAATTATGAAGTGGCCGAGGGCAGTGTCTGAAGAATGCTCGCCATCTGAGAGGAAGAAGTTGGGTCTGCATCTGAACTTTCATAGCACCCCGTCAATCATGGGTTCAGAGCTGTTTGAGCTAAACCCAGATTGACCAACATCACTTCCAAAAATATAAAATAGTCACCATAGCAGCTAGTGTGTATGATCAGGTGATGGATGGACCTGTAGCTTCTGCTGTTACAGACCTGGAATTAATTTTGCTCTATTACTAGCAACCAAACAAGCATCTTTTCTTAACCTTAATCAAGTTATAGTTGTTTAACCTTAACCAAACAATAGTTGCCATGTTGTAGACAGAGTGAATTTTTTAAATTGTCAGCACTGGTCAATTAATTTAAAAAAAAAATTGTATTTGTTTTGCAGAATTGTCCAGTTATATTCAGGATTTCACTTGTGATTTTTGCTTCTGTCTCTTTCACATTTTATTTTTATTAGCAGTATGTGTGGAATTTTATGTGATGAAGCATCTTTCAGATTATCCTAATGCTTCTCTGTGAAACAGTCTCAGTGAAAATGTGTGTCCCTTCCTTCCTTGTGTTTTTTTTAGATGTTTCACTGCAAAAAAAGATGAAACAACACATTCTTTCCATAAATCTTGTTTCATCTTTTGAAATTTTGTCCCCATTCATTTGATAAGGACATTTAGCTGTGAAATTATACTGTTGCCAGAGCCACAATTGATGTGCGGTCTCACAGCGACTTGTGCCTGTTTTGTTGGTTCGTTTGTTTCCAGTCTTTTCTTAACCCAGAGTAAATGATCCGACTAAAACATGAGATTCGACTGTAAACAGTCTTACAAAAACTATAATTACCGCCTTGTGGTTGTATGCCTCCACCATCCTGAATTACAGCGTTGAATAATGGCCAGAATTGTTTTTGCAGAACATTATGATGTCACAGTGAGGGTGACCTTTGACCATTTGGATAATGTCATCACCTCTTTTTATCCTTATAGACATTTGAGGTAAATTGTTTCATTATTAGTGTATGAATTTGTGAGTTATGGTCAAAAATGTACTTTGTGAGGTCACTGGTCTTGACCTTTGACATTTGCCTACCAAATTCTAATCAGTTGATCCTTGAGTCCAGATGAATGTTTGTGTCAAATTTGAAGGGAGTCCCTTGAGGAGCCAACACATCCAGTGTGTCTCCAGCCTTATGCCACTCTATACTTCCAAACCACTACAGTTCGGAGGGAAATATTTCCACTACACTTTACTTATAATATTGTAATTTTTTTTTACAGTGTTTAGTACTTACACTAAACAAAAGGAACTGGGTGCTTTGTTTTGGACTGAATAACATTTTTTTATTTTGCTCACAACATGTTTGTGACATAAGAAGGAAAGTTACAGCCACAGGCACAGGCTGTTTTTGGACTGTCGGTACTCTCCTAGCCTCTGCCTCGTTTAGGCCTGAGTGAAAGTCAATAGCCTATAAATGTTGTCTCGTCTGTGGGTTTTTTACTTTGTAGCAGGCGTATCACATTTTTACCGCTCACAGTTTTATCTGTGAAAACTCACTTTTCCAGCACAGCACCACCTCTGCACTTTGTCCATGTCTGAGCACGGAGAGCTGCTGCCCTAAAAGTGTCTCTAACATGAAGGCATTTATGCAGTACATTCATAATGGGCCTGGGGATCAAAGAGTGGGTCACTGCAGCGGAGCCAAACCACCAAGCCACCGGGGGGTGGGAGGCACACACTATTTTGTCAAATGGGCCATAACAGTCAGATTTACAGAGCGTTCTAGGGCAGGACAGTATGTCAGAGGAGTTTGCTGAATTAATTATTTTTATTACTGCAGACAAGCCAGAGAGAAAATGAGCTCCTCCCAACAATAGTTCATATGAGACAGACGGCAGACAGACGGACAGACGTCATGATGTGGACACAGTTTTTATATGTCCCACATGTCTTTACCCAAGGCTTGGCTGGGCTACTGATTGGTTTATTGTCTTAGGTTCAATTCCCATGACGGCAAATAGTCTGTTTTTGTATTTACAGCTCACGTCTGTTTAGTCACACTGGCAGCTTTCAGGCACATTTCCAACAATCAAATGTAAACTCAGGATAACTTCAGTTCATCAGAACTCAGGTCTTATTTTCATACTTCTGACAATTGTTAATGATGACACTGTACTCATCTGGAAGAAACTCCCTTCAAGGTCCACTGTGTTTGATATGGAACTTGTGACCTTATCACGGGGGTGACAGTGTGGCGTCCTGTGGTTGAAAGCTCCAGAACAAGTTAGCACAAGAGTCAAAGCACAGAAAAACTTTAAAACCAAGGCTCTTGCAACAATTTGTGCCTGCACACTGTTTTTTAATGGTGCTCAAGGAGCCACTGGGCACTTCATACAGGTGTAAATAGCTGAATAGTTGCCTTGTTGACTATTTTCACCCAACTGCAAATAGAGTGGCATAAGTCTGCAATTAATGATGTCAGATTAACATAAAGGCAGTAGCACAATGTCTTTGGATTGTGGGAGGGAGGCAAAGTATCCAGAGGGAGAACACATGAAGAAACAACGAACAAAAGCATTAAGAACATACAAACTTCACACAGAAAGATCCCAGCTGGCCAGCAGATTCAAACCCAGAACCTTCTTGCTGTGAGGCAACAGTGCTGACCACTGCACCACTGTGCCACAAATATGTACCAATATATACTATACTGGCTTGCTGTTGGGGATTGTTATAGGGCATTAGTCAGACACTAAAAATTGATGAACCCAGCCAGGACACACTTGTTGTTCAATGTTTTGTGACTTTTGAAGCTAAAAGCATTGTAATGTATTATAAAACAATGAGTGCAATGTTTTATAATACATTACAATACACTGACATATTATAATACATCAATGCAAGTGTGTCCCAGACGGGTTCATCACTTTTTGTTTCCTCTGGAAACACTTCCATTGTGTTGTGAGTCTTTGCAACACATTTGTGCATTTGGTTGTGGTGTGTGTATTTGCAGCACATGTTGTCAAATTGATGAGGGTGTTTTCTGAATTTGTGTCTTTTGTCTGTTTACGTGTGTTGACACATATGTGTTTTTAAGTTGCACTGTGTTGAGCTGTAGACTGACAACAAGAGCATTCTGTGACTTCTGCATTGTTTTGATCAGGTATTGGCACAGTCATCTCATCGCAACAAGAGCTCCACACTCATATGAATATCACCAGTTAATTAAACACCATTTAAACTGGAATGCCAGACATGAAAGAAGAGTCATGGCTAACAAAATAGCAGTAAATGTAATAGTCATTAAACTAGCATGTAAAAATTATTGCACCATCACAAGATGAAATATTTGTAAACAGGGAAAAAAAATCAACACACAGATTGTGTTGATGCTACTGAAGTTCTATACATTGTTGCAAAGTGGCCAGGATCTACATGATTCGTGGATCTTAATGGAGAGAGGCCTGAGGCAGCTGTTTGAAAGGATCATCTTCATCATGTTTGTCATGTCACTTGGTGAGGGACAGATATCACACCCTACCTCAACCCACAGCTGGGACCACAGCTACATTACAACAGGTGGGTAATAAGTAAGGTGTTTTTAAGGTGAAATTTTTACTGCCACTTAGGAGAACTATTAGCGGTAAGATGAATATTGTTCTAAATCTCTCTCACTTCTTCAGCTCAGAGGACAGCAGCACATGGATCAAACAGATAAACCCTGTCTCCTCAAAATTACATTTATATTAATGTATTCATTCATCACAATTCTGGATTACATTTTCTGTTATTTTAATAAGGAAATGTTGATAAATTACATATTCGGCAAGTCGCAAAGATACCTCCTGCAAACTGACCGCTTAGATCTTGTGTGCAGCAGCTGACCCTTAGTTTCATTTTGTTGTTAGGCAACATCTAGTGGCAATAGTAATTATAGCTGCAATTCAGAGGCTGCATTTGAATGATGATTGCATCATAGTGGCGCAACAAGGTTGTCCTATCTGAAAGGCTCCTTCAAATGCAGCCTTCTCTTCCTGGGCAATGAAGGCTCCAACAGGTGGACCCCTTGTAACCCAACCTAACCCAAGATTCACTGTGTGCCGGTAATAAAACAGAGAGGATTACATTGTTAAATGTAAGTACTGGCTTTCAGCTCAGTTGAACTGTTAAAACCAAGGGCCTTAAAACCTCATGTTCTTGTAAAAGAAAAAAACGTGTTGTCAAGGATGCTAGATGACAGGAGCCACGCTTTGTGATGCAACAGTAAGGGCGGGCACAGCTGGTGATGCAGTGATAATCCAACGTAGGTGAGACTGTCTCCTTCCAGTTTGGCCTTCATACTCTACAGTGGCCCTTCAGAGGGATGTGGCCCCTGAACTGGGACACAGCTTAGGACAAGAGCAAAGGAAAAAGTCTGGAGAAGTAGTGTGTAAGGAGTGACAAAGTCAGCATTAGGCAGAGGTTGGGGTAGATGGACGAGTCAACAAAACACAGGAAGCTGACACAGTAGACCGGCGTTCAATTCCTGTGTGAAGCAAGAAATTTAGGTTGTTTCTTTTATCCATGCCCCTTTGACCAACGTAACTGTGTTCTTATTGTAACCAACAATTATTGTCAAATCATAATGAAATACTCATTATAGACTGCAGTCTATACCTAACCAAGTTGTTTTTGTGCCTAAAAATAACACAACCATGACCATTTATTATTGTAACCTTGGTGACTAAAGACTGGTACGCCTGCCACGGTGGGAGCACTATTTCAGGAGACACTTCTATGGTTTGTATCAAAGAATTGGAACAAATGATCTATATTGTTGTTCAGGTTGGAGGACTTGCAGATCCTGGTCTAGTTTAATACGGTTTAATACAGAAAAAAGTTCACATTGGCTTCAAACACAACAGTACATTGAATAATTTGAATCTAGCCAGTGATGATGTTTTCTACACAACATATTTGCTGTTGAAGTTTAGTTGTCTAGAAACATACAGAAATTTCTGTGATACAGGTTTGGACAGACATGTTTGCCAGTCTAGGTTGGCTGTGTCTCGCTCTTTCCCCTCTTTTCTCCTGTTTACCTGTTTTATCCGTGCTGCAGGCCTCTCCTGGGAATCTGGTTGGCATTTAGTAGACTGAGATGACACAAGACCCCAAACGGTTGATCCAAAACCTGTACACTCTAAGCTGCCCACATTATTAGCTTCCTGTTTTCAGTGGAGAACTTGGTCATTCAAACTCAAGGCACACTCTCCATTATAACACACTCTGTGTGTCAGTCTTTTTTTTTTTTAGTTCTCTGTCCTTCCTGTTCTTTCCTTCTGTCTCTGTGCTTTTTTAAACATCATCTTCTCTCTCCACTCTCTCCTGTTGTTTTTCTCCCCGGAAGTTGTGTGTGTTGTCAGAGCATCTCCACCACCAGTGTAACAGTAATTACTTCATTCATATTCCTTGCCTAATTACAATGCTGTGCATCATTTGCATAATTTTTTCTCCCATTTAAAAAGAATGAGCACAAACAGATGTGTGTAATCTTGTTGGGCTGGTTTCACTGCAGCATACATTATATCTGCCTCTGAGCTCTCTCTTTTTCTCCTGACACTGTGAGAGTCTGTGACACCAGGGTGAGTCACCAACACAGGTCACTTTTAACCTGCCACAGTTAAATTATGGTTAAAGCCCCAGCAATCAACATCTGCTACTTTATGAGGCAGAACAGCTATTTGAAAAACAATGGAAGACAAAGCTACTACGTGTTTATGACAGACAATATTCAATATTCACTTCAATCAGGAGAGACTACAAAGAGGAACAAAAGCGCATGAGAAAACTGAAGTAAAATGAAATTTATTGTGAACAGAAGAAATGGACTTTGGCATAAAGTGGATCACCATGAGGAATGTGACACCACAGGAGTAAGGTGCTTCCTATTAGAGGAAACTTCCCCCTGAGTGAAGACACTGGTGGTGTTGAATGGACCTTGAGGACGGGACCCTCATCATGAGAGGGTAACTTCTGATGGGAGGTTTGAATGGAGATGGTCAGGTATCTAAAGTTGAGGTGGAGAAGGGGTGGAGGTAGGTTTTTGCAGCGATGACAGCAGAGAGAAAGTTTGACAGCATAAGGGTGATTGGCTAAAGGTGTCAGGTTGTGATTGGATGAAGACAAGAATGGGCTGGTGGAGGTTTGACATGGCGGGAAACATGATTGTGACTTAGAGGAGATGGGCGAGGAGATCTTATGCTAAGCTTCATTATTAATCTAACAGTAAATTGTATTGAACCCCAACATCCAAAATATTAAAAAGTAAATCTAAATTGAGAAAACAAAAACTTTGCAACAATTCTGGTGGAAATCAATAATAAAAACAGAACATAAGATTGGTGGGGAAAATAGATTTCAAATAGGGTTTAAATAGGCTGTAATAGCTCATGGGGCCCTTTCACAGCCTGCGGTTATATACACTTTTTGTGTGCATGTAAAAAAAAACACGTGTACATATCTGAATGTGGGAATTTGTAAAACAAATTTCTTTCTCACAAATTTTGTAAATATGTTCAGAGTTTTGCTGTTGTAGAGATGTGCACATGAATTGTGCATATTTGAAAAAGTTTAGTGCACACAAACATAATTTGAAAATGCCTATGTTTGTGTACTTAAAATTTGTGCAAGAATATTATATATAACAGCAAGGTTTCACAAAGTCCGAAAGACAGACACACAAATTTCGTATCTGTGCATGTGACACTGAAGTTATAAGCTACAAGCTACAAGCACAAATTTTGATACTGTATTTACTTCTGAGCTGAACAGCCAATCAGTATGTGGCCCCTGAACAGCCAGTCAGACGAAGTTGAACTGTCCAATCGGTGCTAAAGTGTCTAGCATGCTTTATTCCTTCGACCTTTGCATGTGATTTTCTATGGAGGACCTGAGAGCTCAGTGCAACTTAAGAAAACACATGCTAATAAACAACTTGACAATATATGTGCTGCAAATACTCACAACACAACAAAATTGTTAAGGGGACAAGCTAGTTCCATTTGGGACAATAAATTCACAATGCAGCAGAATATGCATAAACTGCCTCATAGGTCCAGTCATCTGTAGACATTTTAATGCAGAAAAGTTACATATTGTACCTTTAATGTAAACACAATCTTTTTACCTTTGTAATAACTGATATGTTCAGCTGAACACATATGAACCAGAACAGTGCAGAGAACTTTGCTTCTCCTTTCCTTCACTGCAGTGGAGAATCAGGCCCTCTGAAATATAGAAATCATCATTCAGTCATCCATTTACAGAGGTCATCTGATCTGGCAAGGTCAAATTCTACCAGCAGTGACATTTTCAGACCAGGCCTGCAGGGAACACACTGTACCTGCAGAAGAAAGAATGCAGATAATTTGGGTTTTTTTTTTAAAAAACACCTCTATTTATGGAAGTGCAAAGGTTATCAAAGGTCATCTCAGTGTGTTTGCTCTGCTTCTACCATACAATCTACCATTTAATTCTGTTTCACTCACTCAGCCACTCATAGACTTTACTCAGCTGACTTCAAAACCAGCGGTTTATGTCTTCAGGGCTCTTTGATAACTGAAGAAGGGCAAATAACTTTTGCATTCATGTTGTTGCTTTTGTATTTGTGTTGTGGCTTCTGCATTGTGTTGACCTTTTTGGGCCACCGTACTCACAGCAGAAAATAACCAAATAGAGGCTCGTCTGGCAAAAATGCTGAACCTGGCTTCACTTTTGGTGCAACACAATATGATGTTACTACTCTGACCAATCAAATACAACACCCTAACCCTAACCCTAACCTATTCCTGGTAGATTACTTTGTAACACAAAGTTTACTTTTTCCCTTGCAATTGTTGCAATGGATGGTAAAATGATTGTCGCCATGATAACAATAATCATGAATAATGGTAATAATTTTATTTATCTACATAGCAGTTTCCCAAACAGAGTAAGAATAATGTAGACTAGACTAATAAATGAATCATTCAATCACCATCATCAACGTGTCATTGCAAACTCTCATAAACCACTATGCAGTTGGGCGGTTGTTGCTCAAGAGGTAGAGTGGGTTGTCCACTAATCAGAAGGTTGGTGGTTCGATCTGCATGTTGACGTGTCCTTAGGTAGGATACTGAACCCCAAATTGCCTCTCGTGGCTGTTCCATCAGTTTATGGGAGTGGCATATGTACTGTATGTGTGGGTGAATGGGTGAATGTGGCAAGAATTGTAAAGTGACTTGAGTGGTCTCTAAGACCAGAAAAGTGCCATATAAGTGGACACATGGATCTATAATTACTCAAACTGGACTTCCTGGTTTTTATTCCACTACCTGTAACATCATTCAAATGCCTTTTACATTCTATTAACACTGTACTATTTATAACAGTGAGGGTATCTGGGGGTACAGTGATATTTAATGATGACAGTGAACCCATCATTTCATGAGTTCACAGAATCAAATTCTAACAACTTGAGTTAACAGATTCTTAGCTCCTAATGGCAAAAACAAGAGACGAACAGTAAAAGAGATTGAGTATTATCTTTTAACTGGAGTGTGGGTGTATAAAGTGCAGCAGTGGTTTATGAGGCTCAAAGCCTGAGAGCAGATATTGTAACAGGGCAACAGGAGCATGCTCCTGAGAGCGAGGTCAGCTTTTTCTGTCCACCTCTCCCAGTATGTCATCATCAAAATCACTGCTGTTCCTGAACACTGAACACTGTTGTACTGAACGGCGAGATGTGTGATTACTTTTTGCATTGCGAATGTGTATATGTGCGTGCATGTCCAGTACATGTGGGTACATACTATATGTGTGTGTGTGTAAGGTGTTAAAGTGTTTTTGGCTGGAATGTTTACTTTGGCCCACAGTGAACACCGCATAAAAATATACATTTCTAACCCCCTCAACAGTTGTATACTTTAAAGAAACCTTTGCTCTTCATTCATTTTCCCTCCTCTACACTGTACGACAGGAGAAAGATGCAAAGCAGCTTGATGACATGCAGCATAAAGAAAGTCCTAAACCAGACTTGAACTACACAAGCTCATTGTGAGAGCAAACCAGTTCTTCAAACATTATACCACTGTTTGGAAAAAAGCCTGTTAACTCTTACCAGTCTTAACTCAGGATACCATGCTATTTAAAGGAGTTATTTGTAAGTTTTGCTATTGCCAAATAGGCAACATTAGCATTAACAGTTGTTTACTTTCCAATCTTACCAAGAGTTTCAGCCACTGTTGTTTTTTAAAAGACAATCAGTTATAATATATCCTCTGAGCAGGTACTTTTTCAGGGCAGCCTGGACGCTACAGTGTCTCAGTACTGGAAAGTGACAAGCCAGTCCAGCTGGGCTGGGGCTAACTGGTTAGCATGCTAACTTCTGTAGAAGAAAAGAAGTGATTGAAATAGAAGTAAAACAAGAGGGTTTCTTTCCACCTCTGGGGATGGCTCTTGGCGAGTAAAGGAATTAATAGACAGAAATAAAGACTGAGACAAATAAACGAGGACAATAGCACAGATAATAGTCAAATCCCCCCAGGCTCTTGGTTTATCACCCACACTACAGTACACACACACACACATACATACAGAGCTTTGGAAGTCACTTGATTAGTGACTAACAACTCCTAACACCCAGGAGGGGCTGAGGAATCCCCCAGAGATCAACATAATATCAAAGGCTGCATGTTGGTGCAGGCTCCACAGACTCTTGTTGAATTCCTCTCTAATGTGGTTTGCTTCAAGGGCTCTTTTTGCTGTGATGCAATGTCTAGACATCATCATAATCAGTGTGCACACACATTTGCATGGAGTTTGCACTCCATCTTTGTGAGTACACTCATTGACATAATTCATATTCCTGAGTCCCCTCTGTCACCTCATCTATCGCTACTAAATGCCAAACTCACAAACTCCCCTTAAAGTGATATGAAAAGTGAAAATGCAGCATAAAATGAAAGGGCTGTTGGGGGGAAAAGATAAAGAGGTGAAAATATTCCAAATAAAGCGAACACTTAAACTGATCTCATATTATCTCTGTTTGCATTTTTTAAAAGTGGCTAACCCCTCCCAAAGCTGTGACAGCACTCCTTCCGCTTCTTTAAACTGAATCTACTGCAAGTAATACACTGACTATAGAGAGCTACCTCACTCAACCCCATATCAAATAACCTGAACTATCACTTTAACCCTAACCAAACCCTGAACCCGAAAACCCTCCACCTTTTAAGGTGTGAAAGAAAGGAAAGTGTCCTCGTTGACCAACTTGCTCAACTCAGCATTTTAAGTTAAAATGGCTAGAATTGCCAGATTTGTATAGTGTTCTTTATTATTCATTTAAGTCAAATGTAAGTTGAGACAACTCAAAATGTATGTTTTATGATGAACACACAATGCAGAACACTGAACAGCAATAAGGCACACCTTGCTGCTGACAGATGTTTGAACCCCACTATGAGTACACATCATGAGACCAGTTTTGGGTCCCAATTTACAAAAAGAAATTTTATGTACTATTTCCATCCTGAAAACAAAACTTTTATATTTATTACTGAATGTTGACAGTTTAAAATGTAAAATCAAATAAAGCTACTCTTGAAGAGAAACAGGAATGGCAGGAAGCCCCTGTGAGACAGGGCAGTTGATTCCTGTTGGGAAAACACCACCACACTTTTAAGACTCTTTAAGACCATAAACAACCTGATTAAAACTGAACATTCTTGAGATCCTACGACTGTATGTCAGCTGCATCTCATTTATATTTTTCTTTCATTGGCCTGAGGAGCTCCTGAGGACCTCTGGGCTGTTGACTCCCCCTCCTTCTCTTTGACTCACTCTGTGTGGTACTTGGCATCAACTTCAGGTTCTGCTTTGTTGCCAAGAGAAGACAATTCCCACTTCAACTCCCTTCTTGTCCTCTTTACAGCACTATTCAGCTGCTGTGGTGGTGGAAAACACAGTTGTAGCCAAGGCTTCCTAAAGCTGTCAGAACGTGAAGCTACATGGTGAAACTACAAGGCAGAAACTCTGAAGTCATTCCAGCTGGAAACACTGTAGTAACTGAGGGAGTTGCTGTGGCCAGTGGCTTTCAGAATGAGAAGTCTGTTGTTGTTGAACATCCATCTTCATCTTCTTTACTTGGTGGTTTGCTAGTAAGAACTGGTTTGGTAGACTTTCCTAAGCTCTATAAGCTTCCAGTTGTGATCTGTAATGAGTCTGACCATGATATTATCATTCCTGCAAGATGCAAAATTGCAGAAATCAGTGCTTACCAGAGCATTACAAGAGCACGGTGCAGTCAGTCCACCAGAAACTGAGCCATCCCAAAAGCTCAGTTTGGTTTTCAACTTTGGTGAGTCACCAATTCCATCTGAGTGGAAGGAACGCATCACCTAGCAGCTCAACAACATGCCTGAAGTGTTTGCACAGCATAACCCAGATTTTGGGCAAACAGATAAGGTGGCACACCACATAAAACTTTCAGATGAAACTGCCTTAAAACAACACCCTCAACCAATACACCCACATGATGTTGAAGCTGTTCGCAAACATATTCGAGAGTTTCTCGATGCAGGAGTAATCAGAGAATCAGAGTCACCATTTTCATCCTCAGTTGTGGTGGTCAGGAACAAGAACGGCCAAGTCCAACTGTACGTTGACTACAAAAGGCTGAATCTACAGACAATAAAGGATGCATACGCTCTTCCAAAACTGGAGGACACATTTTCAGCACTCTCAGGGTCCCAGTGGTTTTCTGGCTCTAATTTAAAATCAAGTTGTTACCAGATTGAAGTCACGGAGACAGACCCAGAGAAAATCACTGCTTTTAAGACTTGGTCAGTCCCTCAGAACTTGTGAGAGTTGAGTCCTTCTTTGGGTTCACTGGGTATTATAGGTGGTTCGTTAAGGACTATTCCAGCATCGTGAAGCCCTTCCATGAACGAAGCTCTGGTTACCCACCTTCCCACAAGAAATCCAAACTGAAAGAGAAAGCAGATCAATACCACAACCCAAAAGAACCTTTTGGAGGTCGCTGGACAGAAGGCATTCAAGCTGGTTGTTCAAAAACTTACCCCTGCTCCTGTGTTGGGGTTTGCAGATCCTCAGAAGCACAGTGTACTCCACACTGATGCTAGCACCAGCAGGCTCGGTGCTGTTTTGTATAAAGAACAGGAAGGCCAGTTTTGAGTCATAGCCTATGCAAGCAGAGGGCTGTCTCGGAGTGAAAACTGCTACCCAGCATATAAGTTGGACTTTTTGGCACTGAAGTGGTCAGTGACTGAGAAGTTCAGCAATTATCTTTACGGCAATTACTTCACTGTCATTACTGATAGTAACCCGCTGCCATACATACTGACCTCTGCAAAACTGGACTTGACAAGTTACAGATGGCTAGCAGCATTGTTCACATTCTCATTCAAGCTCTTGTACTGACCTGGGAAGCAAAACACTGATGCAGATGGCCTGTCCTGTAGGCCTCATGGCAAGTTGTCAGATGATCTAAAATCTCAAAAAGAGAGAGAACAAATATATCAATTTACCCAAGACCATATTCTGATCCATGGAACATTGATGCAGCAGATCAAGCTGTTGTTCAAGCAACAGTGAGAGGAAGTTTGTGCTGCTGCTCTGGTCGAAGCTCTTGCGGTCTCCACTGATGCTGTGCCTGACAGCTATGGGAAGGAAGACCAATTTGGAGGATTGCCAGTCATTCCACATCTCACTGAGACAGATTTGGCAAACAAACAAAGAGCTGACCAATGTATAAAACATGTCATCTCTCAGATTGAGTGAGGGAACAAGCCACACCCTACACTGAGAAATAAACTCCCTGATCTTCCACTCCTGTTGAGGAAGCTAAGTTGCCTTGAGCTCCTCAATAACATCCTGTACAGGAGGTGTCAAGTAGGGTCTCACACATCCTATCAGCTTGTATTGCCAGCTGAGTTCCGTGATATGGTCTTGACAAGCCTACATAACCATATGGGTCACATGGGGGTTGATCGCACCTTGGATCTTGTAAGGACCAGGTTCTATTGACCTAAGATGGCTTTGGATTTTGAGAGGAAGGTAAAAAACTGTGGCAGGTGTGTGTGCAGGAAAGCACTGCCAGAGAGAGAAGCACCTTTGGTCAACATGAACGCCACAAGACACCTTGAACTGCTCTATATGGATTTCCTTTCTCTCATACCTGAAAACAGTGGGACAAAAGACAAGTTTGCGGTTGCCATTCCAACACCTAACCAAAAGGCCCACACGATTGCAAAAGGTCTGTGGGACATTTTTATTGTTCACTATGGGATCCCAGAAAAACTACATAGTGGGGACCAGATTTTGAGTCCCGCATGATCAAAGAGCTTTGTGAGGTAGATGGCATACATAAGGTGAGGACAACCCCATACCATCCCAGAGAAAACCCTGTTGAGTGATTTAATCACACCCTATTGGACATGCTAGATACTCTGAGAGCCCAGGAGAAGTCCCTTTGGCATGAAGTCATGAAACCCCTAGTCTACACTTACAATTACACTGGGAATGAGGTGATAGGGTTCACGCCATATGAACTGATGTTTGGACAACAGCCTTGCCTACTAGTTGACATTGCCTTCCAATAAGTTGTACTTATCAGAGATGTCTGTATTTGGGGAAAGCATAAGATTTCTGATAAATGGGAGTCAACTGTCCGTGTGGTGGTAAAAAGGGCTGGAACTCTTCCACTTTATATGGTCAAACCCGAAAACAAGGAAAGTCCTTTAAGGGCACTGCACAGGGACTTACTGCTTCCATATGTATAATTACCTGCAGAGGAAAACAGTGAGCCTGTCCAGCAGTCCGCCAAATGCAGGCCAGGAACCCGTGCAAACCCTTCTGCAGATGCAGACTCCCTCTCTGGAGAGGAGGAGGAGAACGAAATCATCCCAGTCTACTGGTACAGTGAATCTCTTTTCACCCATTCCTGTACCTTGCTTTGGTTTGGCTGCGATACTCATCTCTGGCCAATAACAGATTGATAAGTGGTTACCCAAACAAACAACAATGGGAAAAGGTCTAGAGAGGTTCAAAGACTCAGAACAGAGGATATTTGAACGCCTTACTGAACTGTAAATTCCTCCATATTAATGCAAATATTATTACAGACCAGCACTACTTAAAATAGAACTATATCAAAGAAACAATATGTAAACAAAATGGAGCATTAGGAACTAGTTTTGGTGTGGAGGAACTTGACTGGCCTGCACACAGCCCTATACTCAGCCCCATCCCAACACCTTTGGGACAAACTGGAATGCAGGCCGTGAGTCATTAAGCCCTTATGGCCTAATAGGAACAAATCCCTGCAGCCATGTTCACACATCTGGGGGAAAGACTGAAACCAGAAGGGTAGAGGCTGATATAAGAGCATATTAATACTGTCAGAATAACATGCTAACACATACAAGATGCCTGGAATGTAAGGATTTGGTTTATTTTGTGTGGGTGTCCACATACTTTTGGTCATGTGCATGTAATGGTAATATGTGTTCTGCTTGAAAGGATAAAATGATGATTTCTTTTTTTCTATTAACCTGCCTCACCTTCACTTCTTTCTTCTTGTACCAGCACCACCACCTTTCACAGACTCCTTCAGGGTGCAGTGAAAGTCCAGAAGGTGAATAAATGAGTGCATCTGATTGATTGCTGAGATCATTTCCCTGCCGACAAACATGCAGAAGTGAGTCCCCAGAGAATCCAGAGGCCTTATTCTGACTTTTTGAGTTTTGGCTGAGCAAACAGCACATCCCCACTCTCTGAGTCGCGCTTTTATTTCCCTCAGCCTCCTTCACAACCATCTTTTAATTACGTCTACTAATTAAAACTCCAACAAGCTGCCAGCCCAAAGTCAATACCCACCCACCCGGCCTCCTCCTTTAGGTCACTCAGCTCCCTGAGGAGGGAGAACAAACAAGAGAACAATGAGGGAACACACACATTCACTGTTTTTACTCCTTCATCCTTTCTCTACTCCTCTTATCCAGTTTAATCCTGCACCTCTTTATGGTTGTTAAGCCACTTGAGCAGTGTGGAAGCACAGGGCGCAGGGCCAGGGGGGTCAGGGAGGCTCCTCCAAAGAGGCTGCCCCTAGCAGTGGTGGTCCAGATTCTCACTGAAACGAACCACTGAGCACTGTTGGAACAAACATTCACTCGCATTGAAAGCTGCACCAAACAAGGTTTTAAAACAAACAAGACTAAAAGTCTGCAGCCTTGACAGAAGTGGTTTGTTAAAGTCTATAGCCTCACTAGCTGCTCTTTGAAACTGCAGTGCTCAATAAACCCTGCATGTCTGAGACAGAACTAACAGCAGAATCCTAATTTTGATATCTTTCAAGCTTTAGCAGCCATAGTTTGTCCTGGGGAGAGGCCATTAAAATCTAAAGAGCATAAATGTCATGAAAATATGCCTTTTTTTGCAACTGCCATGTTGTAACTGTTGTAACTTTAGTGGAGAACTAGACATAAGCTCATGGAGTGTTCAAAACAGAAGGAGGACAATGAATATTAGAAGTATGCAAAAAAATAAATTCACGTTAGAGTCACAATTCTATCTCTACTGTTTCAAAATCGTTTCATAATTTTAAAAAAAACAGTAACAGTGTTGCGTTTAGCTTGCCAGTCCTATAGATGGCCCGTGTTGTTTTTTGCCCAGATACTCCTCCTCAGCGTGAGCAAGGAGAAAGTGCAGGGGCACATTTCAGATTTTTATGGACAGAGTTTGGAGATCCAATTATCACTATAGTGTATGTCATGAAGAAAGCTAACAGAAACAAATGAAATGGTCAAAGTAATTATATTGACATCAGAATCAGACGGATGGTAGGTTGCAGCCAATCACCTTCTCAGCAGAGTGGATGACACGCTGCAGTCTGTTATTGTCCCTCTCCGTGGCAGCAGCGTACCAGATGGTGATGGAGGAGGTGAGGATGGACTCAATGATGGAGGTGTAGAAGTTCACCATCATAGTTCTTGGCAGGTTGAACTTCTTCAATTGCCTCAGGAAATACATCCTCTGCTGAGCTTTTTTGATGAGGGAGCTGATGTTTAGCTCCCATTTGAGATCCTGTGTGATGGAGGTTCCCAAGAAGCGGAAATGCTCCACGGTGGCCACGGGAGAGTTACACAGGGTGATGGGGGTGGGTGGGGCTGGGTTTTTCCTGAAGTCCACTATCATCTCCACATTTAAGGAGCATTGATTGATTTCCAAACATCAATTGTGCATTGAGTGAGATGCAAGAGAACATTCCACCTTCAAAGTTGCTGCCAATATCCTCTGAGCTGCACAGTGATCATTAATTGTTAATTCAAGTGTTTCATCATAAAGATGAAAAGGCAGAAAACATGCTTTCATTCCTCATTCACTCTTCTGACGTTTCTTTATTTGTGATGCATTTAAAAAAGAAACATATTAAAATCTGCCTGTTTGACTAATATCCCTTTTACACCAAAATCAGACGCAAGTAAACATGAGTAAACCTGCTAATAAAAGCCGATTGACCCCTTTTCCTCTGCCAGTCGAGTTTGCCTTTCTGTTTGGGCTGAGGACACACACAACTGCAAGGAGTGATGTCATCACATGCACTTACAGAGCACACACACAGAAGCATTAGAGAGCTTGAGCTGCTAGCCACTGTGCAATCTGGTACAACAGATCTGTCACATCTCATCCCTGGGTTGGTGCTGCTGTAAAAGTGTTGCCTCTGTGTGAGATGCTTCGATCCAGTGATTCTGTGTTTTCAATACTTATTTTGAAGCTGTGCTCAGTCTTTCATCCACGAGTACAGAGTAGCCAAGGTGTTTCTGGTTTAACAGCACCGTGCTGGGCAGGAGACAGCTCTGTCTCCAGTGACTGTGCTCCGAGGGCTGTTAGAGCAGCAAAGGGGCGAAAATTAGTGGGTTCACCCAGGTTTTGTGTTTACATCAATGCAAGTCAGAGCCAATGCTGATAAACACCTGCATCTACTGCAGGATTCTGTCCTCGACTGTTGTACAACTCCTGTATACCTTTCTCCACTGTGGGGAAATACTGAATTCTGAATATAAAACTGTTAGCATTTGTGTCTTTGTATGCCACTGACTGGAACACAGTCAGTTAGTACACCCACACAAAAAAGGCGGAAATAGTAAACTGATAGATAAATAAATGATAAATAATAACTAAATACATAAAATATGGAGGTAAATACAGAAGCAAACAGTAATATCGGTTTACACATTTTATTACTTAATGCCTGCATTATTTTTAATATCATTTTATGTGTGTTTAATGGCACATGAATTATTTATTTTATTTACTTTTCTAGCTACTCATGTTTTCTGTTATCTACAATTACAGAATGCACTTATCAGCATATAATTTGACATCTTATTGTGTACCTGGTTGTGCTTTCTGAATGCATATTTAAATGAATTTAAATATGCACTCTGATCGTTGTTGGGTTAGGGTTAGTTTACATATCTTAATGAATATTTAAATCAGTGAAATCTCTGCTATTAATATTTGTCTTTGTTATTTGATTTATTTTCTGTACTCTGTCACACTTGTAAATGAGATCTTGATCTCAATGTGACTTACTGAATAAATAAATTATAAATAAAATTTATTTATCTATTTATTTTTGATTGGCAGCTTCAGTCCTCCAGATTGTATGTTCTAATTTTCTTCTCAGAATTTGCTAGAATATGGCGTAAGACAATGCTCCTAGCAAAGAGCAACACAGAGGCAGTATAGTTAGTTATAGTTATAGCGAACATGGGGCTGATAGCTGGGAGAGGAAGAGGAGGAAGACCCGGAGTGGAAGTCTCAGATAAGATTAGAGCTATTATAATTGAACGTGTCATAACCCATAGGTTATCAATTAGAGAGGCTAGTCTGAAAGTGCAGACAAATATTCAACAACTCTCTGAAATTTCCAGCAAACCAATAGTTAATATTGATAGATATATTCTACAAGAGCATCTCACTGAAATGCAGAGGTCGACACAGCTCCGTTACTAAGTATAGATATTCCTGGTCGAATATTACTCCAATACAAATGAAAGCTGTTCAGTCAAATTTTTACTTGAGTTAAAGTTATTGCTTTATTTGCAACTGAATCAATAAAAGGAGCTGCTGTCATTTTCATAATTCTTTTTTCTTTAAGGCAGTGATAAAGTTTGGTCACGGTAAACACAGCAAACAGGACACTGCCAAGTTTAAAATGAGCTGATCAAAAATGCAGCAAACACAACATGGCGGTGTTGGAGTTGGCTGTGATTGTGTTTTCCCCAGTGATGAATATAGTGTATGGTCTAGCACATTTTCAAAATAAGAGACAATTCATTCCACTGACTAAAAGCTCAAAGAAACAAGTACTTCATAGTGGAGTCAAAAGTACAGTATTTATAAGTGTGTATTTAAGTAGTGAAGTAAAAGTCAGAAGTCTTTAAAAAAAAAAAAAGTAAAGTGCAGCTACTCAAAAATATACTTAAGTACAGTTCTTAAGTATATGTACTTTGTTACTGTTCACCACTGCTGAAATGCATTTCATGGGTCAAAGGACACCTTCTACAATGTGAGCGTGTGTATGATGTATGTATGTATTTCATTGTGTATATTTGAATGTCTATGTGTCTCTGTGTGTGGCAAAACCGTGCATGTGGTGTGTAGCTCTGTGAGTATTTCATTGTGTGTGTGTGTGTGTGTGTGTGTGTGTGTGTGTGTGTGTGTGGGTGTGTGAACTCAGTTTCACACCATGAATTTATGTCCTCTGTGAACGTGTTACACAGTTACACAAGTCCTCAGAAACTTCTGCAGGTTAAAATGGACTCATGGCCACAAAGGCTGATTAACTCTGGACTTACTCATTGTACTTAAACTGGTACTCTCTCCATTCAAAAAGAATATCTGTTGTGATGAATGAACCTGTAATTGTCTAGTATAAGAGAACTCCTGGCATAGTTTTTCTGTACACAGCCCACCCCAGGATGCTCTGCTTGCTGCAAAAACGCTGCACCTGAGTCTTATCGCTGTAGAGGACACCCTGTTGTGTTAGATGTATGGATGCATGAGCCTGTTGGAATGTGTGTATTAATGTAGTGATGCTTTTAAGATAGCAAAATGGTTTCAGCAAGGTTATGGTTCATACTGAATGATGAACAGTACATGTGTCTGTGTGATAGGTTGATTCAGATGGTGGTGGGCCTCTCATGTAGTGTGATAATGTAATGTGACAGACAATTATGTCGAGTCCCTAAGTGTGATTTCTGAACCCAAAGAGACAGAGGACCAAGGCAGAGCTGCTACAGTTCACTGATTTATCTGGCAATGCAAACACAGTACAGTCACTTAGTTGATTAAACAAAGCTAAGAGCGGGAAACTGCAGTTGCTGATATGATCATAACTAACCAAACCATAAAGCACTGAGAAATTCAGGACAGAGAGTTGGCAGACAACACAAGATTTGAAAATGTTGAAAGTGTTTTTCATGCTATTGGGACAGTTCTAAAAAGCATAAAATCAGGGTGAAGCAGTTGTTCACTGTCCCCTTTGAAAGAGACTAATTATTTTAAGGAGCTGAGACACCAGTACATCCAACCAAACTGTGCTCAGGACTCTCTAATGTAAACTAGTGTAATGGTCTTATGTCGATTTATCAGTCAGAAGCCAACGCCTCACATATTTATCTTTGTCAATGAGGCTGGTTTCCATTCGATTGGAAACAGAGACACAAGTGGATATTCTTGGTCAGAGGGGTGCCAGTATCACATTGTGCACAGTGATATCCTCTGATGGTCCACTGTAGTACATACAACACTGAGCACTTTGTTTCATTCTTTGATGAGCTCTATGAAAGAACAGAGGGTTTTGTAATTTTATGGGATTATGTGGTGTTTCACTGTTCTCCCCCAGTGGTTCACAGCCCATCCCAGGATGGTATTACTTTTTCTTCCACCTTACTCTCCATTCCTCAAACCCACAGAGGAACTCTTCCTCATGGAGGTGAAACATTAATGATCTGATGTCCCTCTTAGCCACTGTGAATGTTGGAAGTCTGGACATATCTACAGTGGATTGTGCAGGGAGGAATCAGGCTGCAAAAAGGGTGTTTTCTGGAGTGTTGCAAGATGAGAACTCATGGCCAAATTCAGAAAAAAGGTTTGTGACCAACACTGTTGTATTTCTATATCTGCAGCTAAGCTGTATACATAGTGAATATGCAGAGTCTTGTATGACATTACTGGCACGTTGCAGCATTTGATTCATTTCTAAATAACTAATTAAATAACCAAATAACTTTAAAAACAACAACAAAAAAAACAGTTGCGTACAATCTGTGTTCATGTCTTAAGTGGTTTGTGACATGATAAAAATTTTTATTATCTTCATGACCTTACTCTCGTGTCATATCTAGTCTTCAGGATTTCAGTGACCACAAACACACTGCAAGTGTCACTGTTTGCTTTAAACAAAACCTTTTTAAGTTATTGTAATTCATCAGTCATTCATTTTTGTTATTATGTCATCATTGTGCACATACTCAGTGGTTTTTGGTTTTCTTTTTCTTCATATTTATGTGTTTATCATTCTATTTGTCCTCTGATTTGCTAAAGAACAGAGCAAACTTAAATTAAATTTAAAGCAGATATAATACACAATGGCTTGACATATATTGTAATTGATTTTAATTACCCCTGTGTTCTCTGTGGGTCCATGTGTCAATCATGTGTCATTGAGTATCCTGCACCAAAACCTTTTGTATCATTATTAAGACCTAGACTATAAAGTCTTAGAAATTGCATTTATATCCAAATAAATTGTAACAGCAATTATCAATATTCTGATAATATTAATATTAATGAATTAATCAAATCATATGAGTTCTAAATTGTAGTGTATTGTATTATTGACATTTACAGTGGCGTTGGAAAGTGTTCAGGCCCTTTCACTTTTCCACTCTTTACTGCATTACACAGATGTCATAGTACTGCATAACAGTTACACACTATTACACACAATTGCAATAGTTATACACTGTTTACATAATGTACAGTATAACAATTACGCAGTACTCCTTTCTGCAGTGCAATATAGTACAAATAATGCTTCAGAGGGTTTTCTGTCTATAGAAACAGAGTTGATACCAGCTGTGGGAATTTGTTGCATCAGTGTTTCAGGCTTCGTTTCTGTTGCTGCAGAATAGCTTTCAACTGTTAACTCATCACCTGATCCCTGAAACTTTGCTATTTATCAGTTTTGGTAACTTAAATTTTGTTTACACCTTTGGCAGTTTACTGCTTATCTTTGTACCATTTAAGGTTTTTTGTTGAACTTTGACTGCTGGTGTACAGAGTTAGCTAGGGTTTGACTGGGGCAAACAAGTAGCATGTAGCATGTTTTTATGGCTCTGCAGTGGTGACAGCCAGGGCCAGAGGCAAAGTATATAGCAAAGAGGAGGGGTCCCAGCACCAGGCACTCCAGTTGGTAGGGGATGGGCTACAGCCATTTCCCCTCGCTATGACACAGTGAGGGAGCGCCCAGTAAGATAGGAAAGACTTCACACAGCAATTATGACCAAATTTCACACAAATGGTTATTATTTTATTTATCTTTATTTATATGGTTATGGTTCACACACATGTTGACTTTTGTCATACAATGCATTAATGTCAAATAATACACAAACAACCACAAACACCATTGAAATGATGCGCTTCAGTCGCTGACATCTACGACAACGTGTCTCTGACACACTGTGTGCCATTGTGTGACTGCCAGGCAGAGAGACAGAGGTGGCGAGAGAGGATGGAGGGAGGTGGGCAGCAGAGAGAAAAACCTGTTGAATGGAGGAGGGTGGTTAGAGGAGGAGGAGGTGTGCAGCTGTTCAAACATTGAGCCTTTCTGTACCTGCCCTGTATGTACCTCCCTTCTTTACCCCTGTTCCCAGATTCAGCACTCAGCCTGCCTGCTCTGCTGCTGTCTCATTATACACCATCATTTATACCAAAGTCACATTACTTGCTGCTGATGCTGGAAATCGATCAGTGAGACTGAACCAGATAGAAAAGTTAAGGGTTATAAAACCGAAACAATATGTACAGTAAATAAATCATGGCATATATGTCACTGAAGCTTCTGCTCCACTGAAGATGTGACAGGAGAAAACATATCTGTGTGTTTGACTGTAACCTTCTTCATTAATACATGACACAAACATAACTGCTGTGTTTCTGTTGCATCTTGTTGCACCTTTTTCTTCTGCAGTGGTATTAATGGCACTGCAGAACTTCTAATATTTGCTAACTGTCATGGATGGAAACACACATTTGTTGACATTTTCAGTTTTTTTCCTCAGAATGGCTTATTATAATTTTGTTGATCCTTAACTTTCAGACCTGCATCATCATCATCAGGTGAAAACTTTCATTTGGTTTATGACAAAATGTCTCCAAAGCTAACGACATGCGCCTAACCAAGCAGTTTTAGTGCCTAAACCTAACCAAGCCATGAGTGTTATCATAGTGGTGACAGAGGTATGCTGCTCTTGGTACAGTCCGCATGTTTATTATTGTAGCTATTACAACTAAAATTATCTCATTATATTGATACATATTGTACTCTGTGGGTGTGACATTTCCTACAAAGTATATTTACTGATGTTAAAGAGCCCATATTTTACACTTTTGATATCCATCAGAAGATATATTTGTGGTTTTAAGAACCAAAAACCATCTCAGTGCAGTTTTACTTCTAGCTCTAGTAACAACAGGTCAGTGAGGGAAGAAGAAGAGAGACCCTGAAGAGAAGAAGAGAGGCTCTGAGACTCTGTTCTGGTTGGTTGATTGTTTCCTGAATGATCAAATACAAACATGGCAGATTTCAGGTAAACATTCAGAGAAACCAAATTCTGCAAGGTTGGATGGGGGGTATTGGAAATCTCACTTTATACAATATGGGACCTTTAATTATTTAATTAGTAATGGTCCAGGTCCAGGTCCAGGTCCAGGAGGTACAGAAAAGAAACCCGCACCCGCACACACACACGCGCGCGCACACACACACACACACACACGACAACAGAGCGTCACTCAAAGTGCAGATGATGAAATGGATGCATTTAGACAATCACTCTGAGGGAGAACACAGCATCTGCAGCATTTCTGCATCTGTGTAGTTATTTCAACTATTTTTGAGCTGCAGTGTTTGACTGTGTCTGACACTATTGTAACTTTCAGTGGCAACCCTGTATCCTATAAATTATGTTCATATACATATAATCTGCAACAGTAAACCCCTTTGGGAGGAAATGTAATTGCAACAAGATTATGTTTTCTATTAACGTCATGTTATTAATTTACATATTTATATTTCCACTTGTAGTATCTCCAGCATTATCAAACTGTTTTATGGTTCTGTGTCGACTCTCGCAGCTCTCGGTTCAAGTTAGAGAAGCATCCTGGTCTGGTTTACAGTGTTCACAGACTTCTATCTACCCCTACCCATGGTGAACACAATATTGTGTCTTAATGAGTATTTCAGGCTTTAGACAAGACTTTCTCCTTTTTTCTTTTTTTTTTTAAGCATCAACCCGGCCTTTAGGAGAACTAAAACACTTGCTTAAGGTCAGGGAAAGATGACAGTTTTGATTTTTTCTTTTTAAGTTAATTAATCAGTTAATCTCATTTTATGATTTCAAGTCAGCATTGACTGATGAAATGCTCGGGCACACCTCATAATTTATGGTAGGTGCCAATGCAGGAAGGTGTGTAATTTATATAGTGATGTAGAAAAGGGTGTGGAGGTCAGTGTAGTGGATGGACATGCAGAGCATCCAAATTTCAGACAGGAGACCAATTAGTTTTTAGCTGTAACCATTCCCTTTACCTGACTTTAACCAAGGATCTACCTTAGTTTATTTGCCATAACCAACCTTTTCCAAATCTTACTATACCATAGTAACCACATGAAGCTATGGTATAAAATTATTGTATGAGGAAATAATTTATAAAACAATGGCACTGAAAATATTACAGTTTGACCAAGCAAGTTCCTGGTGCCAGCTAAAGTAAACTGAATTAGGATAACAGGAGTACAACTTGTGGAGCCAGTGACATTTTAAAAACCTATCATCTTCTCTCTCTTCATTCTAAATTTCTATTATATATATAGTTTCTCCTAATTGTGGTTTAAAGTAGCATTTGAAACCATTCAACCAGTGGTCTGACAAGTTGGATTCAACTAGTGGCTCATTTGGTGGCGTATTTAATAACCAAGAAAAAAAAAGTAATGGTTGAATAACTCAAGCATCTTGAATTTGTCAAAGTGAACCAGACTCAGAACAGACCGGTTCAGTAATATTCCCTCATCCAGTAGCATCCACTTCCTTTTTTTAAGATCACACATTTCCTCATTAAGTGGTTGTGGGGAGCAGTTGGAAAATTGTCCCTGTTCTTTCCATCTGAACCTGTCCTTTGAGCGAGCCCCATGTGGGCCCATGACAACATCAAAAAGCCTTCGACATGCAGAGAGCTTGAAAGGGTCAAAAATGAGTAAGTAAGAGGTCATGAATTTAGCCTGAACGCATCTGGCCTCTTTTTTGGTTTCTGGTTTTGCAGCTTACAGTAATGACAGACTGTACAGTACAGGCAGGGTGAAAGTGTTGGTGGTTTGCCTGCTTTTCCTTTTTTTCCTTCTCACTGAAGATTAAGTGTTCTTCCCAAAGCATTCTCCT
Source organism: Trachinotus anak (assembly GCF_046630095.1). Taxonomy (NCBI): domain Eukaryota; kingdom Metazoa; phylum Chordata; class Actinopteri; order Carangiformes; family Carangidae; genus Trachinotus; species Trachinotus anak. Next base: position 23,083,432 of record NW_027273879.1, on the reverse strand, counting down.
CTCACTTGTGTAGTCACCAGCTCTCTGTCTTTTCTCATGAGGACTGAACAATCCAGTGTTATAGCAGCACATAGCACGTAACAGTCGTAACCGGATACTCTCATGCACAGAATTGAAGTTCAGGATGTCTTACTGGGAAAAGCCTGGGAGTGTTCTGAGTTCAGCATTAAACTTCATTCCTTCACCCATCAACAGCTTAGGTGGAGGAATGCCAATAGACCATATTCACACAGCGGCCATTTTCCTCTGACATCACGCTCATTGTGGGAATCTCAAATTCTGTCACAGAAAGGACAATGTTGGACTGTTGTCTGCCAGGTTGTGACTCATATAAACTTAGGAAATCTGACATATCGTCATTTCACCACTTCCCAATTCATCAGCAACTGAAAAAGCAATAGATAGTGAAAGTCCGGAGGGAGATCGGGCCATATTTCAAGCTAGAACAACATATTTGATAACCTGTAAGCTGCCATTAGACAAAAGTTAATGTTAGCATTCAGCCACTTACTAGCTAAATGTACCATTTGATAGTGTTACACGATACAATAGGAAAGGCGTAAATTAATTCTCAAATATCATCACAGATCCCTGACACGTTGAGTTAAGCCTGGAAGTAAAACTCACTGGACCTAATCAAATTTGCAATGTGACGAGCTAACTTTCTGTCTTTTCACCTGACCACATAAACGTTTTGGTTTCAACAGTATGTGACATATATACTGCTGACTTAACTGGTTACCTGAACCCTGTATGACGGCTTGTTTTTACCATAGACTGTATGTTTTTTTTAGCAAACTAGGGTCTGCCTTTGCCCTGACAGTGGTGGAACTGCTGTCCTCGACTCTGAGTGAAATCAAAACAAAACTGTCTGTGATGTCACTTGCTTCCCAACTTTGTCATTTAACATTACCTTGTAACCTTGTCTACATTACTGTATAATTGATGCAGGTAGATCGTGAAACTATATAACGGTAGTTAATGTTTAACGTTTGCACAAGCCTGTGAACTGACAACTTTAGCAGTGCTAACATTGACATTTATGTTAATTGCAAACTTCCCATTTGCTAGTGTAACCACCGCCACCACCCATCTCGCAGCAAAATCCACATTTGGCAGCAGAGAAAACTCACAACAAGCCACTTTCAGTGCAACAATAATGCCTCAGTCATAACTACTGATAGTATCTGGTCCAACAAGTCCTCCAACCTGAACAACCACGTTCCTTCCCTCTGATATGACCCATAGGAGCATGTCCTGAAATAGCTTTCCTCGGGCAGCAGGTGTACCAGACCTGGTCAGTCTCATTCAGCCCCAGTGTAGTGAAACAGTGCCCCTTTCATTTCAAATGGGCACATTGAGTTTGTGCAGTGAAATACAGTATTACAATGCTAATCATGGAATCATGTCAAGTCTACAGAAGCAATGTCAGGTAAAGTTAGCAGCTGGATTAGTAACTTCATCCCACTGCAGAACCATGAGTGGTCACAGTGGTGGTAGAAATATCCAGGTACTTTACTTATGTTAAGGATGCAATGCAGCACTGTAAAAATACTTAGTTAAATATAAAAATATTTTTAAAAATCCTTTGGAACCATACTCTTTTTAATATTATTTACACAACAAGCACTCAGTGAAAGTGACAAGGAAAAAAAATCCCAAACCAAACTAACAAAACCAACAAACCAACAAAACTGGGCCCATGATGAGTGGCTCTCTGCCTCAACTGCTTGGGCTGAGAGAGAGTGGGATGAAAGTGAACATAGCACAATGTAGGTTCCACATAAAGATTTATAATGATACCAATAATAATATTATTGCAGTGGTAAAAGTGCATACATATAGTTGCAAAATGTATATTAAGTAGAAAACTTTTCTTTCCTTGTGAGTGATATAATTTTCAGATTTCAGAGGCATTATCAGATTTTCATTAGATCAATGCAGTTTTCACCTTTTCACACATGGGTGCGAAACCCACCCAACTGTATATAGTACCACTCACTTGTTTTACCTGTATGGTTTTTGTGTTTTTACTGTTGCACAAGGGTGAATGTGGCCATTCTCTACTCTCTAGAACTCCCAAATCCCTAAACTTTTACTAACTATTGATGTGGTCAATTTTGGTTGTAGTTATCAAGTTAATTATTAATTACAAATATATATATTCAATTAAATTTTATTAAGTTAATTATTAATTACAAATATATATATTCAATTCAATTTTATTTGTATAGCGCCAAATCATAATATACATTATCTCAAGGCACTTTACAGGGTCAGGTCGAGACCTTACTTTGTTACAGAGAAAAACCCAACAGTTCCCACAAAGAGCAAGCGCTTGGCGACAGGGGGGAGGAAAATCTCCCTTTTAACAGGAAGAAACCTGCAACAGAACCGGGCTCAGGTTGGGTGGGGGGGTCTGCCTCGACCGGTTGGGTTTAGGAGGAGATAAAAAAGGGGGGGGGTGCAGGGAGAGAGAGGAGAAAAGAGAGCGAGGGAGACCAGGAACAGTTGTGTAGGTAATGGTGTTATCAATAATGATGACAGATAACAGTGGTTAATAGTAATGATGAGTAGTGGTGGATCTGGATCCTGCTGCTCCAGAGGCAGAGAGACCTGCAGAATGAGGACAGAGAGAGGGAGAGAGATGAGAAGCACAAACTATGGGGGAGAAAAAAATACAAAGTTAATGGCATAAAGTAATCGAGAGAGAGAGAGAGAGAGAGAGAGAGAGAGAGAGAGAGAGAGAGAGAGAGAGAGAGCCCAGTGAATCATGGGAATCCCACAGCAGTCTAGCTCTATAGCAGCATAACTAAGGGATGGGTCAGGACATACCTGAGCCAGCCCTAACTATAAGCTTTACTAAACAGGACAGTTTTAAGCCTGATCTTAAAGGTAGAGAGGGGGTCTGCCTCCCGAACCCACACTGGGAGCTGGTTCCACAGGAGAGGAGCCTGATAGCTGAAGGCTCTGCCCCCCATTCTACTCTCTCAAACTCTGGGAACCACAAGTTGACCTGCATTTAGAGAGCGAAGTGTCCTATTGGGAAAATAGGGAACTATAAGCTCTCCAAGGTACGATGGTGCCTGACCATTCATGGCTTTGTAGGTGAGGAGGAGGATTTTAAATTCTATCCTGGATTTTACAGGGAGCCAATGCAGAGAGGCTAACACAGGAGAGACGTGATCCCGTTTCCTAGTTCCTGTCAGTACTCGTGCTGCCGCATTTTGGATCAATTGGAGGCTTTTTACTGAATTTTTGGGACATCCTGACAATAAAGAGTTACAGTAGTCCAGTCTTGAGGTAACAAACGCATGAACTAGCTTTTCAGCTTCCTTTAGACACAGAATGGGTCTGATTTTTGCAATATTGCACAGGTGGAAGAAGGCTGTCCTAGAGACTTGCTTTATATTTGAAGTAAAGGACAAGTCCTGGTCACAAATGACACCAAGGTTTCTGACTGTAGCACTGGAGGCCAAGGTGATGTCATCCAGAGTCAGTATATTATCACATAGTGTATCTCTGAGGTGTTTTGGGCCAATTACAATAACTTCAGTTTTGTCTGAATTTAAGAGTAAGAAATTACTGGTCATCCAGGTTTTTATGTCCTTAAGACTCACCTGAAGCTTGGCTACCTGGTTAGTCTCACCTGGCTTCATGGATAAGTACAGCTGGGTGTCATCTGCGTAACAATGTATCTGGTGCCTCCTAATAATGTTTCCTAGAGGAAGCATATATAGAGTGAAAAGTATTGGTCCTAGCACCGAACCTTGTGGAACTCCATGACTGACTTTAGTGATGATAGAAGAGTCATTATTAACATGAACAAACTTGTCTATCTGACAGATATGACTTAAACCAGCTTAGTGTGGTTCCTTTGATGCCGACCATATGCTCTATTCTCTGTAATAAAATCTTATGATCGATAGTGTCAAATGCGGCACTAAGATCTAGTATGACAAGTATAGAGACAAGTCCATTGTCTGAGGCGATGAGGAGATCATTGGTAACCTTAACCAGAGCTGTTTCTGTGCTATGATGGACTCTAAAACCTGACTGAAAATCTCCAAACAAACCATTCCTGTGCAAATAATCACTTAACTGGTTTGCAACAACCTTCTCAAGGATTTTGGAAATAAAGGGGAGGTTGGATATAGGTCTATAATTGGCTAAAACATCTGGATCAAGAGTAGGCTTTTTAAGTAGAGGTTTAATTACTGCAACTTTAAAAGCCTGCGGTACATAACCAGTTGATAAGTTAATCAGACTTGATATAGAGGTGTCGATTAAAGGAAAAACTTCTTTGAACAACCTTGTTGGAACGGGGTCTAGAAGACAAGTCGATGGTTTAGATGAAGAAACTGTTGAAGCGAGCTCAGAGAGATGTACAGGAGAGAAACAGTCAAAATATAAGCCAGTTACAGTGGACTCTGAGGCTGCTGAACTGGACAGTACATATGAGCCAGCTGTGGGGAGGAGATGGTGAACAGAGACAATTTTATTTGTAAAGAAGCTCATAAAGTCATTACAACTGAGGGCTAAAGGAATAGATGGATCAACAGAGCTGTGGCTGTCTGTCAGCCTGGCTACAGTGCTGAACAGAAACCTGGGATTATTCTTGTTATAATTATAAATTGGCATGTCCCCATACTCTGCAGTCTGCATGTTAACTCTCCTGCCTGTGTGTCCTCAGGTTGTTTGCCACTAAGTGCAGCGGCTGTCTGGAGAATATAGCACCCACAGAATTGGTAATGCGAGCTCTGGAGAGTGTGTACCACCTCAGCTGCTTCTACTGCTGTGTTTGCGAGCGCCGGCTGTGCAAAGGAGATGAGTTTGTTCTGAAAGAAGGTCAGCTGCTGTGCAAGAGTGACTATGAGAGGGAGAGGGAGCTGCTCAGCTCAATCAGTCCAGACAACTCTGACTCAGGTAACAATGTGGATTCTATAGTGAACAATTACAGACCCAGTGAATTTAACAACACATCCAGTTTATTACTTGATGTACTATTATCTAAGTTGAAGATAGGTCTCATTTCATGGGTCTCATTTCTTTGTGTCTGGTGATAGATAAGAGTGAGGATGAGTATCTGAATGTGAAGTCAGAGAAGAGCCCTGCAGCAGGGAAAGGCAACGATGACAGCAAAGACCCTCGCCGGCCCAAACGACCACGCACCATCCTCACCACCCAGCAGAGGAGAGCCTTCAAGGCCTCCTTTGAGGTCTCCTCCAAACCCTGCAGAAAGGTGAGGGTTGAGTATACTGAGATATTTTACTTCCATATTACTTATTACATTCTAAAGCTTTGCTTAGTGGCTAGATTGGAATTATCAACCTCCTGTTTCTGTTCTGTCATTGATTTTTTTGAAATAACAGTGTATGGAGAAAAACCAGAAAGCCTTATTCATCCCTTAAGATATTTACCGTTTTATTACTTTAGGGTTTTAACAGACAGAAAAAATGTGGTGCACCAGTTCCTACACAAATCACACCGACAAAGGGAGTAAAAGGGTTTAGCTGAACTCTGCAGTTTTTTAAAAAACTGTGTTTTGTCATAACATTTTATAATGACCAAGACATTCCGGTCTTTAGAACAGAAGCTTAACAGATGCACCTAGATGTTATTAAAAGGTTCATATGATAAAATTGAAAAAAAAATTAAAAGGTTCTGTAAATGATTGTCACTGCCACTAGATGTCGCACTGTATGACCAGCATCTCATACCAAAACAAATCCTTGTCGACCACACCTCCCCTCTTCATGTTCTCAGTCATCAAAGTGTTACGATGCCCAGTGAAAGCAGCCACTAAATATGCAGCTAGAAGCACAACTTAATAAAGTTTCCCTGTGTACACAAGAGCCAAACAAAAAATAATCCAGCTACAACCATTAGCCCACGATAGCATTGCTATGATATGCTCCACAGTAATGCAGAAGATGCTTCACTCCTATATACATCCTTAATGTATGTAGGAGTGAAGCAGCTGCCCCTTTTACTCTAACGCTCTCTTTTAACTCACAACCTGAAAACATTATTAACCCTGAACATCACTCTCTCCCATGAGTAACTCTCCAGTGCCTTACTAGTTAAGTTTGACATCTGGTCTCAACAATTTTCAACAAGTCTCTGCATGGATAGTGAAATACACACAATGCAACCATTACAAATCTAACTTTTGAAGAGGCTTACAGACTCTTCCCGACCTAGTGATTGTCAGTCCTTCGAGAGTCTATTTTAGCTGAGGTGGAGCATTTAGTCTTTTCACAGTCAATGACAGGGCCTGGTTGAATCTCCGGTCCAGTCAGCCTGCCTATCCCAGTCTCCTGATGGAGAACCCCTCCTGCTGGGTAGTGGACCATGTACATCTGCTTAGTGGAGCTCTCCTGCTGCACGAATGGAGTAGTCCACCTTTTCTCTGAGTCCAGTTTCACCAGAACCCTGTCGCCTGGCTGGAGAACATGTAGTTCTGTGCCCCAATTCTCTGCAGTGTCCTTCTGCCGGATGAGAGACACGTCCGGCCATTTGGGTCTCAAGTTACAGTCTAGAGTCAGCAGTGTTGTGCAGATTTTTCTACCCATTAGTAGCTTGGCTGGGCTCACCCCAGTTGATGTTTTGGGCATTACACAGAAGCTCAGAAGGGCCAGCGGCAGATCCTTCTACTGCAGGATTCTTTTTGCTTTCTGAACAGCCCACTCTGCCAGTACATGGGTGGTGTGGGCTGGACATTATGTGTGCAAAATCATATTCCTGACTGAATCGTTTGAAAATGTCACCTGAAAATTCATTATCTGAACAGACTGTGTCAGGTATCCAGTACCTGGCAAAGGTCACCTTCAACTTTGCTACCACTATCACCAGCACAAATTCCTTGTATGTGGAAACATACTTGGCAATAAAACCAATTCTGATTCTGATTCTGACTTGGTCTGCTGTTGTAACAGGTAGTTCCAATATCTCAAGGCAACGAGAGAAATAGTCAGAAACTATCAAGTAGTTTTTTCCTCTGTGTTCACATAAGTCCATAAGTTTCTGGGTTTAGTGGCTCCTTCCACTATGCTCTCTTATTTTTACAAAATAACTTACATCCTCCAGTCTTTGCTGCAAATCAGCTGATAGGCCTGGCCACCACACAGATACTTGTGTCCTCTCTGTATTTGGATAGACCCCGGTGCCCCTCATGGATTCTGCTCAATATCTCCTCCCTCATTGACTAAGGGATAACTATGTAGCTTCCTCTCGTGACTAACCCCTCATGCTCTGAGAGCTCCCCTCTATGGCAGTAGTAGTCTCTTGCTGAGGGTTGTAGATGGCTAGTGTGCTCTGGCCATCTGGTGCTTACTAGCTTTACAACTGTTTGTAATTTACTGTCAGTGAGTGTGGCTCTCCTGATCTCATCCAGCTTCCGCCTGGATGCAGGTAAAGTGCTCATAATGGAGTTCACATAGCAGCAGACATCAGCTCTCAGACAACGGGTCTGCTACCACCAGTGTCTTACCAGGTGCGTGGTCTGCTGCAGGGTTGAACCTCATTAGCCTGAGGAGCAGTCTTTGGCACCTGAATGATCGATGCCACTCAAAAATTTACCAAAGTGCTCACATGCCCAGACCCCTGCCAAGCACTCCTTTTCAATCTGTGCATAGCCATGTTGCTGGTGAAGCTCCCCTCCTAGCCCGTAGCTGCTAGTATCAGCTGATACTGCCATTGGTCTACTTGGGTCGTAATAAGCTAGTACCGGTGTGCTTATCAGAGCTTGTTTCAGGCTCTGGAAGGGTTATGTGAGTAAACCCATGACCCCTCTACACAGCTTGAGTATGTTCTTTTGTCTATTCCCCTACTTCCTTAAAACTCCAGCCAATCCAAACACTCAGTACAGCCACGTTAGACAACAAAGCTGTTCTAGGAGTGAAAATGCTTCACTCCTACATGCATCCTTGACATTCCTCAATCAGTTCTGCATTACTTTCTACTACTTCTATTTCTAGTACTGCTACTGCTGCTTTTTGCACCTATATTAAAGGTACAGGCAATATTAAGGTCTACCTAATTTGACGTGTGTTGATTGGATATTATTAGATTGAAACAGTGTGTGTTCATTGACTATCCTGAAACAACAGTTGACTTTATTGGAAGCAACATTAAAGATACTTTCAGACTCTTGTTTACTGCAGGTGGAACCTCAAAGCTCAGTTCCTTGGACTTACTCCTAGTGTAACCACAACATTATCCAGGTGCCTAAATTCCAGCAAGACCATACTATGCTAAGACAGAGTACTGACCACCATCACAACTTGGCTACAGAGGGAAATGCAAGATGTTCATGTACTGTGTATACTTATGTTAGATTAATAGCAATGGGTGTGTAACTACATAATCTCTATCTGACACTAACACACATAATGTTAGTGTGTTAAAATGGCTGATGAGTGTGACTGTGCTGTGACTCACAGGTGAGAGAGACCCTGGCTGCAGAGACAGGACTCAGTGTTCGTGTGGTCCAGGTCTGGTTCCAGAACCAGAGAGCAAAGGTCAGTAGCAATAAGCTGTCAACACTGTGTATACATGGGTAATGCTGTGTTAGCATCATGTGGGAATGGAAGCGTTCCCATGTTTATAACTTATGAGCATTCATATTCTGAGACAGTGGCTACCAGTCATACAAACAGGCCAGATGGTGTAGTGAGGTTAATTTACATGCACACATACATTCACTAACACCCACACACTAACAGACTCAGACTCACAGAGAAACTCAGATCATAACACACACAGAGGAGGTGTAATGAATGAAGGACACCATTACTCTACTTTATCTTTACACAGAAAACTGTTTTTTTGCTGCTGTATTATTGTTTAAAATCTGGTTTACAGAACCTTTAAATTTAATATTAACTACAAAAAAAAAAATCACTGTAAACACTTGGTTAGCTAAAGTCAGCTGTTCATATGGCAAAATGGATAGATCTTCAGTACCTATAGTGAGAGAAGAGACATAGCCTGGGGCAAGCAGAGTGTCTGTTTGGACCTCAGGAATTCAGACACAGACACTGCAGAACATATGTAATAAAAGTTATTTTATTGGCATAAACCAGGACAAAGAGAGTGGGAGAGTCTTTGGGGGGAATGCAGGGGAGCAAGGGTTCCCAGTGGAGGCTGGTGGATTCTGTAGGTGGATGGTCGGTGTGTGGAAGCAGCAGGTGAGTGGAGTGGCTGGTAATGGCGGCACAGCTTAAGCAGGAGCAGGCAGCAGCACTGGAGCAGGAAGTAACTGAAGGTGGAGAGAGTCACTGGTGAGACTTCTTCCAACAACAACAACAAACAATCAGTCAAGGATTAACACTGGAGCATTTTAGTAGCCTGGAGTGTTACCACATTGAGAGCAGAACAATCTGGCGACAAGTTGGTGAAGAGCCGGGGTTCTTACACTGAGCTTGATGAGTGATTAGATGCAGGTGTGCCAGGTAGCCAGTGCTGTGCCACGCCCCTGCTGAGAAGCATGCACATACACACACACACAAAGGGGAGGAGACACAGGGGAAGACAGACTGGGAAAAAAACATAAGAAACACTGATAAAAACTTGAAGTTATTTTCCTTCCTGGTACAAAAAATGCTTTTGTTCTCTGTAGCTAATTTCCTCCTTCATGGCAACTGTAGGGAGATGCATTTCTACATAACTTGCCCATTCTATTAAGGCTTAAAGTAATACATAAGTAAGGGTATGGCCACTTTGAGTGACAGGTAGGTGAGCATATGCTGCCACAAACTGGCATACACCGAAGCCTTGGCTCAACACACAGCCCACCTCTTTGCCCATTTTTGGATTAGTTGGGAGTTAGGGGTGGAGTCAGGCACTGCCAAGATTGCCAAGGTGACATTGGCAGAGCAGCCCACTTACAGAGACTACGTCCATCTCCATGGTCAGATACAACCATAAAGTATATACAGTATATACACTAGAGTGTACATGTATACACCACCTGGTTGCAATCTATATCAGTGACATCATCACCTGAGTTCTTTATAGACAGTTATTAAACATCAGAAAAATCTTTCTGTATACATTTTTAACAAAAAAGAGACGTAACAAGTGACCCAGATGCAGTGCACTGCACTACCACTTTTGGGGCATGGTGTCTCAATATCATATCTCAAAAGCATCTCAATATGCCAACTTAAAGAGGGTCTAGAGGGAGGAGACAAACGGGCTTGTACTAATGTTGCCTCAACTGAATAAATATAGAGACATAAGACGAAATACAACTACATTTTAAAGATGGCAATATTAACATGGAATAAAAGACAAGTCAAGTTGTTATAAAAAGGCAGTAATTTTTTTCATAAGTGGTCCCTGTGTTAAACTGAGGTTGCAGTTTGGATTATCTATTACTTCCAGGATACAAAACATTAACACCTCACTGGTGTAAAACTGAATTTGACTTAAAATATTTCCTGCCAGCTCACTGTACATAAGTCTTGATTTTATCCATATCTGTATTATGATGCCCTTTGGTCCAGTTCTCACAGCAATAATTAATGAACACTTTTGTACATGAGAATCAGAATTAGGGAAACTTTATTGTCTGTCAAAAAGCTATAGAAATTTGTCTTTGACGTGGTCCACACAGGTTAAAATATACACATATGTATTTACAGTTGGGTTAAGAACAGTTTGGCTGTAGCGTAATGGCAGTTGGTAGAATTTGTCTTGGCTGAAGAGTTTTAGTAACAGTGGCCTGATGGAGGAGTTGAATGTGTATGGAGTGGGTGTGAAAGTGATGAGGGTTGCTTTACATCCGCCTGCCTGGGTTCACAGATCTGACAGTGAGAACTGAGTCACCATCAGACCATCAGAGAACTCTCATCGATGAGTCTGCTCAAAGTCAGTCAGTTTTTCAATGTTGTGGTTATGTTGTTTGTGTAAATGTAAAACAGAGTGGGTGGTAAGACACAGCAATGTGGGAACCCTGTGTTTATTATCCTGCAGGAAGTTTTCAATCTAAAGTACTGGCTCTGGGTTGACCTATAGTCCAGAGAGACAGTTGCGAAAGGAAAGGATTAAAATCTAAATGAGAGTAAATATGAATGAATAAAATGAGAGTTCTGAAAGTAAAAAGCCTGGTTTAGGGATGAGAGAAGTCACAGTATCCAATAGTGTGAGTCACACATCCTCAACTCCTCGCTTTGCTTTATGGGCAAAATTGGAGTGGGTCGACTGTCTGCAACCAAGGCGGAGACATGGTCACACACTTCATCCTCAGTGCATTTATGTAGCACAGAGGTTAACTCTACTGGCCTGTAGTCTTTTGGGACCTTGTTCTTTGAGTTTTCTGGTTCAGTTGAGAACTTCCATATGTAGAAAACAAAGCTGGAGTCCAGAAGCTGGTGAAAAAGTTGGGTCATGACATCCCCTATTTGAGCAGCACATTTCCTAATTACTCTGCCTTTGAGCTTGTCTGGGGTGAGGTTTTAGTGTGAGCCACCTTCTTCTTTTCAATGGTGACTGGTGTAAATTAATACAGGCCCACACCCATTCCTTCCAATGATGTCACTGAAAATTATAGCTACCATGTTTCATATTGTTAAAATGTATGCGGAAATAAAGTTTTCTGGTAATCACAATCATTATTTCTGATTACCTCAGGTGCAAATTTGGATTTGTTGATGATCACTTGATGACGACTGGTTGCTAACTCTTAACACCACAATGTTCAAAGTGGTCAAAGTTCAGAGCACAATTTAGTTGTAGCCTCAGGTGTTGTTTGACAACATGAGGGAATTCCATATCTTACCTGAGACTTAGGTTAGTAATTTAATATTTTAAATCTATAATTTATTAATTTGATGTTTTAAATATGTTTTAGTAAATTAATATTTTAAATGTTTCAGTAAATCTAAAATTGTAAATATGTAATTTAGTAATTTAATGTTGAAAATATATAATTTATTTGACAAGTGAGCTCTTTCACATTTGTTTATTAAGCTAGTGTTTCCTCATTAAATTCCTGTAAGCCTCACACCAAGCTATTTTCTGTGTTTATTTATTTGCAGATGAAGAAGTTAGCCCGCAGACAGCTGCAACAGCAGGAGCAACACAACAGCCAAAGGCTAGGCCAAGGTGAGGATTTATCATCTGTGTGTGTTTACTGTACTGGTTAGCTGGTTGGCTGCTTTCTCCAATGTTATGAAAAGAAAAGCACCAGTGATGTCTATCTGTAACATGTAATCTGTCCGTTCTAACTGTAATGGACATGAAAGATAAAAGCTAGGCAATTAATGAATTATTTGGAAAAACAGCTTAAAATATCAAATTTATTATGGGAACAATAAACAGAGAAGAGTCACTCAGCAAACACTCCCAGTGTTGTGGGTTTTAGTATGTGTCCCATACTCTGAAGCCAGAGCGAGTTTTTCTGATGGCAGAGCTGTAAAATGGGAGCCATGATTCTCTCTGCAGCACAGCTCCTCATGGCTAGCAGGCTTATTGCCACTGTGGTCTCACAGCAGATATGAGCAGACAGTATAGATAAGTGTCTCAGTGCTTTGGCAAGCACTGCCTCTTTCTGTTCAGGGACTTCCAGTGTGTCAATATTGACATAGCAGCCGGGTTTATTATAGTGGAAGCTGCTGCTGTTAACCAAATGAGCAAGGCAAACCAGCAAATGGAGGATGTTTGAAGTTGATGTTAGGATAGATGCAGCCTCTTGGACAACTGGTGAGACATCTTCACGATCAATGAGTCAGTTATGACAATGCATTTACAATATACAGTATGCTTTTAAGAGAATCCTATTTTCTATTGCTTTATCAGTAAATCCACAGGCTATTTATATGCCCAATATACTGTCCATGGACAAAAGAATAAGTAAAATAAATAAATGAAACAGCTGTTAAAGCAACAGCAGCCAGAAAATTCCAATTCAGACAACAAAGGCCCCTTTGTAGTTGTCATTTCAATTATCTCACATCAACAAGAAAAATCCACTTTTGACACTTTTTTGCCCATAACCCCCATTTACACATAGCCACATGAGGCTTGGTGGATCACTTAATTTAAATGAAAAACAAATGCAAGCGAGAAGCATTAAAAGACATGATCCGACTGCTTGCATCCACCTAACTTACTCTCCAAGTAAGACAGCAACTAAGCCAACACCCTAAATGTCAAAGGTAACTCATGTTGTAACAATGCTTTTGTTGTTGCCACTGACTGTTACAGAGGTGATATCAGGTTGTATGGAGGGCCTGCTCAGCTCCTACTCAAGGCCTCCACCTCCAAACCATCGGCAGCACCTGGTGACCATGGAGCACAATGGCTACAACAATGAACCCTTCCAGCAGGGCCTCACCCCACCGCAGATGCCTGGTGACCACATGAATCCCTACGGTGAGAATCACACTTTATACACTCTCACACTTTAGCACTGTGGTCTTTCAATATTTTCATAGCCAGCATTACAGATGTTGTGTTTGACTACCCCTTGTCTTCTCTACTCCTACCAGGTACTGACTCCTTTGTCCACGACACTGACAGTGACACCTCTCTGACAAGTCTAAATGACTGCTTCATGGCCACTACAGATGTAGGCTCCTTGCAGGCTCAGGTGGGGAATCCCATTGATCGTCTGTACTCAATGCAGAGCTCCTACTTTGCCTCCTGAGATCCCGACATGACAGTCAGTCCCACCCCACCCACCACACCCCCTGCCAGGCCATGAACAGTGAGGAAATGAAGTGCAGACACACAACATGGGCCATGGGGTTGTTCTGAAAGGCATATAGCCAATATAGCTGCAGGACCAAGTCCACCAAATATACCTAGACAGAACTCCACCAGCCATAGGAAAGGGAACACTTGAAACTGAAACTTTACTGCTCCTCATACTTTCCACTGTGAGTATGGGGGTTTGATGCAGTGGACTTTTCAACTGGGTTCATTTTGTTGAAGAGACAGCTATCAACATGTGTACAAATATCGCAGCATAAGTGTTTATTATGAAAAGTGGGACTAAAGTTCAAGTCAGAGAAACATTAGGCTACATGCCTCTCAGTAGGTAACACAGTTTAGATCCATTATTGATGTTGTAAGTTGTTTTTAATGTGACAATTAAGAAAATATAGTTTTGGTGATGTAATTTTAGCCATGCACCAAGTTTTTCTGGTCTGTCAGCCAACTGGTCAATACCTGTCGCTGAACTTATACAGTATACTGTTCTGTATATATACTGTTCTTCAGAAGCATCCAGTGTCATATGTTAGGATGGACAGTGATTTATTTATTCCCCACCAATGTGCTGGTATGCAATAAATCAAAAATTTCTATTTAAAAAGGCAATATGATCCCATCGTGATGTAAAAAAACAAACATCCTAATTCACTCATTGTTTTGATTTTGAGTATTTGTGTCAGTTTAATGAGTGTGTAAATTAGTAACTCTTTGCTATTTATTTTTCCATCGAGATCCATCTTTTAAATAAAAAGAAAAAAGCTTTCTTTTAATACTTGTTGTCTGATCTGTATTATTTTTATCTTTTCTGGAAACAAAATTAGCATTTCACCTTTTGTTGTTTATGATCATTTCTGTTGTGTGTCCAAATAAGGAAAGGAGAATCAAAATATTGCACTAGCTTCTTGATAAATCATATCTTAAAAAATGTATCAAAGTATTTTCTTCTTCCACGATGTTTGATTAAAATTCATAATTATGCTATAAATGTTACTTTAAATTAGATATACATAAATTTTGCTATTGCTACATAGTCAACATTAGCATTAATTTTTTTTACCAGTCTAGAAGAAACATTATGGGTTCAGCACCAAACTTCATTCCTTTACTCACCAAGAGCTGTCTCCAGAAGTGGAAAGCAATGCCAGATGAAAAATCAGGCACCATCACCATAGACATTAGAATATTTAATCTGGGGACCATAAACTAAATTTATACTAAACTATATGTTTAGTCTATATAATGTCAAAAAGGTGAAATTAATTTGCCAAATGAAAAGCCAAACAACATCTTCATCTCTAGAGCCATGCTGCTAGTGTGGATAAAAAAAAATCCCCCCTCAAGTTAGACCATCTCATTCAACTCAAATAACAGAAAAACAAATACAAAGTTCCATCCACCCTAGGATGGATGGATTAAACGAGACCAATTTTCATGGCAAAGAAGTCTGCATCAAGTCCATCCATCCATCCATTTTCTTCCGCTTATCCGGGGTAGGAATACGGTGGCCCCAAGACCCCAAGATACTTAAACTCCTTCACTTGGGGCAGCAAATCACCCTCAACCCGAAGAGAGCAGTCCAACATTTTTAGGTAAGAACCATGGCCTCAGACTTGGAGGTGCTGACTCTTATCCTGGCCGCTTCACACTCAGCTGAAAACCATGCTCTGATGAAGCCAACAGAACCACATAATCTGCAAAGAGCAAAGATGCAATTCCAAGATTCCCAAACCAGACGCACCAGACACATCTCGGCTGCACCTTGAGAGAATATGGACACAGCTCTCATTTTAGTTTTTCAAGGACTGAATGGCTCAAAAAAATGGGCCCGGTACTCCATGCTCCCGGCCCCCACCGAGACCCCGGAGGGAACACGTAAGCCTCCTCCAAGTCAACAAAACACATGTAGACTGGCTAGTCAAACTCCCATGACCACTTCAGTACTCTTGCAATGGTAAAGAGCTGGTCCACTGTTCCATGGCCAGGATGGAGTCCACAATGCTGCTCCTGGATATGAGGTTCAACAGTCAGTCAGAGCCTCCTTTACAGCACCCAAAGTAAACTTTTCCAGGGAGACTGAGCAATGTGATACCCTGATAATTGAAGCACACTCCCTCTTTTAAAAAAGGGAACCACCATGCTGGTCTGCCTGTCCAAAGGTACTGTCCTCGTCATCCATGCAACATTGAAGAGGCATGCCAGCTGTGACAGACCAACAATGTTTATGGCAATGTCTTTTATCTTGCTCTTGTTTTCCTTCCGTCAGGACAACATATATCTTGTTTTACTGATCCTAACTGAACCCACCGTAAGGCCACAACTCAATAGTGATCTTAATCTTTCCATTTCACTAAGCAGCACAGTCTATCAATCACACGGTAGCCACACCCTAATGCATACCCTGCTTTATCATCCATTTTCCTCAAAATGAGATAATAATTTCAAAAAGAAACATCATGTTGCACTAAAGAAGACCTGAAACTAGCAATCAAGACCATAAAACTCATTATGAAAACATTTAATGAGGTAAAAAATATAGTGAGAAGTAGTGCCATTTTTCCATAGAATTCAATACAATCAGACTTCTTTTTGCAACCTGTGTAGTCGCCCCCTGATGGTCATTAGAAAGAATGCAGGTTTAAGAAACTTCCGCATTGGCTTCACTTGTCTATTTTTACATACAGTCTATGCATTTCACCTGAAAACTTTTGCCTAATGACATGATCTCCCGTGTGCATTGTCACATGGCACCAGGATGGGCTGTGTGGTACAACATCTGAATTAACAGGAATATTCTGGCCCGAGGAAAAAAGGGTTTTAGTTTATTCTGCTGCCACTAGGTGGTGCTTATTTTGTGTAATATGGCCCTCATTGCTTACCCTCTGTATCCTGTACATGACTATTTAGTTTTTTCCTTGACACCTTGATAGAGAGCCCATTGTAGATTCAGGTTGTCAAAGTATCTACATCCAATGTCTTTTGGAATCACTTATAGAAGTATTGTCTGTAAGTAAAGCTTTAATAATGTGCCTACATTTGCATTAGTGTTTATGCTTTGTCAGAACGATTAGGTTAGGCCATGTTTTTAATCTCATGTGCTGTTTATAGCCAATCATGTAACCTGTCATGTTAATGGCTTGAGTTAGCTATGTTTAGTAGCCATGTATAGAAGATAGGCTTCATGAAACAAATAGTACATAATGAAAACGTATATTAATGAGGCTTAATATGCTCATTATTGTCTATTTTAGTCACAGCCCTGCTGTGACTCCTGCAGTTTCCTCAGTATTTTCCTGTGTCTGATTTTTCCCTGTCTGTTTCTTGTTTTCCTGTTCTTCACATTGACTAAGAATTGTAAGGCTTGTGAATAAACTATTTTATTATAACCACCTCGCCTTGTTTGGGTCTGAATTGGCTCAGAGGTCCAAACAACAAATAAAACCTAACAATTTTCTTTCTTTTTTAGTTTTACTTTGTTCGCATACTGTCTATATGAAGCAGTGGTGCTCAATAAATTCATCATACGTAGACTATGGCAGTGGCTGGCAACTGGGGGCCTGCGGGCCCAAATTGCTTTGTTATGGTGCTTTGTTATTGGACTTCTGTGCTAGTGATAGTTTGGCCATAACAAACACCATATTCAAACACAAGGTAGCACATAAGTGTACCTGGTACCAGAGCACCTTAGGCCAAAGGTCAATGATCGACTTTTCATCAGATCTGTGGCCGTATGTTCTTGACACTCAGGTGAAGCAAGGGGCAGAGATGTCACCTGTTCACCACCTGGTGGTGAGTTGGATCAGATGGCGGGGAAGGCTGCCGGACAGACCTGGTAAACCCAAATGTGCAGTAGGGGTGACCTGGGAACCTCTGGCGGATGCCCCTGTCTGTGGGGTCTTCAACTCACACCTCTGGAAGAATTTCTTGTATATCCAGGGGGAGGGACAATGGAGTCTGAGTGGGCCAGGTTCAAACCCTCCTTTACAGAAGCAGCAGTTGGGAGCTGGGGTCTTAAGGTCGTTGATGCCTGTTGAGGCGGCAACCCAAGAACCTGCTGTGGGACACCAGCAGTGAGGAAGGTCATCAAGCTGAAGAAGGAGGCCTTTAGGATCTGGTTGGCCCAGGGGTCTCCGGAAGCAGCAGATAGGTGCTAGTGGCCAGAAGGGCTGCAGCCTCAGCGGTTGCAGAACCAAAAACTCAGGTGTGGGAGGAGTTTGGTGAGGCTATGGAGGAGTACATTCATTTTGGCTCAGGAAGGGAAAGCAGGGCTTGGCCCAGGCTGTGTTCAGCCAGGGAGGAGAACTGCTGACCTGGGCTGGTGATGTCGTCGGTCAGTGGAAGGAATACTTTGAGCAACTCCTGAATCTGACTGACACATCCTCTGTGGAGGAGGCAGAGTCGGAAGAGCGGGGGGAGGTCTTCTTAATAAGCTCCTCGCAAGGCACCAGGTGTGGATGAGATACACCCTGAGATGCTGAAGGCTTTGGGGAACTGGAGGGTGTGCTCCAACTATTGGAGTACTACACTGCTTAGCCTCAGTGGGAAATTCTACTCCAGGGTGCTGGAAAGGAGGCTCCAACCAACTGTCAAACCTCAGATTGAGAAGGAACAATGCGGGTTCCGTCCTGGCCATGGAACAATGGACCAGCTCTTTGCCCTTGCGGGAGTTCTGAGGGCGTCATGGGAATTTGACCTACCAGTCCACATGTGATTTGTGGACTTGGAGAAGGCTTATGACCGTGTCCCACGAGGGGCCCTGTGGGGGGTGCTACGTGAGTATGGGGTACTGGGCTCGTTGCTACAAGCCATTCGGTCCTTGTACAACCAAAGTGAGAGCTGTGTCTGCAGTTTGAAGCGGCTGGGATGAAAATCAGCACCTCCAAGTCTGAGGTCATGGTCCTCAGTCGGAAAACAGTGGACTGCTTCCTTCGGGTTGGGGGAAGGTGCTGTCCCAAGTGAAGGAGTTTAAGTATATCGGGGTCTTGTTCACGAGTGAGGGTAAGATGGAGCAGGAGATCGACAGGCGGATTGGCACAACAACAAGCAGTAATGCAGACCTAGTACCAGACCGTTGTGGTGAAGAGGGAGCTGAGCCAAAAGGCAAAGCTCTCGATTTACCAGTCAATCTTAATTCTAACCCTCACCTATGGTCATGAGCTTTGGGTAGTGACTGAAAGAATGAGATCATGGAAACAAGCGGCTGAGAGTTTCCTCCACAGGGTGGCTGGGCTCAGCCTTAGAGACAGGGTGAGGAGCTCAGTCATCTGGAGGGAGCTTGGAGTAGAGCCGCTGCTCTTTCCCTTCAAAGGAAGCCGTTGAGGTGGTTTGGGCATCTAGTGAGGATGCCTCATGGAGGCAACCTCCTTTTGGAGGTTTTCCAGGCATGTCCAACTGGGAGGAGGGCCCAGGGTAGACCCAGAACTCGCTGGAGGGATTATATATCCCATTCAATCAATCAATTGTATTTTATGTTTCAGGTATAAGCTATGCTGCCACTAAACAGCAGTTCAAAGTTTAATTACCACATACCAAGGTACGACGTACAGTAAGCAAAGCAGTGAAATGAGTGTCAGGCTCAGCATAAGGGCAGACAGCAAAACTATATATATATATATATATATGTGTGTGTGTGTGTGTGTGTGTGTATATATATATATATATATATATGTGAAAATATACTGTAGAAACAGACCAAACAACCAATGGCTTTTTAACTAAATTAGATGAATGTAATGTTGGCAATATTTAGCAACAAAAAAAAAGAATACCACCTTCACTTCACACCAAGGTCACACTAACAAATAAATATGATTGAGCCTAGAAATACCCTACAATCAAGTTGCAGTGAAGTAATGTAGGTGATTGCTATGTTATACATCATCACTGCAAAGGCAACAACATCCTTAAATAACCAAGTGGAAAGACAGGAGGTTGATGACACAATTTAGCATTTTCTATTCACAATGTTTATCCATTGGCAGTGAATCAGCCACACATGTCCACACATCCCAGTTTTATTACCCTCATGTCAACCTACATGTCTTAATTTTTTACAGACTTTACATCTTGAAAAAAAGAGTACTGGCATTGGTATTAGGAGGTACTTTGTGTATGGGTATCAGAATCAGTATCAGGGAGTAAAAAATTCGCATTGTATTATTGTATTATTGCATTATGAAAAATATTGTATATGGTGGGAAATATTGGGATATTGGCTATTAAAACTATTTCAATTGTGTTTAATTTTGTGACATTTGCGGTAACAGGAAGAGTGGTTTAATACAACAGCAATTATACACTGAACAGCTCAGAAATACAGAGGAACCATATAAACATGGTTTGTTTTAATAAAGCTTGTTTTAATAAAGAAGTCAGTCAGTAATAATAATTATTTCATGCTGCACACAGCGGAGTAGTGTTACACACCACTAGGGTTGTCACAAGAATTGATACTTCCGTTACCAATTCGATACCAACACGCAAAAAATACATCGATACCTGCTTTTTCTGGTACCGTCAGAACCGAATATTCAACTTTTCCCTCGGCGAGCCCTGTCGATTCTTGGCGGAACTGATGGGGGCAGTATACGCGTGTGAGCAGCACAGAGCAGTCAGCGCCGCTGAAGAAGAAAACCTGAGATAATAACTTTTATATACAGTCTATGGATAACAATAACAAGGGCTTCAGCAGGTGGGAGTGGAAGCACAACACGTCGCCTCGTTGACAAAACAGGTACGAAGAGTCGCGAGTGGAAATATTTTGCTTTCAAGGCGGATGAATATGGAGCAATTCTAGACACAAACAAGCCGACATGCAAACAGTGCCTGGTATTAGAGGTATTAGTTATGTGAGATCAGGCTCCACACCACTGTAGTTTAGTTATTTATTTGCATATTTATAAGAAGAAGAATATTGTTTGTTTTATATACCTGACGGCTCCATGCCACTGCTGTTCTTTTTTGAATGTAAATAGTTGAATATTGTTGTTATTTATTACCATAAAGCACAGTATTGCTTGTTTTTTATAGTGGTATTAAATACTTGACAGTTTAAAGCAGTTTTCAATAAATTAGTGAATTTAAAAGTACACGGGTTCTGTTTTTTTTGTTTTTTTTTTTTTGTTTTTTTAAAAGATATTTTTTTGGGCACTTTTTTGCCTTTATTGACAGGACAGTAGAGAGTGACAGGAAAGGGAATGACACGCAGGAAGGAGTCGGGCCGGCGCTCGCCTGCTGAGAGCATCCGCTCATGTGGTGCGCGCCCTAACCACTCTGCCATCAGGCCGCCCTGTTTTTTTAAAATTTTATTTTATTTATTTTTTTAATTGTGGTATCGAATTAGTATCGAGAATCGTGGAAAATCACAGGTATTGGTATCGACTACTGAAATTCTGGTATCGTGACAACCCTACACACCACAGTGTGTAATTGGTTAGCTCACTAGAGGTATGCAGCCTGTTGCCTGCAGCTCTTCATCTAACAGCTCACTGTGGCTGCTCAGACAGATTTCTGACTGATCCACTGACAAAAAAAATGACAAAAATGACCTCTGTCTCGTTTTGCTTTAATGAACAATTGCTGTCAGAGCTAACCTCAATGACAAATGTATTTGTGTTTCCTCTGATTGCTGCTCTGTTTTTGACTGGTTGAACAGCAGGAAATGTTGGGTTAGCCTATCACCAATTTCAACTCCACATCCAGATTTGTATTTAAATCAATAATTGTTGCCTCTGCTAAATATATTGTTGAGTCATCAGCATACATTGAGATTTGAGCCTGTGCTTAATAATAAGGGAAGATCATTGGTAAAGATTGTGTACAGGAGTGGGCAAAGACAACTTCCTTTAGGCACTCCATATTTCACATATTTAACATCAGAATAACTTCCATTAAAATAAACTATTTGTGTTCTGTATCAACAGTGCTTACTGACATGAACTCAACATGAACTCATGATCAATGATGTCAAGATGCAGAAAAGTCGAGCATTACAAAACCTATACTTTTCTTCCATTTCCCTGAACCAATCATCAACCATTTGTGAGTCAAGGCAGTGGTTTTTGAATATTTTTCTGGATATGCATGTTGATAACTAGTGGTCAAATTATTTTTGGAGCAGACAGAATTTGTTCATACACAATTCATTCCATTATTTTACTCAAAATTGGTAATAAACTTATGGGTCTGCCATTGGATTAAGCAAAAGGCAACTTTAAATTTTTTGGTATTGGCACCACTCATCTTCCACTATTGTGGACACTTATTTTCATTGAAACATTGATTAATAATATGTGTGACCATTGGAACAATTAGTGAAGCTATGGGCTTAAGTAGTTTACCATCAAGATCATCAAGTCAGCAACATTAATTCAACTTAAGGGACACGAACTTTGTTGAATTTAAATCCACACTCTTTGCATTCTATTATATGATTTATTAATGCACATGATTGATCTGTACTTTTTGACTGTATTGTGTTTTGCTGAGTGCTGTAACTCAGGAAGGGAAGATTGAGAACCTATTTCCACACTGCTGGACTCAATGGAGCTTTGATCCTTCATTCTCTCCACACTTCCCTCTAATCAGCAGTATTTGTAAAAAATGTGAGTGAAAAGGTTCAAGGTTTGGATATCTTTACTCACTTTTGTATTTACTACTCAAACTGCTTTGAATGTCCAAGTGACTCTTTTCTACTTTGAGTTAAGTCCTTCATTTTCAAATGAGGGTAAATAAGAGTTTTAGAATGTGAAATGATTTTAAAGTTGGGGGTTTGATTGTGTATCACTGTAGCGCCCTTAGCCTGGTCAGAAGAACACACTATGACACCTACATTCTCTCTAGGTTCAGAGAGCTGGTAATAGTTAGTCAAGCACAATACCATGAAGTTAACAGTTGACAGTTTATTGCCACAGGCAGGTAATATTCTGCAGTGCATGAAAATAAAAGATACAAAAAAATAAAAGAATAGAGCTCTTTCCAAAGGTTGAAAAATAATAAAATAAAATAATAAAGTTCAAAAGAAAATGTCCCTCCTTCTTTGTTGAAGGTCAGAGTTCAGTTCTGTGTTTTATGTGTACAATGTTCAATGTTCTGTTCGTATGGTTATTACCCAGGTAGATTTTTGTGTTATGTTCTTATCTGTATCACAAGTGAAGTGAGATGATGCCTGAAGTTCCTCGGAGTGGATGCCACAGTTGGCCAGACCGTGTACCGTTCCGTCTGAGTCGCTCGTCCTTTCTGGCTCGCCACCGAACCACCTCGGTTCGGAATCTGAATCAAGTCCTAATCCGGCAAAACGGAAAACCAGTCTACACATAGAGTGTAGAACAAATAATCATTACTCTCTATTCAAATCATGACATCTTTCTACTTTCACTTTTCACTCTATTTCTTCCATATCTGTACCTAGATGCAGGATATACAGCATTTAAAGCATTAAATGAGTCTGCATATCTTTACAGTACAGCATTTTTACCATGACAATTACCTATCATGAACTTATATTTTAACATGAATGAACTCATTTATTTCAATAAAGCTCCATTTATATTTTTAAACAGCTCTATTAATCAATATTTATCTTTTAACATCAGTATTTATCTTTTTAACATCTCATTACATGAATCAAAATACACTTTTTCTATCACAACTGGCATCATATCAACACAATTATGCATCACATGCCATCTATTTCTCTCTCATATGCTACAGTAGTGGCAATTTAGCTTAACCAGCTACACCATTAGCATTTCCATTACAGGTAATACCTGAATTAGCTTAGCGGCACTAGCCGCGAATAGTATTAGCTTGGCGCTAGCTCGTTAGCGATCTTTTTACAGTTTGCTTTCAAAGTTCACAATGATACGGCAGGTACCACGGTGGGTTTAAAACATTAGGAAAACATATCGGGGACTCCGACTGGTTTTATGAACGTACTTCAATTACAGGAATTTTCTCACATCATGCTAATGTCAACAGCTAACCTTGAGGCCTAGCCCCGTAGCAGGTAGCATTTTTCTTACCGGAGTTCTCACAGAGGCTTAACACGGTGAAACCGGCTCCTCTCTCGCTCACGCACACTCACACGACTTTCCCTTAATAAACAGAAGATTTATCAAGATACTGCCCGAGGATTAATCATTAATTTACGTGGTTTTTATCATGTTACATACCCCGGTTCGTCAGCTCGTTTCCTTGTGCAGGTGCTCTCGTCGTAGCTCGGCTCTGAGTAAGATGGCGCTCGGCACAGACTGTGATCACGTTCAATGGCACTAACCATAGGCTGGTGCGCCACCATGTGGTGGGCTAAGGCACTACACTCAAATCACATAAATTGGTTTAGTAACCATATGGGTTACATCACCATTTGCAAACCAGAAAAAACATATAAGATATGCAAGTTAGCTTGTACGAAATTTGTAGTTGTGGTCAAAGTTTGAGAAAGTGTAAGCAGGCAACAAATTATAGGACTGATATTTCTGGCCCTGCTTTCACAGACTAAAGTGAAGTCAACACACATTTTACCTGTAACATAAATGTGTGTGCATTTGTAACTTACATGTCACACACAGTTTGACAGTACTCAAAAGCTTTGGTGCATCTTATCCTAACAATGACCCCTGAGACGTTTGATCCTTACACAAACAGAACACACATACACAGGTATGCACCAGAAAGACTGATCCGCTACACAGCCCAGACAGGCTCCGCAAACACTCACACCTCAGATTCAATCCAATTTCCCCGCAGCTTGATTTAGATTTTAGAGCTCATACATGATGGATGCACGTGCTGCATTTGGGTCACTGAACAGTACATGTAATTCACTTACCTGTCAACTAGGTTTCCTGACTGACAGACGGCAACAATATTTACCCACCACGCAACAAATCCCTTCCTCCTCTTTGTATGAGCTGCGAGTGAACATGAGTGGAATAACTCAATTTGATCTGCTCCGTTGAGCTGCTGGGTGAAAGACAAACAGCTGCCTCTTGGCTAAACAATTGATCATAAAAAAGTGATGTAGACACACGGCAGCACACAAAGACAGCTCATGGTTTGAGCTCAGTCGAGTGGAAGATACAGAGGGAGACAGATGTCAGGGGCTTTCTGCACGATGAAACCTGCCACCCAACAACGTTTGGCCACGGTGTTTCAGCAAACATCTCCCAGGTGATTCAGAGGCCAAGGTGAGAAATCATGCTCACAGTGCTCCTCTCTGGGCTTTTCACAGACATATAATAATAATAATAATTACAAAAAAAAAAGAGTTTTAAGCACTTGTGAAAGATCTGTAGTTGCGGTGACCCCTTCCTCATGATCTTGGACAACCTGCCCCAGTTCTTCTGTGAATTCAGGCTGTCTCAGTGTCTGTCGCTCCATGTGATCCAAGATTTACTCCATGATGCAGGGATCAGGGCTCTGTCGGGGCCAGACCATCTGTTGCATGACTCCTTGTTCTTCTTGTCTCTGAAGATAGAGACAAGACGACTTTGGCTGTGTGTTTGGGCTCATCGTCCTGCTGCAGAATGAATCTGGGACCAATGAAATGTCTCCCTGATATTGTTTTGTGATGGAGAAGAACAAGAACAAAACTTTTGCACAGTGCTGTATTTCAGATATTTCTCACAACATTTCAAGATGTCAATAGCAGCCTTATATATAAGTTATATATATATAAGTGCTCCAAGTGAAACAAAAAGAAATGTCAGATTTCCATCATGTTGGTTTTCCATTGTTTGAGCTTTGACTTGAGCTCCTTTAATGACCTCATCTTGTTCTGTCCTCTTCCTCAGCAGTGGTTTCATGTTAATCATTAGAGAATTAAAGGGTGAAAACGCACATTAATTTGTATTTTCTTTGCTGATTTTCTGGAAATCTGGTTAAATCTAATGAAGTGTCAGAGTCAGCCATGACAGCGTGACAGTGAGCCAGCATGCACAAGACCAGGACCCTGAAACTGAAGCAGCTAAATGCAGTCATTACTTTACAGCTGTGAACACAGCAGACCTAGAATCAGCAGATCACCAGCCTGTACATTTTGAGGAGGAAAGAACAGATTGTGCACTGGCTACAATATGGATAAAATAAGAAGTGAGGAAAAATAGTGAGGAATGCATTTGAATCTAACAGGTTAAAAGTATTGATTTTTATACCAAACTGTAATCAAATGTGCTGAAAAGTACCATTTATTGATGAAATGACTGAAGTGCATGTTATCTCTGTGTACAGGTTTACCACTAGCATTCAGGGGCAGCTTCCTGTGATGCATTTTTTGACTCAGTCCATAATCTGACTCCATTAGTCAGATTAAGCTCTGTGTATATTGTGTCACAATCTGACCCTCTGTTCCCCTCGGTCCCTTTTTCCTGCCACCTCTCACAACTCGCAGCACATGTCCCTCCCCTCATCTCCATGTTCTCCCCTTCAGACCTGCCATACTCCCTCCACCCACAAGACTGTCCTGCACTTTTTTTCCTGCTCTGCCCACTCACCTGTTTCTTGTCTCCAATCAGACTGAACTTCCTTCCACCTGATTCCAGTTTCCCTCATTACCTCAGCCAGTATGTATGTCAGGCATTTGTAAATGTGTGTTTTGACTCTTTTGTTTACCTGCTTGTTTGCCTGTTCGCCTGCTCTACTTGCCTGCCTGTTGATCTACCGGTAAGCTTGTTTTCTTATCAAAAGCAACTTGTTGCATCATCCAGTCTGCGTTTGAGTCCTCCCTGTCGGTTGTTGCAACCATGTGGAGGTAGACTTGTCTCAGTATTATTTGTGTGAACAGATGGACACTCCATGTAGAGTATGACACCAAATGGCTGTGGCTCAGGAGGTATAGCGGGTCATCCTCAAATCACAGGGTTGCTGGTTCCCTCCCCAGCTCCTCCTTTCCACATGTCAAAGTATCCTTGTGTAAGACACTAGACCTGCACCTTGCATGGTAGCATGCTGCAGAATCCTGTACAGGTTCAATTTTGCAAACCCATACTCTCAAAGCTTGGTAATGATTTGTCTTTAAATCCAATTAGGACCCAACCTGACCTCAATATAAACCCCTTTACCCAACCTGTACCCCGTTATGTTAAACACACAGGCTACACAGTCACTTAAAACTCATCCAGGTTGTATTTCAGCAGGGCTTGGATGACTACTGGTCTGAAGTTATCGGCAGTTCTGTGTAATGTACTGTCCCATTCAGAATCATTCAATCAGCGCTTGTTCAAACTTGTTGATGAAATTCAGAGTGACAGTTTTATGGTAATTATCTGTCCACATATCCAAAATGCCTACCCCTTTGCTATCAGTCAGCTGCATTCTCAGTTCTGAAATGATGATGAACTGAGGGTTGAAAGGTTGTGTGGTAAGCCTTCACAATAAATAATGAATAAATAAATCATGGCTAATTGGTGCAGGACTCTAGCTTGCTGCCATCGGTGTGAGTTTATCTGTTAATGAGTAAGAGAAAAACTCTACAGCCTTTTGGAATATATGCAGCCATTTACATCAAAGTTGATCTTGGTTGGATGTGAAGATCAGAAAGGGATGACTGCGTTCTTTAAATCACATGTTCAGGTGCTCCAGTGAAGAACAGGTTAGAAATTGTTACATGTGAGTGAAAGCAGCTTTGCTTCTTCATATATCAGTAGATTTAATCTCACTTACAGGAATGCTGATCCTCACACATGCCACATTCTTGGTGCTGTCATGTAAATCTGAGATAAATAGTGTCTGTCGATGGTGTCCCCCAGGGCTCCGCTCTGGGGCCACTGCACTGAGCTTTGAGACAACATGCCGTTTGTCTGTCTGCTTCTAATTGTCACAGCAATCTGAAATCACAGGTGTGAGCAACCAGAACCATCAATCAGGCCAAGCTGCCACTAAGGCAAAATACATTTCTCTATCCTGAGGACAACTGCGCTGCCTGACCCTGAGCCAGTGGCTGACACATTGGTCTACAAACTCACTTTCTGCTCAGCTCTGTAACCGTCAGCCCTCACTCACATTGCTACCATACTTTTTCTCACCTCAAAAACACTTCATCCTAATTGTGTCTGAGACATGAAGGGTTGCCGGAGGGCAGGTCATTATATGGTTATTATCCCCTCCTCTTTGAAGCCAGGACTGACATTTTTGACACCACTTGTCCAAAGACTCCTGACTGCATTTTCTAAAACAACAAACATGTATTGTCATATACTATACACAGATTATTTTTAATCCTAAAATGCATAGGTTTTTTTTTTTTTGTTTTGTTTTGTTTTTGTTTTTTTTTTCCCTGAAAACTCCTGAGATTGTTACCAAGCACTTCTATAGATTAAGCCGTATTGTAGTAGGAGAATTAAGATGCCACCTTGAAGGGATACGATCACTCACTTACTTTGAATGTTTGTGGACATTATATAATAACATTACCTAATTGCTCCCATTAATTAGCCTGCTACAGCTCCTTGGGGGTGCTGTCATTTAAATGTAAACAGATGTAGTAGTAGTCTGTGCCTCCACCTGAGGCCTGTGTTGGAGGCTGTGACTTCTCATACCCAAAAATTTCCACTTGTATAACAGAAATCTTCTTGAATTCTTCATCTTAAATTACTGCCTTCCCTTTCAAGTGAATGGGAAAGTGTTCTCAGATTTTTGGACCCTACTGTATATGAACTTTTTATTTGAGTGTTAAGTTCCTGGCCAGTAAGCAGGGCCTATCCTACAGTCTTTCATTGCATGAGGCCCTGCAGCCCTGTTGTGGCATGTAACTTGAGTTGTTTCCCTAACTTATGACGCTGATTTGTTTATTGTTTTATAAAGAGCTCTTTCTCTCCCTCTGCTGAGATCATTTGAAGCTATGGAATGATTTTAGGCCTGAACTTGTACTGACACTTAAGCTCCCACCACCAGACATTATTCATTAACAGCGGGTTCCCGATGACATCAGCAGCACACAGGGAAAATAGCTCTGTCATAAACATAAGAGATGGCTGACACCTGTCTGAAGCTACATTAGCAGCTTGCCACAGTGCCAGGACTGTATATGAGGGGCTTGTCCTTCTGTGACCTGCTGCTTCAGGTGAGTCTGAAAGAAGTTTGTCACCAGCTGGCGCTGTCATGCAGACTGGTGGTTTAAACCAAGAGAGCTGAATTGTTTTTTAATGTATTCCTAAGCAACCAGGAACACACTTGGAGCACACACTAATAGTGAAATTTGACCACCCATAATAATGCATGAAAAAGTTCAGAACTTACAGGTTAAAGGATTTTTTTATTTTTTAAACACTTTAATATTGTACAGTGCAGAATGTGAAGCAGGCCATATTGAGTTGAGTCAGATGTTTAGTTACAACAAGTGAAAAAAAACTCAGAGTATTAAAGTTCATTGGTGTTATATTAAGTCAGCACAAGTGCATAGACTGTGACTGGAAAACAACAGAACAGTATCAGTTTCTCCAGTATATAAGTGTTGCTCTGCTGTGGGTTAGGGTTAGATGCTCTGCAGAAACTTTTGAGCTGCCACATGACATACTGATTGCTCTGCATCTAGGAATGGTGATTATTCAGAAACTCATTCTCTTGACCTCTATCTCTATTGATCTCTATCTATATGGCTTAGCCAGTGATTGTACAGTGTACTCCCTATGCTAGAAAAGTAATAGCTGAGAGCTTTTGAAAAATTTGAGTAGAAAACTTTTTTTTTTTTTCACTTTTCCCAAGACAATATAAGAGAACTTGAACTATGAACCATGAAAAATATAGAAAATGTAAACTAGTGCCACCTGGTGGACTAAGTGAAAAAGTGTCAGGAGTTAACTCCATTAACATTAGCCCACATAGTTATGACATTCACCACAGAGCACATACCTGCTGGCAACAATCTACAGGGCTATTTGATAGAAAATCAATTGTCTTTTATCTGGTGTTCACACTGTCTGAGGATGTGTTTTTGACACTATGGGGCCTGAAAAATCATCTTCTAAAGTTTGCTGACTACAGTGGAGACAAAACACAACCCAGGAGCAAAATCACTATCAAAAATATCAAAAATCTCAATACACATGGTTCATATTTTCTTGTCTAATTCCCACTTAGGTGCTTCTCAGATGCTTCAGTGTGGACATCCAACAGACTGAACCTGTCCTCCCTCCTGAAGCCCTCAAGATTTAGCTTCCTATAATAGCCTGGATAAGGGACATGTTAGACCCACACTGGAGCTGCTCTAGGCAAAGGTAGCGCTGGAACAGAGCCAAGGGAACATACCACCTTCAGGAAACAGGGGATTCATGTGTTGCAAGATACACAGTGAATTTCTTGTTAGTGTGTCATTGATCCAACATTTTGGTCCAGTCTAGATTGCCCTAGATTGAATGTCATGTAACTATTCAAGTCATGATTTTGAACTTTCTTCTATCTAGACCGTCAGCATTTGGTCCATAATTCAATTAAATTCAATTTTATTTGTATAGCACCAAATGATATACATTATCTCAAGGTACTTTACAGGGTCAGGTCCAGACCTTACTTTATTATAGAGAGAAACCCAACAGTTCTCACAAAGAACAGGACTTGCATAACAATGTAGTGAATGTTTGAAACTAAAGGACATGGCTGTGGTGATTCTGCCCATTGTGATTAATCAGTCATTTTATCAGTGGGTCTGGGTGTGGCCTAAAGCAGAAGATAGTGAACCTGAAGAAGAAAGCAAGGACGAAGAAAAAAGGAAAAGAATTTTAAAAAGAACGAAAAACAAAATTAAAACAAGTGAATAAAACTCTGGCCTGACCCATCCCGGTTCCGCCCTGACACCTCTGTCCCCCGGCCTGAACCAGAGAGACCCCTGACCACCACTGTTGTCATGTTCATCCTCCGTCACCTTCATCAAGGAATGTCCTCAGTAAATGTCATGGCAATCTGTTCGTTATATTGGAATATTTGTTATGTGCATGTTAATAATAACTTGAATTACTGTGAGTTAATTTTCTTTCATTAGGTCTATTCTCTTTAGTTAACTCTGTGTTCTCTTATTCAGGGAATGTCTGCACACAGGTCACCTGCTTTAGACAACAGTTCACTGACAATCTATAGGAGAGATGTGAAGGCACTGATGAAGTAGACAGCCAAGAAACAGCCTGTATATCTGTCTCATGGTCAGTCTGTAAGAGGACAGGGGGAACTGGGATCCACAACGTGAGTCAGGTAAGACATGAGCCTATGGTTAGATTCAGGTATCTGATAGTATGAGCTCATGCTATGTGATGACACTGTGATTTAATACACCCTTCCAGAGGACAGCTCCAGAAATTTGTGGTGGAATTACTGGTTAACTTGTTAACGTTATTGGTCACTCCTCTCCTTGATGCATCGAGCATCAGTAAAGCTGGGTATCCCGAACCTTCTCCCAGCAGCTCACAAGACTTTACACCACAAATTAATGTTGTCGCAGCAGCACTACAACTGGTAAGTGCAAAAGGTTTTCTTTCCTTTTGCCTTGATGTCTGTTGAAACTGTACACATTTTCTGAAATTTGGCTGTGAACATTGGAACACCAGTCTCAAGGGTGGTTGTTTCAATAGCAACTTTGTGCCCAATGCAGAATGAGAGCCACAGTGAAGCTCCACCCCAGGGAAGTGGAGCCGTGAGGTATGAAAAAATGCTTGTTTCAGTATAACCAAGGCCGCTGGTGAGTTCTTTGTCTACCGGGGGGGGGGGGTTTAATGCTTTAATGTGTAGGTTGCAAATGTATGTAATCACTCCACATTAACTTTTTTTTTTTTTTTTTTTTTTAATGGCAAAAGATGCAAAGAAAAGTAAAGTCAAATCAAAGAGATCAATCTGCCACTGGTAGACGAGCAGACTAAATCACAGTATAAAGCAATGTTTTCTTTCAACAAATGTCTACAGGAACAGTAAATAGACAGAGGTGTGTGCGTGTGTGTTTTCACACACATGTGAATGTGGTAATAAAATGAAGAGTGGGGAGGTTGAGAACAGCAGTAGTAGAAGAAGACTGTTTGCAAATAAACTGTTTTTCATTCTGTTGCCTCTGTCTGGTTTCTGAGCAAGTGTGTGTGTGTGCACCAACTTCTAATGTTTTTACCACTGTAAGTGTCTCAGTCATTCCTACTGCAGAGCCAATATAAAAATCTACTGAAGCAGACAGAGAAAATCTCTGAGAAAAGCCCAAACGGTTTGATTGGTTGGGAACTGTTCTGCAAACTGTGGGCTGTCATTCAATGTAACTCCAGATGGGTTGTTTCTAACTATGACAGAGCTTTACAGGCAGTTCAGTTTTTACAACATGTTGTACTGCTGGACCTTAGGCTTGAGCAGATGGTCAATAATATCGAATATAGCGATATTTTCCACCATATGAATTTTTTTTCATAATACGGAAATTGTTTAAAACTTCGAACTGCTGTTAAGTGCACAGCAGCATCTAACCCTTCAGATGAATACAAGAAATTGGCTGATGCATTTCTGAACACGAAAGAGTGAAGTGTGCTAAACAACACTAAACTACACAGGTTTGCAAACACCTTAGAAGTGTAAAGCCAAACTAGCAACCCCATGTAACACTGACTCTAAATGTATATGGACGCAAAGACTTGCATAGAAATGTGAGCATTTCTGTGACCAAGTCAAACGCACACATTTTTAAAATGACACATTTTCCAATTATTTAGTCTAGAGAAAAAATAGCTGCACAAATACTTGTAACTCATATTACTACCATAACATACTTATCCCTTATCTATGTTCCCTAAGATAACAACAAAATAGCTCTGATCCTTCATATGTAACTCCAGTGACTGTGCTGGGCTAAAGCAACAAGCTTCCTCCTGTCTCTGACCGTGACCCCTCACACAAATGGGATCTGCTGAGTAAGACTATCTGCTTACTCTTAAAGAGTAAGAGAAGAATAGAGATGAGAAGATGTGTTTGTTCCAAACAGGTGGAAACGCTTTATTATTTATTAAAAGATGATTGGTTTGGGCTGTGTGCTCTGTATTTCTGTTACCCTCGGTCATATGTGACAGAATCCTAAAGCAAGATTAAATAGTTATAGTATTAGTAATTAATAGTTAATAGTATTCCTTGGACTGAGCCAACCTCAGGAAACCCAGCCATTGACTTTAACTCCAGCCATGAACATGTTTAAACAGCTGTGCTTTACTGATGGACACTGAAACACCAAGAATTAAATATTACATTAGTGTTGCAGCATGCTGGATACAGCAGCATACTTTCTGCTTACCTTCCATGCTCAAACAAGAGGAGGAGATTACTCATCTTTGTCTATAGCCAGTGCCAGTAAACACTTTCTGTCAGAACCCTGGGCAGCCTGGCTACCTGAGCTCCTGCCAGAAGTGCCTGCAGTCACCCTGAGCTCCTGGATCCAGCAAAGCTGTCCTATATCCCAGCGGATGCTCTGACCGCCTGTGAACTCCATCCAGATCTGCAAGCTCTCAGATTTCCTATCTAGGTCCAAACTGGAAGGACTAAAAGTTCAAACATCTACTGCTACCTGTTCTTCTTTGTATCGTCCCTGCTTCAACTTTTATGAACCTCTTGGAAGGTTGACTGTGAGTTTAATATCACAAAAGAGTTGCTTGAATGTGTTAAAATAACAGGAAGTTGTTGGTATTGAACAAGGAATGCTTGAGGATCACATCCAATGCAAAAAGTGTTTTAGGCTTTGGCTAAGAAGGCTTTGGAAGCTAAGATGCTTCCTCGCTAGCATCAAACTGAAAGGTTAGCTTAGAGTTTAGCGTGGAAAGCACAATAAATACATTGTTACACGATGAAAGCTGTTAAACATCCCATGTAAATCACAATATACTATTAAGCATAACCTTAAAGGAGCTCTTTTTTCTCAAGTTTTGCTATTGCTACATAGACAACATTAGCATTAACAGAAGTTTACTTGCAAGTGTAGAAGAGTCACTGTGAGTTCAGCATCAAATTTCACCCCTTTATTCACCAACAGCTGTTTCCAGAGGTGGAAAGCAACTCCAGTGTTAACTCCTGTCTCTATCACATCTTTTCTTCTGCTGAAGTTAGCATGCTAACCAGCTAGCCCTGGCCCATCTTGTCACTTTCCAACAGCAATTCACTGTAGCCTCCAATCTGCCCTGAACATATAGCGCCTCTCAGAGGCTGTATCATAATCTCTTGTGTTATTAAGACAATGATGGCCGAAGCTCTTGTCAAGCAACATTCACCTCCACCTGATGATCCTGTGTTTTGCTGTAGGTTTAAAAACTGTGTAATTTGGAGAGTTTTTGAAGTTCATTTAATGATTATGCTGATGAAATTACCAGTGTGTAGATGTTCCAGAACCTTTCTTTCACCAAGCTGCAACATACTTTACCTACCTTACACTTTGAAGGAACATGGCTTCCTCTAGAGTGGGATGCATAGGTAAGAACTTAAGTTTTGACATGAGCAGTCAGAGTTTGTAAAAGCTTATGTCTCACTAGGGCTCCAAAAATTCTGAAATGTTCTTTACACCCAACAATATTATTGCAGTTATGTGCAAAACAACAAGGAGGAGACAAGCCAAGTTAACATTATATGAGGTAACACCACTGTACCTGTGGGGTTGGTATAGCCTAGCTGTTGAATACCATGTAATCACAGTGTCCCTGGTTGAGTGTCATTCTGCCACACTCTTTCAGAATCGGAATCAGAATCAGAATTGGTTTTATTGCCAAGTATGTTTCCACATACAAGGAATTTGTGCTGGTCCAGATCCTCTATGGCTTCACTGCTCCACTGCTTCGATGTCCTCACAACAGGTTTACACAGTTTTAGTTTCTGCCTGTATGTGGGAATCAGGTGGACCATGACATGGTCAGAGTGGCCCAGTGCAGCCCGGGGGACGGCGGGATAAGCACCACTGATTGTGGTGTAACAGTGGTCCAGAGTGTTCCCCTCTCTGGTCGGGCAATTAACAAACTGTCTGTAACAAACTTCCTGGTTGTCCATTCACTGTCATGTATGAAATATAGTTTTTTTACAGTTGCTTACATGCTGAAAGTGAATGCTTAGACCAAAGCATAAAAACCTTCAGTTTTGAAATCATGTATTAAACAAAAGAACCAAAAGTACAAACATATCTTCTACTTTTCAATTCTATAACACACACTTGCAAAAAGACTACACACTTTTTCTCACTTTAAACACTTTGTTCAAGACTTAAATCTTGCAATCATTGGGAAAACACTTTTTTTTCAAACTGCAAAACACTTTGCACACTTTGCACCACCCACATAAAACACTTATAGAGAAATTGAATCAGTTTGAACCTTAGTGCTCTATGAAGACCTAAAGTAAGCTTCTGTGAGAACTTTGAAAATATGGGAGTAGTGAGAGTGAGAAGAAGAGGAAGAGGTTGAGGAGCTGAAGGATGAGGGCCAGAACAAAGAAGACCTGGCAATAGACAGACACATATTTCAGATGACAATAGCACCGGTTTAGTGGACCATGTCATAAATCATTGCCTGACAACAAGGGAGGCTGGGCAGAGAGTCCAGCACAACCTCAGTTACAACACGATAGCCAGACATCTAGACTGGAGGACATGTTTTCAGCTTTCTACTAGACTGAACCTTCAGTGTATCAACACTCTACCACATCTTGTGTCAACTACAACATAGGATGAAGCAGCTATACAGGTTCAGTTAGAGAGAAACAGAGTCAAAGACTTTCATTATAAATATCTGCAACTATCACTGTACTGTAGAGTAAGTGTACTGGCAGTAGATTGTGTGGTGTTGCCGATACATACATGCAGTCAAAGCAGCACGAGACCTAGGCACTAGTGCCTAAATTCTACTGTTCTGTAAAATGACTGAATGTTTTCTTTTTTTTGTGTCGTGTGAAGCCTGTATGACAAAATTGAAAAGATAAACAAAGTTCTAAAGACAATAGTATTTTGTGTTAAGTTCAACTGTAAAAGGTCTAAATGGCAGCACTGGATATTACGTTGCTCTGTACAACTGGACTTTGTTGTCTAATCCAACACCTCCATCTCCTGGTCATAAAAAATACTGTACTCAAACATGAAATTGCCTTATTACTTTGCCTTGACACTAAAATGACCGTCTGTTGTTCGCTATTTGAAATTATGTGGTACAGAAGATGTAGATCTTACTGTCAAAAATGTTACTTTATGTCTTTTACAGGAAATAATGTTCTGGCACTGTGGGGAAGTTGAGCTACCCAGTTGCAAAAAAACCAAAAAAAAAACCAACTGAGCATGTGACCACATGTGTTTGGATGTGCTGACGTGCAGCGGTAGCGTATTGTGTCACTTCCCATTGTTGCTTTGTCTCAATTCAGCTATCTTAGCTGTTTTGTAATTACAGCTGCTGTATGACCTGTTGTACATTTAAACGTACATTATTTCTGTTCTGTCACTCACAGATCTTTCGTTCTTTAAACCACAACTGTTTGCACGCTATTCAGATCTGCTAGTTACTTCAGCTGAGCAGTTAGCCCAAGGCCTCTTTCTCCCTCTCGCTCTTCTGCTTTCTCTTGCTCAGTGTGCTTCTTGTTTAGTTACTCCTCTGCCTGCTTTAGTGGTAACAGTATGTGTAGTAAATGTTATTTATTAACAAAAATGGAGGTGAGGCTCCACACCATGGAAACTACATCTTTAGCTACTCTACTGAGCCAGCCCCCAATAGCTGGTGTGGACCAACCCAGAGTAGCTCCTTCTGTAGCTCCTACTCTCCAGCCAGGGCAGCTGGGTAATTGTTCATAACAAGAAGAGACATAGTCCTAAGCAGAAGCCCATGGTTCACCACCAACATGTCCACATTCCTTACAGGTTCTCCCCACTCAACAACACACCCACTGAGAAAGAAACTCTGGGCATTGGCAGCTCTGTTCTGAGAAACATGAAGTTTGCAACACCAACCACCATAGTCTAATGCATTCCTGGGGCTAGAGCGGGCAATGTTCATTCAACGACGTGAATACAATATGATTTTTTCATGTTGGCAGTAACGACACCCAGTTATGCCAATCAGAGGTCACTAAGATTAATGTGGAATCAGTATGTACTTGCAAAAACAAGGTTGGACTCCGTAGTTTTCTCTGGGCCCCTGCCCAGTCTGACCAGTGACAACATGGACAGCCACATCTTATAGTTCAACTGCTGGTTGTCAAGAGTGGCGTCCAGCAAACAATGGGGACTTAGTTGACAATTGGCAGACTTTCTGAGGAAGACCTGGTCTGATTAGAGGAGACGGCATATATCCCACACTGGATGGAGCTGCTCTCTTATCTAGAAATCTGACTTAGTTTATTAGAAAGCCAAAGCCATGAGGCCATAGAGGATCTGCGGGCATGTTTGGTCTGCACTAACTGGGAAGTGTTCAGGACTGCTTCCAACAGTCTGGATGAGTTCACAGAGGCTGTGACGTCATACATCAGCTTCTGTGAGGACTGCTGTATCCCATCACGCACCAGGGTGAGTTATAACAATGACAAACCCTGGTTCACAGCTAAGCTCAGTCAGCTCAGGAGGCAAAAGGAGGAAGCTTTCAGGAGTGGGGACAGGGACAAGTTTAAAGAGTCCAAGTACAGGTTTAGCAAGGCGGTGAGAGAAGCTAAACAACTGTACTCTGAGAAACTTCAGCTCCAGTTCTCAGCCAATGACTCTGCTTCTGTCTGGAAAGGGCTCAGAAAGATCACAAACTACAAACCTAAACCCCCCCACTCCATTAATGACTTCCGTCTGGCCAACGATCTGAATGAGTTCTACTGCCGCTTTGAAAGACAGTGGGACAAGCCTGACACTAACCTCCACATCAGAGCCACATCAGAACCCCCCTCCTCCCCTACCAAAGGAACGTCTCTCTCTATCCTGGAGAGAGATGTCAACAGGCTTTTTAAGAAGCAGAACCCCCGCAAAGCAGCCGGTCCTGACTCTGTCTCTCCATCATCCCTGAAGCACTGTGCTGATCAGCTGTCTCCAGTGTTCACGGACATCTTCAACACCTCACTGGAGACCTGCCACGTGCCAGCCTGCTTCAAATCCTCCACCATCATCCCTGTCCCCAAAAAACCAAGGCCCACAGGACTAAATGACTACAGACCCATTGCCCTGACCTCTGTGGTCATGAAATCATTTGAGCGCCTTGTCCTGTCCCATCTCAAATCCATCACTGACCCACTCCTGGACCCCTGCAGTTCGCCTACAGAGCCAACAGGTCTGTAGACGACGCCATCAACATGGCTCTCCACTTCATCCTCCAGCACCTGGACTCCTCAGGGACCTATGCCAGGATCCTGTTTGTGGACTTCAGCTCTGCCTTCAACACCATCATCCCGGCTCTGCTGCAGGACAAGCTCTCCCAGCTGAGCGTGCCTGACTCCACCTGCAGGTGGATCACCGACTTCCTGTCTGACAGGAGGCAGCACGTGAAGCTAGGAAAGCATGTGTCTGACTCCCAGACCATCAGCACTGGATCCCCACAAGGCTGCGTTCTTTCTCCTCTGCTCTTCTCCCTGTACACCAACACCTGCACCTCCAGCCATCAGTCTGTCAAGCTCCTGAAGTTTGCAGACGACACCACTCTCATTGGACTCATCTCTGATGGCGATGAGTCTGCCTACAGGTGGGAGACTGAGCGTCTGGTGACCTGGTGCAGGCAGAACAACCTAGAGCTTAACGCTCTGAAGACAGTGGAGATGATAGTGGACTTCAGGAAGAGCCCAGCCCCACCCACCCCCATCACCCTGTGCGACTCCCCCGTGGCTACCGTGGAGCATTTTCGCTTCTTGGGAACCACCATCACACAGGATCTCAAATGGGAGCTAAACATCAGCTCCCTCATCAAAAAAGCTCAGCAGAGGATGTACATCTTGAGGCAATTGAAGAAGTTCAACCTGCCAAGGACTATGATGGTGAACTTCTACACCTCCATCATTGAGTCCATCCTCACCTCCTCCATCACCATCTGGTACGCTGCTGCCACGGAGAGGGACAATAACAGACTGCAGCGTATCATCCACTCTGCTGAGAAGGTGATTGGCTGCAATCTTCCGTCCCTCCAGGACCTGTACGCCTCAAGGACTCTGAGGCGTGCAGGGAAGATTGTAGCTGACTCCTCCCACCCTGGACACAAACTCTTTGAGACACTCCCCTCTGGCAGGAGGCTGCGGTCCTTCAGGACCAAAACCTCTCGCCACAAAAATAGCTTCTTCCCATCTGCTATTAGCCTCATCAACAAGGCTAGAGAGCCCCACTGTTGCTGATCAATTGCACCAATCACCAGAAAAAATTCCTTGTATGTGAAAACATACTTGGCAATAAAACTGATTCTGATTCTGATTCTGATTCTGATGAGAGCCAGAGTTAAGACCAGGATGCAGAATTGCAGTCTTACACACTTCTCTGAATTTGTCTTAGAGCAGTCACCTGGCATTCACCCCACAGAGACTGTCTGCCCCCCGACCACCTAAATTTAAATTTATTAAATCAGAAGTAAACAGATGTTTGTTTGTTTTTTTACAAAATCCTAGAATCACTGGTCATTTCACAGCTATAAGGCACACTTGTATTTTTTTTAAATCTTCCAAAAAAACCTAACAGTATATGAGCAGTTTATACAGTCTCTAACTGCGCAAAAGGCACCATTTGACACTCACAGTAAAATCATTTTGCTTGGTGGTAAGTTTAAGGTCACAGACTGACGGACAGAGCAGCAGAACATCAGAGCAAAGTGAGAATTTATTCTCATGATGCTGCTCTGTCTGTGGCTCTGAAATTTTGTCATGATTCAAAAACAGGTTTTCTAGGTTTGTTTGCCTTTACAGAAATCATTAATGTAATCGTGCCTCAATTATGTAAAATGATATTACTGTAAAGGTCCAAGTCAAGCTTTCATATCTAGCTGTTCCTCTGGTGAAGGATTTGAATGTTGCCTGTTTGTAGCAGTGCTGATAATATTTAAAGCAACAGCACCATCAGAAGAACTAAGTGTAAAAAGCAAGCTAAAAGTTTGTTAAATAAATGTTTCTATATAGTCTATTATTTTAATATAGAGTAGAAAATCTCATGTATTGTAATGTAAATATATTTTTAGGTCCATAAAAGAAATCTTAAATTAGTTTTATTTTTGCTGCTTCAGAGCTTCTGTATGTTTCTCTAATTATTTCTGGAGCAGCAGAAGATCCAGTAAAAGCAGAAGCAGTGCTGTGGATGTAAAAGTAATAGGAACTAGTAATAATGTAGTTTAAGTAGCAGCAGTGAACCATGTTGAAAGGAAACAAATAAAATAAAATGAATGCATGAATTATTTGGTTCATTTT
Source organism: Trachinotus anak (assembly GCF_046630095.1). NCBI lineage: Eukaryota > Metazoa > Chordata > Actinopteri > Carangiformes > Carangidae > Trachinotus > Trachinotus anak. Next base: position 23,043,403 of record NW_027273879.1, on the reverse strand, counting down.
GCTTTAAATGACAAATATTAATTATCCATCAATAAATCTTAAATAAAGTCTTCATTAAAATGATACCTTTCTGTCCCTTTGTGATGTTGTTTTGCAGTTATACAGCTGTATAACAGTGACTGTAAATGGCTATATATGCTGGTGCTATGTCCCCTTCCTGCTGATGCTCTGTCAGGACCAAACTGCGACCAGCTTCAGGTCAGACATGACCAGAAATTGTTTCTCTGTCAGCGCAGTTGTCAACGTTGTCTGAATAACACACAGTTTGACATTTCCAAATAAAATCCCTTTCAACCAGTATATGTTGTTACCACCTGCAGTCATGATTGAGTTTTTTCATGAAGATCCAAGAAGAGAGATGAGTGATCATAGATGAGAGAGTAGGGCGGCAGTGGCTCAGGAGGTAGAGCGGGTCATCCACTTATCAGAAGGTTCGATCCCCGGCTCCTCTGGTCCACATGTCGAAGTGTCCTTGGGCAAGGCACTGACCCCCCAAACTGCCTCTGATGGCTGTCCCATCAGCGTATGAGTGTGTGTGAATGTTAGAAGCACTCCACTGTAGATGTAAGTGCTGTATGTATGTGTGTGTGAATGGGTGAATGCGGCTCACGTTGTAAAGTGCTTTGAGTGGTCAATAAGACTAGAAAAGCGCTATATAAGCAGTCCATTTACCTTTTTTTTTTTACCAAAACATTGCAACCAGCTGAGAGGAAGAAGAGGCAGAACCAACTGACCTAAAGCTGGGAGAGACCACATCTGGTGTTCCACCACAGACCTTCTGAATCAGTGTCTGCTCTGGGGCTGCACGTAAATTATATCATAGTATCACCAGACTACACCACTGGAATGATCTGTGGTATCAAGGTACACCTCCTCCTATTGGATGGCAGACTGAGGAGAGTCAATCAAAGGCCATAACCAGGATGTAATGCAATTTTGGAATATTTGATAACTGTGCGGCACATTGTAAGAGCTCCTCAAGGTGTGACTAATCTGAACACACACACTCAAAAACAGATGAATCTATATCGTATTTAAAGCAATAGTCCAGAAATTGAGCATTGTATTCCATGTGAAGTTGGGGATTAAAAGAGTGATATTAAAAGGAATGTGCAGAGTTGATATCCTGACTTTTAGTTCATGGTGTGGGTCAAACAGTCTTAGGTTGTTTTGTTCTTTGCAGTTCGTGACCAACACTGTACATGTACATGCTAAACTGCGGAAAGTATACTGAAAAACATTTTAGTCAAATGATTAAAAATGGCAGGAAATATAAAACTAAAACTAAGCCATTTTTTTATGTTGTGTCAAAAAATGAAAATTAGCCTACACCTTGAAAATTTACCAAATTGATCTACATGCTATATTTTATCCAAATTGAAATAAAAACAGACCATTGACTGACTGATGATGACCCCTGGCAAACAGGAGGCCAAGGATGCATTCAAAGCTCAGTTTGTCATTTAGAAAAATCACAGCCAGCTGCAGGAACAGGGAGGAGAAAACGAACAAGCTGGAAATATAGATGAATATATTCTGCTGTTATACAGTAGGACTGTACATAATTACAGAAACAGGTGAATTCAGTGATTGAACAATGCTCATTGGCTGGAGCTTCAGACCACACCGCAGTCAGAACCATGGAGAGGGTCCCTCCTCCACAGGATGATGACATGAGACCAGGGATGCTCGGATCACTCCACGTCACAGTTTCAGGTGGGCTGCGCAGCTGAGGAATACCCAACATTCACAGTTTGTAACAGTGATTCAGCAGGTGAGACACGGGTGTGAGACAGCTTTGTGTCATTTTTGCCCCGTCCAGGTGACTGCGGGTGGAAAACAGAGAACAGTCTAATTTTTCCTCTTTTTCCAGAATGGAGTCCAGACGTGATGTGGATTTGGAGGAGTGCTGCCCAGTCTGTGGAGATAGGGTCTCTGGATACCACTACGGTCTGCTCACCTGTGAAAGCTGCAAGGTAGATTTTTTTATTGCACTGGACGATTAAGTAGAAAAGTTCTTTCAAAGTTTTTTTTCCTGTTAAAACGAGCCCCGCGGGCTTCCTTTGGAACAGCTGGTCATTACAGATGCGGTTTTCACATCTGGACATCTGCCTGCTCAAAAGTGCGTGCCCCTCACGGGAGCGCGCACAGCTGAAGTAAAACTAGATACTGTAATGATTTATAAAGCAAAGTATAAAAAAGCTCTAATCTCTGAGCTCTTCAGTGATCAGATGTGAGGTCTGTAGTGGTCTCGACTCATCGGTGTGTATCAGACTCAATAGAATGAGAATTTCTGTAATAGTCCGTCTGAAGCATTTCAGACTTCAGTTACACGAAAGTGTTTTTCTGAAATCAGGTTTAAATGTGAAACAATGTGTTTCCCAACTTCATTAAGCTGCAGAACTGCACCTGTTGTACCTGATGCGTTTTCTGCAGCGGTGTTGCACCTGCCGAACTGCGTGCCCTCCTCCCTCAGACCAGCTGTTACATGGATGAAATTTACAGTGGAGCCAGCATGGCTGAACATATACTGATAACATTTGTTTCAGCAAAATAAATTCACGCCCTCACGCTGCCCAAACAAATCTCACACCAAATCAGAGGAGAGGGGCTCCTTCATGAAAACATCATACACTGAGAGTTAAACAGGTTTTCACTTGGTTAAAGTCTGGACATCAGACTTCTCTCCACATCTTCAGCACCTTTTTGAAAAACAGCTGAGCTCAACTGATAAGAAAGTTCTGTAATCAATCCAATAATGGATCTTCTTTGAAATTAGTTACAATAATATAATACTATTTCCTATGATAACGTGTCTGCCTAATGAGTCAATGTAAATGTAAAAAATGTCATTTACTGCCTCCCTGCTCTTTCCATGAGTGGATGAAGAGCAGAGTCATTAACACATGAACATAAGTCATAAAGTAAATTAGCCACAGATGTCCAACTGACGTAATCCATCTTTAATGAAAAAGAATACATTTTTGATATAATTTAAAGATGAGTGTGAGCAGCTGTCTCGTGTCTCTGTCATGAAACATGGGAAGTATGAACAGGGTTTATACTTTTATTATCTTCTGTCACATCAGTATTTGTGTTTATTAACTGTCTACATGGGAACTTTATAGTGAAGAAGCTGAAAAACTATCTATCTATCTATCTATCTATCTATCTATCTATCTATCTATCTATCTATCTATCTATCTATATCCAAAATGTGTATTCTCCTGGATTTTGTCAGTCTTGCGCTCTATATACCCATATACAGTATATGTGGAGGATAAACCAATAAATGTCTAGTTTTATTTTTTACACGTAGAGTATGATTTTAAAAAAGATTGGTGTTTAACCTCATTTATTTAAGAATTAGAACTTTAATGGCTATGAAATGGTCACACAGTTAAAGAGATGTTTTATGTTTTTGGATGGACATTAGTTTTTGCAGCAGGTTATAGTGTCAGAGAGCTTGCCTCTTCATTTAGTAAGTTTCCACTGATCCTCCTGTCAGACCTCTCTGTGTCAGAAACCATTCAACGAAGGAAATAGTTCCATGATACAGAAAGGTCTGAGAGGATTATACTGAAGAGGTCGTCTTCTGTTCTGCATGCTGTGCTGGGTCTACTGGGTATCATGACAAGACCCATGACTGCAACAATAGAACTGCCTTCTTCCAATGGGTCCTTCCTCTTCGTCATCACTCACAGGGGTTTTTCAAAAGAACAGTTCAGAACAACAAGAAGTACGTCTGTGCAGAGACCCAGGAGTGCAGGATCGATAAAACTCAGAGGAAACGTTGTCCATTCTGCAGGTTTCAGAAGTGTCTTAATGTTGGCATGCGGCTGGAAGGTGAGGATGACATCTTTTTTCTTTAACTGCAATGTTAATGTGCCGCTTAGTAAAATAATGAACTGCTGTATGAGAAACCTATGCAAGGCCTTGTATTAACACGTAGGTTTTATTAATTCCACATGCATCCTCCACGTGTCCAACTGTCTCCTGCGTCATGCAGCCTGAAATAAAGTTTTCAGTCCAGTTAACATATGAGAGGAATCAGTTCTACAGTCTTTGTTAGTTCTTTAATGTCTGCAAAAATTGTAAACATGGCTAAAATTCACATTTCAAGGAATATGAATCAGTTTTTCTTCCTAGTGAAACAGACCCACAAGTTGTCCTTTCTAATGCCCAGTTGGAGAGGACGTCTTCAGAAATTACTGTGGCATTACTCTGAATCTGTAGTCTTCTGGTGAACTCCTGTCCCTGACCTCTCTCATCAACAAGATGTTTCCTCCCCAGTGCTGCTGCTCACTGGATGTTTTGTGTTGTTGGCTCTATTCTAAGTAAAAAGTCTAGAGACTGTGTGTGAAAATGTCACTGAGATCACATTTTCCCTCATTCTAATGTTTGATATGTGTTTTTTTTTCATTTATGTAGATAACAAGTTTGAAATATAGAGAATAATAACATTACTAGTTTCATTGCAAAATCAGCACAGTACCAGTTTTTTTCCAATTTTACCTGTCTTATTAGTTAAAGCATTAAGATTGTATTTAAACAGAAGGTAGCACTAAGAGTAACTCAAACACTAACACATCAGCTTGCTGAGAAGGCTTTGCCCAGTGTGCCCTAAAGATAAGGAATATGGTATATGTCAGTCATAATATAATCAAGGTTATCTGCCCAGTAGGAAAGTGTGTGTGTAGTTTACATCAGTGAAAACCAGCTTCATGAAGTCCTCTAAACAAATCAACTTTTCTCCTCAGCTGTTCGTGCAGATCGGATGCGAGGTGGCAGAAACATGTTTGGCCCCATGTACAAGCAAGATCGTGCCCTGAAGCAGCAGAGAAAGGCTCTGATACAAGCTGGTGGATTCAGACTGGAAAGCAGTCAAACTCTGGGCTACTCAGCCCACGAGAGAGACTTTACCTTCACAGGTGGCCTCCAACCAGACTCCATCGTTGGAGTCTGGTCTGGCACCCCACTACCCACAGCACAGAATGACTGCATCACCTACCAACCTCCATCACTGTGTTCACCTCTGCCCTCTGACTCACCTGGTGCCACCAGCGACTGTGCAAATCCACCAGGCTCTGCTGAGGGAATCTACACCGACTCAGATGAGCTACACTCAAGCTCTCCACAAGGTCCCAGGATGCCTCAGCTGGTGATGGAGTTCCTGCTGTGGGATTCAGATGAGCTGAAACTCCAGACTAAGGTCAGTGCTCGTCTCCAGCAGGAGCAGACGGGCTGGAGGAGACATGAGAACCCCATCAGCTTCAGCCTGATGTGCCTCATGGCTGACCAGACACTGCTCTCCATCGTGGAGTGGGCACGCACATCCATCTTCTTCAAACAACTTAAGGTTAGAGCCCACCTGGTTGTTTTGGTTTTATATACATTATTAAAAGAAACGCCCTCATCAGTCCACATCACCCTGCTTTACCTGTACTCTCTAGCTGGAGTAGACTCATATGTACAGTATGTTCTTTCATGTCATGACATATCATGGAGGTGACTGTCATGTTTCCATGCTCACAACAACAATTGTTTAGGTCTGAAGTGGTTCAAATGAGGTGAAAGGGTCTTGTCTTGAAATGCAGATATGTAATGAGTCTGATAAAACCTGTGTTTAAACCATATTAGCTCTTTCTTTTTGCTCTAAGGTGAGTGATCAGATGAAGTTACTGCACAGTTGCTGGAGTGAACTGTTGATCCTGGACATCATTTCCAGACAGGTTCTGTTCGGGAAAGAGGGCAGTCTGCTTCTGGTCACAGGGCATGAGGTGACTTTTTTTTTTTGTCAACCATGTCAAAAAATTTATTCCATACATTCCATAGTCTACTGTCTTTAAGTCAATATTATGTCATGCTGTTCATCGATTTATTCAAATCCAGATATTTGTTTCAGGTGCAGCTGTCAGACATAGCCTCTCATGCTGGTCCTACCTTGTCCAGCCTGGTCCAGAGAGGACAGGAGCTGGTTGAGAGGCTCCATATACTAAAGGTGGACAGACAAGAGCTCGCCTGTATCAAGTTCCTCATCCTCTTTAACCCAGGTAAGTGACAGTGCATGCTTTTTATCCAGAAAGGTTCATATTTGCAAAAAGTCTTGTTCCACACAGATTTGATCACTTGGATGGTGAACTGTCACTTTCACCAAAGTACCTTCCAATATATTATATTGCAAGCATCTTTACAATCAGAGCCCATTTCCAAAATAAGAACTTTTCCAGAGGCACTGGCCATTTTAAGAACTGCACCTGCATCTGGAGCAAAGGAACCTGGGTCTAAACATAGTTCCAAGGGTCTGCCAAAAAGGTCTAAAAAAGGGTCCAAAAAGTCTAGGGAATTTATAGGTGTTACTATCAAATTGTAAAGGTAATGTCAGGTACACAGTGTACAAAAATAACTAATAATAACTATAGCTGGTGCCTCTGCAATTCTCTAGTTCTACTCCATGATATGAAAAGATTTGACAACCTTTGCTATATTCAGTCTTTGTTGTTTTCCCTTCCCCACACTGATCAGATGTGAAAGACCTTGAAGAACATCAGCTCATAGGGAGTGTGCAGGAGCAGGCTGAGGGAGCCCTGCTGGAGTACACATTGTGCACTTCCTCTCAGCACCTTGGACGCTTTTCTCATCTGCTGCTGTGTCTTTCTGAGTTACGCTCTCTCAGCACCCTCGCTGAAGACTACCTGTTCTGCAGACACCTCAGTGGTGAGGTGCCCTGCAACAACCTGCTCATTGAGATGCTACATGCTAAGCGCAGCTGGGCATGAAGACTCAAAGACTTTGTGATTGTCTGTATATGTTAGCATATGGAAGCAGACAGTGTAATACAATAAGGAGGGGGATTGCTTTTAATTATCAGTGCCAATGATGTACCGTTATTGAAAACCTGTAAATAATGGCTAATTACTAACCTGAAATCATTTCATTTTTGAAGTTGTCATTTAATTCAACATGAAGTGTGACTTTTGGTCACTTTGGGGAATCAGGAAGCAACAAGCTGATATGGCAAACTGGTTAGCAAACAATCACCTATTTACATTTACACCCAGCAGTCAGAGTTTGTGTTCACCTGACAAATGTAAGTCCAATACCCCCCTCTCATTTAGCTTTGGTTTGGTCTCCATCAACCCCAGACAAAAACATCATGGTCTTTAGCATCTAAATGCTCGACCATGATCACCAGCTAGTTTCTAACTATGTCTGTCTGCTTCTTGTATGACAGCTGGTGGACAGTGGGTTCAACAGTGGCCTGCTTCTCCTTGAGCCTGAACCAGAGTAGTAGGGTTATGGGCTATAAAACCAAGCAGTGAGCTATGTATAGCTGAGATGAACTGCAGAGTTGGTGATGATTAGGATTCAAGCCTGAAAGGGGGTCATTATTTGTCTCATCTAAAATTCCCATGAGCTGGAACAGGCTAGAAACATGATATAACTGGAAATAGTGTGCAAGTGCTTCCCACGAAAGGTGAGCCCAATCTGCCAGATGGTGTAATTAAGGCCCAAAACTGTAGCTTTGGAAAGGCCACACTCCACACCATAAATTTAAATGATACACAAGTCTAGTTCAATAGTGTGTTCAATAGTGTGCTTAAAAGCCTCTTGGACCATAAAAGCATTTCTACATTTTTGACATCTCCTCCTAAACCATAGCTAGGATTGCTACCAAATTTGCCTTAGATCATCACTGGACCAAGCTTATCAAAAGCTGTACAATCGTTGTTATTTAGTTTGTAAGATATTAACCAATAAACTTAACAAGGCGTGGGGTTTAGCAGAAAAATAGCCAAAACTCATGACCAATTTGTTTAATCATCATAAATCTGAGTACCTATATTCTTGTCTATTGAAGCATTTTGAGCCCGGCCCATAGCGGGCACCACAAACCACAAACCAAACCCAGTATCACAGATAAGCTGTGCATCCTCTGGAGTCAAGTATCAACCAGAATCTGAACTGCCATATTGACTGGTCCAAGTGGGCGTGGCCATCATATATTTGTTCATAACTCAAGATACCTTTGAGCAATCCTGATTGAACTCACTGGAGACATCTTGAGATATTCATTCACTCATTCATACAAAATCCAATGAAGACGGGAGGAATGGTGGAACACTGAGTGCTCAGTTACTGAAATGCTGCAAACTTTGTGATAATGAAGTAAGTGTGTGAAGTGGTCTCACTCCTTTAAACTGAATTTAACTAGCCAAACTGATGCCTGAAACACGCTCATTGCTGCTCATGGCTGCTCATGGCTTTAATCTTGGCCGATTGAGCTGCTTCCATTTGTTGATCCCTATGAGTGACAGCTTTCAAATATTAGTCACGTGATCCATTGTTAATATTAAAATATTATAATTGTTTTATTTGCTTTACGAGACTTACAAGACTGCTTCTAGTGTCTTCTGTATCTACTTGTTCCAACCTTTCATTGTAACTGTGATGCTTATTTTGATTGATATCTTCACATGCAAGACACTGTGCTTTTTATTGGGGAATCATTAGATCATTAAATCACTCTCGTCATAATTTCAGCCTGACATGATGTATTTATGAAACAGTTGGGATATGGAGTATAATATGCTGTCAAATAAAGGTCTGAGGCTGAAGAAGTGGCAGACAGCCCATCGGAAGCACCGGGACACATCCTGGTGGCCTGAGGGTCGTTTTAGCCTCTTGTGAACAGTCAACTTGACCAGTAATAATAAAGCAAGGACATGGACCTTTCGGAATCCACACAGCAGGTGCAACTCTCTGGGCCACACCCACAGCACACATGTAGCATCCACTTTCTCCTTTAATAATGTGTAATTGATAAAATGGTTAACAATAATATTTAATCATATCTATATTTGGACATATTATTTTCATATTTGTTGGTAATTTGTTATCTGAATGACTTTCCAACCAGATGAACATAGCAGCCAAATTTATAACCTCTCTTATAGCCAGTTACATCAACAAAATTAGAGTGAACAGGGTGGCCTGGGATGGAGTGAAATTTCTGGCATGAATAATTGTTTAGTTTGCTCCTGGGCTGAAGCCATGTCTAGACAGAACATTCTGAGTTCGGATGGAGCCACTGGGCAGTGCAGCAGGGATGAAGAGGTTAATGACACTGAGGTTGATTGGTCCACTTTGCAAATCTTCATGACACATCCTCTAGGAATATAAAAGCTTGTTATTTAACATTTAATGGAACATGAAGGCAGTGGATGATGGAAAAGCAGGCACACTTCCTGCAGGTTAAAGTCAGAGCACATTAGACCTTTGTTATCAGTTGCTGAGATCCCACTGATTACACCTTCAACCACCTGTTTTGTCCACTCTGCTTTAATAAAAGCCTTAATCAACATAATGCACTCATCTTGTTGTGTGGAGGCACCCTATCTGATCTTGTCTACCTCACCGGAGCCCATTTCCTACCCGACCTTGACATCCAGCTGGCATCAAGCTGGCATCCATCCTGTACAAGGACAAAACATGGCAGCATGATTGAATACAGAGTGTTAGCGCCACATAAGAGGTCTTCAGTTGGGATGAGGCAGAATCTTACCAGTTAACTTACAGTGAAAAATACTTCATTGAAGAAAATGAATAATATAGTTTTGGGTCTTTGATTGTACTTATCATCAGATTATGCTTATCATCAGAGAAGAGTAGTTGTAGGAAAGAGTATGGGGTATACATTAATTATAGAGTTTGTTGTATCAACACAGGTAAGTTGATGTTCGTTTCATAAGAAAATGTCATTGGTACACTGGTCAATTTGGTGACAACAGTGCTTAGTGACTCAGGAGCTTTTCAGGAAGGTTTGCTGTTAAAGTACAAAACATGTGAGTGGGTCACAGTTCATTTCCTCAGCTTTGGAACATGGTGTCTCTAAGGCACCACAGTTGCTCTTGATGTTCCTTTTGCAGACACAGCAACTGTGAAAACAACCATCAGATCTATACTCTATTTCAATGTGATGTTGTTTCACCTTGTAGAGCTTTTTAGAATAGACTTTTTATAATGGAAAAAAGTTTGGGTACTCCCACCAAAATATTTGGTCAATAAGGTGAAGGAGGTTTCATTTAACATCACCCAGTTAGAGCTCTTATTGTTCAATTCAGAAATTATATTGACATAAGATACATAAGATGTGCCTTTTCATACTACAACTGTAGTCCCTCTGTTTTGGATGAGTATACTCTACCTGTAAACTGTGGCAAGATATTTATAGGTTTATCTTGGATAATATCATGTTATCATCTTTTTTTTTTTTTTTTTTTTGTTTCTTAAGGATTTGTAAAAAATATGAAAAAGAGTATTTTCTAATCAGTCTCATTATATTGTTTGCAAAGTTTTAAATGTGCTGAAATAAAACTTCACTTTCATGTTTCTAACAAAGAAAATGAGCTGCATTATATATTAACTGACTATATCATTATGACTTCAGCAAGAAAAAAAAAACAGAAAAGTGATTAAAACTGTGACATTGTGCTTTTCAGTTAACTCACTTTTATTCATGTTTACCCATGGCATTTTTATTTTATTTTATTTTGATATTAAGCTATTATTGTTTTTTTTCATATCATTATTAACTCATATGTATTTTCATTTATTTTTATTTATCTATTAAATTGAAATGTTTCTTGTTTATTTGTGTCGTTGGATGAATGCTACTCTGAAATGAAGGAGAAAAGAAGTCTCCTCAGTCTCCGCCATAAAACGAAAGAAGAAGAAAGAGTCACTTCCTTTACTTCCCGGAAACACAAATCTAAATTCACCAAGATGGCGACACTGACTGTGAGCCGGCCACCGTTCGGGGGTTTCAGTTTCGAAAACTGCAAGAGGTGAGCACGTTTCAGTCGCTGAAAGTCAGACCAGAATAACTACAACACTTTGTTTAATCAGTCTGTTTCTTTTATATGTCGACCTTGAGAGCAACAGACGCGTTTTAACACGGTTTTCCTCGCTATGCTAGCTCATGTTGACTTGGCTCCCATACAATGACTCAGGCATTTCCCCACGCTCCGTTAAGGTTCATTTGCGTCTATGGTTGAACATTAACATTTTTTTTTCTTGTTTTAGAGCAGTTGTAACTTGTGTATAACTTCTCTTAACAAAGTATGTAGCATATGTGTTTTTAATTTTTATTACTGTTGTTTTCCGATAAAGAAAATGACAGGTCGGAATTTTTTCCCTCTTGATAGTCAACCGGTTTCATATAAATAAACTAAACAACCACAGCACCACAAACTGCTAAAGACTAATGGAGCCACTGTGTGTGAAAAAAAACTTCATAAATAATTTAGCAAACACGGATTATTTGAAGCAAAGCCTATGGTTTAAAACTAGCAAATGTTCATCTAGGTCTGGCGCATGGAAACAATGCAACATGCAATGGAAAGCGTTTGCTCTCTGAACCATTACACTTCAGCACTATTATATACACAGACTGAATTGCTGTAATAGATTAGACATTTCTGTTAAGATTATTTTAAATCTTAACAAACATTGCCAGTCAGAAGTTTACAACATCCCCAATTTTGCAGTTTTTATTGGAATTTAAGGAGATAAAGTCCAGAGAAAAACCTTACATGGTACAAAGATAAATGGTAAATTGCCCAAAAAAAAAAAAAAAAAAAAAAGTTTAGGTCACTTAGAAAGTCCTGCAAATGGGATGAAATTATGCTTTAATTTCAGAAACACTGAGACATTACACTGTGTAAATTTAACAGCTGAAAAAACTGAGGTGTTGTAAAACTTTTGACTTGTAGTGTAGTTTAACTAAACAATAGTTTATTTTAATGTATTTTGACAGTGGAGTAACTGCCTGAGATTTTGTTTTGTATAGAATTTCAGCAGTGTGTTATTAACAGAGCCTAAGATTTATTATGCTTGGCAGCGTTTGTTTTACAACTCCACTGTCTTTCAGTTATACAAGTGCCTTTCTCTTCTTATTCTTATCAGAAATGCACTTCTGGAAGGCGAAGTTAACAAAGTGGGATGCAGTTTACCTGCTGCTCGTAAAACAGGAACTACCATCTGTGGCGTTGTCTTCAAGGTGAGTTACAGAAACCAGAGGCCTGTACTACGAAGCAGGATTTGAGATTATCGAGATAGCTTCAGGTTTAACTGTGGGTTTTCAGTTTTCAGTCCTACGACAGTGGTTCACTGTGGTAAATCACCCTAGTAACTTATGCTGGACTGTCAACCTGCTCCGGATCAGGTTAACTTCAGAGGATCAGATCAAAACATTACTTTAACTGTATCACATTTTCAGACTAGTTTGTTCATCATCAGACAAAAGAGCAAAAATACTCAGTAAGAAACTTTAAAAATTCATGCACTTATTTACAGTAGATCTATATCCTTAGTCTGACTTAAATAATTAGAAATAATTTCGAGTGTTTCTTCTTTATTCTGGTAATAAGATCATATTGTTTACATTCCACCTTGCTTAATATCACTTTTGGTTGTTTGCTGTAACCAAACTTACTGGCAAGTATCAGTGTTTGTTCACATATCACATTATTTATTATTACACAATAATTATTTATTCATGGTTCTGACAGTGTTGCTTACATTTAAAAACTCTTGCCTTTTTCACAAGAACGAGCTCACAGCTAGACAGGTTAACCCTGGTTTATCTGAGCCAGTTGATAACCAGCTTCATAGCGCTGGTTATCAGGACAGACAATGTTAGCTTCAGTTAAACCAGATAATGAAAAATTATCCTGGGTATGATGAACTTGCTTCGTAGTACAGGCCTCAGGGGTAAGTACTAGTGTGTTGGTCTATCTTCTTGTGGATTATTGAGCATATGGTGTAAATGAATATTCAAACACAGAATACTGGCCAAGCTGAGTTAAATCTAGTTCTCTGTGTTCACACTGGCCGACATGAATACAAGGTGATACAGGTATGGGCTGAATTTAGGGTCAAAAAGATTTTGAGCTTGTAAAGTGATGGTCACAATTAATTCCAAAGTTTGTGGTTATAAATCAACCTTTGTGAAAGCTGTAAAATAAATCAGCAGGAGAAATTCAAGTTTGTACATGAGTAGAAAAGAGTTGTATTTGATGATGTCTTTCTTTGAAGGATGGCATTGTCCTGGGAGCTGACACCAGAGCCACTGAGGGCATGGTGGTGGCAGACAAGAACTGCTCCAAGATCCACTACATCTCCCCCAATATTTAGTAAGTGATGGGTTTTCAATACACTGCAGGTGTTCATATTCTCAGAGTGGTTATTTGAGTTATTTGCTCAGGACTCATATTGTTCCACACACAGCCTTTGTGTATTCAGATGAACAAAGATGAACCTAAGTGATGCATAATAAAGTTTTTGTAAGAGTCCACATGTGTTTCAGTTGTCACTGTGGATGGAAAAACATGTTATATAGTAACTTAAGAAAATATGTGGGTTGCATAGTTTTATTGTTTTCAATCTTCATGTAATGGAGTTGAGATGTTGTATAACTAACGGGCTGCTGTGTTATTGTCTAGCTGTTGTGGAGCCGGAACAGCTGCAGACACAGAGATGACCACTCAGATCATCTCCTCCAACCTAGAGCTGCACTCGCTCTCCACTGGCAGGCTGCCACGTGTGGCTACTGCTAACCGCATGCTCAAACAGATGCTGTTCAGGTATGCTGCTCACACTGCATCAGTGTGTCTGAGAAACTGTTGATTGATGAAATAACCACATTTTCATTGGTTGGTTTTGTTTCATTTAAGTGAAATAAATACCAGACAAATGAAGGTATCTAAATACATTGATGCAAAAATTTGTGTTCCAATTAAATATCAAAACGTCAGTCAAGCGTTTCTGCCTCAGTGTTGCCGACAGTTGTGGTTGGAGGCATTTTGTTTTTACGTGGTCTGTACAGACGTCACATTGTCATGAGAGCAATATCTTCAAATCTACTTGGACTCGAGGATGAACTGATACAGATTTTGGTGCTCACTGTGACCTCAGAAAACATGTTTTTGGTCATAGGCCTAATAACTAATTATGACAAAATTTACATAAATGTCTAATAGGATAAAATGATAAAGCAATGACCTTTTATATTGAAAAAGGTCAAAGGTCAATTTCACTGGGACATAATATTCTGCAAAAATGCTTGTGGCCATTATTCAACACTGTAACTCAGGAAGAAACGGGGAGGTCAGATACTGAACTGGTGACGCTGATCTTGGGTGTCCACCTTAACCCTGTGGTGATTGTTCTGTGCTGTTTCATTACAGACAGACAGGTGTCAAATAAAAGGAAAACCCACCTCAAAGTGTTATTCCACCACGTGTCTCCAGAACAGCCTCACTGCTCCTTGTCATTGATTCTCCTTGTCTCTGGGCTCTACTGGAGGATGGACACCATTCTTCTGAAAGATAGTCCCTCATTTGGCGTTTTGATGATGGAGGTGGAGAGCACTGTCTAACCCTTGGTCCAAATAGGTGTTCGGATATGTAATGACTGAAGCTCTGTGAGGTCCTTGAAGACAACTGGACTTCTTTCAGGTTTTTGAATACGTTTCACGTTTCATCTGAAAGGGTGAGTCGGTGACTCTCAGGACCACCTCCAAGGTGACAACCCCTCTAAAGGTTAAATGCTTGGGACTTCCCCATTTGCGTCTAGAACTGAAGAAGCCTTTCAGATGAGAGGTGAAACATCTTCAAGGAACCTAAAAGAAGTCCAGTTGTCTTCAACTCTAGCGCTTAAGACCTGTTCCTTAATCATTTTCCAGCTTTTTAAATTGTCACTATTACGAGTCTGGACAGACACCAATGCAAACTGAAACTCGTTGAGGTATAATTCTAGTTTTATGCTTGATGTGAAAAATTTAGTCTCTGATGTTTTATTCATGTGCGTGTGTGTGTACATGTGTGTGTTCAGGTATCAGGGCTACATTGGAGCTGCTCTGGTCCTGGGTGGAGTGGACTGTAATGGTCCTCACCTTTACAGCATCTACCCTCACGGCTCCACTGACAAGCTGCCCTACGTCACCATGGGTCAGTCTTAAACTCTAACACACTTGTCATGTTTCAGCCTGACTACTTGAAGGTTTTTTTAATGAACCTCATCTTCTTCATTTTTATAAAACTTTGTCAGAACTGCAGATGTCAGATTTGTAATGAGAGCTGATGTTAATTTTTTAACACATGCATAACATACACAGGATCCCCTACCTTTATTATAGAAGCATTTTGACCAAGATATTTACTTAGGACATCCAGCTGAAAATCATCATTGCACTGATTCCTTAGACTGTGAATAAAGACATTTCTGAAGAAGCTCAGAGTGAGCTGCTCCACCATTGCCATCTTGGCAGTGCCTGACTCCACCCCTAACTCCCAGCTAATCCAAAAATTGGCAAAGAGGTGGGGCATGTGTGGAGCTGAGCTTACAGTATGCCTGTTTGTGGTAAGCATATGCTCACCCACCTGTCACTCAAAGAGGCCACAGCCTCAGTTATACATGACTTTAAGCCTTAATAAAATGTAAACAGGTGAGTTCTAGAAAAATGTACCCCCCGTACAGTTGAAGGAGGAAGTTACAAATATATTTCCGATTACGTCACTGAGGCAGAATGAGTATGACACTGTCTGTTAACAACTCATCAGTTGTCTTCCACAAGCTAGCTATGACAGTGGGTAGCTTTACAGATTAGTTTGGGTAAAGATGAATGAGATGAACACACCAGTTTGTTAATCCCAAGGACACACATGTCAAAGTTGTTGAATCAGGCCTGATGGCCTGTTCTCTGGGCTGAAAACATGGACAATTTAAGGCCACTGATCCAGGTTTTCTTTTTTAAAGGCTCCGGGTCCCTGGCTGCTATGGCTGTGTTTGAGGACCGCTACAAGCCTGACATGGAGGTGAGTCCATGGCTCATATGTGATTCATATTAAATACATCAGACTATCCTGTGAGGTTTCTGATCCCAGACTGACTGCCTGTAATGCTTCCTGTCAAAGGAGGAGAAGGCTAAGCAGCTGGTGCGTGACGCCATTGCTGCAGGTATCTTCAATGACCTGGGCTCTGGGAGCAACATTGACCTGTGTGTCATCACCAAGGGCAAAGTGGACTACATCCGGCCCCACGATGAGGCCAACAAGAAGGGGGTCAGGTGAGAACCACATCAGTGTTGCCTCTAAAGCTGTTAATCTGCGGTTTAATTTCCTCCACATGAGAAGTTGAGATGAGTTTGTTGATGCTGAACTGAGGGAGACTCAGGTTTTCAGTTAAGCTGCTCTATAGCAGCTTTTCAGACAAACCCAAGTTTCTCTCTGTCGCCTCCTGTCAGCCACCATTTCATTTCCTTTTACTGTTTATACTGAATCTCACTAATGTGCAGAAATTAAACTGGTCCACATACACACACTTTGTTACTTCTGTGAATTGAATTAAAATGAAAGCTCTGGGTCGCCCCAGTAGCTGCAGTAGCCAGGGTTCAAATCTGGCCCAGGCCCTCTGCTGCATGTTAACCCATCATACCCATCAACAACTGTTCACATGTGCATAGTTGTACAGAAGGAAGTGGTGTTGTCTCCACCTCTGCTTTAACAGAATGTCATCACAGAGCATGTATCATCTTGCATTGGACTCATTAATTGTTGCTTGTTCTGTTTAAAGAGTGAGTGAGCTTGAAGCCTTGCAGCAGTGAGTACAGATGTTGAGTGTTGTGGTGCCGCCGCCTCTCACACTGATCTGAATTTACTACTAACCAGCTCTGTTTTTTTAATCTAGTCGCTTGACTTGCTTAGTTAGACTCTTCATAACTCATGTAGATGCTTGTGTTTGTACAGTAGTGTGCTGTGCTGAGGATCAGACCTCAAGACTTTACTGCCACTGATCTATTCCTGGTATGACTGAAACTCATTATTCCATGTGTCCATTTCCCCTACTACAGAACTGGTGACTACAAGTACAAACGAGGTACCACCGGTGTGTTGACAAAGGTGGTGACCCCCCTGGACCTGGAGGTGGTGGATGAATCTGTACACACTATGGATACCTCCTAAAATACTTTCTTGATGTGACTCACCACCTGTCAGAATTCCTAGTTCAAATGGCTTGTTTTTCCATGATTTACAATAAAAATGTTTGAGTTGATTCATGTTTTGTTCTTGTGTCTTGTTGAACTGGAGTTTTTCCATGTATTGTATGGACATATAGATACAGACAGGGAATCTGTGGAGAGAGGATGATGTAGCAAAGGAGCAGCAAAAGTCAAAACTCAAGTCATGGACTTTTGTTACAAGTTGGAGTCCGGCATTAAAACTAGTTTCAGTCTTTCCTGTTGAATAAAAGGCCCTGGAGGCTGCTGTTCAAACACATCTGTAAAACAAGGACTGTGCAGTTCAGTGCCGATTAGTATGACAGTCTAACAGTGTTTCTGCATCATGGTACAGAATATTATATTTTGGAATATATAGTTCTCTCCAAAGATATCCATTTGATTTAATGAACTCAGACTGCTAAAGCCTCATTAACGAGCAGAGAAGTGAGGGAGATATCAAACACTGGGTTTCACGTGGGTGTGCAGGGACTTTCCCACTTTCAGTTTTTATTAAAACAATAATGCATCACATGGTGTTAATATCCTTAGGTGTTTCCTTTGTCACCTGTCTGTACCTGTGTGGTGACACGTACATGTAAATGTAATAGATGTTTCTCTTATTACATTGAGTATTGTTCACTGTGCAGCAGTTTAAAGCTTTGAGCATTGTTATAAATTGCATTTTAATTCATTGTGACATATTTCTTATATAAATGTATAATCAGGTTACATTATTTATATTGCATTTGAATATTGTCCACTGTGCAGCGAAAAGTAACAAACAGCTCTCACATCTTCATTTTAACATTGTCAGAAAACATCCCTACATACATGAAAATGCAAATTGAATTAACACGTACATATGTCGAATTATATTAAATTTTTCACATTCACATTTAAAAATAGTCCACTATCGGCTTCCAGGAAATAGGAAACACCAAAATCAAAAAATCACTGAACTGGCTCATGACCACGTTAAAAGGTAAATGCACTGGGGCGGTTAGGTTAGGGTGCGTAACACACGAGCGGTGTGGGCGAGTGCCACTTCAACTCCCAACTGGCCCGACTCTTTCCTGCATGTCATTCCCCCTCTCTCTGCCCCTTTCTTGTCACTCTCTACTGTCCTATCAGTAAAGGCAAAAAATGCCCAAAAACATATCTTTAAAAAAAAAAAGGTAAATGAACTGCTTACATGGCACTTTTCTAGTCTTATTGACCACTCAAAGATCTTTACAATGTGAGCCACATTCACGCGTTCACACATTCACGCACACACACTCATACACTAATGGAACAGACATCAGAGGCAATTTGGGGTTCAGTGCCTTGCCCAAGGACACTTGGACACACAGACTGGAGGAACCACTGACCTTCTGGTAAGTGGACGACCTGCTCTACCTCCTGAGCCACAGCCGCCCCACCTTGAGGGAATTTGTTAAGATTGGGTACAAATATTCACTTGGACTCAATGAACTGATGAGAATCTGGTGGTCAAAGGTCAAGGTCACTGTGACATCACAAAACATGTTTTTGGCCAAAACGCACAAATTCCTATCACTATCCTATCACTATCACACAATTTCACTCAAATGTCTGTAAGGATAAAATTAACTGGTGACATTTCATATCCAAAAGGTCAGAGGTCAACTTCACTGTGACATCATAATGTTCTGCATAAACACTTCTGGTCATCATTCAACACTGTAACTCAGGCAGAGGAAATAGTGACAATATTTCCTGTAACTTATTTTCATCTTTAATTTTAAAAACACTTTTTACTACAGATGCAAAAACAGGAAATACTTTCCACACAGAGACACTTTTAATGTCACGTTGCACAAAAAAAGCACAGCTGTTAAAAACACAAAACTATGGACTGAAAAGTCAGAATAGATGCACGGTGAAGATGCAAGATATAAGCTATAGTCTAAACATGAACCGTCCCTCCCACATTTACTTGATCAGCAGAGAATCATTGAAGAATGACACTAATATTGTGTTATTGTGTGTGTTAAAGCACAGTGCATTAGACATGTTCCTTACATCTTTTAACATGTTCTGGTTCAGTTCAAAATGACTTTCACAGCATCTCCTGTCTCTGGTGTTTACATGTTCACAGTCTATATCTACACATAGAAACAAGATCATAAACCACTTTCACAACACAACTGTAGCAACTGAACAACACCCACCACCATGACACAAACTGTTATTATAGTACAACTCTTTCTGTGTGTCATTAGATTTGTAATGAAACAGAGTGAACAGAGGACGCTGCAGCTGTCAGTGCTTCACAGGGGTGGATGGTTTAAAGATGGTTTTTCCTTCTTCATTGCACCATCAAATGATGACGTATTTAGGCAGCTTGAGAAAAAGGAAAAGTCCTTTTCAAATGTCCAGACAGCTGAAAGCCGAGAGCAGCTGTGGTGGATGATGATTTTTTTAGGCCTGTTATCTAAAGATCACAACTTCATTGTCTTGTGAAACAGACACTGTCATCACAACTTAAGCCGTTTCATTCTGCACTTCTCTGAAAGTCTCTTACGTGACTATACAGACAGATAAAAATCAGAAGGAGCAGAGGCTGAGATCCCCTGACCTGCAATGTGGGTCGAAGTCCAGAAACACTGAATCCTACAGCAAGCAACTTGAATATGATATGAAACGCTTCACCTTGACATCACCAGGGTTATTTATTATCAGACTTGGCAAAGCTCCAGAGCCATGGAAAACACACTGTGGAACTTTGAACTCTGACCTCTACCTTCCTACATCTAGTCATACATCAGTAGCCTGGTAGGACACACCTATCCATTAGCACCTTTTCCCCTGGCATCTGTGACTAAATCTCAAAACCATGTCACAAAAAGTGACTAAACTTTTTTGAGTTTAAAAATAACAACTATAGCAACTCTTATATGACATAATCCAGGTTTACTTCTGTTATAGATGGGCTATGTCTGTCTGTGCACCAGCCTGGACGTGGCTACATGTGTACAATCAGTCAGCCAGTCAGTCAGGGACATTCCAGGTTATAGGGCTGGCCCTGCTGTTGTGGTCCAGCCAAAACCATCAGACCAGACTTTGCTCTTCAGTCTCAACCATGCAACTTGTCATCTTGTGGCATATATTCATCTTAATTTTCTTTTAGCCTAAAGTGAGTTGGATAAAATTATATTTGAAAGCAGTTTGCTGTAGTTTGACTGTGCTTCTTAGCATCTTGAATGCTTCTTGATTTGAACATTTTTGTCAACAAATCATCTAAAGACTAAAAAAAACAAATTTTAGTCGAAAATTGACTAAAAAAGGATGAAGATGACTGAATATGACTAAACTTAACATGGAGTTGTGAGACTAAATCTATAAACAGATGACAACATTAGCAACTAAGCAAACTTCATCTGCTAATGAAGATAAAAAAAAAAGCTAGTAAATTGAGATTATACTGTGAACAGGAGCCAACAGGCCTTGAGCTGTACATGAGATATTGTGCCTAGAAAAGTTCTCCAGAGTCACTCTGACCTCCTGCTGGAGATAAAAATACAGTATCACATGTGAAGCTGTCTCATCCCATCACATCAGGCTGACGGCAACACAGCTGCTCTCTGTCAGAGAGATATGACTGAGGATTTGCTAGTAAGAATTGTCCCTTTAGACCCCCAAATTATTTACTCAAATTGATGATAAAAAAAAAAACAACTTACACTGATTACAATGATAGATGATAGATGATTAATATTCAAATCTTCCAGGTCTAATGCATACTTTACCTGACACATGGGGCATGAACTTGGAATGCACCCCCTGTGGAGCTGTACAGAAAAAGCCTCTGTGGTTGTGGTGAGACACAGCTCTCTATCCTCAGCTGAAGAAGAGGCCAGAAAAGCAGTCACCTCTCAAATGTGGTGTCATAAACTTCCCCCCAGTACTACACCACTAAGGCATCTCTTCACCTCCTCCATGACAGAAACAGTGGATTCTTGGATGTGGAAACACCGCTGTCCACCGGTGCAAGTCTTTTCACTGTTTCTTCCTGTCCGGACGAGGCTAACAAACACTTTTCTGTGAGACCAGGCAGAGCTTATGTCTGGTGGTTTCAGGTCCTCAGACTGAGCAGAGATGAGGCTCAGGTGCTGGAAGTCCACATGTGCATCTGTTTGGCAATCTGCAGCACAAAGACGATGTCTGGCCGCTGGTCTGGATCTGGGTTGATACACATGCTTACCAGGTCCCGCAGCTGTGAAAAGAAGCTGTGTTAGTTTACAGGACGAGGCTGAT
Source organism: Trachinotus anak (assembly GCF_046630095.1). Classification (NCBI taxonomy): domain Eukaryota; kingdom Metazoa; phylum Chordata; class Actinopteri; order Carangiformes; family Carangidae; genus Trachinotus; species Trachinotus anak. The sequence goes on along the minus strand of NW_027273879.1, from coordinate 23,022,063 downwards.
GTTTTCTTACTGTCAGCAAATCCCATGAAGAGATCAAAACCAACGTGTTCCCACCCTTTCTGTGGCTACAAGACATAACTGTTAAAAAATATGTTGTTTTAGTTATAAAAGGCTCAGTAATTTCCAGAAACAGCTGGTCTGTCATTTTGAGGTCACTGGCCTCAGAATGTGAATGACTCACCTTTGAAGCAACTGATTGTTTATCGACAGAAGGAACTGGATTTATTCTCATAAATACTGTTAGTTTTGAACTGATTTATGTCACCATGAGGTATCTGTAGTCAGAGCACATCTTTTTCTCCCTGAGAATGATGTCAGCCATTGGTGGGGTTCAGGATGACTGAGGCCAACAGTCAGTTTGTGTTGCCCTACCTTCTCAGAGTAATGGTCAGGGGGGAGGGGAGGGTAATCACACTGCTCAATCTTCTGGCAGAGGGAGAGGAGGTTCATCTTGTCCCCATAAAACGGACTCTGCAGTGCTGCCATCTGGAGAAAGAGGAAGACGAATTGGATCAGAGGGGAAAGAAGAAGTGATGTGTTTATACAGCCAATCATCAGGAAGGAAGTTACCAGTCAAAGTGTGTGTGACTCACCTCATACAGGAGACATCCCAGGGACCAGATATCTGACTTAAAATTATATCCGTTCTCATGGATCCTCTCTGGCGACATGTAGTAAGGAGTCCCCACTGGGACAAAAAGCAGCAAACACATTAAAATATTTTTCTCATAAATTAAAAAGGAAAAAATAATGAGTGTTCTTCCTTATTGTAGCAATGAAGTCCATATAAACCCACACTGAATCAACTCTTACTGATCATTGCCTGAATACACCAACACATGACTGACTGGTAATCTGTTGTTTTGCCTGATCTGCACATCTATGTGAAGAGCTAATATAACAACAGAACATTAGCTACGCGTTCATATTCATGTTGTGTATGCATTTACCTAAAGAATGAGCTGCAGTGGTTTTCGAGCTGAAGAAGCGGCCTAACCCCAGGTCACCCAGCTTTACCTCCCCCGTGGCTGTTATGAACACGTTGGCTGGTTTAATATCTGGCACGCACGCACACATACACACACACACACACACACACAATAAAACAAGAAAGAGTTTAAGAAAGAAAATAATAATATTATTGCAAACAGGATGCAGTGAGAAGAGCAGGAGGATGAATGACAGGATCAAATATATGGGTGGAGACATGGAGATAAAGAGTGCATGGTGGTAATGAGGACTGAGAGGATGAAATCTGTGAGTAGCTGTTTACCACGGTGCATTACTCTGCGTGAATGCATGTGCTCCACAGCGCTGCAGAGCTGCACGAAATATTTCCATATTGTCCTCTCCGGGATGAGCCGCCGCTTCTTCTTGAAATACTGAACACACAGAAGATGGAACTGTTAGTCCACAAAAATACAGATCTTAGTAAAGGGAACTTGAGGCTTCTCTTTGGAGATAATTCCTGGGTGACACTGGGATTTCAATTTTTGGTAATCAACTCAACTCAAGTCAGTTTTTATTTATATAGCTCCAAGTCACAGCAGCAGTTATCTCATGGAAATTTTCAAATCTAGATCGTACTCTTTATAACAGTGATTACAGAGAACCAACAATTCCCACCATGAGCAAAGTACTTGGCAACAGTGACAAGGACATTTCCCTTTCCAGAGGCAGAAACCTTGAGTCAATTCACTAGTGATCAACTAATCTAAGTGTATTTATCCCTGAATATAACATCACTCATCTTCATTTAATCTGCAAGTTGTTTCTGACCTTTATCATCTGGGACAGATCTCCAGCATCGGCCAACTCCAGAACAATGTTGAGCTCACTATCCTCAATGAAGGAGTCAAGGTATTTTATTACATTGGGGTGATTCAGCTGCTGCAGTAGACAAACAGGAGAAAAATAGTTAGAGCTTTGACGATAGAGAAGTACTCTGCTCTTGTCTCTTCTCTCCTACATTTCCTAAACCAATGCTGGAAAACCTTTCTAAACACTGAAAACAATGGCTTTACCTTTAGCAGATCTATCTCTTTGACGCAGTCCTGACGAGCCTTGGCATCCATCATTTCAAAGATCTGCAGCCACAAAGATAAATACATAAATATAAATAAATAGGATTTTTTTCCCTCTGACTTTCTAAAAAATCTATTCCCCCTTATGTCAGAAAAACTAGCAAATAAATAAACATTGTCAGATATCTGAGTTCTAAAACTTTCAGCCAATGGTGGAGTGGACACTGGGAGGACGAGGACTTTTCCTGATGGGCCGAGAGAAATATAAAGTATGGAAGCCCTTTACTGCCTCTGTGATTAAAATAAATAGATTTTCAAAGTCATAATGAGAAACTTTCTTACATGAGAGACTTTGTCACAATGATGACCTAATTTCTTAAAATAACAACTTGGTATCTCAAAATAATTTGAAACTTTCTCAATGACTTAGAAAATAATGAGAGACTCTGTTACAATAGTGATTTAAAGTAATAAGTTACGATAATTAATGAATTTAATGATATAATGATATGATTAATGATATTTAATGAATATCTGGCTTTGATAAACAACCAAGATTTTTTTTTTCACCATTTTAATTTAATTTAGGCCTATGACCAGCAGGGGGTGTACTAGACTATATTTTAATCCTGATAAAATGGTAAAATATTGATAGACAAGTCGCCAATGATGTCCAGCTTTTAACTCGGTGCCTGGGGCATATGGAGGACTGAAACAGCCAAAATCAAAAATAATATAAAAAATAAATACAGGCAATAATTAAGTAATAAAATCTGATTAAACTGCCAGCACTGTGGTAATAATAAGTGCATGTGTGATGTGAATTTAGAGAATATTTAGAGGTGAGGACCTGCCACTGCAGAACAAAGTACCTGGACTTTCTTGAGTGCAACCAGCTGACCCTCCAGCAGGTACGTGGCTTTATACACCTCACTGAACTGGCCCCGACCAATCTTCTTCTCAATGCGGAAGTTTGCCAAAGTGCAGCAGTACTTGCAGCTAGACATGTCTTTCTGTGCAACAAAACACCATATGAAAAGGTTTGACATTATAGTGCAATACAGAACCACACACTGCAGCTAGCTGCTTAGCATCAGCTGTTTGGTTTGGGCTGCCCACATCTCCTGACAACACACTCAAGTCTGACCAGCTTTTATGGCCTTATGAAGCTTTGGGGCTACAAATGCAGCAAGCACAGTGACATCTGGCGGTATGCAAAAATGATAGCAGCCACCCCAGCCTGCAACCGAAGTACAACAACCTCTCACTGTGGGGACCAAAGTCCAAAGGGCTGCATGTTATTGTTACAGTGAAATAACTCAGAAATTACTTGTCTAAAAATCTCAGATATAAAATATGAATGTACCTTGTGGGTGCAGTTTAGGCCCAGTGTGATGTGTACTTCTGATTGTCTTTCTAGTCTTAAATCTCCGTATTTTCAGTTATTCTCTTCTCTTTTTATCCCACTAATAAACCTATCACAAAGCTGAGCTGCAAAACCTTCCAAACTGTCAAGTGTCAATAGCACGGGTGACTTCTGAAGCTTCATACATCTCATGTTTCAGTCTCATGCTGCTCTATACTTGATACAATCTACAACACAATTAACACAAGTATTGAACAGGAGTGAAAGGAGTCTAACAATGCCTATCAGCTAAAGCTTAATTAAGTTAGGTTACATCTCACTGTGCTTATTTATTTATTGATAACACCATTACCTACACAGCTGTTCCTGGTCTTTCTCTCTCTCTTCTCTCCTTTCTCCTCCCCCCACCCCCCCGTTTTATCTCCTCTTAAACCCAACCGGTCGAGGCAGACGGCCGCCCACCCTGAGCCCGGTTCTGTTGCAGGTTTCTTCCTGTTAAAAGGGAGATTTTCCTCCCCCCTGTTGCCAAGTGCTGCTCTTTGTGGGAACTGTTGGGTTTTTCTCTGTAACAAAGTAAGGTCTTGACCTGACCCTGTCAAGAGCCTTGAGATAATGTATATTATGATTTGGCGCTATACAAATAAAATTGAATTGAATTGAACTGAATTGAATTGGTTGTGATCATATGAAGCGTTATGTGCCACTACTTGTTGGCTGGGACCAGTGACTTCCTGGAGTCTCTGTCTCGCAACCTGAGGTGAGGACGAGGTTCCAGGAAGTTACTCAACCAGGCCAGGAAATAGTCCAGCAATCCGTTCAATCCCCTGTAGAACCACCACCTCTCACTTTTTAAATTCACCTTTGCTAAGGATTAAGATTAGATGTAATGTGTTCATTAGTGAGCATTTGAAGTCACATTTTAGAACATGCAACATTTAGCTTTTTTCTCTATTATAATTACTGTCTAATTGCATACAGCTTAGACGTCCTACCTGATCCTCCTGACCAGTTATCTTGTAGAGATTGTTGTGGTTGTCTAAATTGGGCTGGTTGTTGTTCTGTGCTTCCATGGTGGCATCACACCCATCCACTGCTGTAACAAAGAAGATGATAATTAAATGTTTCATTTATTCAGCACATTGACATCTATTTTACAGAGCATTAAAAAACAAAATGTCGAACTCAGGTGATGAGAGGCAGCTGAGAGATGTGTATGAAAGCAAAGACAACAGGCTGTATGTGGGTTCAATTGTCTGAAAACACCAGTGACACCTGATCTGGTCTCCATGTTTTTGTGTTAATATATCATCAGTGTCACTTGCTTTTCATGCTTCTTCAACTCTCATGATGACTACACACATGGAAAGTGTGCATGTGTGTGGAGTTGCAGGATGATGCATGTGCTGATATTTGCAACAGTACAACTCCTTGTAAAGTTGACCGTAGAGACTGGTTGTTATTTTATGTTCTCTTCACTGACAGGTGAGAGAGCTCAACAGGAAAATCATGGTATTATTTTATCAAACTGGTAACACTGAATGCTTTGATCACACAACTCCATAATACCAGAACAGCACAGATAAACTGTATCCTCTCAGGCTGCAGAACTGCTCTGATGTGTCAAAGATCCAGCAATCCACCAATATTTGTTGGGGTAGTCTGATGAGACAGATGGCCTGTCATCCCTGGAGCCATAGTGCTTGGATAGCAAAAATCCATGCCTACAGTAATATGATAACCAGTAGAAGTGAATGGAATATCAGACAACATATGAACCAAGCTCTTATTGGGGTCTTTCAGATACATTAAGTACCGTAATGTGTATGAGAATAGGTGATAAAGTGTTTTGAAAAATTATTCTACCAAAAAAATCTGTTTCATTAGCTGGACCTGTTCTCATAAATTTGTGATGAATCATGGACTACTGGAAAAAAACATTTTTGCTTCACTGCCTTTGGACTCAGAGGTTAGAGTATGAAAGAATCCCTCTCTCTGAACGTGGAGTTGAAGCTCGCTGGGTGCCTGTGGTGATGACTCATGGTGATGAAGACTTTGCTCTAGTTTTAACTGGAAATGCGAAGTGGATCACTGAGAGTAAGAGAGTGAGCTGGTGAATGGCCACATCATCTGTGTCCTTCTCTTCTGACTGGCTGGGTCATCTGAGTGTGACCATGTGTCTCCTCTCTCCAGCTTTATTTAAATACGGACAAACTTTGAAAGGGCGTCTGAGGCATTCATGTTCTGAAGACACAACCATTGCCAAGTACTGAAGTATTAATGACTTGTTTTACCACAAATAGCTGCTGAAATGTCTAAGCTGGGTCATGCTGAAACATGCTTCCTGTCCCAAAGAATTACAAGCATTGTTCCCCCCAGCCGCCCATCTCTGATGAGTCAGTTTTAAGTATTTACCTAATACTTGGAACGAGAGCATACAGTGTGCATGTGCTAACTTGAGCTCACCTTCACTTCCTCAGCTCCACTAACCATTAAAATGTTAGCAATGCCAACTTGGCCTCATGCCACGACTTGGGTTACACACAGGAACAGATCTTTGCTGCATACATATGTCAGGCTGCTGTTCATTGCAGAAATGAGGACTATGCTGTTGTTGGAATTCAAGACTAGGAAATCTCTCAACATAGGCCTGCCTGACTGGGCAGCATGTCTTCAGTATGTTGCCTGGCCTCATGGGCCTGCAGCTGCATGGTTTCCCACTAAAATTCACTGAAATGCATAGTGTGTGGAGGACTCCTGCTGAGAAAAACACTCACACCCCAAAACTCTTCTGTGAACAAATGCCTCAGATTTATGACCCCCCCCCCCCCCCCCGTTCTCTGGCTTTCACACAAAAGTTTCAGCCAAAAAACTGTACAATATATTTTGGAACATGGCTCTGTTGCAATATCTCCCTCAGCATGAGCAGGGAAAGATTAACAGGGGGAATGTTAGAGCAACACAGTCTATGTGTGGCTGCAGAGGCCAGAGGATGGCTTCTTTAATGAAACATGTCTATACATTACCCAATAAGCCTTAGGATTGTTTGGCAGGTACCACCACAGACTATACTTCTGACAGTTCAAATCAAACTGCGCTCCTGTCGAACAGGCTGAATGAGAAGATGGAATGTGTTTCTTCTGGTTCAGGGTTTCTCTTGGAAATTTACAGTTAAGGATGACTCCTTCATTTAGTCTCATCTTCAACAACCTCTTATGAAAAATGAAACAGAATTTGGGTTTTCAGTTTTCGTTTTTGCTTGTGGCATCTGTTACACATGCAGGAAACTCAGGAACTGGACTAGGTACTACAAGTCTAATTCACACATTTCTGTTTGAACGTCCACCACATCTGACAAGCCAAATTAAACCAATTAGAAAGATTAGTTCTGCAAGTATTTGGTCATAAACCAAAGTACTGAATGAGTCATCATCATCAGAATCATCAAAGTGGTCGCAAGTTATTCATTAATCATTCATTACCCATACCGCATATCCTTTTAGGGTAGCGAGGGGGCTGGAGCCAATCCCAGCTGACAATGGACGAGGGCGGGGTACAGTCTATCACACTGACACATAGAGACAAACAACCGTACATGCTCACATTTACACCTACAGCCAGTTCAGAGTTGCCAGTTAACCTAATCTGCATGTCTTTGGACTGTGAGAGGAAGTCAGAGCACCCAAAAGGAAACTGAGTTTGCATGAGGAGAACATGCAAACTCAGGTTTGAACCCAGAACCTTCTTGCTGTGCAGTACACTGTGCTACCATGATTACAATTAATGTGTACCACATTTGATGGCAAATTGTCCTCAGTTGTGGGATATGATATGATATGATATGATATGATATGATATGATATGATATGATATGATATGATATGATATGATATGATATGATACAAACGTCAAATACAAACTTTGACCTTAGCACCATCAATGTGTGAAACAAATTTCTTGGCAATCCTTTCAATAGTTGAGATATTTCTAAAGTGGTTTATCAACCAACCAACAATTGCCAAACTACCACTGCCATCCCAAGAACCATCCCACTGACATGACTGTAAAATGATGGCAGCGTTTGCGACACAGTTTTTCCCATGGAACAGTACAGAAACTTGTTCTTCTTGTATTTGAACAGAGTGTATCTCAGTCAGTGCAATGGTAACTGCAGTTGGTGGTTTGAGCCGTGGCTCAAAGTGTACTTGAGCAAGACATTGAACCCCAAATTGGCCAGCCCTTGTAGCTTGCTGCAATTAGTGTGGTAATGGTGGTGTGAATGGGTGAATGAGAGGCAAATTGCAAAGTGATTTGGATTAAAGTGCTGCAGTACATAACTGCAGTACAGTACGTTCACTTTGGTTCAACATGTTTGACTGGATGTATGGCTGGGCGGCCTGTGGTCAAATCCAGATTTTATAACCACAATATCATCTGACACCAAAAACATCAATTAAAGACAAAGACTGAGCTGTGATTTCAGCTAGATTTACTTATCAAATGATCGCTCAGACAGGAAGTTAGAGGAGACAGACTATCTTTCTATTTTAGGTTATTTTTCCCACTTTTGCCTTTATTACAGTTGCAATAAAGTTGCAGCAAAGGGCCACTGGCCAGATTTGTACCCGAGCCACCGCAGCAAGGACCAAGCCAAAAGGCACACTCTCTACCACCGGTGAGCCATGTCACAGACAGACCCAACCCCAACTGTTTCTTAATGTGTCTCTCACACAGAGCACAGCCCCTGTCTTCAATCCACAATTTACTTAATTTACTCAACTCCAGATGGTAACAGACATAAAAGACGGTATGTTAGTACAAAGCCTTGTTACCGATGACACACTGCAGCTGTCCACACCCCCTAATAGAACCTGTTTGCACCAGAAACTCCAACTCAGTGACAAGGCACTTGGCTGACTAGTGAGGGAACTATCAGTCAGTCAGTCAGTCAGTCAGTCAGGGACATTGGTGGTTATAGGACTGGCCCTGCTGTCGGAGTCCAGTTAAAAACGCCAGTCTCCAACATAGACGATCTGCTAAGTGTTTGATGATCTTCATCTGCTTCAGGACTTAACCACAAAACTATCAACAAATTGTTTCGTTTCTCGAGTTCACTCACTTGGTCTCTCAATCACTGTTTCCTCTCCGTCCTTCAGGAAGCTGAAAACAAAACTTTAACGTCAGTAACACACATTGTCACGATCAATCAATCATCGTCATCTGAGTAGAATCAGATCGTCATTCAACTCATCTCACAGTCAGTGCCGTTACTAGATGCAGCTTCTTTGCTCCTTTTCTCTGAAGCTTAAATATTATCAAACCACTTCCACACAAGTTGCTGTTGTGTGTAGCCATGATGGAATACGTCAACATGTGTATCATGGTAGGGCAAATTGTTACCACATTAAGACTGATGCAGTAATAACAATGACTGGTATGATGTGACACACCCCTAATAAGGACGCTTCTTCTGCCTTTGATGCTGTGTGGATGCCTTTGGAGGTTCCTGTGGAGTTTTCTTGTTTATGAAATTCCTTGCCTTTATCTGTGTTTGTTGGTGTATTATTGCCACTTGTAGATCAGAGGAACAGTTGGAAACTATTCTCTGGAATGAGAATCACTTTACTTATGCACTTATGCACACAAACAAAATATTGCTCCATCATAAGGGTTTTATCATTTTTCCTGCTTAACCTTTCCTATTTCTATTTCCAAATTCTGAATAATACCAGGAAAACATATTGACAGAAATCAGAACCTAAGAGATGCTTTCCAAAGATGCTGCTAGTGTTTTTTCATTTCTGTTGACCCCGAGCTGTTGACCCTGATCTCAGATACTATGTCAGTTTGAACCCACACAGCTGTTTCCTCTTCCTTTGTCACAGTGAAAAACAGGTCTGTGCTTCTTAAGAATCCAACAGAAATTTCCAAAGAATTTGTATAAGGGAGATTCTTGACAGGATAAAGGGTAAAAAAAAAAAGTCTAATATTGCAAACTCTTAGTTGTGAGTGTGAAAATGTTTCTGCAAATGGGTGTTCATGCTCTGATACATCGTATCCAGGGTGTACCCTGCCTCCTGCCCAAAGTAAGCAAAGATAGACATCAGCCCGCTGTGGTAGACGGTTAGTCATCTGGCCACTGCAGTTAGACAGATAAAACAACGTTCCAGTGAGTCATAGGAAGGGTAGCCCTAGCCTATGAATCTGAATATGAATTTCTTCCTCAGTCCGACCATGTGCCTTCTTCTCCCCCCACTCAGCCAGTCGTGCCAAACCACTTATTTATAGACTTCAATATTTAGTAGAAAATAAATCAATAATAAGTTGTCAACATGAAAGTAAATGACACATTCCTTCTATGTTATGTTTTTCCATGGCGCCGCACGAATGGCAGCCTGTTACAGCAGCTCCTGCTCATTGTTGAGCTTTTTTCCCTTTTTTCCCTTTTCTTCTACTTTTAATTGTATTTTTGATCAACGATCAGCTTCTCTTATTCGCGCACTATGGACACGCATAATCTTGCGGTGTTCGTACTGGCCACTCTGCTGTTTCCTTTTTCTCTGTTTACGTCTGTGTCCGGAGACCTGGCCTGCAGCCATGTCTCCATAGTTTACACCAGGGAACAGGTGATGGCACTCCGTGACACAGTGGTGTTACCCAAAGAGAGACCCGACATTCCCTGCGACCTGAGAAGGAGGAAGAGACAGGGAAGTCGTGCCGGGAGGAGACGGTACAAACCAGTTCTCCCCTCCATCATCCTGGGGAACGTAAGATCTCTCCCCAATAAGATGGACGAGCTAACGGTGGAGAACACCAGCACTGAGCAGCTCCTTCAGTGACAGGCTGCTGCACCCACGGTGTGTGAAGGAGAGATACCGCAAGTCTTTCCTTCCAGCTGCTGTCAGACTTTACAACAAACACTGTGTTCAGTAACCACACACACACACACACACCAGAAACGGACAACTCACCACCGTAACAACCTCATGCATTAGCTACTGTTGTTGTAAATATGTAATTTTTTGTATCAATATATTTAGTATATTATTATATTGTTATTATTTATCGTTGTAATTATTTGTTATTGCAGTTTCTGCAGCTTTCCTGTTCTCTGCACTGCCACTTTGCTGCTGTAACACTGTGAATTTCCCCATCGTGGGACTAATAAAGGCGATCTTATCTTATCTTATTATCTTTGTACAATCAATGAATTAATCAAACTTTATTCAACTTTATAGCACCTTTATAGCACAAGTAACAGTGATCTGGAGAAGTCCCATCATTCTGCCTGAACTCCAGCACTTCACTTTGTCTGCGAAGTTTGTCCTCTGCAATCTTGTTCTTTCTGCTACCAGAAATCTCTGCTGCATCTTTCCATGCAACATCTTCTTTGTCCATTTTTTGTCCATTATCATGTATCAATTTACCAGAATCTATCAATATGTACTGTAAATATAATTCATTTTAGAGAGACTTTCAGCAGATGAATGTAAGAACAGTCTCCAAGTGTCCAACTCACATAAATCATTTTGCACCGATATAAATTAAACAAATATTGTATCAATAGTTTCTGTCATTTTCATAGATGTGACCATGTCCCATTGTTAAGGACTGGAGCTTGAGTCCCTGATTGGGCTTCTACTGCTCTGTGACCAGATATTCCTCGCTTTTTACGATTGCACAGACATGTGTGGAAAGACATTTAGTGTTAAGAGGTAATTGTACCAAGTAAATGAGCAAATTACACTGATTTATCATCACTGTGCAAGATCTTCTGTACGTTTTAAAAGTTTGAGACAGAATATTGTTCCAGGAGTAGAGCAGCTCCTTTCAGGAATAGATCAATACATAGGCTGGGTGCATGGCAGTTGAGAGAGAGAGAGAGAGAAAGAGAAACAGAGCAGTGATACTGGCAACCAAAGTAGAGAACAAGGACAGCTGCAGTGATGCTGACCAGTACGCCTACAGTATATACAGTGTAAAATAATACAGTTATATAAATGACAAAAATTACTGAGAAAAGTAACATTGATACTTAATACAAATTTTTCCCGCCACTATAGTTTAATATATATAGCATAGCCTCTAAAAGATTAAAAGATCGGCCTCTAATATGTTCCTGTAGTAGCCCAGGCTGCAGTTTCAGGTCATGTATTATTAATAATAACATGTAATGGGGCAGTAGGGCTAATCACCTCATCAAGCCTCCAGTACAAGTACCTTGGCTGTCCCTTCACCTGTCACCAGATTGTTCAGTCTGTTACATGGTAGCTACATTCTCAGCCACTTTCTCCGCTTGTGTAAATTCTCTAATGTTCAGTAGCTGTTTTCTTGAAGCAATTCCTAACCAGTACTTCCATGTTCAGAGCTCCAGTGCCAGCCTCCAGTTTGTCTTTGCCTGCTGTGCTATTCAAACTTTTCTGCCAGTCTCCAGCCCACACCTGCCACCAGCCTCCCAATGTCTTATCTTTTACATTAAACCACTTTAAACCTGCTCACCTGTCTGCTTTAGGGTCCAAACACTAACAATACCAAAACCATCACCTTCAGTTGGTATGGAGTATTGCATACTGGGAGATACCTGATACAATGTTTTAGGCAGTATCAGAGGCATTTACGATTGTTTGCAGGAAAAAGTCAATAGCCAATTAATCAGCTGATATCCTGAGGTGTTTTTTGGTGGATTACATTGATGAAATATTTTGTATTTACAGTGGGCAACATTGTTAAATGCTGCTCTTAAAATCCATTAATGTCCGTGCATATTCCCGGGTTAAGGAGGATTCTGAAGTGTGCAACTTCATGTCATGAATGGATCGTTAGGTGGCTGGACAATTCAAAGCCAAAACACCAAAGTGGTAAGCAAAGTAAGAACTGAATAGTTTTTTTTCCTCCCTGTCTGCCTGTACTGTATCATGGACAAACAGCTGATAGTGTTGCTTTTTATTCCAGAAAAGGTTTTTTATGAAGATATAAACTGAAAACGGGTTATATGACATGAATGCCACCTGTCAGCCTGCTGTAAAATCAGCTGTCAGCCAAAGTTCTGCTGATTCCAAGATTTTTTAAAACAGCCTGTCGGTGCCAATTAATCAGCCTACAGTGCATCCGGAAAGTATTCACAGCGCTTCACTTTTCCCACATTTTGTTATGTTACAGCCTTATTCCAAAATGGAATAAATTCATTTTTACCTCAAAATTCTACACACAATACCCCATAATGGCAAAGTGAAAAAAGTTTGCTTGAAACTTTTGCAAATTTATTAAAAATAAAAAAACAAAAATATAACATGTACACAAGTATTCACAGCCTTTGCTCAATCCTTGTTGAAGCACCTTTGGCAGCAATTACAGCCTCAATTCTTTTTCCAGACATGACTCTTGGCATTCAGGCCAAAGAGTTCAATCTTTGTTTCATCAGACCAGAGAATTTAGTTTCTCATGGTCTGAGAGGCCTTCAGGTGCCTTTTGGTGAACTCCAGACGGGCTGTCATGTGCCTTTCACTGAGGAGTGGCTTCCGTCTGGCCATTCTACCATACAGGCCTGATTGGTGGAGTGCTGCAGAAATGGTTGTCCTTCTGGAAGGTTCTCCTCTCTCCACAGAGCAATGCTGGAGCACTGTCAGAGTGACCATCGGGTTCTTGGTCACCTCCCTGACTAAGGCCCTTCTGCCCTGATCGCTCAGATTGACCGGGCGGCCAGCTCTAGGAAGAGTCCTGGTGGTTCCAAACTTCTTCCATGTATGGATGATGGAGGCCACTGTGCTCATTGGCTGCAGAAATTTTTCTGTGCCCTTCCCCAGATCTGTGCCTCCATACAATCCTGTCTCAGAGGTCTACAGACAATTCCTTGGATTTCATGGCTTGGTTTGTGCTCTGACATGCACTGTCAACTATGAGACCTTATATCGACAGGTGTGTGCCTTTCCAAATCATGTCCAATCAACTGACTTTACCACAGCTGGACTCCAATCAAGTTGTAGAAACATCTGAAGGATGATCAGTGGAAACAGGATGCACCTGAGCTCAATTCTGAGTTTCATGGCAAAGGCTGTGAATACTTATGTACATGTGATTTTTTTTGTTTTTTATTTTTTATAGATTTGCAAAAATTTCAAGCAAGTTTTTTTCACTTTGTCATTATGGGGTATATTGTGTAGAATTTTGAGGTAAATGAATTTAATCCATTTTGGAATAAGGCCGTAATATAACAAAACATAGAAAAAGTGAAGCGCTGTGAATACTTTCCGGATGCACTGTAAGTGATCAGTTGGTTGACCTCCATTGCAGCCTGCTGTACAGTTTATTATTTCTAACTTGGTTCAAGACAAGAAAAATTAGATGTTATCAGGTCTATTTGAAAATGCCAATGCAACAATGCAACACACAATGGAAGTGAAGAGAGTCAGAGGAAGGGAATAGAAGTCCTCATAGATGTAGAGACTGAACTCTGTAACAACATTCAGGTGCTAAAACTATAAAAGAAGCCATAAATTATGTTTTGTTGAACACAGCATCTATATGAGCAGACTAATGTTGTACATATGTGTTTGTGCCCCAGAGTGAGCAGAGATGAGACACAAAAGAAAATATGTAAATAAGATCACGTGGTAAACGAACCGCTGAGGCGGAATGACTCACCACTCCTCTACTCTGAGAGACAGAAAGACTGAGATTGGCATTGTCTTCCTAGGTAACTGTCTCTGTTGGATGCTGGGTTAAACAAATCTGAACACTCTTCTTTTAACTCTGAGAAAGGTCACGGGTTTCCCTGCACATGAAGCTCTAAGGCAAACCAGCTACTGTTTTTTAATTCAAGCAAATTACTTGATGAGTACTTTTAAGTACTTTGGACTACATTCAGGATAGCATTGCGTTAGAAGCAGGGCTGAAACAATTCCTCCAGGAAGTCAATTAACTCAATTAATAAAAGTCATCAAGGCAAATTCTTTGCATCAAAGCTTAATTTAATCCATACAACGGCTTAGTAGTCACGGTTAAGAGATGAAAAAGTTACTGGCTTCACGTTAAATCTTGGTTAAAATGCAAGACGGTTAGTATTATTGTTTAAATTTTAATCACTATAACCATGGCTGATTACTCTGGTTAATTACTGTGGTTATCCTGACTTGCGTCCCAGTATGCGGAGCAAGCAACGTGGGTTTGTTATGTGCCAGTCAAAGGCAGTGACAGCACATGCTCTGGAGATTTTTCAGCCTTCTTATACCTTTTTACACCAAAGTTAGCAGGTACAAGTGGGTAAACCTGCTAAAACAGGTGACTGTTAACATTTACAGCTGCCTGACGACTTTAAATTTCTGTTCAGAGCCGTTGATTTTCTTAAAAGGAAACCAATTAGTTGTTAATTCTAAGAGATCTGTGTTGTTTTATATTTTCTGTATTCCACATATATTTTTTTATATATTGTATTATTTTGTTATATTTTATTCATTAATAAGGCAAAAGTAGTTTTTATCTGACTACTCAATTAATTGATGGAATAATCGGTAGAATACTTGATTACTAAAATAATCGATACCTGTAGCTCTAATTAGAAGCTTAAAAGGCTACTGGCATAGTAACAAACCCAAATCCTCAACCAAGCTGTCGGTGGTCGAGCTGCATTGTAGATAAAGTAGGGTTTGACAAGGAAATAGTGAGACTGCTGAGTCAGTGGAGAACTCCTCTAACATTCAACAAGTCGTTTTTTTGGGGCATTTTGTGCCTATTTTAGGACAGTGTAGATTGACACGAAATGAAGGGAGAGAGAGAGGAGTGACATGCAGCCAAGAGTCGGGCTGGTCAGGAGTTGAACCAGCGACTTGCCTGCTCAGAGCTTACGTAACCTTTAATGCAGCCTTGAGCTTCAAGCACGATGGGGAGTGGGCTGCAGTGTTCTGGGGCCTTGTGTACAAAGCCTGCCTATAGAAGTCATACTGAAGCATAGTGTACGCCGAAGCTGGAAAGCTGCATACGCACCAAAAAATTCTGATGTATGAAACCATGCAGGATTCCACACACATTTTTTTTGTAAATCCCAGCTGACCACAAATACCACACTCCACCCTCTCTCCCTCCTAAAGAGAGAAAGAGAGGATGACTCAGCAAGGACCAAGCCCTGGGGGCACACGCTCTACCAGGTGAGCCACTGAGGCACACTCACAGAGAGGCCATCTTTCCTAATGTGTCCCTGACACAGAGCACAGCCTCTGTCTGCGATCCACAATATTTCAGCCTTTATTTACTTCATTTACTAAGCTCCAGATAATGAGAGACTTTTATCAGAGGCAGGTCTTTATTTCTAACTCCCTCTGTTTGATATGTAGAATTGTTCACAGCTGTATTTTAGTATGAAGCCTCGTTACTGATGACTTCTCTCTCTCCCTCCCTCTCTCCTGCTCTCTCTTATGTTCAGTTCTTCTTCTGCCTCCTTTAGTAATAATGATACATGTAATGAAAGTAGTTTACTTGCCGTAATGGAGGTGAGGCTCAGAGTACTGAAGCGCTCCACTGCTTCCCTGTAATTCCTGAGCAGCTGGGAAACCAGAGCATATTTGCACCGCTGAAGGAATGAAAATGTTTTCTATTAACGTAGAGAACTTCATCCTCTGATGGGGCCTTTATGTATGTGTGTGTGCAGTCGATCACTCTGATTACATCAGGGAAACTGGCTCAGGCTCCAATTGCCAAAGCCAGGTCAACCACAACGCATGGAACTTTTACTATATCTGGCTGACATATGGATAATCCCGTCCCATACAGCCGCCATCACTCGGCTCAAGGACAACTGATCCCAACCAGTCCGCCAGTTCTCTCTGAAATGCCCAATTGCGGTGAAACCCTGTGTGATCAGCACTTGTAAGGGAACAGTCAATGCATAACTCCTCACCATGTCCCTCTCCAAAGCCAAACTCGACTCAGCACACAGCTCCAAGAGGATTGCTTTAGGAAATCCAAAATGACTGATAAGCCAGTCATCGTCATGGATGATGCATTCATGCATGACCATCAGGGGGCGACTCCACTGGTTGTAAAAAGAAGTCTGATTGTATTGAAGTCTATGTGAAAATGTCTCTACTTCTCACTGATTTATTACCTCAGTAAATGTTTTCCTGATGAGTTTATGGTCTCAGTCTCTAGTTTCAAGTCTTCTTCATACAACAGGAAGGAAAATAGACCATAAAGCAGGTTACCATGTGACTGACAGACTGTACCACACACAGCGACCTGCCTGATAATCAGGATAGAGTACAGTCAGGTCAGATCCACCGCTCACTCCTCCTCAGCTCCACCTTCTCCTCCAAATTTCAAAAAACCAAGACGGCGACAGACAAATTATAGACTTGAGGCTTCAGAACGGCAGTTTATAAACCACTGGGTGATATCACGATGAGTTGCGACTTGATACATCTGACCATGAGTGTGAACGATGACGCACATGACATTTGTACCCAGGGCCCCCAGTGAGCTCACTTCTTTCTAACTTTTAACTAACATTTTTTCATTGTTATTTCACCGACAGTCACTGTGTCTGTCCGTCCCATTCAAGTGAACGCGATTCTCAGTGAGGCCTTTAGGGAATTTCAGAAACACTCATTTGCATTCAAGGATGAACTGATTAGATTTTGGTGATCAAAGGTCACTGTGACCTCACAAAAACCTGTTATTGGCCCTAATTCAATGAAATAATTTAATACAAATGTCTAATGGGATAAAATAATGTAGTGATGACATTTTATATCCAAATGGTCAAAGGTCAAAGAAGAAAATGGAAAACAAAGTATCAAGATTGCTGATCATAAACTGAAGGTGTAAAACAATCAATGCATATCTTCTTACATCTGCTCCTGTCCCTCTGCTCTCCTTTCCTCCTCTCCTCTCTTGTTCTTTGCTTTTTACCACAACTTTTCACCTCATTTCTTGTTCTCTCCTTCATTCTTTTCTTCTTTCTCTTTCACTACTTCTTTTCTCTCCTCCCCTTACTTCTCCTTTCTCACTCCCCTCATCATCTCCCCCACTTTTGCCCTGCGTCCTCCCCTGCTCCAGGGGATTTCTCCTGTTCTGTCAGAGCGCTGATAACAAGCTGGATGGTCCCTCTCCTCTGTAGCCCGGAGGACACAGTGTGCAGACAATGGTTTTCAGAAGTGTTCCTGAGCCCATGCAGTGATTTCCACTGTAGAATCATGTCTGTTTTTAATGCAGTGCTGCCTGAGGACCCGAAGATCACGACCATCCTGTCCTGGTTTTCAGCCTTGTCCCTTGCTCACAGAGATTTCTCTGGATTCTCTGAAACATTTAATGATATTATGAACCATAGATGCTGAGATTCCCAAAGGAGGAACATTATTATTAAACTGTTGCACTATTTGTCCACACAGTCTTTCACAGAGTGGTGAACCTCTCCCCATCTTCATTGCACAGAGACTCTTTCTCTCTGGAGCCTCTTTTTATACCCAATCATCTACTGACCTGTTGCCAGTTAAAATCAAATGCAATATACTGAAACAGTTCCTTGTTCTTAGTACCAAAATATCTCATTTGTTAGTCATCTCTTGGTCTGTCAACTTCCTTTCAGTCACTTTCTAATCAGTTTTATCTTTCAACAGCCCCACAGACTCTTTACGTAATGCATCATGTCAGGGCTTTATTTTATTTATTCTCCTTTTTATTGTGGAATGTTGAGTAATTTATGGTATGTATCTTCCTTAGTACACAGCAGATCATCTCAACTTTTGATCATCTGACAAAATATAGACTTTAAATCATTATAATGAAATGTAATAAAAGTACAATACCATTTAATTGAATTTAATAAGAACAAACGGATTTAAATGAAATAAGTATAAATCAACAAACAAATGAAACAGTTTTCTTAGCTGCAGAGAGCTGTAGTTTGTGAAAATAAAAAATATCTTTAAACGTATTTCAGAAATTCTTCAAAATCTTTTACATCGGCTCATATATGCCAATGTATCTGCACACTTTTCAAGTACAAATTCAACTAGACCTGCAGGCAGCTTATTACCAGGGTCAAATCCCCCCACAGCCTGTCAAGGCGATTGAAGTTGGACTTGGAGACCGACGGGAGCAATGAAGCTGCGTGCAACAAATTATGCAGATTGGCCTTCAACCTAGGATGAGTTTCATGTTCATCGGATAGACCTATGTAAAGATACAACATCACTTCATAATGTTTGCATATTTTCTTGCAGTATCAATACTCTTTTAATAACTCATGAGCATGAAGGTTAAACATGTCTTTCACCATTTCCTACAACCCACTTAGATCTGATAAAATTGCTTTATTTGATCGAAACATTGAAATCCAAACATATTGAATTTTCTATCATATAACAATAGTAGCAAATCCTAACAAATGATAGGCTGGATAATTGGGCATTTAGCTATTAATCAATTATCTGAAATCTTGGCAATTAATCAATTATTTGCAGCAGCTCTAGTGTGTAGCATCACTGGCACAGTCAAGAGGACCATGTGGCTAGCTAGCTTACCTGGAAACACTTGTAGCTACACATGCAGAGCATCTGCCTTTTTAGCTAGCTACCTACCTCAAGTTCACTTTTTTCATAAAACTACAGCAGCCCGTGCACATAATGGTTCATCCACATACTCTGCTACATACTGCTGTAGCATTACTGTATTAGCCAAACTCTTGTAATAGCAGCTAAAGCACTGAAGCACGCAAGCTAACGCTAACAAAGCTAGTTGACCATTTACTACCTTCAAACTGAAAAGGATTGCAGAGGGGCAATTTCCATGCCAAAAAATAAAGAAATAAATGAATAATCTAGACTAAAAGAGGACAGATTTGAGAAAATTGATTTGATTGTTTTACATAAACATAATAGTTATACAAATCTTTCCAAAATGTTTGCCATAAATTACCTTGAAAGAAACTTAAGGTAATTACATTTATTTTGTTCAAAGAATGAGTGAAAAAGATTTTTTACAGCTTGTCAGTGCCCACTGGTGGACATATGTGAAAGAGCACATATTTGACATCTGTACTGCAATATTTTGTTACTTGTAAAGAAATAGTTCATATCATATCATTTAAAAACTGCCAGATGGATTAGGGAGCCAAGTGTAGCCAGTTAATGTTGGCATGCCGTCAGTCTGAAACACATTTCCTTCTAAAAATGTGGGCTGTTAAACTTCCAAATAAATCAGTAGAGAGGGGCATAATAATGAAACACAACACCAAACATATAGATGGAACAAAAACAGAAACATATTTTACATTCCCCTTCATCATAGATACCTTAAATCTTAAAACATGAAATAGATGTTTTATGGCTTTTTAATAATTCACAGGAGAAGCTAAAGCTACCCATAACAATGAGTTATGAGACATATGTAAGCGTGAGAATAACACTGTGGGATGAAACCTCCATCCAAAATCTACTGTCCATCACTATGCAGGTAATATTAACTGTAACAAGCTTTTTCACAATCCTTTCAAACCTCAGATGGTCAAAATGGTACACAGCAGAGCAGCATTATTATTACTCAGTGAGGATGTGTGAACGCACGGTTTCCTGCTGGGTGGATAATAACCAGCCCTCCCAGTCACACAGGACACTGGTTCCCTGTCACAGCTGACACGTGACTAATGTTAGCCAGTTATTTGACCTTGGATGCCCAGGCATCCTCATAACCACCAGCAACCACCCCTTCAACACCACCCCACACTGCAGCCAGTGTCCTCCCGCTTACTCCCTGCTGCTACTGTTTCATATAATGTATGTCATGTTCATTTATACCCACAGACACCCATACAGCCCTCACCACAAACACAGACACAAGGCTCTGCTTTCATGCTGTATGAAACATCGCAACATGCTGTTTTCCTGGAGGTAGGTGTGTGTGTGTGTGTGTGTGTGTGTGTGTGTGTGTGTGTGTGTGTGTGTGTGTGCGCGCACTAGTATTACAATTCTTAAACCACAGGCCATTTTCAACACCTCATTCACTAATTTAAAAGAAGGGGATCGTGTTGCATTACAATGTAATTGAATACTAGTCCAAATTTGTTTTATTTAAAAACATAAAAAAAGCCATTTTGAGGAAAAATAACCCAGAAACTGTAGAAGTTGGCAATGTGCTGCAGTGGTTTCCTGTTATGAAAGAACAGCCTGCACAGATGTCATAAATATCTCAATATTATAGCTTGATTAAGTTGAGATAAACACTTCATTTAGCTGTTTGTGTGTGAATAATACGTTTATTTCGCAGTGCACACATGAAAATAAAAATGAGAAAATGAACTAGAATTTAAATTTTAGTCTTAATGTTATGCTGTTTTGTTAAACTTATCTAGTAGAGGTCCGTCCTGGTGTGTCACAGGATACATACAGTACTTTGTTTAAAACTGCGGGGGGGGGGGGTCATGTTTAAAGCAGATAGCAGGAATCAATACAGCCTCGCTTCCGTCCCAGACAGCGAGTAAATATCATTTCCATATGGCCCCAGAGCAGCAGGCTAACGCTGCTAGTAGCTAGGTATGTCTCCAGTGGGTCCCGCAGCCCTCCAGAGGCAGCAAACACACGGAGCCCCGGACGGTGGGGCGGGTTACTGCCATACGAACACATACAGAGAAATATCAACAGATGGTCCGCGCACAGGCTGAGCGCAGGCTGCCGTCAAGGCGCCACCGAGCAGCTGAAGACAGCCGTTCACAGGGAGAGCTGCGGGTCTTACCTGAGGAGCAGTCAGGACCGTCCCGGTTATCTGAGAGCTCTGGACAGTCTCCACGAGTTACAGTCACAGTGGTCCGTGTTGTTGTGCAACTCCCCACACCGACAGACAGACACCCGCCTTTAGGTCTCTCTCTCTCTCTCTCTCTCTCTCTCTGTGTGTGTGTGTGTGTGTGTGTGTGTGTGTGTGTGTGTGTGTGTGTGTGTGTGTGTGTGTGTGTGTGTGTGTGGCTTGTGCCGCTGCTGCCACGCAGGCTGCTCAACCGAGTTTGCAGAGACAACTTAATGAATGAGTGGAGGGGGACTTCAAAGTTGAAAAGCTCTGCGTAGTAAAGCGGCGGTGAGGCTTGTCGGAAAGTGGGTCAAACGTCGCGGCTGCCTCTCTCCTCACGCAGCCCCCTGTCCGTGGGATGGGGCTGTTGTTCACGATGCCTGGTGTGAGAGTGGTTAGACACGTGATAGAGACAGAGAGTGTAAGAAAAGCACAAGTCACTGAGTCAGGGCCTGAGCCAAGATTTGAGAAATTCTGAGGTCATAAGCCCAAGCGTTTCATCCCCCCATCCCCAGATAAATGTGAGGAGGTGTGAATTTCTGCATAAGTTTATATTAGCGAGGATATTTTACCATGTTTAATCAATTGAACTATTTAAGTGTTTTTTTTGTAACATATTTTATTCTTCTATTATCTAAAAGCTGTTTTCTAGCATCCCCACAAGAAAATATTATGTCAGTAAAAGTTGTTGAATTGTTGTATTATTCATTAATGTATTTGTTTTTGTATTTGTTATTTCTTGACATAAAATTGTCATATTTAAACAGTAATTCAACACCATTTATGCAAACACTATAGCTGTGACCCAATTTAGGGGCAGTCCTAAGATCTCAACACACTGCAGCTTAGGAGAGCATATGCAAATAGACAAAACACAAATAAATTCAGAAATCATCTTCATCAATTTGACAACCAGTGTGCTGTAGATAAACACAACACAACCAAATACAGAAACATGCTGCAAGGAGCACGGTCGACAATGGAAGTGTTTCCAGGGGAGATAAAAATACACACCACCACATGAGGCAATATGTTTTTGAAGAATGCCGGTCATCCTCCTATAGAGATGACAAGGTGCACCTAAGCTGTTCTGGAAGCTCAACAACACTTTACTAACACCTTGCATTTTAGGTTGGGTTTTCATTCATTTTATAACCCATATAGCAGCAGCTTTAGAGAGTATTTGGTCCCCTTCACTTGCACGCTTTGTTGTTTTACAGTAGGTTTCATTTTAAATGCATAAAATTGCAATTATTGCCCATCAATCTTCACTTAATAACCCATAATGACAATGTGAAAACATGTTTTTAGAAGTTTTTGCAAATTTATTAAAAATGAACTGTTATCTGTCATTTACAACGGTCTTCAGCTCCTTTGACAGCAGTTACAGTTTTCAGTCTTCTTAGGTAAGTCTCTGCAAACTTTCCACACCTGGATCCAGTCAGTTAATTTCATTCTTCCTGGCTGATTCTCTGCAGCTCCACCAGATTGGATGGGAAGTGTCAGTGAACTGTCATCCTTCAGTCTCTCCACAGAGGTTCTATGGGGTTTAAGTCTGGACTTTGGCTGGGACACTCAAGGACAGAGAGTTGTCCTGAGGCATCCCCACAGCATGATGCTGCTACCACCATGCCTAAATGTAGGAATGGTATTATCCTGGTGATCAGCAGTGCCTGGTGTTCACCAAACATAGTGTTTGGAGTTTTGGCCAGATAGTTACATCTTCATTTCATTAGACCAGAGAGTCTCGTTCATCCTGCTGTCGGAGTCCTTCAAATGATGTTAGTCAAACTCCAGCAGGCTGTCATATCTTTTAGACACACTGTGTCTGTCTAGTCCGTCTAACATAAAGACCCAATTGATTAAGTGCTGGTGAGATCCTTTCAGCAGGTTCTTCATCTCTGCATAGGTCACTGAACTCTGTTACAGGTGGTCTCCTTCCTGACCACGGTTACCTGGTACTCAGTTTGGACTCGAGGAAAACTTCTCCAGACTACTGCCATGTCACAGGTATTGTTCTCATTGTTCTCCTGGGAACACTCAAAGCTTTAGAAATTGTTTTATTGTTTCTTCCGTTCACTTTCAATTTTTAATACATTTCCAGAAATTTCTGCAGACATGTTTTCACTTTGTCATTGTGGGTTCTTGAGTGTAGATTGATGGGCAAAATGGCAATTATATCCATTTACAATCAAATCTACAACACAATAAAGAGTGCAAAAAGTGAAGGGGTGTGAATACTATCTGAAGCCACTGTACTGTGATTATATTGTGTATGAATTAACTGTATGATGATGCCATTATTACTGTGACAAGTTATCACCAACAGGCCTGCACAGACCTCCTGTCTGTGTTTAAAGATGGTTGTAACATTTACATTATAAAATAAGACCTTTAGATAAAATGCTTTCCCCTAATGATCAATTAACATAATCATGGAACTACTTTTTATTAATTATTTATTTCACAAGTAAACACTAAACTAGACAAAAAAAAAAATAATTCTCATCTTTTTAAAAGACAGTTACAGTGTCATGGTTGTTTTTTATCAAATCGCAATAAAAGTATGGTGATATAGTTAATTTCTTGTTTAATTTATTAAAAATTAACATTGGTACAAAATATCAGTGATCTGCCGCTTAACCCTGGTTCGTGTACGGACATTTTTTGTTGTTCATCAGTCTCCAAACCTCTCCTCCCCCCGCTCCAGAGGCTATTGATGGCAGCCGGTGAGTAACGGCGACCAGACAGCTCATCACGCGACCCAATCGTCAGCGACATGTATTATGGGGGCTGTAGTTTCTTACGCTATATTACTCAGTATTACGCATGAACGTTTCCTCCGCAATCAAACTACAAGCCCCAGAGTTCAGCGCGAGGCAGAGCGTGATCTACGCGTGTAGACACACCATGGCGTAGTAGAGCTCTGTGTGACAGGCGAGCACCAGAAAAACATCTCCGGACAGACGCGTCTGCGCACTGAAATCTGCTGCCAGCGACGGCGGGGCGAGGAATAAGGATGGGGTCCCGAATAAAGTAAGACTGTTAGCCGCTGGTTTAACGGAGCGCTGTTAGCGGCCTGCTGCTCCGTTAGCTTTGTTCTTGTGAGTCATTGAGGAAGATACAGTACCGTGCAAGGCCCTGACTTGTTGCGACACAGGCTAAAAACACTGGCGGCACTCCACTGTACTTACCAGAAAAACAATGCGTTTTAAATGTGTCTTATGTTCCTGAGCTCTACTAGTGATTTACAAGCGGATACAGGCTGAGGCAGAGATGACTTGCTGTGATTTAGGAACATATTTGTGCATGTGCAGCCAGTGTAAACATGGTAACTGTGTCAGATCTTCATCCTGAGCCTGATGCTGGTTTTCAGGTCTGAAGTTGAGCACAGAGATGCTCGAGTCTGACAGATGTCCTTGTGCTTGCCTGTGGCTAATGACACTCCTCTGACATAACGTAAATATGGCAGAGCTACTGCCTAACTGTCATCAGGTGTTAGGATAAAACATTTTTAGTCAGTTGTTTTCTATGGTGCATTTATGGGAGATATGGGAGATAAGTTATTATCATTGCAAGAAAATGATTGTCACATCAGAGTCATTTAATACAGTAAAGACTCTTTGGTCTTCATGAAGCAGTGAACTTCTTCATTCAGCTGCACAGCAGCAGTAATGCTGCTTAAGCAGTTTGACAGAATTGGGTCATAGAAATTTGTAGAAATAGTGAGAGAATTCCTATGAACAATGACATGATTTCAAGATCAGCATTGTCAGCGGGGTGATCGTGGAGCGCCTGCAGTGTGGGTCATGTTGATCATTAACAAATGTGTGTCATCAAACCTGTTTTGTTGTTGGTCAGTTGCCCCAATTAGGTATATGGGTTTTAAGCAATTTCCACATTAACAATCATTAATAATGAATGAAATACAGTGGTCTTTTTGTGTAATAAAACCCCTTTTTTAAACCACTGAGAAATGTTTACAGGTTGACACTGTGATGTAAACCTGTTGGACATGTGTACCAATTAGAGGTAGAGTAAGCAATTCTGGAGACAGACAGCAAAACAAATACACTCCTCTGCTCCTTCAGAGGCTTTGCCATTCAAATTCATGGATGTGCATTGCCAAAGCGGAAACCCCCCGCATCTGTCTTCATACCTATCAATTTTTAGAGGTCTCTCTACCATCGTCAGACTGGCCATCGCAACTACTAGGACAAATTGTGGTTTACAGCCCCAGTGGGCTGTTGTCGATTGGGCCACCCCATCAGTCAGCCAGTATACCATCAAAGCATCCATAAAGTTTTCACCAGCCCTCTCTGTGTGCCTGTCATTCAGGGTGTAGACTGGTTCCTGTGTATAAGTCCAGGGCTGAATTTCTTTCCCAGTCTGACCGTGCAGTTTGCACCGTTGCCTCACCAATGTTAACGCAGCTCTTCGCCTGATAATAGCACTTCTTTCTCAGTTTTCTTTGTCATCTGCCCTCCTCCTTTTTAGCTGTTCCTCAACCATCTCGTCTTCCTGACAACGCGATTATGTTGCAGTGTATTCTGCCAATATGCCCCCACCGATTTCTTCCATGCGCTTGCCTTCGGCATCAGTCTCTCCACAGGTCTCTCGTCTGCAGTCCCAGTCATCCCCAGTCAAAACTCCACACAGTTTGGTGGCAACTGAAGGGTAGACTGCACCTTCTCCTTCCTCATTAGCCTGTGCCAGATTTACCATCTTTCGTTCCCATTGCCCCTTTTCCCCCCTTCTCCCCTCTTCTCTTCTTCTTTCCCTTGTGCTGTGCATGAGCATGAACACCCCCTGTTGCTGGTTGATGGGTTATAATACTGTAAGGCACTTATTGTGTGCATGAGTAAAAAAGTTTTGGAACAGCATGGTGCTTTTAAAGGTACCATATTTAGCGCCTGAGCACTGAGTCGTTTTTTAAGGTACAAAGAACCTATTTCATCATCTCCATGACACATGGAAAATGATGAACATGAGCTAATGTCGATGATGAAACAGCAATAATATCTGGCCTGCCAGATTATTTTGATAATCTTTTTTCTTATCTTACACAATCGAACTATCAGTCTCACATTAAGATGTAGCTAATGTCGAAACAGAGAATCTCCTCCCACCTGAAGATGCTTATTATACTTCAGATGGGAGGAGAATCTCTGTTTCAACATTAGCTACCTCAAAAGATGCATATTATACTTTTATCCACGTTGAGAGTGAATAACAGACACAACTGTGTCACATCAGGAGATGCGCACAGCGCCTGGTTTTACAGTAGATAATCATAGCAGTAACAGTTGCCCACAAAATCGCTTCCTCTTTAGTGATTTTTTTCTACAAAGTAAAAGCAATATTTCTGCAATTCTATAGTTCAAACAAGCTTTTAGCTGTTATTATGAAAAGTTCTGACAGGAAGTTCCAAAGGTTCAGTCACTTGCTTGATAGACCTCTGAACATTTCAACGAATTGGTCAAACGTATTTATGTGACTTTGGCCACACAATAAAGTAAATTTAAGTTGCATTTTTAGTAATCAGTTTCTTAAAATTAGCCTTTGATTATGTTCTGGCCCAACATGTAATGGGTTAGAAATAATTGGCTTGAGGCCAAACTTATTTGCAGACCCCTGCTTTGCAGACTAAGTGACCTAGGAGCTGGGAACTTGGTGAAATGGACATTACAGCCAGTGCAACTGTGCATTAATGTGTTTATGTGATGAAGTGATTATTATTATTTATTATTCTTCAATTAGTTGCATTACAATGAAGTTCACCCCTCTCTGAATGAGGAGATGTTTTTTAAAACCCTGAGTTTTCTTTTTTGACAGACATTTTAAATATGAGAATATGTGGGGAGCTGAAAACTTTAAATTAATGACAAATCAAACACTTTCCTATCATATTAAATATTTTATGTATATTTAAGTACAGTAGTATTGTTTGTTTGGAAAACAACTTATTAAATAGATGTATTAGTTATTACTTAAACCAAGGTTCCACTGCACTGAAGCTTCAGGGCTTTATTCTAACAGTCCAGAGTACATGGTCTAAAGAGTGTAGTGCAAATGCATTTAGGGCGTGTCCATATCACTTTTGCTGTTTTGATGGTGGAAAGAACAGTAGCTCCATGGCGCAGTTGAATGGTTCAAAAGGGTTTTACTCAGTCTCTTAACTAATTTTGGCATAACATGGAATAAACCAGTCACAGTGCCATCTGCCATTCCCTTTAAAAGTCAGGCATGCTGCATCTTGGCTGATTGCTATTATAATGGAGCAGCAATTTGTTATTGGTTGATTACATATTGTGACTAACCAGTGAGCCCAGTCTTGGCACACACTAAGGGGCAAGAAAGAGCTAAGAGAGAGTGAATCAGTGCGCTGTGCACAGCTCTACAAAGAGGCAATGACTCAGATCACATCTTTAGACATCTTTTATGTTACACGATGAGATGTACAGGTAAAAGAATGTTTAGTTCATTATAAAACTGTAGTGGGACTAATTTAGTCAAGGTGATGAATGAGAAACCCTGTGGCACACTCTGCTTGTGCGAAACACACAGAGTGTATGTGCTCTGTGTGCTTGCTTATGTAGACATATATTACTCTCTTGACAATGCATCCTTAAAATAACAGTGAAATCCTCATCCACTGACTTCAGACCAGGTTTTTGTAGGTTGATCATGCAATCACTTTCCACTGTCTCAAGATAGCAATGCACTAACAATATGCCCGACTGCACCACATTTTAAGACCTACACACCCATGGGTGCTCAGATGGGCACAAGTATATTTAATATTTAAACAATGTGGGCGTTGAGCGGGAATTTGACAACTGTGTCAGTCTGAATCTAGCAAAGACACTTTGTGCTTGGTGCAAGTAAATGTATTGTAATGATGAATATGTCCATAACATGTACAGAACACATTGATGATCTGTCTTCCTCTCTTCTAGGGAGAGCCCAGAGTCCACGTTTGAGGCATACCTGGAGGTCGCCCATCCAGGCACACACAGCTCCAGTAAGTTTGTGAAGGCTGGAGGTGCAGCTGCGTGCACCATCTGTTTTTCATCTGTACATCCTCGGGATCAAACCACAGACCGTAGAGACGGACTCAGGCTTAACCTGTCTATATAAGCTCTCACACTTGAACAACCAGGGCTCTTCCTGTAGGTGGACACCTGGGCAAACTGAGCTCTGGGGAGAAACCAGACACCACCTGATCATCACCTGAGACTAAGTGTTCTCAGAATTTTGGACACACAAAGTTAAATTAATTGTCTTTAGACATTTCTGTAATTTTTGCTCTTTGATGTGAAAAAGTTGTGTTGCTTTACATTTTGGGCCTCAGAGAAGTCTTCAAATGACGTAGTCGGAGCAGTTTACTGGAGTTGCTGGACGCTCCTGGTCATATGCAAACTGGGACATGGAGCCACAGGCAGACTCTTGTTCATTATAAGTGGCCGCAAGTCAAAAAGCTTAGAAACAGTTGTCTTAAAGCTAGAAGATAAATGGCGGTTCATCTCGTCTCTGTCTGAGGCTTTTTTTAACCTGCTGTATGTGACTAATTTCCTGGGTACTGAGGAGAGACTGTCAGCTTTAGTTCTAAGAATTTCTTCCTGTTGGAGTCTTGTGCCTCTCATCATTTCCTGTTCAGTCTTTAAGATGTCATATTCATGTCTGTGTCACAGTTCTTCTTAAGTCTGTTCTTAAAACTGGAATCTTTTGGACAGCTTCACACATTGACCTCAGGCCACCAATTCAGTCTTTGCGCACTGGACTGAAGAAATAACTGAGATTTTTGTCAGCGTTTGAAGTAAATGGGAATTATATACAGCATGTCTTAGTTCATATGTATGTGTGGTTTCCCTGAAAACATGAAGATCACAGTCCAGTTTTTGATGTGTGGAGGTGATAGCTGACATTTCTAAACATCTTCTGGAGCCCATATTCGCAAACCCTTGTTCTAACATGAGGCATCAGTGTGACACTGAATATGTTGCAGTGAGGCTCAAGACTGATTCCACCTGCTGGAGACAACATGCAACAACAGAGACAGACAATCGGCATGAAAAAATAAAAATGATCTGCATCTGCTCTGACTACAGAGTTTTCTAAAACGACCATAGAAATGATTGGTTATCATTAAAAATTACAATCTAGAGAACTGTTATATTTTTCTGTGTTCAGCCATTCTGACAAACATTCACCACCTGGCTTGAAATATGTGGAAAATACAGCAAACATGCACTCAGTTGGTATTAGGTACACCTAGCTAAAACTAACGCAGTTATAATGTTCATTTAATGGTGACATCAACTTTATGGTCAGTTTGGAGGCTGTAGTTTGTGGTGCTGTTCAACCGTACTGTGTTCCACAAAGAGGTGTTTCTATGAATTTGTCAATCCCATTAATATTAATGAGGGCAGGCAATTCTGAGTGCTCCACCCCAACACTCCTCTGTCAGGTCTTTATACTTGGTCCTTGACTCTGACCACACGACATCTTAGGGTCTGAAGGTTGTCTCAGTTATTACCTCTGGAAATTCACCTCGGGAAATTTCAATGGTTTTTCTCTTGAGCTGTAAGGAGGATCCCTGATCCTCTGGGGCTTTGGCTGGGCCTGCTGTGTAGCTGACAAATAAGAAAAGGCACTTGGTGGTGTTCATGGTGGATGAATCCGCTTCTTCCTTCTGCACCTGGTAATGGTGCCAACGATAGTGCCCTTCTCCCATGTCTTTGGGGCAGCAGCTGATGGTGTGCTCTAATGTCTTCCTCGGGAAAGCAGGTGTGTTAACTTTGCTCCAGGTGAACAGCTGGATAGCCTTGGTAGTACATGGTAGATGGCTCACTGATGTGGTGGGGGCATTGCTTTCCACAGCTCAGGCCACATGATCTTTTGGACCGTTGCTGCTTCCCACCAAGTTCATGTTCCACACCGTCTCGTGCTAACAATCGTGCTGACTTGCACCTCTCAACTCATGCCCACACCTTTCACCTCTCCTTGCCTTGGGCCCAGTTGTAGCAACACCTGTGTTGTAGTTGGGCCACTGCTTCCTCTGCCCGCCACTTCCTCCCACTTCTCACTCTGATGCTTGCCTGTGGGGCTTTGGAGTTAGAGCACTTTACTGGACCATGTTGCTGAGACAGGATCGAGGCTTAATCGGCTGATTAATTAGTAATTAGATAATCATAATTATTTTTCTTGAATGAATGTGCTCTCTTAGGTACTGATCACTTCTACACAGTCATTTCATGTCTGTTGTTTCTAACAGAGCCAGAGGTGCGGAGGCAGTTCCCTGAAGACTACACAGATCAGGTTTGACCTTTCTCTGTCTCACCCTCCTCACAGCTACATTTACAACTCTTCACTATGTAGTTCTGTCTGTATTGTACACAGGCGTAACCCTAACCAGGGCAGGGGAGGTACACAAATGGAAGTGCATGCCAATGTTAATACATGTAACTGCTTTTCTCTGTTTTCCTTCATCTGTGTCCCACAGGAAACTCTTCATACTGTGCCCAAGTTCTGCTTCCCCTTCAGCATGGACAGGTACACACACACTACTTATAGATACAGTGCACTGACAGCCACACCAACTGTTACACTGATGCTTTAATACTCATCATTTATAAAACAGAAGGACAAATATGTTGCTATGTTGTATTAAGCTTCATATTTTGCCAGTGGCACAATCCCCCTGCATCTGTCCTCCCACTGTAGCACACACAGGTCAGGCCTCAGTGTTTATCAGACAAATACTGTTTCTCTGCGCTTTGTCCTTTCTTCAGATGAGCCCCCAATCACTGTGAAAGCTGCCTCTGCCACAGTGGTTAGTTGACAGTGAAAAATCAATTAACAATAATCACTCAACCCAAGTCTACTGGGTGACACCAGAGTAAATATGGAAATATGGATACACACAGTCTGCAGATCCTCAGTAGATAATTGATCCCACTTCTCTCTCTCTCTCTCTCTCTCGCTCTCTCTCTCTCGCTCTCTCAGCCTGACAGTCAACCAGGTCGGCCAGAACTTCACATTTGTGTTGACTGACATTGAAAGCAAACAGAGATTTGGCTTCTGTCGCCTGTCCTCAGGTGCACACACCTGCTATTGCATTCTCAGGTGAGTCTTTGTGTGTGTGTTTGTGTGTCTCTGTCTGTCTGTCTGTCTGTCTGTCTGTCTTCAGGTGATATTCTGTAGGTGCTCCAGTGGTGTCCAGAGTTTAGAGACTTCACAAACACTTTGTGGTAGTGCTTTATATTAGCTTTACTATCAAGAAGTCTGCTACCAGGGTTGATGAGTTGCTTGTACGCTAGGCTTTCTTAAACATTAAATAAATAAATGCTTTGTGAAATTATGATAATGATGACTGGGTGTCTGTCACACAAAGTATTTGCTTGTCTGTCTCTCTGTCAGTCTATCCGTCTGTTTGTCTTCTTACATTTACTTTTTTATTTATTTATTTTTTTTAAGTCCAGTGTTCAAAAGACAACGTTTTTTTTTGGAATTCAATAAATATGTGGTGTTTCCAAAGTCAATGAGTAATCGTCTTAAATAATGGTGATCTCAATATTGATCAAAATAATCGTGATTATGATTTTTTTGCCATAATCAAGGAGCCCTGCCCTGCTGTCATAACTGGTAAGGATGGGAAATAGTGATAAATGCTACTCAAGCTTCTGTTTTGTACCAAATAGGAAAAAAGTCTGACAAATAAAACATCTAATCTGACATTTACTGCGTCCTGTCATCAGCTCAGTGAATTTATTAGGACATATTTAAATGGTAACAATAGATAAAAATCTATTAAAAACAATAAATAAGAAAAACAGGATGATGATTGAATTATAACACCAACATTTACAATATCAATAGTCTGTAGTGTCAGAGATTCTCATCTGCAGCACAGTGTTGATTGTATTTTGTAGAAATGGAGCCATGTACAGCAGAAGGCTTTTAACAGTAACTTTCATGAGCTTGTTAAAAGAACCACTCCTCTAACAACCAGATTCACCAGATACATCTCTCAGATTCTGAAGTTCCTCTCTGGGTTTAGAGTGAAGATTGATTTGGGTCCTACAGTTCTGAAGATTTCAGATTGAACAGTCTTTAATTCAGATCTGTGGTTCACCAAACTAACTTAAAAACAGTGTGATGTTCAGCTTTATAAAAGTACAAATTCTTTTTTGTTCTGTCAGCTACCTGCCCTGGTTTGAAGTCTTCTACAAGCTGCTTAATATCCTTGCCGATTACACCATCAAAGGCCAGGTGAGTGATGACAAGTGACTCGTCTCATTTTGTGTTGTATCAGGATTTCTTGAATTTGTTGACCAGTTATTTAACTGAACATGTCACTGTTTGTCAGCTCTATAGAGCTGAATTTCAACTTTTCTTTCCTTTTCTGTGAATTTGCTTTGCTCCAGAATTTTCACAACACTGAGCACAGTAACACGGATAAAATATCATACATATACACAGTTTTGAAATTTATCTGTGGGAGTGTGGACAATATCTGAACCAAAGCGGCAGGATGTTAATGTCTCGTGCAAACTGTGCAGCCTGCCTATGTTTGTGTTTGACTCATGTTGAGTGATGTTTGTGTGTCTTGCATGAGAACATGGATTTTGGATCTACCATGTCTTTCAGGAAAGCCAGTGGCAAGAGCTCCTGTCATCACTACATGAACTCCCCATCCCTGAGCCAGGGGTCCCAGTTCATCTTGGTGTGGTGAGTCTGACTCCACCGTGTCACATCATTTTAAACTAGAAAATTGAAAAGTGTTCTCCTCCCGTAGAAAAATAATGCCAATAATACTACTGATGATTTAATGAGATGATGGAAGATACTAAATAAGGTGAAAAAAACAAACAGGAGGTTAGTTGTTGTAGCTGGGTGGTGATGTGGC
Source organism: Trachinotus anak (assembly GCF_046630095.1). Taxonomy (NCBI): domain Eukaryota; kingdom Metazoa; phylum Chordata; class Actinopteri; order Carangiformes; family Carangidae; genus Trachinotus; species Trachinotus anak. Next base: position 22,988,999 of record NW_027273879.1, on the reverse strand, counting down.
TGCTCACCAACAGCTGGAGCTCAGATGGAGGATATTGATTTTAATGTGCTTTAAAACCCTGTACCACTGGATACATACATACATACATACATACATACATACATACATACATACATACATACATACATACATACATACAACAGTCCTAAAACCCGAGCATGAATATCCCCAAAATACAAGCAAGACAAAGAATAATAAGAGGAAGGACAGTAAACTGGACTGGTCCCTGAACACATGCCATCTACAGGAAGGGGCAGAGCTGGCTCTTTTTCCTCAGGAACCTCAGGTCCTTTGACGTCTGCAGTCTGCCTGTCTGCCTGTCTGTCTCTGTCTCTGTCTGCCTGTCTCTCAGGACTTTATTTGACTTAGCTAGAATTGTGTTATGTTAGAAACTGACCAGTTTGTACGATGTATTTCTGATTACATTGGTAATCAAAAGTATTTCTAGTTGTTCCACATGGACACACTTTGAGATGGAATAAAAAGCTCCACACCTTTAGACAGTCTCTCCTGGATGGCATTCATACTGTTGACTCTCTTGTTTATTCCAGCATTCCTTCTTCACTGTGCCTGACACGAGGGAACTCCCCAGCATACCTGAGAATGTGAGTGTTGTTATTTCTCTCTTGCCTTTTTGTTTGCACAAGGACTAACTACCTTGGAGTAATGAATTGAAAGACCTGCAATTTATTAGCACCTCTGAATTTCAAGTACATAGTTCACAGTATCTCTAGAAATAAATTCAAATAAACCAATTTTGTTGAATCAGAATATCTAAATAAAATGTCTGAGGTTACTGAACAAAAGAGAAAAAAAACTTTCACAATAGTGAAATAATACGAATACGAAAACAAAAATATACCCCTGACACAGTTGTCAGACAGCTCGCTTGTGTACAGCAATGTGAAAAAGAAGGAAATGTTGTGTGTCTGTCCGTCTGTCACATTCTCATGAACATGATATCTCAGGAACACCTTGAGGGAGTTTCTTTAAATTTGGCACAAATTTGAAAAAAATTGACTTAAGTTTGAAACAATTAGATTTTGGTGGTCAAAGCTCACTGTGACCTTTTGGCCATAACTTTAATTATCATACCCTAATTATGACATAATTTTACACAAATGTCCAATAGGATAAAATGATGAGGTGATGACATTTTATATCCAATAGGATGAAGGTCAACTTCACTGTGACATCATAATGTTTTGCAAAAAACATTTCTGGTCATTATTCAACACTGTAACTCAGGAAGTGGAGATTGCGATCATATTTCCTGTAACTTGACTGGTTGGTGGAGGAAACAATCGTGATTCTAGTTAGTTTTAAACTGTCCATCATTGGTGCGGTGCTACATTCAGTGGAACAGTCTCTGAAGACCAAAAAGCTGCCAGTTTATTTACTGTATATGAAACTAACTATTTGCTAGTGAAGACTCTGTGACACATACTGGAGTATGAATGGACGTGTCTGGTGTTAAATAGCATAGTGTTCATCCTGTAGGAAGGGTTGTATAAAATCTTTATACTTTAGATTATTGATTAACTTGTACCATGAACCCCTACAATATTTAGACTTTTTACACCTGATCTTCACAGAAATATGTGTAAGGCTACAGCATGAACATGAATGAATACATGGCAGTATTAGATTAGATCAGCTCTAACAAGTGTAGCTTTTTAAAAATTAACTATTAAATCTGATATATTAGGTTTTCATCATTTTTAACGTGGTAAATGGTAATAATGGATAGGAAGTCACAGGTTTGACCTATTATGAGAACTGTAATTTCGCTGTACTTACAGTGGTATGAAAAAGTTTAGGCACCCCTGACAATTTCCATTATTTTCATTTATAAATCATTGGGTGCTTGGATCAGCAATTTCATTTTGATCAGTCAAATAACTGATGGACACAGCATTATTTCAGTAGTGAAATGAGGTTTATTGGATTAACAGAAAATGTTCAATATGCATCAAAACAAAATTAGACAGGTGCATAAATTTGGGCACTCCAACAGAAAAATCACATCAATATTTAGTCGAGCCTCCTTTTGCAAAGAGAACAGCCTGTAGACGCTTCCTATAGCCTCTAATGAGTGTCTGGATTCTGGATGAAGGTATTTAGGACCATTCCTCCTTACAAAACATCTCCAGTTCACTTAGGTTTGATGGTTGCCAAGCATGGACAGCGCACTTCAAATCATCCCACAGATTTTCAATGATATTCAGGTCTGGGGACTGGGATGGCCATTCCAGAACATTGTACTTGTCCTCTGCATGAATGCCTGAGTGGATTTTGAGCAGTGTTTTGGGTCGTTGTCTTGTTGAAATATCCAGCCCCGCCATAACTTCAACTTTGTGACTGACTCTTGAACATTATTCTCAAGAATCTGCTGATATTGAGTGGAATCCATGCGACCCTCAACTTTTTAACAAGATTCCCTGTACCGGCACTGGCCACACAGCCCCACAGCATGATGCAGCCTCCACCAAATTTTACTGTGGGTAGCAAGTGTTTTTCTTGGAATGCTGTGTTATTTCGCCGCCACGCATAACGCCCCTTGTTATGACCAAATAACTCAATCTTTGTTTCATCAGTCCACAGGACCTTATTCCAAAATGAAGCTGGCTTGTCCAAATGTGCCTTTGCATACCTCAAGCGACTCTGTATGTGGCGTGTGTGCAGAAAAGGCTTCTTCCGCATCACTCTCCCAGACAGCTTCTCCCTGTGCAAAGTGCGCTGAATTGTTGAACGATGCACAGTGACACCATCTGCAGATGATGTTGTAGGTCTTTGGAGGTGGTCTGTGGGTTGTCTTTGACCATTCTCACCATCCTTCACCTTTGCCTCTCCGATATTTTTCTTGGCCTGCCACTTCTGGCCTTAACAAGAACCGTGCCTGTGGTCTTCCATTTCCTCACTATGTTCCTCACAGTGGAAACTGACAGCTGGAATCTCTGAGATAGCTTTTTGTAGCCTTCCCCTAAACCATAATGTTGAACAATCTTTGTTTTCAGGTCATTTGAGAGTTATTTTGAGGCCCCCATGTTGCCACTCTTCAGAGGAGAGTCAAAGAGAAGAATAACTTGCAATTGGCCACCTTAAATACCTTTTCTCATGATTTGATGCACCTGGCTATGAAGTTCAAGGCTTAATGATCTCACCAAACTAATCAGTTCTAAGTAGTTACAGGTGTTCAAATCAACACAATGACAAGGGTGCCCAAATTTTTGCACAGCCTATTTTTCACATCTGATTTAATTTCATACAACTTAATATTGCTACACTAAAAATCTTTGTCTGGAAAATACCCCAGTACTCAGCTTTTATTAGAAAATGAATGGCATGCCAATGTGATCATTTTCTGTGAAGACAGAGTAAATTATTATGCAGCCTCAAAGGGGTGCCTAAACTTTTTCATACCACTGTAACTTGCAGACTTCACCAGCCCTGTGATCATGATACACTACTGTTTAGCACCTGTAAACTGTCTGCTGGATATGTTCTGTGCAATACTGAGTTTTATGATGTGAACAGGTTTATACTGTTCATACTGAATTATGGTTCCTTTGGTCTTCACCTTCACAACTAACTCTCCTGTTTTTCTCTTCTTGTGTTTGACCCTTGCAGAGAAACCTAACAGAGTACTTTGTAGCAGTAGATGTCAATAACATGCTTCATCTGTACGCTAGTATGCTTTATGAACGTCGAATCCTCATCTGCTGTAGCAAACTAAGCACTGTAAGTAGAGTTCCCTTTACTGTTTCTTCTCTCCTCCACAGCTCTGGCCATTTTGGTCTCTGAAATCCTTCAATGATTACAAGGTCTATTAGAATCTACAGTTTACAAAACTGCATTTGCCCTGTGACCTTCCTGAAAAGAGTTTAGAATGTTTTGTCATGTTTAGACTTGAAGGTCAGGGTGAGTAAATCCAAGAGTTGGAATTTGATTTATGTGAAGCAAACATTGAAAGTGACCATGTTGTATAACAAGTGAAGTCAGTAAACACTACATCTATTGATACCTGGGACAAATATCCCCCCAAAAATTACTGATTGGCTTAAAAGGCAGTGGTTCCCAACCTGTGGTAAGTATTGCAGGTGGGCCGACAAATCATTTGAAAATTTGTAATTATATAGAAAACAAAATAAATAAAAAATATGTTTTAAAATGTTTTATAATGAAATGTATTCAGGCCTGTCACTGTGATAAACCGTTGTGGACTGTGAACTGTGCTCTCAGTTCAGTCCTGAGTTTCATTTTTTTAATCATTAAGATAAAAAGTGCTCTGAGAAGGCATTATTTGGCCTCTGTATGGTTACGGGGGGTTGGATGTGGGCCACCAAGATTTTTGAGGTTTTTTAAATGGCCTGTGAGGAACCACTGCTTTAAGGTTTTCCGTAGAAATGTGTTGTTATGTGTGGTGAGTTATTGTTACTGTGTTTAGTGAAGGACTTGACGTCATAGTTGCTCTATCACACATAGTGTAGTATTTCACTGTTAGCACAATTCATTAGTTTTTATGGACAATAAAATATTATTCACTTTAACTGGGTCAGTTTTACCTTTGAGCCATTCTAAGTAAATGAAAGATAATTAACCAAAAATGAAACATTTACGTGATGTGGATACTAACATACAAAGAACTATGAAAGTATGAGGAGGCCCATAAATTAGTTCATTTCTATAATCTCCTTTATTATATCTTATAATAATAATAGCAGATTTAGTTAGCTGTGAGTTTTCTGCAGAGCTCAGAAAGTGTCATGGAGAGAAAAAAACAAAGTCATGTTTATTTTGTGCTTTTAAATTAAGAATTTGTGCACATGTATTAACACATAGCGTGAAACATACTGTTGACATTTCAACCTTTAACATGCTCCCCTCCCCCAATTTTCAGTCGCAGCAACTGTTGTTTTCTGATCACTACCTGCTCAGCAGCAAACAGAAAACCATAGACTGTAAATAAAGATGGACGTAGCCTCTGTGACGTCACCCACAGGTTTCTGAAGAGCGGTTTTGAAGCTCAGAGTGAGCTGCTCCACCATCGCCATCTTGGCAGTGTCTGACTCCGCCCCTAACTCCCAGCTAATCCAAAAATGATCAAAGAGGTGGGGAATGAGTGGAGACTTAAGTGCATACCAGTTTGTGGGAAGCATATGCTCCCCCACCTGTCACTCAAAGAGGCCACACCCTCAGTGATGTATAACTTTAGCTCTAGAGACCAAAACAGTTTTTGTACCAGGCTGTAAACATGTTTATTTCTGCTGTAAAGTTGGACATTTGAACATGGGAGTCTCTGGGGACTGACTCACTGTTGGAGCCAGACTCTAGTGGTCATTAGAGGAACTGCAGGTTTTAGCTCTTCAGTGTTGGCTTCATTTTTCAGCCTCTGAGGATGATGCTTGCAGCAGACAGACACAGTCAGAGAGCAGCTGGTGAGCATAGTGAAACATTTAGCAGCTAAAGAGCCAGATATTTCCCTCAGGAGCAGGTGGAGACCAAACATAGAACTAAAAGAGAGGGAGCACTGGACTCACATTCATCAGGTGACACTAACCACTCCACATGAATGATCATGTTGCTCCACAACTGCTGGTGCAACTGTTGTGCTCACAATTTATGTTGTATATGAATCTCTGGTCATTATCAAATTAAATTTAGGGGCTTATTTTGATAGATAGTTGTCTACACTGTGGAACATGTGCACCTCACAGCAGGCAAAGCTGAAACAACTTCCTTTGTGGCATCATGACTGTATGTAAAAGAGTGAGAAAGTGTATCAATGCAGTAATCTAAAAACATAAATATGAAGGAATGAATTCTGTATTTTAAGCACAAATTCTTATTTCCTCTCTGTGCGACACCTGAGCTCCACAGTTTGTCATTATGTCTGATATAATTGGAATTATTTTTGTATATTTACAATAACTTAAACCGATTAAATAACTGCATATATAAAATATGACATCAGATATCCTGTATTTGATGTTTGTCCACAGTTAACAGCTTGTGTCCATGGGTCTGCAGCCATGTTATATCCAATGCACTGGCAACATGTTTACATTCCTGTCCTGCCTCAGCATCTGTTAGATTACTGCTGGTGAGTATGCTGACTGTCATCTGTCCATGTGTGAAACACACATCAGCACCAAAGACTAAGACTGTACCCAAACACTACATCTGTACAAACACCACTGAACCCCCTGTCTCTCCCAGACAGTTGCTTTTATATTTCATTTGTCTGCATGTTATGACGATGACAGCACAGTGCTGAAGTTAAAACATGCACAGTGACTCCCACAGGGTGGCTCTTGATTTATCTCAACTTCAGAGACAATGAGGCCTTTATTTCTGTTTCAAGTGTTGTAAGTGTATTTCATCATATATTTCATCAGTGAGACATCTTCCTGTTTTCTGATTTGCTTCTGTTTTTTAGCTGTTAAGGCAAAGTCAACACATCCTCCATGCAAACCTGTTTTTTCTTCCTTGTTAAGCTCCCGCAATTGAAATCCAACACGTACAGGCTTTTACTCAGGGTACCTCTAGATTTGGCACATTTTTTCCTTTATTATGAGAGTTGCAGTGAGAAAGAAACGGGAAAGTTAGGGGAGAGAAAGGGTATGAAATGCAGCCCAGGCCACTGCTTTAAGGGCTCAGCCTTAATGGTGCACACTCTACCGGGTAAACTACTGTGGTGTCACAAGGTACCTGCAGGTTCTGAAAAGTATTAAAAGGCACTGAGTGTATTCTCCTGGAAAAAGCCTCAGTCTTAGATTTCATTTACAAAAGTGTTAAATCTGCTGCAGGCAGTGATGTTGTTTCTACAATATTTTTAATATGTGATTGCAGCTATGAGGAGACATTATACAATGGCATAATGATCACAGTGTGATACATTTAGTAGAACCTAGAGAGTAGAAGTTCCATGACCCATCTATATACATGTTGTGACAATGGCTCTGATTCTTTGTTTTCAGTGCCCCAATGCCCTACCTCATCGGAGTACATTCCAGCCTGATGGAGGTAGGTGGCTATACCTTGCACTAGATCATTAGAGATTTGGAACAAAGGCTCTTAGTAAATTACCTGTCTTTACAATTACAGACTCTGTCAATATGTTGTCTCTCACAGAAAGTCAGAGGGATGGCTCTGGATGATGTGGTGGTCCTGAATGTGGACACAAACACCCTGGAAACCCCCTACGACGACCTCCAGAGCCTGCCCAATGATGTGGTGAGGAACTACTGTACAGTACACAACATGGATGTTAACAGTCTCAGGTAACTCTTGGTCATGATGTCTGTGACCTGTTACCCCACAGGTGTCATCTTTAAAAAGTCGTTTGAAGAAGGTGTCAACAACAACGGGGGATGGCGTGGCTCGTGCCTTCCTGAAGAGTCAGGCGGCACTGTTCGGCAGCTACAGGAACGCTCTGCAGATAGAGTCGGTCAGTGCTCACTGCATACCAGACATAGTCATAGAGTTGACATTGATGCTTTCCTTTAGGTTTTGGTATGATGGCACGCTCACATGCCCATATCCTAAGGGCAAAGCTGGGGCTGCTGGGAACTGAATCTGAAATGGTTAACGTGTCAGAACTATACTCTGACAGTTGTTTCTTCCTGCATTCTCAGGGCGAGCCGATAACATTTAATGAAGAAACCTTTGTGAATCATCGTTCCAGTGCCATGAGACAGTTCCTCCAGAACGCCATTCAGCTGCAGCTCTTCAAACAGGTGCGCACACACAGCTCATTGTCTTTCTATTCTTGTGAGGACCCTCTTTGACATAATGCATTCACCAGCCTCTCAGGTCACTGATAAACTTCCTTTTTACCAACATGGCATGGACAATGGCTGCAGTGTGTGTATTTGGAAGATTAAAAAGTATATCCACCAGGGGGCAGCCTACTGATCTACAGAAACCATGGTAACAGTCAAAGGTCACAGCATTGTTGATGTTGAGGTTACAGCAGAGAAAACAGCAGTGACAGCGTTGTAGATGACGTGTCTACGAGTTTCAATGCAAAAATTTCCCCCATGGTTGCACTGATCCGGACCTGCTGCTGACCTTAGTTACTGATGCTGCTGGTCATGTGCTCAATCATATCTCGGAGATGTTATCTCATACAACATGCCTAATCCCACACCTTACCAGTCTAAACCTTCAACCAGTCCTTTGAAGTAGTCCAGTATGGTCAATACAATGGTGTAAAACTAAAAGTGGTCCTCACAAAGATAGCAGTACCACTCACACACAAACAAATAAGCACATCTTAATTTCAGCCTAACACACGTTGTGCTTCTCCCTGCAGTTCATTGACGGCCGTCTGGACCGGTTGAACTCAGGAGAAGGTTTCAGTGACATCTTCGAGGAGGAGATCAACATGAGCGAATACGCAGGTGAGTCAAACAGGACCAGAGACATAGGAGCACTGAGGGCACTGAGGAACTTCTGTTAATTCATTTGAAGGAACATCACTCAAATAACAGAGGATACAGGATAAATGTGCTGTCGTGTTTGTTTGGCATGAAGACTAACAGGAGCCATTTTCTCTCTTTTAACTTCTGCTCATTCTTACTAGTTACAGTAAATACAGGTCAAATGTCTGTTATGCTTTTCTTGAGCTTGTTAACACACAGACATCAGATTAAAAAGAGCAAAGTTATGTGCATTAACTAGCTTCAACCACCTCAGCTAGTTTACTGTATGTTGAAGCAGATGTTTCTGTGCTGATGTTAAATATTCTTCATACTTCATTCTGCATACTTCACACACAGTCAGTTAAACCAGATAACTTTTACAGATATTTTGAACAGCCACAATCGCACAACTTCTGTTAAGATTTCATATTGTTATAAACATAATCAAACATTAACAAACCCAACATAATCTGACCCATCACTGTAAGTGTAAGATGACCAACAGATCCCAGAGCTGTACGGGTGAAATTACCTTATTAGCTCCTCTATGTAAATAGTCAAGTCAACTTTATTATTTGTCCCTTTATCTGCCTGCAGAGGCTGCAGATTCATGACTAGGGTCCTGGAAATGCTGTCCAATGACTGCGGTCCTTAAAGTCCTGACACTGCTACCTCTGGGCCTGCAGAAACATGCTACTGCCTTCGTAAAAACATACAGCAAGAAGAACAAAAAAACATACAATACAATAAAGACACATGACAAAACATTAAAAAATACAAAATGGACCAGAAACATACATCAATTTACACAGACAAATAAGCGTCCACTCAGGACATTGGTGGACCACTCAGATTCATCAGAAGATTCCAGACCAGATTCCTAGACCTTGTCAGCTTGTGCCCACTAGTTGATGTTGTTGACCTTTTATTATTGTGACTTTCCCCCACAGGCAGTGACAAGACCTACCACCAGTGGCTGTTCACTGTGAAGGTGAGCTGCTCTGCAAGCTGTTACCCATACACACACAGCACGTTACTCTAAAGAATACAATACACAACTGGCATGTGGTCAAGTTCTGCTAACAGCAGGGACCAGTGGTGAGAGCATCGATGCACCCAACACTTCCATCCAGTAAAACACATCTCAGTAACTACCAGCCAGAATGACCCCCAGGAGATGATTCCTAATGATTTTGGTGACCCCCCTGAGACTACAGGGCCTGGAAACCGGTCTTGTTGAATGTGGACATTTGACTCACAGTGGTTTATAAAATTCACACAAATCATCTGGATGGTAGAAAGTGTTCTCGGTTACTTTGCAGCCAAACATAAAGTCAGGAACATGTACTGCCTGGCTGCTTTATAAGGTAAACCTTTACAGTCTAATGCAATCCAGTACAACAGCTGTGCTACATGTTCTACTTTGACAAAGCTTGTGATGTCCAGTTAAAACTTTAATTAGACAGTGTGTTTGTTGTGTCTGCATTATGTTTAAATGTGCTTCTAATCTTCTTCCCCATCTTGTTTGTAAATGGGGTGGGCAAACATGAGAAACACCTCACAATATAATAAAGCCCAGTTCACCACCGCTGCAAACTACCTAACCTAATACCTAATAAAGAGGTCACTGAGTATATATTATTGCAATAACACTAATGAAAATGGCTTAATACCAGAAACACATTAGTATAAAGAAATACAGTTCAGCACTGTAGCGAGTCTCTAGGTTTGTGTCTGTAGTGAGTCCTGCAGCCTCTAGGTGGAGCTGGCTGCTACATTCTCTGTGTCCGTTTGCTCTGTGAGAGCAAACTTTCACTCTACACAACTGAGTGTGGTACATAACAGACATGCCAGGTCTTCTATGTGTCTAAGTTTTTGTTAATGTTTTCTCACAGAAAGGGGGTGGGGCTATCTTCAACACAGTGAGGACCAAGGCAAACCCGGCCATGAAGACCGTTTACAAGTTTGTAAGCATGTCCCTGGATTCTGTTAGAGGGAGAATTAATGGTAAGGCAGAAATGAACATGGCAATGATGTGGCTTTGTCTGTGTTTGTTTGACAGGCTAAGGATCACGCAAAAATGCGTATTAAGGAAGTAAAGAGCCGACTAAAGCAGAAGGTAATAAGCTCTGCACTGGTGACAAACCAGTCCGGATCATTCTCTGTTGTCGTAACACAGTTACACTATTGTAACAGCAGCACAGTAACTGACTGTTCTTGGTCTCTCCCTCACAACAAACACTACCCTAACTCACCTTAACTGAATCCCACCACCCCAGCCGCGGCGTGCAGCCTCTCTCCCGCTCCCCCTACAGTGTCATCACCCCTTTCACCCATGTCGACCTCCCTGTGTCCCCTCTCTTCAGGAGCAAGCAGAAAACGGCCTCTCTACAGGAGGGTCGGTGGTCATTGATGATGACAGCACAGCGGGTGTTACCTCCTCCACCAGTGCAGTCAGGAGGGAGGGGCCACTGCAAACCTGGGATGACCATAGGCCAATCACTGTGCACTTTGGACAGGTTGGCAGAAATGACCTTGAAATGGTATAAATATATAAATGTCACACCATCTAACAGCTCTTGTCTTCTTTCTCTCTTCTTTCTCTTCTTTTTTTAAAATTCCGACATTCTATATAATTACATCCTCAGAAAGAGTATTTCACATCAAATCATTCACATCTGACTAATGACCTAAAGAAGAAGGAGAGCAATTTGCTGCACCATGTTTTAAAGGATAATTTCCCATTGATGTGGGTCATGCTAACCGCACTCACCACTGCAATTAGTGGAAAGAAGGACTTGAACAAAGCAGCGTGTATCAGGACAAGAGTAGCTGCCTTGAATTGCTGACTGTGGATGAATTGACCAATGTTCACATCCCATTCAATATTTTGGGAAAATAATTCAAGTTCAGTTCAAGTTCAGTTCAAACTAAAATTGTTAAAATATTCCCAGATAGCAGAGGTTGGACGGAGCAGAATAAAAGGAACTTGGAGGTAAAATCAAAAGAGTAGGAACGAGAAGAACTTGTTACATTTTGGTTCTGAATTTTTCATTACTTTAGATTTTTCCACATATTCATCAGTTTCTCAGGAAATAATGTTTGGATCTAGATGTAAAAAAATCAAACATGTTTATGGTATTGAGTTTGTACGGTTTCGTGCAGATCCAGATAATAATCCAGATGCGCACTTAACTGGGTGCCATACTTGTTTTCTTTGTACACCACTGAATTTAAAATCCAGGACCTAACTGCAGATAATATGGCTTTGACTGGCCCTCTGTGTGAGGGGGGGGGGGGCAGCCTCTTACAGCCACTGTAAGAGGCTGCACATATGTTATCATCTGCATTTTATAATGCAATTTATCTGTAGCTTGAAATAAATGCAGATAAAACCAAAGAGCCCATCTTATCCAGTCTTGATATACTGCAGCCTGTGACAGTCACTGGATAGAAATTAAACTGTCAGTAGTTTTAAATATGTAGGAACTGTGATGGCCACCTTAACTTCACTGACAACACTGACTACATTGTTAAGAGAGCCACACAGGGACTGCATCTTCTTAGTTTAATGATTTTAATGTCAGTAACAAACTGTGGAAATGGTTAATAAAAAAGTGAGCAGTATTTAATTTTTTCTTATGACCATGTAGTATAAACATCACAAGTTAGATATAGAATGGAATTTGATGTACATCTGAAATCACATGTGCGTGGTCCTCGCTGAAAAGCTGAGGCTGAGGCTCCAGTGTCATACTGGAGCTGGAGGTGGACGATATATCGAATATACTCGATGTGTCCCATCAGAAAACTCGTGTGATGTAGGTGAGGAGGTGTGAGTGTGTTTGTATCTGTAGTGGGGGGAACTGGAGAGAGTGAAAAAGTGAAGCACCAAAGTGTGTTTATCTGTGTGTAGAGACAGTAGTTGAAGATGGAGGCTGATGTGCGTCGCTGCTACTGTCAGCTCTGTCTTTCTACATAGTTTGTCTTGACTTTTGTTTACCCTTGTTCAGAGCAAGACACACACACATATACACACATATACACACACACACACACACACACACACAGAGAAGGCACAGCTCCTCTGTCTCTACTCTGTTGCTAAAATAGTTAAAAAATATATGTTAAATATTTTTTATGTCTGATTCATATTCAAATAAATTCCACAGTCAGTTACATATAATGTTGCTGCTATCATGTCAGTATGACTATCACAGATGTTTACCTGTCTTTGTTTGCTGGGATCGAGCGAAAAATAGGCAGGAGAGGCGGCTTTTATTCATCTAAGAGTTAAATCATGCATTTATGAAGAGCTATAGAGGAGATTTCAAAACATTACGACATTGCTTAGAGGCCATATCACCCAGCCCTAACTGGAGCATAAACAGCACACAAATAAATGTCAAAGGCATCTGGTCAAACTGTCCAATTACTAAAGGTGAATCCACACCACACCAGCAGATCCAGAATCCATGGTATTGATAAACTCAATCAGCTCCCACTGCTCCAGCTGCTGACTGTGTTGATAATGATGAGCTGGATCAGCAGCCAAACTACAGTAAACTAGAATTACCACCTCGCAGTTGTCTGACTCAGACTCCGGACTAGTTTCAGATCACATCCCTGTTTATCCAGTCATATAAACTATTCACCATTTGTGTAAAATTCTGTCATAATTGCTGTGTAAAGTCTTGAGTAGTGGCAAAAAAGGGAAAGGCTGAAAAATCAAAAGTCCAAGTGGACATTTGTGCCAAATTTGTTGTTTATTTATTTATTTATCTCTAAAGTTCCTATAGAGATATTGTGTCCACAAGAATGGGACGGATGGACAGGCAGCCTGGAAACAATATGCCTCCAGCTCTGGCTCCACAGTTAGAAAACCTCTATATGGCAATATGACATATTTATGTGTAATATTATGATGATGTACCTGATTTGTCAGGTTTTGAATTTACTGCATTAGCCAGAAAAAAAGAACTGTATCACATTGTAAACTGCAGGTTTTAGTTTCTGTCCCCCACAGTCCTGTGGGTCTCTGTGGTGAGGGCGCTGGTTTACTTCTGCTTTGTTCCTGGTTTTTTTATCTTATTTATTTGCCTCCACAGGCTCGACCTCCTATGTTGTTGAAGAGGCCAAGCAGCAACGTGAGTCTGGAAAGCAGCGTTGACCAGTAAGCCTACCTCCCTTACATACAGTGTGACCCACTGTCCATGATGTAGTTAAGAAATTATGTTTACATATGTGGACAGTCAGTGCATGAACGTTGAGGTGGAAGGGTAAAAACTGTTCTTAGGGCTCTAGTGTACAGAGATGAGCTTGAAATGTCCCTGTTAAAAAAAAGCCAGTGTTATCCTTCTGTATGTTAATGATTACACTAAGAGTGACACTGCAGCTGCTTCCAGTAAAAGCCTCAGTGGTGCTGAGATGTTTCATGTTGTTGGTTAGACTTGGCTTCCTTCTCTGTGATATTTTATTTTGAGGTTTTATCCAATAGAACCAGGTAAAGACATCTGTAAGTGTGAGACAGTGCAAAATATGAACATATAATAGACAATATAGCAAATATGACATAGTGCTATAATGCAGAGTATAGAAAGGCCCTTAACTCATACAAACAAAGAAAAAAACTCAAGAATCAAGCAGATGTTTTCAGTTTGAGAGAGACTGTGAAGAGGTAAATGTTGGTAGTAATAATCCGTCACTTCCTGGTCTGATTTAAGTAAACCATGTTTTATAAACTTTACCTCCATATTATTTTAATGAAAAAGTTATTTTCTCTCTTCCATCTTCCAAGACTACAGGCTGCCAGTACTCTATTCGTCAAGTCAGTTTCAAATCAGTCAAAGTCAGTCAGAGAGCGAGAGATCTAAATAGAAATAGATATAGAATCATTATTTCATCCCACTCAGTTTCTACTAAAACCACGTTGAGCACATTTTCAAATAAAATCTCAAGTTGCTTTGTTTTCATGAGTGAACTTGTTTGATCGAGGATGAGCAAAACTAAAAATGAAATGAGCTCTTACTTTGAGCCTTAGCGTGATGTTCTCCACTACAGTTTAAAGTTACTGAAGTCAGTTAATGAACAGTGGTAACTGTGTTCCAGCTGTGAACAGCTGCTGCAGTGGGACAGATTCACAGTGTTTGGGTTCTTTCAGCAGTTAAACAGATGTTCATTGGTTTGTTTGCTTGTGTCGTTGTGGTCTAATTTCTTTTGAACCGAATTCACTGCCTTTATGCACATTCAAGAATAAATCACATGATTTATAACAGTAACACTAATCCTTTATCTATCCAAATACACTGCAATTAAATAAATATAAAACCTAATTACTAATCCTCAGCCCTGTTTTCTTATTTTTCTTCTTCTTTTCTGCTTATGGACTTAATTAACACACCCTTAATAAGATGTGTGTTTCCTGTTTCCTGCCGTAGCTCTATCCGTCCTACTCGTCACTACACAGTCTTTCTCTCTGAGGATTCGTCCGGAGATGAGCTCCAGTACGACAATGACTCCATCTCTGGGTTTCCTGACAGCTTTCTCTTCTCCGTCCCTTTTGAGTGGTCACCACTGTACGCATCTCTCTCACTGGCTTTGCACTGTTGGCTCATTAATAAGCTTTTCTCAAATCAACTCTTTTTTTTCCTGTTGAAATGTGTGTATGTGTGTTTTAAAGCGTCATGCAGAGGGTATTATGGTCATTTGTTTGGTGTGTTTGTGATAACAAGTGTCAACAGGACAGGCACGTGCATGTTTCCTGCCCTGTGTGACAATAATGCCACCCCTGTGACATACCATAGCAGGTCAATATGCCATATAACACAAATAGTCTAGTGCAACACTAGTGTGCTCATGTATTAAAGTATACATGATGCAGATTTGTTGTTGCTCCACAGCAAAATGAAACTTCTCATCTAACGTATCCTTGGGTCCTCAACTCAAATATGGCCCTTATATCTCCACATCTTAGGCCGGGCTGACTTCGGCTGTCATCCTCCAGTGTTGACTGACCGTCAGGAAGATTTTTTGTGTGTGTGCCAGAATTGGTCCAGATGTGGAAGTAGCACCTGACAGGCATGCTGTATGTGGGCCGGATTTGAGCAGAGGAACCAGGGGTATATTGAACCAGAAAAAACACATACTGTTTGTGGCACCAGAATCATTTTGCTGTCTTGGAGATAACACACCAAACAGGTCTGAATCGCCACATTGCGCTCCACTTCCTGACAGGTTTCATGCATCTTACTGTATTACCCAGTCAGCATGGTACTGGCTTGAAGCACGATGTCAACTGTTGGTATAAAAGCGCACACACAGCTCAGGTTTCTCCCATAACCTATTCAATCCATAGACTTTTAGTGTATCTCTGTGGTCCCTGCATTGGTTGAGCTTTTAAAGGCATTAAAAGTCTTTGGATCCCATTCAATGCTCCAATGCTGTGTCTTCTTCATTTTTTTTTCAGTAGAGACAGGTGTGAGCATATTAACCATAGACCCACAAATTTAGGCTTGAAAAAGCACCTTTTGCCAAGATCCATCTTTATGTCTGGTAAAAAGTCAATGGTCCTTTTTCGATTTGAATACAGTGTTTTGATCCATGAAGACCTCTAGTGTGAGAGAGAAATTCATAATCATAATCCACACACTGTCCCTGCAGGCCACAGCCGTACCGCTCCCTGAAGGAGGTTGAGTTAATAGAAGGGGATGATCCTGGTTTTGGTGCAGAGAGTCACACTGCTCCTCCCAGCCCAGTCAATGAGAAGTTCTCCAACGTCAATTTGCTTGGTGATATCTTTGGCTGCCACGATGAACCAGACAGCCAGCCAATGACCTTGGCTAAAAGTCTCGAGGACCTGAGGACTCCCAAAGACCCTGGGGAGCTACAAGCCAAGTTTACCTACCAGGTCAGAGGTCCATATGTTCATCTTAATTGTGTTATTTCCCAAAAGACAGTATTTGGTCCAGATTCCAGATTTGGTCTCATGGTTTAAGATTGACTCAAACCTCAGTGTGAACTGTTTGTTGTGTTTACAGCGGATGGACCTGAGTGTTAGCGAACACTCACGAACGCTCCCAGGCCTCAAGCTCTCCAACCCTTACAACAAGCTATGGAGTATAGGGCAAGATGAAACAGCCTTGCCCGTTTGTGCACCTCCTACCTGTGATAGACCTCCATCTGTCCAACTTCCTGTGCCGCCAGAAGCCCACTCTCCAAGCTGTGAAAGCTCTGGCCTGGGCCCAGACCCTTTGGAGCCTTCCACCCCCAGCAACATCACCATTCCACGTCCCCATGGAAGAAAGACACCTGAGCTTGGTACTGTCCTGGCGCCCCCCGTTGCCCAGTCACGCTCTAAAGCAGCAGGAACTAGTGAGGGAAGGACTACATCAGGGGGGCAAGAGTTTAGGCAAGCACTAAGCATGACCACTGATGAAGTCCTGCTGAGGCCAAGCAAGGACAGTATAGATCTGATAAGCCTTCTAGACCCCCTTAACAGTTCAGCACAGGCCAGTTCAACATCACTACATGACGGGATAGATATTGGTATGTCATCATCTTCCTCCAAACATCCACTACCATCCAGGTCTTACCCACAGGGCTTGCCTCCTTTCCCAGTGCACCCTCACATATCACTTAACCCTTTTGCCCAGTCTCTGCAGCACACCTCCCCTCAGATGCGCTACTCACCAACTGTAAGTGGGAATCCCTTTAGTGCAGTCTGTGGACCTCCACCAGGAGCTTACCTACACACTCCACCCCAGCCACAGTCCTTTTCCACTCTATCAGGCCTCTACAGACAGCAATCACCAGGCAGTTCAACTCTGCCACCCAGCTATGGACTGCTCCAGTCAGCCTTCCCCTCCTCGGTCACCTCCCTGCCTCATTCCTCTGCCAGCAATCACGCCCTTTCCAGCCTGGCAGACTCAATGTCTGTCCCCCCTACAGGTATGAACATGCTGGCAAAGCCGCTTCGTGCTGAGGGCGACGGCCAGAATACTCAGGATCCTTTCGGGGACCTGCTAACTATGGCCAAGCCAGCCACACCACAAAAAAAGAAGGTGGAGGACCTTCGGAGGAGGTGGGAAACATTTGACTAGAACCTGTGAATATGTGTTAAGGTGCCCATCTCTGTCACTACGCAAAGTTCCCTTGCTACTGTATCAGGATCTCCTGTTGCAGTTATTGACACATTAGCTCTGATACATTCTGAGTTTGTTTTGTAGGCATTTTGAAAACATACTGAGGAATGAAAAGAAGAGTTTATCACATTTGTAGGTTCTGTTTTTTAACTTAAGGTTATGTCACAACTTCTGTATCAGAAAAATTTGATTATGGATTAGAAAGAAGTGGATACCAGAGTTAATAAATGCAAAATTTATAGACATCGCTAGTTAGTGGAAATAAGTTAGGAAACATTTGCTTAAATTATTTCCCCTACAAGCTACAAGTTAACATTACAGGTGTTCTCAGACAGTGAGACAGGGTATGTCTGCCTGTTCTACTGATGTTCCCCGCATCACCATGGCAACCAGAGAAACAATAACAACACCAATAAACTTCATTCCTTTACTCACCAACAGCTGTCTCCAGAGGTGGAAAGACACACCAATGTTGACTCCTTGTCTCTATCACATCTTTTCCTCTACTGAAGTTAGCATGCTAACCAGCTAGCCTCGGCTCGTCTCGTCACTTCCTGATAATGACTCTTGCCTCCAGTCTGTCCTAAAGATTTCAACGGTCAGAGGACGTTTTCTAACCTCATTTTAAAAAGACAACAATTTCTGAAGCTCTTATCACAATCACCACCACCTGCTCAAGAAGAGTGAAACCACACTCAGAAAACTTGAAAATAGCCCCTTAAAGCTAACCCTTCTTTTTTTTTTTTTTTTTTTTCACTGTATGATGAGACCGCAGGAACCTGTTACCATGTGTTGTTTGTTACCATGGTACAGGTGGTAACTATGTTCTCACACTACTGTCGTCCATCTGAGGAATCTAACTGTTTTGTCCCCAGGCGGCAGACACAGTGGCGACCGCTTGCTGTCTTGTAGTTGTAATCCTTAAGATATCCTCACTTTTATGTTTTTCTGTTTATTTTCAGCAGTTTTTGAGCAACAGCCTTTGAATGTATTTGCATTCTGTATTTACCTCTGCGTGTCTCCCTGTCCTTTGCAGGATTCACATTGAGCACCGATGCAAAAAGGATTGACATTAGACTATGCACTGGACATGATGCAAAGGACAACAATGGATCATTGTTACAGTTTTACTAATAAACTGTACTAAAGTCAGTCAACAGACGATGTTGATTTTACTAGTCAACATCGTCTGTTGACTGACTTTAGTACACAGTGACACAGGTGTTAGAAAATCAACCAGTACTGAAATGTTAAGAATTATAACTTACTTTTATTTTTGTAACCAAAACACATTTTCCTTCTTCAGAATCAGAGCTAATGTGTCATAAAATGCAACTGAAGGTCGTCCTGTTGGTAAGAATGGTCATGTGGTGAAAGGTCACACACACCTCCCCTCCCCTCCCCTCCCCACTACCATCAGATCTGCCGATGACAGACTGTGTCTGGAGAACAAATGGAGAGTGTGGACTGTCTCATCAGCCCAACAACATTTGGACTCATCTAAGGTTCGTCTGAATTTTGGATATTTTGTGTTGTTTCATTTTCCCGCCATTCTACCAAGGAAACTGCACACAGCGCTGGCCTTGCTTCAAGATGGTCAGATGCCAACACTTCATAGCCTGTCACCACTTCTCTAACAAATTGCTAACATAGTACTTTGCACAGCACCCTCTCATGTCACCTGTCTTTAATGCCACCACACTACAGTGGTGCTCAGTGTAGATCAGTTATAGATTTGTGACTTTAAAAAATAGCAAACACTGTTTCCTGAGAGAGGACATATGTCACAATCACAACAGCATAATGATGTCAGCCTCTATGGTTAGCTTGTCTTATTACTAGTAGCTAATCTGCTGTAATCAATTAACACCCTAATAGCATCATACTACAGCTACAAAATGTAGTTCACCTGTTGATGTTTTTGGTAGCTTCATGCACAGTGCTGTTGTTCTTTCTTTTGTTTTGTGGCCTTCATGATTGACCTCCTGCCTCCTACTGTTTTTAAAAAGAAATGTTTTAAGTACAACAGACTCTACTTTCCCTGAGATTATAAAATATGAGGGAACTTGGAAACACACTACCGTACATTTTGTTGTTTTAAAGGATCCTTCTACCCATTCTCCTGCTGATATATGCACTCTGTATTTCCTTCTGTTGGTTTTTGCCTTAGTCCCGCATTACTTTGTGTTTGATGACAGTGATGGCTAATAAGTTATAGGCTTTGTGATGTCCATTGTGCAGAAATAATGGTTCTCACAGTTTTGCCACCACTTTTTATTAGCAACAGAAACTGTGAAGCTCTCACACCTCGTGGGCCTTCACTGCTCTCCAGGTGATCTCGGGCCGTCCGTGTGTGGTGAATGCCAAAAAGTCCTAAATGCTACAAACTGCAGGGCAGGTGTTGTTGCTGTTGTGTCTGTGTACATATGACACTATATTTATTCTAAGACTGCTAAGAGTGTTGACTAGTATCTGACTGCACCTGCTCAAAAGACAAAGCTTCACTTGATTTAAATTCCACGACTGATGGACTCTTCACAGGACATATTTCTCATCTGTCTGTTGGTCCTGAGCCAGATATCCTGCCCTGTGTTCATATTCTCATGACATTCTACATGAATATTCATCGTCCCTGCTGGAGGTTTCCTGTCCTTTCCTCTAGCACCATGATCACATGTTTCCACTTGCCCCTTGACACTTACCATCAGAAACATGGTCCTCTCTATCAGTTTATGGTTTTCAGAGAATAAATTGCAGACCTTTTACTGACAGCACCATCACACCAGAATGTCCGCTTGTACAGAATAAATATTAAAATCAATCAAAATATTAAAATCCGCAACACTGTGCTCCATTTTGTCTGGTTTCTTAGACAAATGTTTGTTCTAACCTCCCACTGTTAGCTTGAAGACTGTTATGCTAAGCTAACCCTGTACAGTTTATAGTGATAACTGGCAGTGGGCTTTAGTCACTGTGTCAGTTGTAATGACAGAATGAGAAGGGCCGAAACAATGGAACCACTTACACTGCCAAATCATTTCAGTCTGTTTCTGTGGACAGATTCTGGCCAGGCAGCAAGCCAGCTTTACAGCAGACATACACATGTTTACAGCCTGGTCCAAAAAACAGTTTTGGTCTCTAGAGCTAATTTCCTCTCTCATTTGCCCGTTCTTGTTTGGCTGAGTCAGGCACTGCCAAGATGGCGATAACGGAACATCTCACTCTGCTCCATATACAGTCTAGGAGAAAGTGCAAACAGGAATCTGCATTTGGAATCAGATGTGTCCCACCCTCTTGTTCATAGAAATTGACTACATATATTTGATGACTGCTAATGAAAGTTAAGCAAAGACAAGTCTGAGGGTGTTTTCACACAGCTCGAACAAGGACCAGACCAAGACCACATGAAAAGGAAAGTGTGTCGACTTTCAAGTGAACTCTGGTCCAGTTTGTGGTGAACTAACCAGAAGATCGTGCCTCATTTAGCACCTGGTGTTCTGTATCTGAGTACCTGGATAATGAAAGCTGATCCATGGGTCTTAAATATACTCTCATTATTTGATTGTGCCTACATTGTGATTGGATGTCAATATGCAGATGGTTTTGGCAGGGCAGGCAGACATGTCAGTGGACATTAGACATCCCAGATGAAGGAAAGAAACACCAATACATGTTGATTTTAAAATCACTTTTTGTAGCTTTTACTAGGTCTTTGCTTAAACTGGCAGAAAGAGGTGAAGTTAGGTGACCTTTCAGCTTCCTGGGCAGATTTTTTTTCTTAAGAATGTGGTCACGCTGTATAGATTGCATTTACACCTGGCAGAGATCCAATCGCAATGCAAACTTGAAGTTTAATGTTAGGTGTAAACGGGTTGTCTGTGGTAGTACATGATTAGCATGCTTACACATACAGTGCATCCGGAAAGTATTCACAGCGCTTCACTTTTTCCACATTTTTTTAATGTTACAGCATTATTCCAAAATGGAATAAATTCATTTTTGACCTCAAAATTCTACAGACAATACCCCATAATGACAAAGTGAAAAAAACTTGCTTGAAACTTTTGCAAATTTGCTAAAAATAAAAAACAAAAAAAATCACATGTACATAAGTATTCACAGCCTTTGCCATGAAACAGAATTGAGCTCAGGTGCATCCTGTTTCCACTGATCATCCTTCAGATGTTTCTACAACTTGATTGGAGTCCAGCTGTGGTAAAGTCAGTTGATTGGACATGATTTGGAAAGGCACACACCTGTCGATATAAGGTCTCATAGTTGACAGTGCATGTCAGAGCACAAACCAAGCCATGAAATCCAAGGAATTGTCTGTAGACCTCTGAGACAGGATTGTATGGAGGCACAGATCTGGGGAAGGGCACAGAAACATTTCTGCAGCCAATGAGCACAGTGGCCTCCATCATCCATACATGGAAGAAGTTTGGAACCACCAGGACTCTTCCTAGAGCTGGCCGCCCGGTCAATCTGAGCGATCAGGGCAGAAGGGCCTTAGTCAGGGAGGTGGCCAAGAACCCGATAGTCACTCTGACAGTGCTCCAGCATTGCTCTGTGGAGAGAGGAGAACCTTCCAGAAGGACAACCATTTCTGCAGCACTCCACCAATCAGGCCTGTATGGTAGAGTGGCCAGACGGAAGCCACTCCTCAGTGAAAGGCACATGACAGCCCGTCTGGAGTTTGCCAAAAGGCACCTGAAGGACTCTCAGACCATGAGAAACAAAATTCTCTGGTCTGATGAAACAAAGATTGAACTCTTTGGCCTGAATGCCAAGTGTCATGTCTGGAGGAAACCAGGCACCGCTCATCACCTGGCCAGTACCATCCCTACAGTGAAGCATGGTGGGTGCAGCATGATGGGGATGTTTTTCGGCAGCAGGTACTGGGAGACTAGTCAGGGTCGAGATAAAGATGACTGCAGCAATGTACAGAGACATCCTTGATGATAACCTGCTCCAGAGCGCTCTGGACCTCGGACTGGTGCGAAGGTTCATCTTCCAACAGGACAACGACCCTAAGCACACAGCCAAGATAACAAAGGAGTGGCTTCGGGACAACTCTGTGAATGTCCTGGAGTGGCCCAGCCAGAGCCCAGACTTGAACCTGAACATCTCTGGAGAGATCTGAAAATGACTGTGCACCGACGCTCCCCATCCAACCTGATGGAGCTTGAGAGGTTCTGCAAAGAAGACTGGGAGAAACTGCCCAAAACAGGTGTGCCAAGCTTGTAGCATCATACTCAAAAAGACTTAAGGCTGTAATTGCTGCCAAAGGTCCTTCAACAAAGTATTGAGCAAAGGCTGTGAATACTTATGTACATGTTATAGTTTTGTTTTTTTATTTTTAGTAAATTTGCAAAAGTTTTAAGCAAACTTTTTTCACTTTGTCATTATGGGGGTATTGTGTGTAGAATTTTGAGGTAAAAAATGAATTTATTCCATTTTGGAATAAGGCTGTAACATAACAAAATGTGGAAAAAGTGAAGCGCTGTGAATACTTTCTGGATGCACTATAACCATGCCCTATTTTGGGGGAGGGTCTTGTCCAACCCATTTGCTGTCTATATATATATATATATATATATATATATATATATATATATATATATATACGTATACATACACACACACACACTGGGACCTACATCTATTTACACAGTTACCATATGGGGACTTGTCTTCCTTTGGTTAAAGACCCCCTTTGTTAACATGTCCATAAGGTGTGTTTAATAAAATAAAGACATGATGAGTGAAATAACCAGTCAACACCATGACTGAGTGTTTCCACCTTGAACTGCAGTGAAGCAATGACAGTCTCATAAAAACAGATTCAGGGATTCATATGTCATAGAACCTAAGGAACCAATCCTGTCAACTTGTAGGGACGGGGCCAAATAAACCTGAAACCTTGTCAGTACAGAGAGCCAGAGTTAGCACTAGCACAACCACTGACACTGTGTCAGCCACTGCCAGTTACAAGCTAACAAACAACATAAACAGATAAAAGATGCTAACCGCTCTGATCCGTCTGCTAGTCTCTGATTCTGGTCTCAACAGACTCCTCATCTGAGTCTGGGTCTGACTGAGGCTCCAACATGAAGCTGAGTCTCTGATGTTTCCTCCTCTAACATCTTCATCCTCTCTGCTCTGTCACCTGGACACCTGCTCCAGCAGGTGGTGCGCGGGGCCAAGGCCTGAACAGCCCCTATCAGAGTTTTTTTTTCTTTTTTTCTTTTTTATGTGGTAAAACCATGTTAAATAAAATATTAATCACAGTATTTTTATACTTAAAACATGTCTGTAGAGGAACTCTAAGGTTTAGGTAAAAGTTAGGGTTAGGCAACTAGTAGTTCTGGTTAAGGTTAATCTCCAGGAAATGAGTGTAAGTCAAAGTCTGTGTGAAGTCAGATCAGGACCCTGGACCAGTTTGAGACCCCTGACACTAAAGAATCACAAATACCAAGTATTGCATGTTTTCCTAGTTAATCTTTCTACATTTCTTTTCTTTAGTTATAATGGAATAATATCCCCGGGTTACCCCAAATGAATTAATACATCTTATACACTGGCTGTGAGAAAACGTGCATATTTTCTCAAAGTCTTTCAAATTATTATTATATTTCTAAGATAGCACAGACTCTTCTTTGTGCAGTCTGCATGGTTTCAGTTTCCTCACATGGACTGAATACATGAGGCTGTAGGTTTGGACGTGTTTGAAGATGAGACCCTTAAGAACATTTCACTTTATTGCATCTTTATAATACATCATTAATAAAACATCCTGGATTTTGTACATTAAAAAAGAAAACAAGAAAACAGTGACACTCTGTGCAGCCAAGACCTAAATTCTTATTAAATGCGCTATGAATGAAAAAAACTAATACTGTACATTGCATTTTTCACATTAAAGTGTGTTACAGGCTATCTCATGTTTTTTCCTCCTAAACATACAGTTGAGGATACAGTAAGTCATTAATTCCTCATTTAATTTGGTGCAGTCTCTCCAACATACTGACAAC
This sequence comes from Trachinotus anak, assembly GCF_046630095.1. Taxonomy (NCBI): domain Eukaryota; kingdom Metazoa; phylum Chordata; class Actinopteri; order Carangiformes; family Carangidae; genus Trachinotus; species Trachinotus anak. Next base: position 22,964,399 of record NW_027273879.1, on the reverse strand, counting down.
GTCACATCCACAGAAGCAGTTTGTTTCATCTTCATCTCTGGGTTTCATATGGTCTACATTGATTGTAAACACATGTGAAGTTGCTTCTGAAGAGGCCGAGAAAAACATGAGCAGACTCTCCATTTGTGCAGGCGAGGCGCTAAAACTCCAAAACAGCCAAAGGTAAAAGTCAGAAAAACATTCACACTGCACAGGCTACGAGAATGTCAGGTTTTGTTCTGTGTTCCTAACACAACAACTTGCGCTTCAACTGAAAATAAAAGAACATTTTAAAATATGCATTAGATGTTTTGTCTGTTTTTGTATACATTTTTTCACTTCTGCTCTCCAGTTTACTTCCTTCCCTTACACAACCATCCTCACTCTGTTTTTTGTGCCTCCTCTGATGCACACAAATTCACCACATGCTGCCATTTATTTCATGAGTCCAAAACATTGTGTGTTCCCTTGTCTCTGTTGTCGGGATGAGAAAGTGTAAGTCTTGACACCGCATAGGTTATGTGGTTGCGACAGCTTTTCAGGGATGGGGACAGACTGCCCTCTTTGACCCTACATACCAATGTACCTTGTAGTATCCTGTGTATACTGCGGCCCTGAGAGCTCAACACACTGCAACTTACACATGTAAACAGACAAGACATAAACACATTCAGGAAACACCCTTATCAATTTAATAACACGTGCTGCAAATACACACAAGTGTTTCCAGGGGACATAAAAAACGGATGAACTTGGCTGGGACGCACTTGCATGGATGTATTATAATCCATGTGTTATAGTATTATAGTACTATGATATACAGCATCTGTGCTACTTGTGACATGTTTGTGTATTTAATTGTGTTTTGAGTATTTGCAGTGCCTGTGTTGTCAAACTGATGAACATGTTTTCTGAATGTGTTTGTTTTGCATGCTTGCATGTGTTTTCTTAAGATGCAGTCTGTGCAGCTGTTAGAGCCACCACATGTTTAGCTGTTTCCAAAGTTCCACGACCAATACTGTTCTGTTCATGTCAGGAGTTGGTTTCATGAAGTTAAACAGCAAGTGGAGCTGATTCTCCAATAAACCATTGCAGAAGATGAGGTCAATAAAAGAAACAATGGAAAACCAGGTGGCAAACATTTCTGTCTGTTCATGGGTAATGTGAGGAAGGTTCCAGCCTCCTCCTAACAGACCTGATCTCTTCACTGGAAGAGACGAGTGACGTTAAGTCACATTCTTCATGTGCATCAGTCTGTTTCCATTGTGCTCTCTCTTAATTAAACAAATACACTCATTGGTGTAATGAACTCTGTTTAAGACACCACATCTTTTGAGTGGGACGGTATTTGTCACACGTAAATCTAGACAAATAAATTGGGGGTCACTCTGAGTTTTCTTGGACCAGCATCTAGAGGCTGGACTGTACTGGATGCTGGTGGGGCTTCTAACATATACTGATGATGGGGGTCCCAATAAATACAGTCCAGTCTCCAGCAGCACCGTAGCTGTGCCCTGATGCTGTGACTATGGAAACACCAGAGGTCACCATTTTGTGTTTATAGCTGTTGACTGTGCATGATTCTTAGTAAAGCCCTTAAATTGTCGTCTGTGCACTATTACAGCAGGCTGAGGCTGCCATTGACAGACAGGGTTATACAGTAGATTGTACTTCCTTGTTCACATCACCTGCGGAACAAGGCTGAGCACGTTTCTTTAATGACAGCAGCACTAGGTCAGCACCTAGTCTCCATCAGCAGGGGGCTGTGTCCTACAGTATCTCTCCTTCAGGTCGGCCCAGGAACTCACTACGTTTTCACAGTTAGTCATGCACCTGCCGGCGGTGCTTGGATCACCTCCGACCCCCTCCTGTGTCAGATGAGTCTTTCCTCTGGCGGTACTTTGAGCATGCTGTCCATCTCCAGCCGAGCTCCGGCCAGCTCCTGAGCACTGGGGCTGTACGCACCCTCCGACTGGCGCTTCTTTCTCGCCGTTAGCACCATGAAGGTCAAGCTGATGATCAGTATCAACACGCAGAAGCAGAGCAGTGGGATGGCAACCACCAGCCACGGGATGCCCTGTTTATGAGCTTGTTTCTGCAAAGGAACAGAGATTATGCCTTACTGATCTACATCCATCCATCTCTAACATGGCCAAAAAGCTATTGTCATTGCTCCATTTGTGGTATGAAATTTGACGCTTCAGTGAAAATACAACCTAAATATATAAATCACATGGACTTTTCAAAATTTCATTATTAAAACAAAGCATGTCTTTGGACTGTGGGAGGAAGCCGGAGTATCCGGGGTTCAAACCCAGGACCTTCTTGCTGTGAGGCGACAGCACCACTGTACCACCGTGCTGCCCCTGTTTTTGACCAGTATAATAATAAAGAAGAAAAGTGTAAGAGACGTACATTAGTGTCACAGATGGGACCGTTGTATCCAGGTGGGCATTCACACACAAACATGTTGAATCGATCCAAACAGGAGCCACCGTTTCGACAGGGGTTGGACTCACACTCATTGATCTCTGTTTCACAGCTGCAAGACAAGAAATACATGAAGTCATACTAACAGAACATAAACACAGACATGCAGCACTGTGCAAACCACCTGGACAACAGGACAATTATATAAGCACTAATCGTTTGCTGCTCAAAAAGTCCATTTTGATTTTATTTGTCCAGGTGTTAAGATATGTGTCTCTCAGATTTCTGGCTCTGCTCCAGCTGGAATCTCATTCGTCTGAAATATTTCAAGAACAAAGATACATGAGTACTCAGTCTCTATCACAGCATGAGTCACAGAAGAGTTTCCACTGGATATGTTGCAACGGTTGCAACAAGTCTTATTCCTCAAATGTGATGATGACACTCATACTGCACATGCTCCGTTAGACCTTCCCCCCACCAGGAAGAGACTCATTCAACATCTGCTGCTGCATTAATTGAAAAACAGGTTTTAGAGCAATGACAGTATTTTTTTTTCCCTTTCCTTTGTTTCCTTTTGTCTGGACATTGTTTTGTTGACTTCTAAGGGTGGCAATAAGTTATTGTAACTATCAAACATTTTTATTGCAAAATAGACAAAATATGCAGCTAATTTTTTTCCCATAGTGCAGCACATGCAACAATAATTGCTCAACAAACAGAAAACAACAGTTTGGGGATTATTTTGTTAGCCTCTCATGGTCTTGTAATATGTTTGCCTGTCAAGGGCAGACGGATACAATAGTTCAGGCTAGGAATCTGACTCCATCCCAGGCCACCCTCACAACCCATCAGACCGCCTATTCTGTAGGCTGAAACTGAACACTGGGTGAAGGGCAGTAGTTTTCCAGTGCACGCTCTCTCGTTCTTTGTCTCTTGCTCTTAACAAAAAAAAAACTAACAAAAATCATGTGACTGCTTCCTGAGCTCTTCACTTTTCCGACACTGTATTTTTAATAGTACTTATGGCCATTATCAAAGGCAAACAGAGTGCAGAAAGACAGGGCTGACAGCAGTCAAAACCACCCTCAGACCACTGGGAAATGTGCTGGTTCTCCCGACAGGCTGTCTGCCACTGTCATAAGTGATCAAATAGATAAATTGTGCCTCATTCGACTCAAAGTAGGTTCTACGTTCTGCACAAAACAATAATAGATGTTCTTTGACAAGTATTATTACTTAACTGTTCCTAGGGTTGGGGTCAGTTGCGACATCTGAATTTTTCCATTCAAATAAATATTACAAATAATATGTCATAGGCAGCCACCTTTACACAGTATGGGTAACTAGCAGACAGATGTTAGTTTAATATATAAAAGTTTAGTCCAAATAGTCTGAGTAACTGAGAGAAATGTAAAAACTGCCCCAGTCTCCCATATTTTGAGAACTTTATAATACAATGTCTGCAGAAACACATACACACAAAAAGCCAACGCAGTATATATGGAAACTACCGCAAAGTGTTCGAAAAAGCTATATTTAATCACCTGCCAAAAATTTGCCATCTGTATGATTGTTTCTTTTATTTTTCATTATTTCATTTATCATTGCACCATCCCAAACAAAGTTCCACTCACCTCCATTAATTTGGCAGAGTGGCAGAAATTTCACCAAAATGATCGACATGGCTGGGGGTAAAGCAGAGAACAGAAAACCTCTGAACTTACCTGCTGCCTGTGAAACCTGGCATGCATGTACAGTTAGCTCCCCACAGCCCGTCACTGCAGATACCATCATTTTCACACTGGACATCTTTACCACACTGTATTGGAGGATAGTCCCACCTGTTGGAAAACATATGAAACGTTGCTTTAATGAATGAATGAATGAATGAATAAATGAATGAAATGCCAGAATTCTTTGCTGCTTTGTGCGCTGAATAACCAGATGGATGAGTGCTCACTGGCAGAGGGGGCCGCTGTAGTCCTTCGGACATACACAGGTGTACATGTTGGGGCCATCCTGACAAGTGCCTCCATGTTCACAGGAGTGATGTTCACACTCGTCGAGGTCTTCATCGCAGAGCGTGCCAGCAAATCCTTGGTCGCAGTGGCACTCGAAACCAGCTAAGTAGTCCTTACAGCTTCCGTGGACACAGGGCTGAGACACACAGTCATCAGTGTCTGTCTCACACTGTTCTCCCTCCCAGCCAGAGTCACACACACAGCCAAACTTATTAAAGAGGTCCTCACATGTGGCTCCATTTAGACAAGGACCTGAAGCACAGACAGGGGCACTGGTACAACCCAAACGAATCTTTGGTTTTCCAACTAAATGGAACTGAGATGACTGCGGGGCTTTATGGTCATCCATAAAGGGAAGGTACACCCCACCAACTCTCACTGCACCTAGGCAGCCGGTGAAGCTCTCTGCAATGGCCACTGCAGCCCCCTCCTTATTGAGAAAATGGAGGCTCCCTGTGTGCTCCGGCACGCTGCTGGCGTCTGTGATTCCATCCACAGTGATGACCCAGGGAGAGGCTTCATGCTCCTGCTCAGCCATCGAGATGTTCACGCGATGCCAGCTCCCGTCAGCCACTCGACGAACTCCCGTAAAGGTCAGCATCTCAACACTGTTGCCTGTATGGATCTCTACCCGTACTGAGGAGTCCAGCAGACCCACCATCAGCAGGTCAGAGCCCCAGGAGGCCCTCAGGAGCACAGCATTCTCTGATCGGGTCCGCAGCTCCATGTATATGTTAGAGATGGGTTCAGCCAGGGAGCCTTCAGTGCTGTACTGCACAGGGTTGTTCTCAAATGTGGCATTGTACACACCTGAGGGTCAACGGGGAGAAATATCTGTATTATCATTGCATTGTTTTGATATTGTTATTAAAGGAACAGCTTGAAAAACTGAATTTTCTCCCCCAATACCAAGAGCTCAGCTTGGGGTACTTGCCGATTCAGAGCATTGATCTAATGTCAAATTTGTAAACCTCACTGATTGAGATTCCCACCTCTTAGCAGGAGTTCTCACCCTTTACCTGAGAACACCTGTGAGAGGTTAGCATTTTTAACATGTCCTTTATCATTCTCAGCCATACTTGGTCGACAAAGGAGCAAGTGCCTCCTGTTTTTTTACATATTCTGTCCAGTTTAGGGTGGTACTGGATGACAATTTTAAACATATAACACATAGCTAATACTGCTAATGCTATTGATAACGCTGCAAGACTTTTTATGGCCCTGCTATGGGATCTTCACTTGCAAAGTCAGTCACCTGATCTCAGTCCAGCTGGGCAGGTGTGTCACTCACTGAAAATCAGACTAAAGTTGAAGCCTGGCAGAGCATCATCAAGGGACATACACTTACTATCATAGACTTCAGGGAGGTCAATGAATGAACAGATTTGACCCCAAATATTAGACTGAACTTTATCCTACCTGATCAGTTATCAAACTGAAGTACGGATTTAAGTCTGAATGTTTAAGAAACTGGGATTCGTTTTGCATAATTCTGTGTCTTGGTTGCAGTGTCACTGAATAGGAGTACATGCTGCTTATTTGATAGAGCTTCAGCAATTTTCCACTGATTCTTAGAGATTCATCAAGGTAAGTTGCTCGATGGGCAAAAGTGTCAGTTATCCCCTTACAATTAAATCTACAACACAACAGTGTGCAGAAAAGGGAAGGGGTGTGAATGCTTTCTTTACATAGGGGCCTGGTATTGTCCGAAAAATATGAGAGTCATAAAATTATGCAAATGTTCTTACATTCATATCCATCATCGAGGTCCACACAATGGCCGCCATTGACACAAGGATCACTAACACACCACACACGCCTCTCACAGGTCTTTCCAGTATATTCCTCCAGACAGGAGCATGTAAAATCATTGAATGTGATGGTGCACTCTCCTCCGTTCTGACAAGGCTCCATCTGCAGAGGGAAGCACTGAGGTTTTATATCATCCATGCAAAAGGAAAGCTTGATACTATGGTATGTTGACACGTACCCATAACTGTCAAGGGTTCAATTATTTGTGCAATTTTGGGGCTGCCTCACAGTCCAGCCTCACAGTCCAGCCTACTGGACTCTTATTCACAGTGAAACTGGCAACAAACCTTACCTGGTCTTATTTAGGAGAAGGTGCAGGAGGTGCTTCTAGTCCCTCACACAACACATTTCTATGGACACTGTTGCTGCATTCATACCTTGTGGAGGAACCACATTATTATGACCAAGATGGTTCCACGCACTGCTAGCCTTATAATCCAACCAGATAATGGACATTAAGCCTAAAATAGATATTCTTAGTGTATTTTATGAAGAATAGTTGCATTAGCTGAATGGTATCAGGTGTCCAGTTATTATGTCCTAACAGTTTTCAGTTTTGTTGGTACTCATGCTGCTGTTGCTCCCTCTATCACCTGACTTTCCACCCAAGGTGATAAGCCTTTGGTGTTGTTGATTAAATTGAGATTTAATGTTCATGTGTGGTGGCTGTAACTATGGTCTGTACTGTGTGAATGCAGCACGAGCCTTGAAGGAGGCAGCCTTTGAATTGGAACACACAACTGCAGAACAAAGAGGATGAAAGTGTTTCCCACCTTGCAGGTATCATCGCTGATACAGCCCTCCTTCACATTTTCAGCATCACTTGGTAAATACACTTCCTCCTTATCTGAGCTGTTCCAGGCATCCACATCTAGATGCACTGAGTCTAAACGAAAGTCTTGCAGGCAACCCTTGTAATGGCCTCCCCACATATCTGAGCCCCAGTCTCCTGGAAGTCCTCCTACGTAGGCCTGATCTCCACTCTCAATATTCACTTCAGGGATCTCTCCGATTCCATAGCGAAGGCCTGAGTGCTCAAAGATCACCTGTCTGCGCTGGACCTCCACCTGCAGAAGCTGCTTTTCACCAGTAGTCACAAATATTGGTGCTGTCAATGGGGCACTGTTGGGCAGAGAGCTGACCAAAACCCTCCCCATCCCCAGGTAAACTGAGAAGTAGACCTCTCCTCCCTCTTCCTCCATGGGCCTCCTCAGCTGGAACAGCAGCCCATCTGGCTTTAATGACCTCAGGAAGAAGGACACGTTAAAGCTGCTCCCGAGGCTCTTACCCACATCGTAGGCACTGAAACTCACTGTGTCCTCATGGCTGTATGTCCATGACGGGAATTCTGTCCAGGAAGAAATGGAAGTTTTTCACATGAAAAAAATAAGTTCAGAACATTTAGCAAAAGGACTTCAGTATCAGTTAATGTCACTGCATGATGTCAAACCATAGACTGCAAATAAAGATGGATGTAGCTTCCGGCCATTTCTTTCTGAAGAGTGGTTTTGAAGCTCAGAGTGAGCTGCTCTGCTGTCACCATCTTGGCAGTGCCTGACCCCGCCCCTAATTCCCAGCGAATCCAAAAGGATGAGAAAGTGGAGCCAAGCCAAGTGGAGCTTGCCACCGGTTTGTGGCAAGCATACGCTCACCTACCTGTCACTCAAAGTGGTCACGCCCTCAGTTATGCATAACTTCAAGCCTTAATAAAATGTAAACAGCTGAGTTCTATAAAATAACCTGGTGCTACAGTTGTCATGAAGGAGGAAGATAGCTCTGGAGACCAGAACAGTTTTGTACAAGGCTGTAAACGTGTTTCTTTCTGCTGTAAAGTTGGACATTTGAACATAGGAGTCTCTGGGGACTGACTCACTGTTGGAGCCAGACTCTAGTGGTCATTAGAGTTTTTGCGCTTGAGTGTTGGCTTCATTTTTCTGCCCGTGAAGTTGCTGCTTTGAAAGTTTACATTTTCAAGTAATGGAAATACTGACTACCGAGGAGGCGCTCAAACTTGACTATCTAGAGGAAGTAAAAGTCGTAACAAGGTTTCCGTAGGTGAACCTGTGGAAGGATCATTACCGTTTCTGCCAAATGGCAATGATCTGCCAAGAACTGCCAAAGTAATTATAAAAAGCAATTATAAAAAAAACAAAAAAAAAACTATGCTGTGCCTACCTATAACGTTAATTACATTTGTGAAGATGTGGAATGTAAGAAGATTTCATTTTTGCTGAAGTATTTCTATGTTATCCTACTATTGTCCTTCTGACTCCACTACATTTATTTCCCAGCTATAGTTACTGGTTAGGTTGCAGATTGAAGGCTCCTGTCAGGTGTATGATGGATGGAGTTTTGGTTGGAAATTCTGTCAATTCATAAGATCATTTATAAATTACACAGATGATGAGTTGCACAAGTTGTCTCGCCCTCACAGGTGCAACAAAGGCAAGGGGAGGGTGAGGGAGTCCTGACAAGAGGTCTAATGAGTCAACCTAAGTGAAAACTAGGTAGCAACCTCCGGGGCTAGAAAATGAAGCCAACACTAAGGTGCTGTGTCACCTCAGTTACTGAATGTGACCTCACTGAATGTGACTTCTCTGCCATTTTTGTGTTGTGTTTGTTTTGATTTTTCATACAAATATCAGACAGATAATTCAGCTTGTTGTGCAGTTAACTGACTAACAGAATGCAGCCCAGATGTTCAGTTGTACCACTCATGCTAACAGGAGTGCATGCTTGCCACAGTTACTAAACACAGAAGTCTCAGCTCCACATATGCGCCACCTCTTTGCCCATTTTTGGATTAGCCGGGAGGTGGTGGGTCTTTAAGATTTTAAATACAAAATATTTGTGTACATATGTGATCACACCAAAATATAAGAACCTGCTAGTGTTTACCTTCAGAGCAGCTCTCCCTGTGGAAGGGACGGTAGCAGTCACACTGGTAGCTGGTCCACAGGTCCACACAGCGCCCATGTCCATGGCAGGGGTCAGGGTAACACCATTCAGTCTTACTGCATCCCAGTTCATGGCCTTGGTCCTCTGGAAGTGTCTGGGGTAGGATAGGCTTAGAGTCTATCATTAGGTCTTCCATACAACCTATGAAGCCTGCGCCACTTACAGAGTACTCCAAAAGCTCCTCTGGTGCCCCACCTATATAAATATTAGTGAAGGCATCAGAGGGCTGGAAAGGTGATTCATCTGTACCACTATCCATAACTCTGCACCCATCCTTGTCACAGCCAGGGCCTTTCAGAATCAAAACCAGACCTTCTTTATCTACAAACACATGAGCATCCCGCCAGTCTCCATCAGCAACCGAGCCGGGAAATGTTACATCTAGTTCAGACTCTTCAGAAAAGGCTTTTGCATGAAGACCACCATTCACAATCTCCAGGAGAAGGTGGTTGTCCACATCCCCTCTGTAGACAAGCAACATATTGGGTATGGTGGTCCTGAAGCGCAGCTGTACCCCAACACCTTGGTGAACACGGTGCTCAACCTCCCTTCGGGTCCTTTCTTCTAGAACCACCTGGATAAGAATGAATCCAGGGGTGGAGAAGGAGAATGTTGTTCTTGTGGAGCACTGCTCATCATAGAAGCCATGAGGGCACAAGCACGTGTGGCCGTGTTCGCCACCCTCCAGCCACGGGTGGCAGGTGGCTCCGTTCTGGCATTCATGGTCCACACAGCCATAGAGTTTAATGTTGCAGTGATCTCCTCCCCAAGGAAGTTCACCCGGCTCTGCCTCGGGACAGTGGCAAGTGTATGATGCCCTGCCGTCCTCACACCAGCCACCGTTCTGACAGGGCTGGCTCTCACATTCATCGATGTTCACCTCACAGAGCTCACCTGGAAGTAGATAACACTGGTAGTTAGATATGTTGGTGTCTCACTACTGATTGATAAGAGATATTTTGTTTTGTATGTATTTTTCTTATGTGCCTCTCCATCAGTCTTTCTGACTTCCCTACTCTGTCTGTAGCTCCAATCCCACTGATTTGTCTTTCTGAAGATGTAAAATCTTTAAAAGGAGCTATTTGTAAGTTTTCTCTGCTGACGAATGTGGTTTCTCGCCAGGAACATCTCTCAAATGTTGCAAAAAAAATAAATTAGATGCTCGAATGAGGTGGTTTTTCAGACTATTCAACAAAGTCTTCATCCCCAGTGTGAAGCATTCCAGCATTTCTCCTGGTGTTTTGATTAATGCAAGTTCACTCTGACCTCTGACCTCTTCTTACTCCTTGCTGGATTTGTTTGCTTGCTCTACTGTCAGTGGCTGTTTCTGAGTCCTCTTTCCTGTCATTTCCCTGATGTTAAGATTAAGATTAAGACAGCCTTTATTAGTCCAACAGTGGGGACATTTGCTGTATCACAGCAGCAACGTGACCAGTAGAGGAGAAAACAAACCTGCAAATGTCAATGTCAAATACTTTAAAATAAAAAGATAAATAATAGATAATAATGTAATATGTACAATTGGATATTTACAAAATATATGACAACAATAGCAGCAGATAATGGAAACTGCACGATTGGTGTGTGAAGTTATGGCACATGGTGAGTCGTCAGTCTTTGGTGTGAGTGTGGTCTATAGAGTGCAGTTTGTTGTACAGTCTGACAGCAGCTGGAAGGCCAGATCTGCAGTATCTCTCCTTCACACAGTGTGGGTGCAGCAACTTGACACTGGGAGAGCTGCTCAGTGCTGTCAGAGCGTCCTGCATGGGGTGGGAGATGTTCTCTCGATAGCTTAGCCACCATTCTCCTGTCGCCCACTACCCCCACTGGGTCAAGGGGACATCCCAGAACAGAACTGGTCTTCCTGATCAGCCTGTTCAGTCTCTTCCTGTCAGCAGCGGAGTTGCTGCTGCCGCAGCAGACCACATCGTAGAAGATGGCTGATGCCGCCACGGAGTCATAGAAGGTCCTCAGGAGCTCCCCCTGCACCCCAAAAGACCTGAGTCTCTGCAGCAGATACAGCCTGCTCTGTCCTTTTTTATAAAGTGCACTTGTATTGTGAGTGCAGTCCAGTTTATTGGGCCAACAACTGCAGAGTCGTCAGAAAACTTTGCAGGTGGCAATTACAACATGGATATGATGTTATACAAAATATACAAATATAAAAACTCAAAGTTTTTATGGCTGCACCATTCGAACAAATGGAAATATTACATCTGTGAAACACCTTAAATACCAGGGAATCCTGATAAGATTTGATTGTTGTAGTGTAGGTCGGGTGGGCCATACTCTAATATTGGTTTGATCCATTACTGCTCACCAAGAAACCCATCAGGGCATGTGCAGGTGTAGCCAGCGATCTTATCCTCACAGGTGCCTCCGTTCTGGCAGGGCTCAGACTCACACTCATCGATGTTGACAGAGCAGTTCTCTCCTGTAACGTTTAAAAAGTGTGAGATGTGAGGTTTTTGCTGATTGGTTTCTTTATTTATTTATTTTTTTACTCACCTGCAAATCCGGGCTGACATTGGCAGATGTATCCAGCTGCATCTGCGAAGCTGAGCTCCCAGTCCAGCTCCCAGTGAGATGGGTCTGAGCGCTCGAAACACTCCCCTCCATTCTCACAAGGCTGCTCAGCACATTCATCTATGTCGGTCTCACAGTTCGGTCCTTCATACCCTGGAGATACAAAACACAGTGTGCAGTCTTATATTACACACACTGACCATGCTAATACATGAAATGTCTTCTTTGAAACTCTCAGAGAAAAGAGGTCAGATGATTGCAGGATGATTTCCTCTTTATGTCTCAGTGGTAGAAAACCTTCAGTAAGAGGTGCTGTGGGCTTAGAGGCACATGGACATTGACCCAGTCAACTCAGTTCATTGCTTGTCCTTGTGCTGGTACTGAAATGTTTGTTGTGTAGGATGTGGTTCAGTACCTGGCCAGCACAGGCAGGTGTATCCTCTGACTCCCTCCAGACATGTGGCCCCATGCTGACAGGGGTCAGATGCACACTCAGCAATGTCCACCTCACAGTGGTCACCCTCGAATCCTGTATCACTGCAGTCACATTCATAGCTGAAACAGACACAAGTGGCTTTTTATACAGCAAGTTCTCAAAATTCAAACAATGAACGATGTAGTTGGCCTCGCCCTAAGAGACAGACAGACAGATAGATAGATAGATAGATAGATAGATAGATAGATAGATAGATAGATAGACAGATAGATAGATAGATAGATAGATAGATAGATAGATAGATAGATAGATAGATAGATAGATAGATAGGCAGATAGATAGATAGATAGACTTTATTCACCCCCAAAGGGAAACAGTCTTCCAGCAGCCATCGAAACATAGCACAACACACACAGATACATGTCTGTGAGCTCCACAGGACACAGCCTGAGGTAGGAAACAAGACCTACATGGTATCAAAGTGTGACTTGCCTGGTGCTGTCAGTTGATTGAAAGCAATAAAACACAGAATAAAAACAGAAAAAGGGAAGTAAAAGGTGGCTGTCATTTGCCATTAATTACTATTAGGGTGTGCAATACAGGTGTAAAAAGTGCATTGCAACTCCAGGTTAAAAGATTATTCTTCTCTCCTTGCGCATGGGGAAGTCATTATAAAGTGTTATAGCAGTGGGTTAAAAAGACTTTCTGTATCTGTCCTTTTTGCATTTTAGTTGCTGTACCCTCCAACTAAAATACTCTGTTGCTTGAGAAGTAAATTGTGTAGAGGATGTGAATTATTGTCCATTATATGCAGTTGTTTGTGCAGCATCCTTCCTTAATGCAGAAGTTGCTTTAGATGAAGTACCAATAATGACTTGTAAGATAAGATAAATACGATACGATACAATATGATGCAATACAATACGATACAATACGGTACGATATGATACAGTACTATACATTATATGATACGGTACGGTACGATACGGTACGATATGATACAATATGGTACGATACAATACAATACAGTACAATATGATACCATATGATACAATATGGTACGATACAATACCATGTGATAGAATATGGTATGATACGATACGATACAGATACGATACAGATACAATATGATACGATACGATACGATACGATACGATATGATACAATATGATACAATATGGTACGATACGATACGATACGATATGATATAATATGGTACAGTATGATACATTATGATATGATACGCTACGGAACGATTCGGTACGATGCCTCTCATTGTCCCCAAAGGTCAGGCTGCTCACAGAGATCTAGTTTGTCCACCACTGCCTCACTGCTCCTACAGTCAGTAATGACTGGCTTACCTGTTCACCATGTCATGACAGACAGCTCCATTCTGACAGGGCTCACTGGCACACTCATCAATGTCCACCTCACAGTCGGTGCCATCGAACCCAGGTGGACATTCACACAAGTACATGCCGATCAGGTCGTTACAGCTGGCCCCATTGCGGCAAGGGCTGGACTCACACTCATCTATTTCAATTTCGCAGTTGACTCCTGGTGGAGAAGGAAAGTCAGGATGTGAGTAGAGAACATTGGGAGAGAAATATGCAAACAGTGACGATGATGATAATGATGATAGTGACGATGAAATGCAACTTGTAACTCGTTACCTATCTGGTAAATGTAGCTGTTGTTTACATTGAAATTATCAACGTCCTAAATTATCCTAAATCAACATGTCTATTCTGGTCTGCAGATATCCTTTCTTTACAGTCTCCAAACAACCTGTGAGAGTGACAGGGGAATGTAGCGGTGCACCACTCACAGATAATACAAAGCTCCTCTGACACAGAGCAGGCTCACGGAGAAAGAAAGCCATGTAAGAAAAGCAAGATGAAAGTGTTTTCCCTCACTCCGCCCAGAGCCTTTATCTGAGCCGCAGATAAGATGCCTGACTAAAAACATCTTACTGTGCACTTAAAATACTCCTCGTGCCCAGTTTATCAGGAACAAACAAAACACTTTGGAAATGACAAATGATGGCAAAAGAACAAGATGGAGAGAAACCTCCAGAAGAACAAATAAAAGCAGAAAGTCCTTGTCTCTGTGCTTCTTCTTTGAGGAGATGGTTAATGATGACATGATGAATATCAGATCAAATCAAAGTACTTTAATGATCCCAAACTGGAAAATTGTTGAACATCTTCATTCATAGATTTAAACAAAAGCAAGCACACATGCAGGAGGCTGAGCTTCATTCTCCATTTCACAGCACCCTGCAACACAACAACTTTCAGGTCTGTGAGTCTGTTCTTCTATACTTCAGTTTTAGTGAAAATAAATCAAAACCTTCCTCTCTGTATGTACAGTAACCCAGATCCTCTGAAACCAACCAGTCCCCCACAATTTAATAGTTTGAACAGGTGTCGGTTAGTTTGTGATCATTTGATAAATGACACTTTTATTAAGGAATATGTGCCATGTAAGCAAAATACCAACTGAAATAATGATGGCAGTAAAGCTAGAGTCAGGCACAGAAGCCACCTCAAGGCTCTTATTATTATTCATAACAGTTCAGTTATGCTTCAGTGGTGCTTATCATCAAATATCTAAATTAATCAGATTACTACAAAGGAACTGCCACAGGATAAACCTGATAACCTCCCTGAGAGTCTGGGCATCGCCTCTTTGGTAAGCCAGACTTGCACTAACCTCATTTGCACACACTGTCCTAACACTAACAAGAGCGCACACTCACCACTGGTTTGTTTCAAATGGTCGACAAACAGCTGCACACAGTACAAAATGTTGATGTTCTGTTTGCAAATGTATCATTCCGTAATACAGGCTTGTTTTATAATGTTTTGTACTGCTGTATATTTCCACCCGACACTGTGATTTTCAGCTTCACATCATCAAAAAATGCATTCTTTATGAAGACATAGCTTCAAATCTGAACACACGGGATAATACCCATATCTTTAGATTTAGTGTGGTTAATATTATATTATTATTATCCTTTATACTTGAGGTCCATTGTGTTTTTTCATTATCACAGTAATCCAGTGATAACTGTCACTACATATGTTGGTACGATGCAAACAGGAACTGCTAAGAGCTCATTTGGCATAATGTTCAGGGTACCAATTAGTCAACATGTGAACAAATACAGGCCAAAAATACTGAGCTCAAATTGAAGCCCATTGATAACTCACTGGTTCCATGGCAGCAGCATAAACTACTTCCTGTTTACATCCTCCAGAGGCCCCAAATTATGGGAATTCTGTGTGTGTGTGTGTGTGTGTGTGTGCGCATGTATGAGTGAGTGAGACATGTACCTGCAAAGCCGGCCAGGCACTCACACTCGTAGTGGTCCTTCTCGTTGATGCAGGTTGCGTTGTTCTCGCAGGGCCTTGACGCACACTCGTTGATGTCGATCTCACAGTTGTAGCCCTGAAACCCGGGAACACAGAAGCAGTGGAACTCCGCCAATCCGTCTATACAGATGGCTCCATTCTGACAGGGCCCTGACAAACACTCGTTTACATCTTCCTCACAGGTCTTCCCCTTGAACCCTGGTGCACAGTGGCATTCGAAGCCCTCTGGTTGTAATTCGCAGGTCCCATTATTCCTGCAGGGTCGATCAATGCAGTCAGTCACATGTGTCCTGCAGTCCTGTCCTCCGAACCCGGCAGGACATCTGCAGAAGTATCCGTTCAGCTGGTCCACACACATCGAACGGGGTTCAGAGCAGGGGCTGCTCTGACACTCATCCACCTCCTCTGTGCAGTTATCACCTGTGAGTCCGTCCGGGCAGGTGCAGTGGTACTCTGTGGCACCAGGGGTGCTGGTGCAGTCCTCGCAGGGTGCAAAGGAGCAGGCATCGTAGAGTTCGTCGCAGTTTTTGCCCATGTATCGGACCCCGTCTCTGGCGCAGATGCAGGCGTAGTCGTCCATGGTGTCCACACAGGTGGCTCCATTGTGGCAGGGTGCAGACAAACATTTGACTGCTGTGGCGCTGCAGAAGATTCCTGACACACAAAGTAAAAGTTATGCTGAGGTCAGAGTGCGAAATATACAAACACAACTTTTTAGCCAGGATGACCACACCGAGCGTTGGCGTAACCATAGTAACCCACTAACACACCTGTCTGCGTGCCCACGGTGTGACAGCAGCAGCATGGTTCTCACTTTGCTCTGACGGTCTGAAGAACTCTGCTGTTCCTGCAGACTGTGTAGCTCACTCATAGGCTACTAGGCTTATTGAGAGATTAAATAAATGCAAGTGTGATATGATGATATGATACTGAGGAGACGGAGCTCAGAATGCAGGCGTGTTTTTGTTGGTGGATTGGAGCATGGAGAAATTGAACAAGAAGAAACACAGTGACACGTCTGATAAAGATCTGCCGGCAACAGGTTCTTTAAGAACCACAGCACCTGCAACAACAATGTGCAACATGGGACCTGATGATATATACTGTATATACTCTATATACTTTACAAGGAACACCCACACACCTGCTTAATCCTGCACTTATCCAATCACCCAATCATGTGGCAGCAGTACAGCAGAACATAAAACCCTGCAGATATAGGCCAGGAGCTTCAGTTAATGTTCACATCAAACATCAGAGTGAGGGGAAAATGTGATCTCTGTGACTTTGAATGTGGCAGGACGTGGTGTCAGACAGCTGGTTTGAATACTTCTGAAACCGCAACAACTGTGGTGAGCAGAAAAGCTTCAGAGTGAACAACATGTCTAACCTTGAGGTGGATGGACTACAACAGCGGACCATGTCAGGTTCCACTTCCTGTAACCAAGAACAAGAACCTGAGGCTGCAGTGGACTCAATCTCACCAACACTGGACAGGTGAATACTTGGTCTGATAGATCTGGATTTCTGCTGAGGCAGCAGATGGTAGAGTCAGAGTCTGGATCCATGGACCCAGCCTTGTGTCAACAGTCCAGACTGGTGGTGGTGGTGGTGGTGTGATGGTGTGGGGATGTTTTCTTGACTCACCTTGGGCCTAAATACCAATCAATCTTGGTCTGAATGCCACAGTCTGAGTATTCTTGTTGTCCATGTTCATCCCTTTATGGCCACAGTTCACCATTGACTAATGGCTCCTTCCAGCAGTTAACTTTTCCTGTCTGGCCTACAGCCTACAGGGGGCCTAGACTGTTGTGAGACTAGACACTGCAGACATAATAAGACTTTGGTTCATGGCCGGTCAGTCACATAACTAACAGTGTTTCTGTTGGGACGCTGTGAGGGCATGAGCTGGCCTGCTCATTAAATAAATTTAAATAACTTAAATTTAAATAACAATATATGCAATCAACATGAACAAAACGAGTACATTAACTAAAATGATCAAGTGTGACCAAAATGGGTCACTCCCTGTCACACTTATTTATCCTGACATTTCCTCTAAATCGCCCTCACTTCATTTGACAGTGAGGCTGAGGCATTTGACAGATTTTGTGTGTGGGAGTGTTCTGGCAGAAGAGTAAAATCCTTACAATGTCAATGACAATATCAAGTCATAACCTCTGTGTTTAAAGGTCCTGAAAATATATTTTCTCAGCCACTTCTGATGAGAGATGGAGTTATGAATGCACAACTTCCTCTCAAGGTTATAAGAGTTTCACCTGCAAGACCTTTTGTACTTCTCTCAATTAACCTAACGTGCAAGTCTTTCGACTGTGGAAGGAAGCCAGAGTACCTGGAGGGAACCCACACAGACATGGGGAGAACATGCAAACTACACTGAAACGCCCCAGGCCTGGGGTTTCGAACCAAGAACTTTCTTGCTGTGAGGCAACAGCACCACTGCACCACTGTGTTTTTGACCAGTATAATAACAAAGAAGAAAAATGTAAGAGACGTACATTAGTTTCACAGATGGAACCATTGTATCCAGGGAGGCACTCACACGCAAACATATTGAATCAATCCAAACAGGAGCTGCTGTTGTCTAATTCACCTTCACTTCATTTGAAAAGACAGATTTTGTGTGTGGGAGACTTCTGGCAGAAGAGTAAAATCATATAGCTGAACCCTCCCACAGAGTTCATTTAGTTTTAGGTATAAACTCTTGCCATTCCAGCCTTTTCCTACAACTCCGAATGAGTTGATAACGATTTGAAAAAAACTTTCTATTGGCCAAGATATTCTCTTTACTGAACGTTAACATGCAGAGAGACTGATTAGGGCTTTCAGGTCTCTGTTTTTAATTTCCCCCCATGAGCATAGACATGATAGGAAATAGATGTAAACTTGAACTAAGCTTCAGGTCACTGGCTCCTCTTTAACTACACTGTTAAGTCTCTATAACTAGTGAATTCATATAACCTTAATACATTGGCTATAAAGAATGAACCTCCACAAGCCTGTACTGTTCATGACAAAGGAAACTGATAAAAGTTTAAAATCTTGCATCTGGATACAGAAGTGCAGCAGAATACACATAGTAATTGACAATCATGTCAATTTTTGGAGAATATCTCATTGCTGTTAATATTATGATGAATAATATTAACAGCAAAAAGGGAACGTTGTGATCCCTCCAGTGGTCTGGGTATTAAAAAGACGATATCCAATATGTATAAAAAACAGTTGCCTAACTTTTGCAGATGTTGTGTAGCGCCTGCAGCGCATAGTCAAAAGGGCTCAGTGGATCATCAGGCCCAGTAACCCTAACCCGCCCCCCACGTCCAAACCCAAGTGACATAAATATTCTGCAACATATTATCTGAAATAAATAAATATATATTCATTTTAAATATCCATGCTTTGGGGCCTATTATTTACACACACACACACACACACACACACACACACACACACACACACACACACACTCACACACACCCCATCAGGCTGTTTCACTATTTAGCTCTGACTGTGGGGGTTTTTCTGTCACTATTATCTTGTAGCCGGTTCAAATAATAACTGTACTGTACATCCTCCTATATGAATAGCTATTCTCTTTGCATGTGGGGCTGTTCTGTATGTCAGTTCACAAAGTGCATGTGAAAACTTGGGGGGGTGGGGGGGTATTCAGTGAAGATTCACAATACACTGTCTCCCCTCACTAGCCAATACCAAGAGGTCTCTGTGGAATCAGCCTGCATTCCTTTTATTGGGCCAATCTCCACTCCCTGTGCAAAATACCCCCATCCACCACTCCCAGCCTCCCTGCCCCCAACATTTTGATCAGTGTCCTGTTTTCAAATTCTCACTGAAGTGGAAGATATTAACAGTGACAGGAGTTATGGAGGGGGCGAAGGGGGGCAGAGAGAGGAAGCATATTTAATGAGATGAGTAGTAAGAATGATGGCCACTCTCATTTGTCGCAAATGCTGGTCATCACTTTTTCCAAGAACAAGAGGCAGATAAAATCAGAAGACCTACTGAAAGCCATAAAACTGGATTTCTCCTATGACAGGCCTACATAGTCCGTCGGTACTCTGACATAGATGACGCAGATGAAATAGAAATTTTGCTAACTTTATTTAAAGGACCCACAAAGCAAACAGACATGTCAGCTGGTATCTTCTTGTAAGCAAACAGGGTCAGGTAAAGGACGGGGAAACTTGCCACCACAGTTATCAGTTTCTGGGAACAAATGTTTGATTGGAACAAAATTGTTGTTTTTCTCCAGTGTTCTCTAGAGCGGAGCACTTCTTCATTACCATGAATAATGTCAAACCTCATTACCATAAAGTTGCCTGGACTCAACTTTTTAAGTCGCACCACCACTTATATCCCACAGACACTGTCCTGCTGCCCTACATACACAAGCTGACAGTGGGCGAGGACAGAGTACACCTTGGACAGGACGCCAGTCTGTCACAGGATAATGGGACAATGTAGAACAAAAATATACAGGATCAAATACTGAAATGTGAAGGACAAATTGTCTGAGAAAAACTGGAGACAAAGACCAGACTTCAAAACTGAAGTATAGTCAGTGCTGTATGTAATCGGAGTCTGTGTAGAGTTATTTCACCTCAGTGGTGTAGTAGTGTTTTAATCTACACACCTAAAAGCTTTGCTTTTATTCAGGAATCATGTTCCAGTTTGACACAGTTCTTATTCTTGGTGATTTCTGATTTTACCAAATTTTTGTTGTTATAACAAGGGTTAAGAAATGTCTCTTTAACATGAAAAATACTTGTTATGATGAGTAAAATATCTTGTTAAAACAATACATTTTCATGTCCTGATATTTATGTTTTTGTCTCAAATTTAGTTAAAGAATTGGTCCTGAATAATGTTGTATATTATTCTATTCATGTTATTTTCACTATATTATAACTGTGGTGATAATTCCTACTGAAGTTTAAAATATTAATTCAATCTCTAATTTAGTCACATTATTTGAGGCTCATATAAGAACAGGTTTGATGTAACCATGAGCAATGACACCTGTCAGTCAGGAGACTTTTCATTATTTATCTATCTATCTATCCATCCATCCATCCATCCATCTATCCATCCATCTATCTGTCTGTCTATTTGTCCTGTGCTGTAACATATGACCCACATGACACATCATTCATTTTACATATATTTAATACGTTCTTTATCAGCTGGTCTCTGACTTGCCAGGTGAAGCCGGCCCTGCACCTGTGACCCAGCCTCCACCTTCTGAAGCAGAAGGTTGTTGTCATTTCTAATTATGGCTGAGGTGCATCCTCTCCTCAGCCTGAACTGAAGACACTAACCGTGTTTGAGCTTCACAGATTACAGTGGGCTGCAGGAGAGTGTTAGCCACCTGTAGACCAGCAGAGTCCCAGCTGGCTGTCAAGGGTTTCGAGATTAGGTTCAAGTTGTCTTGATGTAAGAGGGAAACCAGGATAAACATGTTAACTGAGGGAAGAGATGATCCTTTGCTTGCTTGATAAGAAACTTACGTGCTGTTGAGACAAACATGGGGAGAGAAATACTGTCCAGTCATGTTTGTTCAGACATTTATTCTAACCATATTCCACTGGATTTAACTGATTACAGATGATTTATCCCTATCTTCACTTATTTATATTGATATGGAGCCAGTCTGCACAGAAGTATGCATTTACTTGATGCATTTGCTACTTGAGTTCAGACTGTGAGTGTGAATATCCAGAAGCTTGTGTACTAGGTTTTAACTTTTAGAAAGTACTGATCATCATGTTTGATTGTCAGCTCTTGTTTCTAAATGTCGGGAGCCTTGGATATTTTTTAAAATTCACTTTGTGCAATATCTGTGCATGGGAATTATGGTATGGTTAAGATTAGGTAAAGATTGTGGTTGTGGCAAGTAAACTATGATCAAATCAGGGTTAGGGTATGGTCAGGGTCCGGCAACAAAAATATGTGGTTAAGGTTATGGAAGGTTTGTGCTTACAGTTAATAAAAAGACTGTCTGCTCTGGCACTGAATGCTGGTGCTGGATGTAAACTGTGAGTCCTGTATGGATGTAATTCCAAAGAATACTGAGCTGCTCAGACAGTCCCAACACTGCTTTAAGTTTAGATACAAATCTACCTTGGGAAACAATCACACCAGAATTTATCACAAATCTTTGATCACAATCAGTTCATTTCAATGGAATTGTTATGAGCGGGTGGCAAACTAACCTTAACTATAATCATTTATCCTTTAGTGAATACTGACACATGAATACAGACCACTGAGTAAAGCTCTCATATTAGTTACATCTTCATCCAATTTTGTATAAGCCTGCTCTGCAGAATGAGAGGCAACATCAAGAGTTTTCATCTCTAAATCAACTTTCATTTACTGCTGTTTGTGGAAGGACTCATAGGCTGTGTCTTAATTCAGGGTCACATCATTTGAAAGCTGCATTTGGAGTCTGATTCAGTGGCCGATCCAGCAGGTAGATCCTTCGCAGCCCAACCTATCCCAAGATTCATTGCATGCTATACAGTCTATGGATAAATTATTTTTCAAAAAGAGAGTAAGGTGAACTCTGCAAATAAAACAGCGGCCAAGAACAAACAGGAAACCCTCTGTAGACCAGACTGTCTCATTTCAGTTCAGCCTTCAGAGGCCGCGACTGTACGGACTGCATCATCAGAAGGATGTGGTCCCTGAAGTGACACACAGCTACTATGTCACGAAGAGCAAATGAATTTATGGTGTGACTGCACACTTGTTCTGGATAAATGTCCATGATCTGTTCACTCAAGATGTTAAATCTGCTGCATCATGTTTGAGCCTGAGCACGAGGCTCCATTTTTCAAGACCAAAGCAAATAAAAATAAAATATTAAAATCATGTGTGTCATGAAATGATAGTTTTCTACAGTAATGTATTATTCTCTGTATTTCCTGGTTTTGTATGTGTTTAGATGAGTTAGGACATTGGTTTTCCCTCTTTGCTGATCCCCATCTTCACCACCTTCTCCTTATCCACCCTCCACTTCTACTCTTCATCCTGTACTTTCCCTCCCCCTCTCTGAGCTGAGTAGGTTTGATGGCCTCCCTGACCTCCAGAGCCTTTCCATGTTGTAATCCCCCTGGCCTCTTTGGGCCAATCCCCTTGCTCCTCTAATCTCCTGGTGCCAGATACCTGCACAGATTACAGCTTCAAGCTTCGCCCTCCAGCATGTGTCCCCTCTGTCACCTACTCTGTCACCATATTCTCTTCTTTCATTTTCCTCCTCTGTCCCCTTGACCTCACCTCTCACCAGCCTCCCACATCTTCTAAGTGGCGCTATAGTTACAGTGTTAAACAAACAGTTTACTCGTGTTGGAGTGGCTGCAGCTGATAAATGTTTTATTTATTATCTTATTCTTTTGCTCCTATAAAACCTGCTGTGGTTATCAGATGGTATTTAGAAAAAACTAATTATAGTCTAGGAGTCAAGCGAGTCCTCTAACTATTATATTTCCAGTTTACACTCTGCTTATTATGTGCTTGCTGTTCTCTTAATTCCAGAGCACAAACCCAGAAACACATGCAGACAGTCACACACAACAGTTGTTCACCATTCACAGTAATCCACAGAAGACACACAAGGTTGATCCTGACTGTTCAGACACCTGAACTGATCAGACATGTCACAGAGGAGGCAGATCAGACAGTGACAGCCAGGAGGACATATGTCTCATTTACCTGACGCACCTCCAATTAATACAGTCACACTTGTCATGTCCTGGGAGCTGAGCCTTTAAGACACACAACACACACACACACACACACACCTCTCTGTCTTCATGGTTACTGTCTGCTACTACTGTCCAACAAAGGCAACCAATCCCCCAGAGTTTTAGAAAACATTGAACATCAGCTTCAACCTGGCCCACACATGTCAGAGCTCATCTACCACTCACCCCATCATATGGACATAGACACACACACACACACACACACACCTTTCTCTTCATCATGTCTGTAAATCACAATCCCCCTCTGCTGTCATCCCTTAATCTGTATTAATCTGACTGTGTTTTTTCTCTGACCTCTCTCTTACACAGATTAGCAGCTAATCTATCTTTTATTTTCCAAAAATGAAATGAAGACAATTACACAAATACATTTCTGTTTTCCCTGTCAAAGCTCTGGTTTTAAAATGTATATGTATGTATGTAAAATGTAGCTCTAGCATTTATAAGCACTGTGTAAACATGTATATATACATATACAGTGAGATATATATATATGTGTGTGTGTATGTGTGTGTGTGTGTGTGTGTTTTAAGTTTTTAGTTTCAGTTTGTTTTTGACTTTAACTTTATAGGTTAATATAAACACTTTTAGCTGAGTGCTACTACATTATTTATGAACGTATTATTAACATCATAAATTAATGTTTAAACATATTCATTAATGGACAAATGTCCTGTGAGATCAGCCTGAGTGCTAAACTCCTCACAGTATCTGAAGGAGCAGTGTCTCATTTCTCTGCTTTCAAGTTTTAAAAGTGAGAAAAAACAAAAAATTGTTAATTAAGCAATTTCAATTGAGCAATTTTAAATAAAATGTCTATTTCTGAACAGTGAAGCCCAGCAAGCGGAACACCTGATGTTTCTTCAGTATTAATGAATCAAACTTGGCAAATAACAGAATCTAAACTGTGGACGTTTTGTGACCCCATTCATACACAGGCTTCTGTGAATGAGCCCCTCTCAACTGCTCTGTTTGAGTATGCATGACTGGGGAGCACTGCCTCTGATTCTGAACCAGTCATGTGTCAAATCTGATGGAGAGAACGAGCTACTAAAAACTACACCACAAATACACAGTTTGTGTCTCTGAAGCCCCACCTTCTACAATAAATCATCCAATCACACATCAGTTGCTCATGTTGAAGATTCTCTTTGCCAAACAAAGTCCAACAGCATCAAACATTGAAATAACTGCTGGTGAAACTAACCAAACAATCCCCTCATCACTGTTCTACATGACAAACCAACCCCAACCTGGCTGAGACTCTGTCTCAGTCTCCTGAGTCTCTTAATATAGTTGGAGCCCACATCAGCCCAACAAGCACCTCCTCTTCATGAAGCAGCATCTCTGAGAGCACTGGTCACATTCCTGAAACCTGTGCCTGTTAACTGTCAGGCTCCTCTCAGTGAGAAAATGCTCACACTAAAATGTGTTTTATTGGTCTAAAGCAAACAGTAAAAAGGTTTTCAAACCTGTTGCTAAAGAACCGGGTTATGTGACAAAGGATTAAATACTAACTTCAAACAACAAGCAAGTGACCACACACAAGTTTATCCTCAGGAATCACAACCTCACTTCCAGTTACACAAATTGTCCTCAAACAGCACAAGCGTCATCTCTACTCACCCCATTTGAACATCATCATCGTCAGCAGCACTGTCTTCAGATTCAGATGAACTTTCCTCAGCTCCATGGTCAAAACTTGATCTGTATCAGACTAGAAAAGAAGAAATGAGAAGTCCTACAGCAGTGGCATGTTGCTGTGTGATGCAGAAGCTCTTCACTGTGTTGCTGTTGCCCTGAGTTTAGAGGCTGGTATGCTACACACTGACACTGCTCATGCTTGGTTAGTAATGAGTGCAGCACTGGACTCAAACTGCTCCGGACTCACAGAGTGTAATCAGCCATGAGAGCAGAGAGACAACAGCAAAACATGAGCTGGATTGACACCTGCTGATACTGACGCTGACTCTCCAACTCCCACTGAAGAGTGAAGCTGTACGTGGAGAAAGATAAAAGGAAAAGAGGTTTATCCAAAGAAAAACGTGCATATCATCAACTGTTAAAGAACCAAGATAAAAAGAAGAATCAGATAAGCTGTTATTACTTTAAACTGAAGGTTCATAAGTTAAATTACTGTAATTTCAGTTTTAGTGTAAATGAACAGAAATCATAATAATTATTGTTTTAGTTCCTGTTGGCACAAACAACTAAAGTTAATTATTATTTTTCAACTGACTTCATAGTTTCTGAGCTTGAACTGAATGACACACACATCCATTTACAGTAGAAGTCCACTTTTAATTTGTTTGTGAATTTTTAATTTAAATTACACGTGTGTTTTTGTAGATAAGAGCATCAATAAAAACAAGCCTGTGAATATTCTCATTTGTCCAGGTCATAGTATCTCAAAGGAGTTTTAAATCGAAAGCAGTCCCAGCCTGGTCAGGTGCGAGAAAGAACTGATGAAGCCTCTTGGATGAGAGGTGAAACGTCTTCCTAGACAAATAACCAAGTCCAGTTGCTGTCAATTTAAAACTCCTTTGAGATCAATAAAAACGTAATAAAACAAAAACGTGAGTAAGGGTCAAATAAAAATAAGAAAATAATATGATATGATATAATATGCAGTTTGGTGTCTGTAGAACCAGATCAACCAGCTCATCTGTGTTTGGTGCAGAACAGCTGTTTGGGTGTTTCTTCTTCTGCCCACACAGACTCGATCAATGATGATGATCAATGAAATTGATCAATGATCAGAATGATGAGGTGAATTCCCGTCTGAAAGATATAAGAATAACTAGAAAAACAAACAATAAACGATTAATCAAAAACTATATGGTACCAGTCTACCTGGAGCCCACCTGGGCTCTGAATACCAAAACTAATGCTTCAACAACATATTACAACTTAAAATGTGCTGCACTAAACATAGTGAGGACAAAACATGCCTCTCTCAAATGTGAACTAATTGAAAGACATTTTAAAACAAAAACAGTTAGGACAGTTTGTTCTGGAATGAAGTAAATTTAGATGAAGAACACATTAATCAGTGTGTAGCTGAAGCTTGTCCTCCAGGTGATCCAAAGATTTGATTGTTTTAATCACTTTTTTTCTTGTTCGATTGTCGCTCAGCTGTTCATATGTTTTGTGTGTTTTGTGTGTTTCATCATCATGACTACTTTTACTGTTTTCAGTTATCTAAAGCAACTAACAGCTAAACTCAAACTAAACTTGTACATTTGGTTTTATTATATTTTTGAATGACAACATGTCATTCAGAATAAAACAAGTGGTGTATAATATTTAAGTGCAGCTGGGGACCTATTTTCAGGTGGCACCCTTGCTCTCTTTGTGTCGCTAAACTGACAACACTCTAATGAAGGCAAAAATGTCTCAAAAATGTATCTTAAAAAACTAATAGGTGGTTTTACAGTGATAACGCCTCAGTTCAATCATACAGTGGTTTGTATCCCTGCAAGTTACTTTCATACTATACAGATATAAATAGAAACCAATGACTAATCAATAGGTAGAGAGATGAAAATCAGTCAAATGATGTGTGTAAAGTGTGTGTGCTTTGTAGGCTACAACCATTTCAAACACTGGCATGGTCATTTCAAGCAAATCTAACTTATTAAAACCCAGTTTCCCTCCAAACCCTCATGATTTCATGTAGTTTAAACTGTGAATACTTTCTGTCTGCGTGTGTCCCCCCTGTCCAGGTTCCTGCCCACAGTGAGTTGGAGAAGGCTCCAGACCCCAATGAGCCTTAATAGAATGAAGGAGTACTTGCTTGTCCAAGAACATGAAAGATTTGATGGATAAATTGCCTTTATATTCACATATAATCATTGAACTGAGTGTATATTGGATTAGGAACCCTAAACCCACAGGATGTCCTTGTGTGACCCAGTCAGCTTGTAGTGCTGTGCTGTCTTCACCCTGTGCAGTCCAGTGAATCCAGGCCAGGTTTTAGTCACTGGCTCACTAGTGTCTTCAACAGCTTTAGTGGCTCCTTTGTAGCATGGAGCTTAGCAGTCAGACATCCATCACTTAGCCTATAAGAGACTTGGTACTCCATTTACTCCCTCCACCCCCCACCCCTCCCTAAACACCAGCTGTGCCTGACACCCCGTGGCTGAGTGGACAGATCTACACCCATGAACTTTGCGTCACTTACAGTAACTGGCACATGATCGGTATATTGTGCATTGTGCATATGGGCACACTTGTGTGACTAATGTCCAGACTTAAACTGCAGACTGTTCAGCTTGTCTGGATTAAAAACTGCAGGTTGGTGTGTTGCTTTAGGTGCCAGTGAGAAAATGAAACACAGTACAAGATGAGTTAGTGTGAAACTGTAGAGCCATGATTTGGAGGGGCAATCAAATGCAAAAACACTGCACAGCATTAGTTATCAACAATAATTAACAGTGTTCACATTACAGGATAGTGTCAGGAACATACATTCATTTGGCCGACTCAGATATTTGCTGGATCACGTTGTTTTGTGTGGACGGTTCTACTGCGTTTATTGATGCAGTTCTAAAGTTGAGGCCCAGTAGTGGTCTCAGACTTTTGGACCCCATTGTAAATCAAAAACAAGTTTCCATTTATGATTAATGTGGTAACATATATTTACAGCAGTAGTACATATACTTTCCTCATTTTAATGACAGTGTTGAAATGACACACAGCCACAACAGGTGGGCAAAGGGGGAACGTTAATTTTGAGTGTGGGTTCTCAGCTTTTTCCTTTGCTGAATCCTGCAACTGGCCTAAGTATAGAGTTGAATGTGTACAGCCCTGGTTTATGTGATCGTCCTCTGTGGACCATCAATACAGTATCTACAGCAAAACTAGTACCTGCCCTGGTATCTTGCTCTGCAAGAGTATAGTTCTAACTACAGCACTAACACCAGCTAACAACTACTTTGCTTGACTTGCTGACCAGACCATAGGAAAGGCCAGGAAATGAATGAATGAATGAATGAATGAATGAATGAATGAATGATGGAATGAATGGATGGATGGATGGATGGATGGATGGAGGGATGGAGGGATATGTTCATGGTTCATGATTCACAGTTTGTGTGTGCACTGAAGAAACTGTATGAGGAGGCAGGCCAGTGTGTGGGATAAGCCTCAACCTGACATGATCCGTCTCATGGTGTTTAAAAGTGTTCTCTAGAACATGACACCACTCCCGACGGTACACAGGCCAATACTTTAATCCATTTATCACTGTTTTATCACTGAAGAACTTCCAGTTAAGTGACCTAGTATTCTGTAAATCCAGGAGTGATTAAACACACCAGCTTAAATTGACTCACACCAGGGTTACACATTGCATTTCACCAGATGTTCTTTTAGTATCCCTACATAACGTAATATAAATGCAAGCTGTGCTAAAATACAGCATGATACATCTCTACATAGGGAACGACCTACAGCAGATCTGCTGTTCTGTCCTTGGGAGCCTCTCTCCTAATCAGCACAAGATAAAAATGGAGTAAACCACACAAGGAGTCAGTAACAAAAATGACAAATGTTGGTTATCACCAACTATTAGTCATCCTTCTGAAAGACAGTGCTCCTTGCATCTGTGAGGTCATGATCTATTTAGCCCAGTTCTACTTTTTGTTGTCAGCTTTACAAATAAGTTTCCTGTTTACCACAATGAGCTGATCAGGACATGCCACTCTGTGTCAGACATGACTGTAAGCAAGGAGAACACTATATTATTATTGAGCTTAGCTGACTCTTCAGTTTTTTCGTGCTTTCCATAAAAGTGGCAGCACCAGCTTAAATCTATCAGTCATGAATTATGCAGACTGTTTAGATGTTGATGTGACTGCCACCTTTTTAAACTAGTGAACATACTGAACCTCCACTTAAAGTGTAAGTTATAGACATACTGACTCTGTCAATGGTTGACAGCCTGTTACACACATAAAATGTTTTTTTAAATGAATCCTGCTTTACTTCCTGATCTTTAGACTTATGTCAAAATCTAGTGGTAAGATGCTAATTATTTCCACCTATTCTGTATTTACAGGAAGCACTTGCAAAATAAATGGATTTAGGTTTTGGGTGGTGTTAAAAACACATTTTTGACCACAGCCTACAAGCAGGTTAATCTGACCCTTGGTATAAGAGTTCACGTTAATGTGACAGTTAAGGAGAGAACTGTCAATCATCTATTGAAAAGTGCAGTTTATTAGAATGACTTCCAAACAAATGTCCATTGATGCCCAGCGAGAAAGAGAAAATTGTTAGATGGCTTTGCCAGGTTGTAGTTCTATGACTTGGCAGATATAAAGAAGTGTTAGGAGGGTGCCAGAGCAGTTACCCGCTTCACAAGAATTCCAGTATTAGGGATTAGATTTGGACGCAAGACAAGAAATGTGAATTCTTGGGGAAACAAAAGACCAGACCCAAGCCTCTGCATCATACATGCTTCAGGAGATAGATAGGAAACCACACGTTTCAGCTTTTATTTTCATTCAGTCTAAATTATATGGTTAAGGTTTCAGTGCAGAAAATACTACCTTTCCCATACAAAACTGTAATATTTGACATACATGTCCCTATATAAGAGTGATGTTGCCATAGCTATATGTCACCTATAAGGGGATATATTATCATATACATCCTCTGGATATATGAAGATATAAGTTTATAAAATATAAGTTTGCCCATGCCTATAGTAACATGTGTATATGCACATATATTAAAAATATCTATATAATAACCTTTTATATGGTATAACATGTTGTGACCATATATGTTAACAATATATATCTAATTTATGGGTAAGGTTACTAAAACAACATACATATAAAAATTCTGTAACCATAAATTCAAAGTTTATATTTTTTTTCTTATTAATTTCTCATTTCTTACTTTTGGAACCTACTACATATAATATATCAATACATATTGACTGGCTTTGGGATCAAAATCATATCAAACTCGGTATGTGTTTGCCCTCTGGTGGTAATTATTCCTCAGCGCATTTCAGTAACTACTGTACCTGGCACCTTCTTATCGCACATGATTTAATAAGCGCACCGACTGTCAGAAGAAAGTCGTCCTTGTATTAAATCCAGTGTTTGATGTTGTGGCTCCACCGCACTTCACAATAACCCACCATCGAGTAGGCTACTGACGCCGCCGCTGTGCACACATGACGGAACCACTGACAGTGTGAGACATGGGTAACCAGCCTCAGTCACAGATTCCACCGTCCCACATTGTGCGCGACACCGGAAACTACTTTACCTGTGGGTGAGACAATGTTTCCCGCAGTTATGTCTCACAGGCAACTCAAGTCATTTGAAGAGAAAAATGCTAAGCTAAAATAAATGAATGTGTGTATGTTGGGGTATGATACTTGACTTTACTCTCTGGACGTGCTCAGTTCATGCATGTTGTTTCCGGGGCAGAAAACACTCAACGCTGCCTCCTGTAAGACAGAGTGAAGGGCATACTTAACGCTCAGACCAGGATACCGTTTCCATTATCTTTTGGTTTTCAAGCTGTCAAAACCTGCAATCGTTGTATCCCACTAGCTAGCCTAAAAACTATCTTATTTCGCAATGTATAGAAAGTATCCCATTAGAGACATTATGTAGTTCAGAATTAACAGAATCAAGTCATCTCATCATGGTGGTTAGCTAACGTTGGCTAACGTTAGCTACGAAGCTAGGTTACTTGGACAATCCTTCCAACTTGCTTGCTGACAGGTTAGCTTAGGACAGCTAACTTCGATATGTGAACTCACTAAGCCAGGAAAGTGGCGATAAAGAAACTCCCTGCAACTCTCTGGTTGGTGGACATTCTGAGTTGACATTTGGAAATGTAATTTTATTTACTAGTAAATGCTGTTCATTGATTTTTCTGTTTTTTTGGGGGGGGAGTGTGTGTTGTGTGTCTGTGTGTGTGTCTGAGTGTATATGTGTGTATGTGTTTGTGTGTGTGTGTGTGTGTGGGGGGGGGGGGGGGGGGGGTTTACCAGTCGTAGCTAACTTGCTATTAAATTGTAGTTATGTTACTTAGCCAACGTTAGCTGCAGAAGTTGCTAACTGACCAAGTAGCTAACTTAGACATGAATACATAAGGAGATACAGTTACCCGTGCAGTTAATTAGCTCTAAATTAGTTATGCTATGAAATGAAACATGTACCAGATAGACACACGGGTTACCTAACAGGCCCCGCAGTGTTTTTATAGATCATCCATAGCTAGGTGAGCTGTCTGAAGCCTGCTGCTAAAGCCTTCAGCTATTTCTGTTTTTAAAAGCCCAAATACAAATGTATTGTCGCAGATTAATGGACATTTCACCCGGGTGATATTGCTGGCTCATAAATAGAAAATGTTCTCCAACATAAAGTAGTTTACCACAGCTATTTATGGCATTTTTCAGAAAACCTTGAGCTACTGTATCTGCTATTATCCAACGAAAATATTTTTCTATCTACTGTTCTGCTTTATGAAAGTACTTTATTTTGGTCAGTGCGGTGACCAATCTGATATATGATCACTCATATATTAGCAAAATAGTATAGATATTTATTTTGCTTTATTTTGATTATGAGCTGTGAAAAAAGCTCAAAGCAGTAAAATATGTAATGATGTGAAACAGAAGAAAACTGAAAGACTGAAATTCTCTTATTCTAAAATCTGTTACCAGCTAATGTTTGGAAAATGTAATTGATGGAGGATTTAAATAACAATACTCTGATGGAATTGCTATTTATTAATCTACAATTGCAAGATTTTCACATTTTGTAATATAATGTATCTATATTATATTTTGTATGTCAAACAACACATTTACAAACTTACAAACTATAATACATTTGATATAACCAGAGCTGGTATTCAATGTTGATACTTTTATGGACCAACCAAATTGGTTTATTACTATTGAGGATTGAAAAATTCCATATGGTTTGGTACCTAAGGAGTAAATCTCATCAGTATCAGTAAGCCAAACCAAGATCTAGTAATGCTGGTGATTGTTTATCTACACAAAGATGTTTTAGTGTGTAAAGAGACCAGAATTAAAGATAAAACCGAAGGGAAATGTTTATGTTGTAATGCATATTGTAATCTTAAAATGGAATTTGATAAAATTGGTATCCAAAAAAGTATCATTAAGAAGAAGTCAAGGTCTCGGTATCAGTACTCATATTTAAATTTTTCACTGATACCCAGCTCTAGTTATAACCACTGTTTTTTGTATTATTGCAAATTGAATATCTTAGGGATTTTTTATTGGTCAGGAAAGAACAGTATATTTGAAGACATCATTTTGGGTATAATATTTATCAGACACCTATTCTGGATGCTGGAGATACTTATGTCTTTATGTTTAACGTACAAAATGAGATGAAGTGAGACGTGGCATTGTTCTTGCAGGTTGCTCTCATGTGCCCATGGAGAAGGCAGCCTTTGAGGGGTGGCTGGAGTCAGTCTCTGCCACTTTCCTTACTTTAAATGACCAGCAGCGCAACCAGTCTCTGGACCACCTCATATCTTTAAGTGGTGCTACCCAGCTCCGTCACCTGTCAAATGGGCTGGAGACACTGCTCAAGCGTGATTTCCTGCGCCTCCTTCCTCTGGAGCTGGCCTTCTACCTGCTGCGCTGGCTGGACCCTCAGACCCTGCTCACCTGCTGCCTTGTCTGCAAGCAGTGGAATAAGGTAAATATCATGCTCCCTGATGACTGGTAGTGTTGACAGGGTGCTTTTCTTGTTTCCCTCACTTGTGTCATTTCCTCTGGTCTTAATCCCTTCTATGTAAGATGCGAGGAAAAGTTGTCAGGACAGAGAAATCAAGAAAACTTTTATAATGTTACTCCCTCACAGGCATCATATTGAAGCGACATCATTTTCTGATAAAGGTGGCAAGCTTGATCACCTGTTAGTGCACTTTAATTGTTCTGTGTTGTTATGTGGCATGCAAGATAAAATCTATATTCAGACTGTGTACAGATCAGTCAACAGGTTTGAATGTGTGATATTTAGCTTGTAAATATATCTAGGTATGGACCCATATGTTCCATAACTAAATAACTAAAAAAAAGTAACTAAACACTGTAAGGAAATGCAAACAAAAATCAGGATAGAGTGAACTAGACATACATTGATTGATTAACACTGACATGCATGACTGGATGAAAATGACACAGATGTGGCTATTACTAAAAGACAACAAGAAGCAATAACAAGTTAGGTTATAAAGAATTTTAAATGAAAAATGTCCATGAATGATCAGCTAAAAAGAACATAAAAGTAATTCCATGCTTTATTATTTGTTAATCTTAACACAGGTGCGCTCTTTTGAATTGGAGAAGAACTAGCAGCATCCAGTCACTGACTTTCCTATAGAATATTTCCACAAAGGATGGTCATTACATGAAATAAGGCTAATAAAAATCACCCATGATAATTCAGAGGGATGGTGGGGGTCACGGAGCATAGACAGTTGTGGTATTCTTTGACCATCACTACACATTCAATTCAATTCAGTTGTACTTGTATCGTACCAAATGTCAATATACATTATCTCAAGGCACTTTATAGGGTAAGGTCGAGACTTTACGTTATTATAGAGAGAAACCAACAGTTCCCACAAAGAGCAAGCACTTGGCGACGGGGGGAGGAAGAACTCCCTACACATGATGTCAGTTATCAGTGATGCTGCTGCGTGAAGGACTTTCTACTCACACTGGCTCCATCGGTGCAAATAAAATTCCTATCTATGCTTGTAAAGGGCAAGATTTTCTGGGTAACTTCAAAAGAAAGAATGCAAAGAAACCAACAAGAACTGTGCAGCAGCTGACCTTCTGTGGACTGAAAGCGCCTCCATGTCTGTCTCCTTATAGGTGATAAGCTCGTGCACGGAGGTGTGGCAGGGTGTGTGTCGGGAGCTGGGCTGGAGGATTGATGAGTCCATTCAGGATGCATCACACTGGAAGGGGGTCTACCTGAAGGCTAAACTGCGCATGATGCAGCTGAAGGACCAGGAGGCCTTTGAAACGTCGTCCCTCATCGGCCACAGTGCTCGAGTATATGCCCTCTACTATAAGGACGGCCTCCTCTGCACAGGTACACTGCCTGTTTTCAATTTGGGAAACACTGAGTTGGAATCAGCCTTGAGTACAATACAATGGGGCCAAAAAGTCTGGGACAACTTTCCACTGCTGAAGTGTTGAAAATCTTTTCATCTCATCTTGACACAATGACCACAGGGTTGAATCCATCTACTTCTACTTCTCTGTGACAGTTTAAATGTCAGACCCTTTTTCCACTGAAATTATCAGGTGTAAGTGGGTTTTTTAAATGCGGATAAACCCACTAATAAAAGCTGATTGACCTTGTTTCCACTGCCAGTTGAGTTTGCCTTTCTGTTCAGACTGTGGGGGGGGTAGTACTGAGCCAAATAACCGCCACTACTGCAGAGTCATTTGACCCAGGTGTGTGTGTGTGCACTCTTTTCCAGTTAGTCCTTGAGTTCAAGTGAACTTTCATACCAGATTTGAAGAAGGTTTTACTGAGATATTGTGTCCACGGAAATGACATCATACGTACAGATGGAGAGCCCAAGAACAAAATTCCTCTGCCTCTGGCTGTCACTGGCACAGAGGCATAAATATATTTTGAGGCTGTCTGACAAAATTATCCCACTGCATAAAAACATCAGAATGGGGAAAGAGACCGAGGTCATGTGTAACTCATGGATCCAGTGACACACACACCAGCTGGAGTGTGACGCAGCCGGATGCTGTGGACGTGCACACGTGTGGTGCACAGAGTAAAGATGGAGCAAACATATGGAGCTTTGTCTGCACAGCAGATTTTAATTCTATGTCCACTGTTGCATAATAAGGTGTGGAAGCTCAGTATATTTATAATCGGTGCTCAGATGGGCCTCCTCACATGTGGTTCACCTACACACTTCAGTGAATCATTATTATGATCGACTCACCTTGGTGGAGAGCACAGACTATCTGCCTGATGACATCAGGCAGTACTTGAATGTCTGACTGGCATGATTATATGAGTTCATTCCATCTGTTCTTTTCCAGCCATTATCACTCTTGTGTGTTCAGCACTGTCATCATGTGCTGTTCAAGACATAAGTCATTCTAACCCTATTCTCAAACTTTAAATGGGTAAGAAGCCCGGCTCGCTGGCTTGTAGCCGGGCGTGGAATGCGAGCCGCCCAGTGGGCCACTTTTGGTAAGCAGAACTGGCGGGATGAACCGAACAACTGAGAACACTTGTGTGGATGTTGATGGCACTCAACATTTCTTAATAGCTGTGACCTTCTACATTTAAATTAAAGCCATTATCACTCTTGTGTGTTCAGCACTGTCATCATAAGTCATTCTAACCCTACATACATACATAGATAGATTTTTGCAGTTAAACACACCTGCACTGAGGCATGGATACACCTCCTTTACCTGAACTCTTAAAATGTGACGGAGGGCTGTCTAATGTCCTCTGAGCTCTGACACTGTTCTGACTCACACCACTGTGTCACTGTGTCAGTCTGGAGCAGGTGTTACAGTCAGAGTTTGCAGCAACAACATGGACGTCTTCCTGTTTTCCAGGATCTGATGACCTCTCTGCCAAACTATGGGACGTGCGCACGGGGCAGTGCATTTATGGAATTCAGACACACACCTGTGCCACAGTCAAATTTGATGAACAGAAGCTGGTGACTGGGTCCTTCGACAACACTATTGCATGCTGGGAGTGGAGCACAGGGGCTAAAATCCAACAGTTCCGTGGTCACACAGGAGCAGGTCAGTTTAAATGTGGAGCTACAGTAGATATTTCTGTTCTGGGTTCATTTCATTCAGGGATGTACAGTGTTTGATATAACGAAGTGGAACCTGTCAGGACTTTTCCTGCAGCTCTGACCATAAACTTTACAAACTCTGCTTTTATGGGTATAAATCATATCTGCTAAAAGTTACACTGGATCATTTCAGTAACATTTGAGGGCGTATGATTGAATAGTATAGTATAAATGTGTGAAACAGCCTTTTCCCAATATTTAAAAACTACATGAGTTCATTGGATGTTCTGACCTTTGTAATGATATTTGCTGCTGGTTTTAAAAACACTGGGTTTTGTGTGTGTTCAGTCTTCAGCGTGGACTACAATGATGAGCTGGATGTGCTGGTCAGCGGTTCTGCAGACTTCTCTGTGAAGGTCTGGGCTCTGTCTGCTGGTGCTTGTCTCAACACTCTGACTGGTCACACTGAGTGGGTCACCAAGGTCAGCTCACTTTATCCTGTCGAGGTTTTAACGTCTGATCAGAGTTCAGCCTTGAAATGCTCGATGTTATCTCCTCCACAGGTGATACTACAGAAAAGCGAAGTAGAGTCCATGATGCACAGTCCTGGTGACCACATCCTCTTAAGTGCGGATAAGTATGAGATTAAGGTAATGCAGACGTTTTTGTGCTCATGTATGAGCTGCTACACCATAAGGATCCAGAAGATGGAGCAATCACTGTTTTTCCTGCAGGTCTGGCCTTTAGGGAGAGAGATCAACTGTAAATGTCTGAAGACGCTGTCGGTGTCGGAGGACCGCAGCATCAGCCTCCAGCCTCGCCTGCAGTTTGACGGACGCTACATCGTCTGCAGCTCTGACCTCGGAGTTTATCAGTGGGACTTTGCCAGTTTTAAGATTCTCAGGTAAAATGATTGCCATGACAAAATGTGTCTCTTTGTGATCAAGTAATGAAACTCTTCTGTAGTGTGTATTAAATGTCAGTTTATTTATGTGGCACCTGTGGCAGATGTCACATTTAATAGCATTAATTAATTAAATGAAAGAGATTAAACCAGCATGAGGACAAAACAACAGACACAATAGAAAAATGTGTCCACAGGTGGGCCAGGTCCTGATATTTAGCTTTTGCTAAGGTGTTGTACAGATTTTTGGAAACTACATTGGTCAACCAGCCAAAAAAGAACTTGGTATTTTTTCCCCCAGATGTCCGTATGGTGGCCCTTTTGTTCTCAAACTTGCTAACTGAAGACCTAATGTAGTCCTTCACTTCAGACTTCACTGACAGTAAATTCTTTTTTAAGCTAGAAACTGTATTTATTTTCTAATTTTTGAGTTCTAATAGTTCTTTGGCTTTTTCCAGAAAAAAAGTCATTATGTCGTCTAGACCATTGTTGACCATCCCTTTAGTGCAAGGCAGGGTCACATCCACTGCAGTCTGAGCAGAGACAGTGTCTCATTCCTCCTGACACACAGACACAGGAGAAATCTCGCTGTTATGGTGCATTCCATTTACCTTGGAAGTCAGCTGTTGGAGATGGGAATGACGTCACACCCGAGTTGACTGAGTTCCAGTACAACAAGTCAGAAGCTTGTTGTTGTTGCTGTTAGCAGTACCAGTTGATGATGCGGTATTTTGTGCACACAAACACTGTAGCAACATGCCCACTGATTTGTTTGAAGTTGAACAATCGTGTGTGTTCTTGGATTTTGAGGTCAGGGTTGATGAAGTTCCTCCGACTTTCCGAGACAGGAATCCAGTTTCAGGAGGAGTTCCAGTTGAAATTTCCAGCTAGAACTCACCATTACACACTGTGTTGTTTGTAATGCTCATCCAGACTTCACAGCATCAGTTATACACCCAGTTCTCATTTGGAGCTGTAATTTGAAAAGTGATTGTGTGAGTAAGTGAGTGTATGACCAGTAGTGTTTGGGTCACAAGTGAGTGATGCCTATTTCACACCAAATTAACAGGTATTGGCAAGTTTTTTTGAATGTGTTAAACCTGCTAAAAAGAGGCGACTCTGGCAAATCCGTTTACATTGCCAGCCGAGTTTGCTTGAGAGGACACACACAAAGTGCAGGGACCAATATCATCACATGCAGCTACACAGCACAGACACAGATGAGAAAGAGTGAGCTGTTAGCTGCTTTGCAGACCCAAATGAGATGCTTCAATCAGTGATTGTGTGTTTTTTTTGAAAACTTATTTCAGGGCTGCAGCTCACTCTTTCATCCCAGAGCACAGTGAAGCTACAGTGTTTGTGGTTTTAGCACCGTGCTGGTGTGTCTACAGTGTGTCTACAGTGTTTGCTCTTAAAGATGTCACAGCTTGGAAAAGGGGAGAAAATTCACGGATTCACTTGGGTGGTGTGTTAACATCACTGCTGATTGGAGCCGATAAATCCCCACGTCTGCTGCAGAGACATTTAACCTGGATGGGAATGCTGATGTTTGCGGGTCTTAGTGGGTTTTTGCAAGTTTTTTGACCAGTGGAAAAGGGGCTTGAGTGAGTTGAGGGGGAGTTAGTACAGGAAAACTGTCTCATATTATCTTACCAATAATGTGTGTGTGTGTGTGTGTGTGTGTGTGTGTGTGTAATCATCCTGGTCCTAATCCAACATGCTCTGCCATTCCCAGGGTGATAAAAACACAGGACCCTGCCAACCTGTCCTTGCTCAGCTTTGGAGAGGTGTTTGCGCTTCTTTTTGACAACCACTTCCTGTATGTGATGGACCTGAGGACAGAGGCCATCTCGGGCCGCTGGCCTCTACCAGCCTACAGAAAATCCAAACGAGGATCCAGCTTCCTGGCTGGCGTGACCTCCTGGCTCAATGGGCTAGACGGGGGAAATGACTCTGGACTGGTTTTTGCCACCAGCATGCCCGACCATAGCATTCACCTAGTACTGTGGAAGGAGAACGGGTAGATGCAAGCGAGGACTCCAAACAGCAGACTGCGAGGATCTGAGTCGCCATCATGTGTGCTCTGGAGTATATGAACCTTAACAGCCAAGATAGATCATGCATGGACCAAAGCATTTTATTCTGTTTCTTCCTCAGAGTCCTCCTCTGGACACACACACACGAACACTCAGAGATGGAAATGGGAGGCAAACTGAGACAGATGATGATGAAACTGTCACTGATGTGCTTTTTTCAGATCAGCACATCCTGATCTCTGCAGAAACCTTAAAAACCTCTCACTGCTCTTCTGATCCTGGACACAGACAGACAGGAAGAAAGTCTGAGATGTGTCAGCAACAACAAAGTAAACGACCATATGAAGTCTCCTGTAACAGACTTAAACATGGAAGTGAAAATGTTTTTGGCAAATCTGCTCTTTGATCAGTTTATAAATGTGCAGTGAGAATATTTGTAGCCAAACTTTAATCCAGTCCAGTCATTAGGTGCCAACTTTGGCTATTGACCTTTTATTACCAGGATGAGACTGTATGTCAGATGTGCTGTGAGGCCGGTCACTGAGCCGATTTGCAGAAACATTGTTTTCCTGGTAGAAAAGCAGGGTTGCCTTAAACACAGTCGCTGTAAATAATGGAGAACATCTCCTCTGACTTCAAGGGAGATGTTCCCCAAGGTTTTTACAGGAAGCTGTACACTGAAGCATATGTTAAAAAGTGGTGTGGTACATTGTTGTGTACCATGTAAAACATTGTGAGGTTTCATGTGATTCCACTAAGGGATGTCTGGTTTAAATGTCAGCTTGAGAAATGTGATGTGCCTTTTCAGTTCGTTTGATGTTGCAGACTAGAATTCCCTGATAACTCGGCACGTTGCAGCGAGGCAATGACTCCGTTGTAAATCAGACTTTTATGTTGAATTTTCCATATTTACTGTGCTCTAACAGTCTGAGATGTCTGTAATTTTTTAGCTATCTACCTGACTTGACTTGCTCAGTGCAATTGCTTTTTATGAATCATTGACTGTGTTAAACATCAGGTTTATTTTTCTAAAGGCCTCAATGCATTGCACAGCAGAAGAAGTGACTCGACACATAGTTGGGTCTGTGTAAATTTACTATTTGAATTTTGAATTTGAACAGATGGTTTTTCTGCTGTCACCTGATTCTGTGCATCAGTTTCAACGTCATGTCTGCAAAACTGAAACTTTAACCCAGACTTTTCACTCATATCTGCCTTCACTTTGGCAGGCCACAGATCACAATGGATCAGACTGTATGACACAAGTTTTTCTTCTATACAGACTGTAACCTGTTTCTCACACAGATAATTGTACCCTGCAGATGTATAGACTGTTCTTAGTTTAGGTTTTTCAAATCTAATTAAAACACCACCAAAATACTGTATTCTGTACTGTTGTCTGACCACTGCACCACAGCACCCCCCCCCCTCACCCACCCAGCAGCTCAGTTACAATTTAAACTACAGTTACATGATTTGTACATAAAGTGATTAGAAAAAAGGAGAAATGTGGGGCATAGAAGTTTCTATTAATGAGTCTCTTTATAGTAACTGCCACTGCTTCCGAGCACTGTACAGTGTTATTTCATGAAGTCTTCTACTCCACAGCTCTTTGGTCACCTGCAACCACCCACAGTCTGCTTCAATATTACACTCTTTCAAATAAATCAACGTAGCAAATGCACCTTTGTTGTGTCTGTATTTGGTCATTCCAGTATTTTAAAATGAGTCAGTTTAAAATGTTCATTTATCCAATGATAATGTTATGCAGAAAACAGTAGAAACCGTCTTTCCCATCACATGAATCACAGCAATGAGAACGTGAACTCTGACTGTGAGAGTTTGTGCATCAACATGTTTTCTCTTCTTCACATCTGTGAAGTACAGATACGCGGCAGCTTATTGGCAGCGTGGTTAGTGCGACGTCTCGTTACTGTCGCAGCAACATCCTTTACACATGTCTACTGTTTTGCATCATCTGTTTCCTGGAGATAAAGGCCTTTTGTTTTTAATAACTAGAAGCTGTTTTTCATTGTTACATGAATTCCAAAGACCAAATACAAGACCAGATCAAAACCTACTGTATGTTTGGACCATGTAAACTGAGGATGTAGTTGAAAACTGTTGTGGACTCACTGTAAACAACTGACAAGATTGTGTCGCATCATCATTCAGTCTAGTGTCAGCTGGTTTCAATTCAATTCAATTCAATTTTATTTGTAAAGCGCCAAATCATAATATACATTATCTCAAGGCACTTTACAGGGTCAGGTCAAGACCTTACTTTGTTACAGAGAAAAACCCAACAGTTCCCACAAAGAGCAAGTGCTCTTTGGGGGGGTGCAGGGAGAGAGAGGAGAAAAGAGAGAGAGACCAGGAACAGCTGTGTAGGTAATGGTGTTATCAATAATAATGACAGATAACAGTGGTTAATAGTAAAGATGAGTAGTGGTGGATCTGGATCCTGCTGCTCCAGAGGCAGAGAGACCTGCAGAATGAGGACAGAGAGAGAGAGAGCGAGAGAGACCTGCAGAATGAGGACAGAGAGAGGGAGAGAGAGAGAGAGAGAGAGAGAGCACGCCCAGTGCATCATGGGAATCCCCCAGCAGTCTAGCTCTATAGCAGCATAGCTAAGGGATGGGTCAGGACATACCTGAGCCAGCCCTAACTATAAGCTTTACTAAACAGGACAGTTTTAAGCCTGATCTTAAAGGTAGAGAGGGTGTCTGCCTCCCGAACCCACACTGGGAGCTGGTTCCACAGGAGAGGAGCCTGATAGCTGAAGGCTCTGCCCCCCATTCTACTCTTACAAACTCTGGGAACCACAAGTTGACCTACATTTAGAGAGCGAAGTGTCCTATTGGGAAAATAGGGAACTATAAGCTCTCCAAGGTACGATGGTGCCTGACCATTAATGGCTTTGTAGGTGAGGAGGAGGATTTTAAATTCTATCCTGGATTTTACAGGGAGCCAATGCAGAGAGGCTAACACAGGAGAGATGTGATCTCGTTTCCTAGTTCCTGTCAGTACTCGTGCTGCCGGATTTTGGATCAATTGGAGGCTTTTTACTGAATTTTTGGGACATCCTGACAATAAAGAGTTACAGTAGTCCAGTCTTGAGGTAACAAATGCATGAACTAGTTTTTCAGCATCCTTTAGACATAGAATGGGTCTGATTTTAGCAATATTGCACAGGTGGGAGAAGGCTGTCCTAGAGACTTGCTTTATATGTGAAGTAAAGGACAAGTCCTGGTCAAAAATGACACCAAGGTTTCTGACTGTAGCACTGGAGGCCAAGGTGATGTCATCCAGAGTCAGTATATTATCACATAGTGTATCTCTGAGGTGGTTTGGGCCAATTACAATAACTTCAGTTCTGAATTTAAGAGTAAGAAATTACTGGTCATCCAGGTTTTTATGTCCTTAAGACACACCTGAAGCTTGGCTACCTGGTTAGTCTCACCTGGCTTCAAGGATAAGTACAGCTGGGTGTCATCTGCGTAACAATGGAAATTTATCTGGTGCCTCCTAATAATGTTTCCTAGAGGAAGCATATATAGAGTGAAAAGTATTGGTCCTAGCACAGAACCTTGTGGAACTCCATGACTGACTTTAGTGATGATAGAAGAGTCATTATTAACATGAACAAACTGGAGTCTATCTGACAAATATGACTTAAACCAGCTTAGTTAGGGTTCAACTCTTTACCTGTTTGCTTCTCTCCTACTCTGCTTGGGTAATAAAATGAAATCTGCAGGTAGGTTGGTTTACTACCGGCCAAGTGGGCAACACCTGAAACCTGAAGCTCCAGGCTTATAGTGGGTCAACTGATTTCTGCAAATTTGACTGAAAATATGGGAAAATATCAGGAATTGGGCATGAACATGAATGTTGCTTTACTACCTGGTCTCCATGGTCTGTCTGTGACCTTTATTAATTTATCGTCAAATCGTTTTTCAGTTTTGGGTTTACTGTCTTTGCTGCATATCCCTAAATGGATGTGTTTGCTCAAAATTATTACAAAGCAGATCTGGGGCCAGTCGGGCCAGTGCACAATCTGAATGTTCACACAGAAAGTCGTAGAGATGAAACACAGAAGCAACACAGAATCAACAACTTTCTGCACAGAAAGTTTATTTCCAATTCAGTGTCTGAAGCTGAAAAGTACAGCAACATATAGCAATGTCATGATAAGAAATAACTTAGCA
Organism: Trachinotus anak; assembly: GCF_046630095.1. Classification (NCBI taxonomy): domain Eukaryota; kingdom Metazoa; phylum Chordata; class Actinopteri; order Carangiformes; family Carangidae; genus Trachinotus; species Trachinotus anak. The sequence goes on along the minus strand of NW_027273879.1, from coordinate 22,921,076 downwards.
AAATAATCACAGACTGATAATCACAACCCAGTGGTTATCTTTTTTAGGTGCAACTCTAGAAACCATGTACACAAAAATACATGCAATGTCGCATAAAACACAATCAGTTATTCATCAGTGGAACTGAATAATAACAGAAATCTGACCAAGATATAAAAAGAATTGAAAGAGAGGAGTAAAGCAATACTCATTGAAATACTTCATGAAAACAACCAGGAAGTGATGTAATTATGTACAAACTAACGCACACTACATTTGGATTAAATGTATTTGGATAACCAGTTATTTTAAAAAATCACAGGTAAACTGCTGCTGGAGTCATTCTGCATCTGAACTAACGAAGGCTACGTTTCACATGCTGACGTGTTCAGTAGACGGGGAACAAAAAAAAAAAGATTTTTAAACTGATTAAGTGCAGTTAGACTTTCATGCTGTTTTGATCAGTCACTCAAAGTTCCATCAGCATTGGTTATAAAAAAAATTACATTTAGTACAACAACTTACTGTGGTGGCACACACGTATTTAACAATCCAAGCTAAATTATGGCAAAGTATTTGTTTGACATTTTGGAGAATTTGCTTTGGCTGTTGATTGTGTGTCCATGATGGCTTCCACCAATATCCTAGATCCCTTTACAATGTTATCCAGCGAGATGTCATGAAGCAGTACGTCAGATCCGATGATGTGAAGTCAGGTCAGCAGTAAACTGATCAAACAGCAATGGGAAATCAAGTTAGGTTTGTCTCAAACCTAACTGGTTTGAGACAAAGTGATATGACAAGAAAAATTAAAAAACAAAAATTTGTCAGCAACTTAAGATTCTGCAGCACCATTTGTACCTTAGTAGCAATCTCGAAGATCTCTGTTTCATTATCTTTGGTGACTTAAAAGTAATGGAAACGTGAATTTTGAAAAAACTTTCAAACGTTGCCAAAAAAAAAAGTAAATGCTTGCATAACATGGAAACAGAAACACTTTTTTCACATTCAGGGAGCCAGTTTCAACCTAGAGGGAGATGCTGGAACTCTGCCTCTGATATCGCGAGAGCACTTTATTCACATAATATCCCTCAATGGAAACACAGAACATTGACAAGTGTGTTTTGTCAAATAAAATAAATAAATAAAAAATAAATAAATAAAAAATAAATTTTTGGGGCTACCAGACACCCAGGTCATAAAACTGTTAAATACCTTCTATATAATTTCCTCAGTGGGTCAATCACCATTGCATTACCTCATTCAGTGATAGATAGTGACTTAAAATGAAAATCTTCGAGATTGCCACTGTATCTCTGGGAGAACTTGCCATTGTAGCCACAGTGTTGCAATCGATAGGCTGGACTGCTTTATCACAATTTTGGATTTTGTATGATTTTTGGGTGAATAGTTGATTTGTCAAATATTTAAATTGCTATTTTAACCAAAAACTTGGTGAATTGCTGCCATGACGAGAATATTTACTCTGTTTCCTGTTATGTGATGCTTCTGGTGTTATCACAAGATATTATGACATATCATCTTGATGCCAAACTACTCTGTTTTAAGATAAAACTTTTTCCGGTATGAAATTATATCACCTTATCTTGTTATATCACAGATTGTTCACCCCTGCTTTATGAAATTCAGACAAAAAGATCAGTATCAGTTTCACATTTGTTCGTCCAGTACAGATATCACTGGTCCTCGTTACTGGAGTTTTATCCTTCAAATACCGTGTAAAATAATATACTGTACACAAAGCAGGACATGACTGCAAAATATCTGTTTCCACACAAAATCTAAAATGCGATGCATCAATCAACAGTGCAGAAAACCTTTTTCAGATGAACCGCACTATCAAGAGAAGAATAAATACACAAGAACTCGGGCTCAGTCATTCACAGGTGATGCTTGGTGAGAGGAGTATAGCCACATCTCTACCATTACAACATGAGGAAATGTGTTTAGGTCTGTATTAATGGACCATGAGAGTTATCATGCCAGGCAGCCATTGAATTCCCTTGATTCTGATTCTCAAATCTCAATGTAGGCTCTTGAAACTTGCTTGGTTGGTGTATCCCAATACAGGAAATCTGCAATAATTTCTGTAAACATTACAATATTACTGCATCATAATGTAGCTGAAGCAGTGGTGTGTCGTCAGGACAAGCAGTGCTTCCAGTTAAAGCTCAAAGTAGATGATAATTAGAATGATACTGAAGTGGAAGTGATGTCTCCGCTTCAATTTCAAAACAGCGCTCTGTCTCATAAAGGATCTGACGCTTGTTTGCGTTCATCTCTTGTGGCAGCAGCAGGGTATTATCTCTGGAAGCTAGACTGACTGCTGCTGACTATCATTTCTGACATCTTTGTGAGCGTGGCCATGTCCCGTCAACAAAGAGAGGTGGGCAGCATTTGTTGTTTGGCATTGGCAGCATTGATTGTCACTTGACAACAGCTTCAGCCGTCGCTGTGTTTACAAGACAAGAGGTTATAATACGTCCTCTGAACAGCTGCGTCTTCAGGATAGACTGGAGGCCACACTGAGGAAAGTGACAACACAGGCTGGGGCTAGCTGGTTAGCATGCTAGCTTCAGCAGAAGAAAAGACGTGATAGAGTCAACAGTGGTGTTTGTCTCCACCTGTGGAAACAGCTGTTGGTGAGTAAAGGAATGAAGTTTGAGGCTGGTGTAAAATAGCTCCCTAACAGGCAGCAGGAGCCAGTAAACACGCAGATGACACTGATTTATCATCTGTAGGTGAGATCTGCAGTAAGTCTGAGAGGTTGGAGGCAGAATATTGTTACACAAGCAGCACAGCTCCTTACAGGAAAAACTCCAGGGGCGCAGACTCATCAAAGGTGAGAAAGGTGACAGAGATGTCAGTGGGTGGGGCCAACACTGTGGCATCTATGTTTTAGTCTGTACAGCTATTGGCCTCCTGACCTGTGAGCCATATTAACCAATTTTCAACTCTGTATTTAACCAATGTCAATCCATTGTTTTCCATGCTGCATTAGTCCAGAGCTGGAACTAAACCTTGACTCGTGCACCTGTGAGGAGTCAACACGTCCATCCATTGTCTGGACTAGTGAGAGACGCACTGTAACATTAGCCTGACGTTACATACATATTTGCTGACATCAAACTTTGTTGTGTTTTTTGTTGTAAACGTTGACACCTGCTGTGAGATTTTTGGCATCTTCTGACCACAGATCAGTTTGAAATATTGCAGGGAGCGACAGGACAAGATGACAGGCTGCACACCCCAGCCTCTCAACCAGGTAACTTCAGGCCCTGTGCAGCATCAAATCAGATCATGGTTGCTCATAGAATTATGGAAATTTGGCCTGAATTTTTACCAAAAACAACAGTTTGTTTTGCTCCTGACAGAGTTGTGTTACCGGTTGTATTAAACAGCATCTGCTGTTGCCACCAGAAACTACAGGTGGGGTCAAAACACTATTTTGTTGTATTTATTTGTCCTCTATGCTACACACCTAATTTGTTTTCATAATTTTAATCAACACTATTGTTTCTTACACTTTTCTGGATGTTCATATTGATCCTCATAAGAATTGTTGTGTTTTTATTTGAGGGTAATTGTCATCTCTCTGTGACGCACATTGGTCAACATTTGTTGTTTTTAAATTAGTCCTCTAAATATACAAAAATCTTATCAGAATATATCCACCAAAATAAAGTACTGCATAAACAGAATTTTTGACCCGCTGGTGGTGCTAGAGGAAAAGACAGAAGTTCAACAAAGTCAGTAGGACTCATTCTCTCGGGACCATGAATGTCTCCATGACCATGGCACTTCACCTCATAGTTGTAGAGATATTCCAGTCTGGACCAGAGCAGTAAACTGTCTGACATCGCCATCCCTAGAGCCTGAAGACTAGCGATCAACCGGTCAGTGCCCCTGCTGGACGAAGTGTGCACAGTTTTTAAATGATGACGAATGACTGACATGCAGTGTACACCAATAATGAGAGAAGTTAATATTGGCCAGCATACAGTCTAAAGCCAGTGTGCTCTAATATTCACTGTGATGGACTGAATGACAGGTTCAGGAGTCTGCTGATTGTTGAAAATGTCTGGAATGGTAGAAAGAGTCAATTCCAGTCTCTAAAACGCAGCAGCAGAATGAATGAATAAAGTAAATCTGATTTGTAGTAAATAAACAGGCATTAAACCAGTGTCTGCATGACTTCATCTGCAGACAGACAATAATACTGGAGAATAAAACGACTGGTTGGAGAAATCTCTTCGTCCTCTCTAATTTTGGTGGCGGATGGTTCATGAGCTACTCCTGAAGAACAAAAAGAATATTAAACCTGTTAGATTTTTAACAATGTGGTTACTCAAGTGATGATTTCATTATTGTTGTTCAATATTTTTTGCCACCATGATGGTTGATTCCATTAATGACAGAGTTACCATGATTTACAACAACAGGGAGACATTAGAAATAATATGACATCCATTAGTAAATATTTAACTTCATTTACATTAAAGGATAATTCTGGGTTATTACAGCTTGGATTTCATTCTGAGAGCTTTTACCTTTGTTTCCATCAGTTACGATAACACTGTAGCTACAGAAGAAAGAACATTACATCTCTACAGCAAAATCTGACAAAGAAACCAGCAGCTTATTCTTATTCTTATTACAAATACGATACAAGTTGTACTGAAGCAGAATTATCCTTTAAATTCAACTTAACATTAAGCTTTTGAAGCAGATTATTGAACAGTACCAATGCTGATGGAGTCTTCCCTTCTCCCAGCGCTCTTCGGTGTGAGATCAGGAGAACTAGGTTTTAAGGTGGCCTCCCACCAACAGTCTCTGAGGAGCTGCTTCCTTCAGCAGGTGGTGAATTTCCCTTTGTTGGCCAATTGTCAAAAATAAACTCTTTTACAAATAAATACAGTATTTACACACGTCACACACATGATTGTTGAAAGCTCCGTACTTCATCTTAAATTGCTTTAAATTCGCTCATCCAGCTGCCTGGGCCTCGGTGTGGACAACAGCTGGCTGCTCTCTGCGTTATTGATTATTGTTTTCACCTTGTTCAGTTCGTTTCCATGGTGTTTGATTTGTTCTGTAGAAAATATTGATTGTTGCTATTTGTAAACCTTTGCTATGTACACCAGCAGACACCTTTTACAGGAGGACTACCCACTGAGGTAGCGAGGGGTGAACAGGTGAACTGATCCAGGGCTGCTTCCTCATTTTACCCACAAGTCAACACCAGCTCGTGGCTCTAGATAGTTTTTGTAAGACTACAAAGTGGATCCAGCTGTTTGTCACAGGGCTGAACGTGATGAAGAGTCATTGTCTGTCCTTCCTGCTGCAGTGCTGAAACAGTGCTCTTTCATAGTAATAATGAAGCCTTGAAATGGGGTCATGTTTTCCATGCTCACCACTCTGTGGATCCAAGGTCCAAGATCACGAGTTGGGATGTGTCTTTTTCAGCTCTCCATATGGAAAACCTGAGCTCCATCTGAAGGCCGTTTAACACTGGTCTGTGAACCGAAGCTCAACATCACTTAGCTAACACTGTTGTCCATGTTTGTGCGCTGATGCATCTTTTCACCCAAGCAGAAACCCAACATGGGCCAAAAAAATGATGTGCTTGCTCACATGTTTATAGCAGCGTAACAAATGACAGTGAACAAGGAAGCAGAGAGAAAGAAACAAGGGACAGCCTCACCAGGTCCACTGACGGGCCCTCTCCAGGACCGCAGACCACAGGAGCTGCAGGAGCTTCCTCAGATGCTCTCTCATTATCTACTGTAGTCACTTTATACTTCCCAAACAAATGGGTTTGGCACAATGATGCCCCCCCCCCCCCCATCTGCTCTCATTCAAATGACATGAGGTTTGCTGGTATCTGTTGAGAGAACAGAATATTAGAAACAGTGAGAGATGCTAGTTGTATCAAAAAAGGAAACCCTGACCCATGTAGAGGCTGCTCTGTGTCTGTGTGCAGCAGTTTTCACTGATTTTATCTGACCACTTGGAGGCTGTCCAACATTGATGTATTATTACCTTTTTTAATGTGTTAGCAAAGCTATTTAAACATTTGGTGTCCATCAGCTGCTGAGGGAAGTATCTGGCTGTTTAGCTGCTAAATGCTCCACTATTCACCAGCTCTCTGACTCTGTGTGTTTGCTGTGTGATTCTGGGCAGGGAGCAGACAGTGGCTTTCTGCCTTTTCACAGTTGCCTGCTGTTGCTGGAAACAACATCAATATGCTGAGAGTGAGCTAAGATGGTAAAGCTGTGGGCTGTGAAACCAAAACAATGAGCTATGACCTATTTTTAAAAGCTGATGGGAACTTTAGAGTTGGGTGAAAATTCTCACTATGAGTGAATCATCTAACATTTTACAAAATCAGTGTTCAGTACCATTTTATATTTATATTTGTAATTTATACTTGTGGACAGCCCACCCAAATATTATTGCCGAAATAATAATTTCTGTTGTTCTATTCAACAGTCTGATGAGCATCAAAGTAAGAATTTCTGCTGATGACTCAAGTATTTATGTTTTGAACTCTGCTTACTGTCGTGTCCTGTATATTTCTATCACTATTCATCCATCTCTTGAGGAAAATGTTTCCTCTGACCAGTTGAGTGTGTGTGCTGGACAAACCTGAGGTCTGCTGCTCCTACAAGCCTCCTCCAGGTTTTTGTGCCAGATGATGGCTGAAAACCTGGATCCAGTCTGGAACTTGTAAACATTGCCTGAAGTGACACAGATCACTGTGTGTGATTATCTGAACTGAACTGGAGGGAAAAAGAAAACGGCAGCAGCTCTGCCAGCGATGTGAAACTCACCTTTGTCTGGGTCGTTGAGCTGGAAGATGTTGGGTCTGGCTGGGTCGTCTGGCAGCACCACCATCCATCCAGTCACACATACCTTCTTACAGGGGTTGGACTTGTACTGTGGCATACAGAGGATTAGAACAGCAGAGATGTGAAAACTACAGGCTGAAGCCGTCATAATCTCAATAACACAATTCTCCCATCTCCACACTGGATCTCTGGAGCTCAGCCACAGTGACCACTGGATTCTTGGTCTCCTCTCTTACCAGGACCCTTCTCTCCTAATTGCTCAGTTAGTCCGGGTCCAGCTCTAGAAGAGTCCTGGTTGTTCCAGACTTCTGCATATCAGAAGAAGTCTGTGAGCCCCTGAACCTTCACTGAACCTCGACACAGTCCTGTCTCTGAGATCTGCAGCAGCTCCTTCCTCCTCACGGTTTCTGCTCTGATCTGCATCGTCAGCTGTGAGACCTTATACAGTATAGACAGGTGTGTGTCCAATCAGCTGAGTTTACCACAGGTGGACTCCAGTCCAGGTGTAGAAAAATCTCAGAGATGATCCAGAGAAACGGAGGAACCTGAACTTCAAGAGTCACAGCAGAGTGTCTGAATACTTCTGTCAATGTCATAATTTTGTTTTAACTTTTTAATGAATTTGCATAAAATGTTTTCACTTTGTCATTGTGGGGTGACTGATGAGAGATTTTTTTATTATTACTTTTAGCATAAAACTGTAACATAACAAAATGTGAAATGACTGAAGGGGTCTGAAGACTTTCTGAATGCACTGCAGCTGTATAATGAAGAAAATCAAGTTAAAACCACACAGTCATTTTGATGTATTGCCACCTCTGACGCATGTAAAAAGTTTTGTGAGTGGCAAAAATGCTAGAGGTAATTAGGGGGCACCATAGAGACGACGGGGGTGCAAAGTTTTGTGAGGTAAACAGTAGAAACAGTCTTGGGCATCAAACTCACATGTTTCCTCTCAGAGGCCCTCAGAGCTTTCGCCCCATAGAACGTCAGTGTTGATCCAGACAGACTGATCCAGAACCTGGTCCATGATGACAACTGCAAGGCAACAAATATTGGATATACTGAAAACACCTCCCTCTCTCTCTTCAGATAAGGCCTTTCCGGCTTAATCCACACTGTCTGAGACCAAAAGTGAGCTCACCTTGGGCTTCCGTCCTTCCTTCAGCATAGTTTTCCTTCTCAGGGGCCCTTCAATGGTCACACCACCGGCCTCGCTGCATCCATAGCAGGAGGTGGCAGCAGAGGAGCTGAGAATGTTGCAAGATTCACACACAAAAACATTATGATTGACTGAAACAGGTCTCTGCTCAGCATTCAGAGACCAGTGTGTTTGACCCGACGTGGTTCTCTGTGAGGACAATGAGTGGTTTTCATTTCTACACTGACTCCATGCTATTATAAAGGAGTAACTGCACAGAGTGTTTCTGGGTGGTGGATATTCAATTTATCTGCATGAGACTCTTTAGAGTTTGACAGTGGAAAATCTATTTACTCTGTTCAACAATGACATAGGTATAAATCTATAGAATAGACTGAGTGTGGCCTGACACTCTGCCACTACCGTCCTATCATAATGTGTTCACACTACAGTGTTTGTCAGTCACAGTGAATCATCTCCTCATGGAGACAGCATGCAGGACACCAACACTCACACTGTGGTTCCCAGAGCTTTTTTTAAGGTGAGATGACTGAGACAAGACAAACATGGAGCTCAGCACAGCGACTGTCACAGACTGCAGCAGTGAAGAGAAGGAGGCCAAAGACCTGGTCTGGTCTCATCACTGACCCCAGTGAACGGTCATTCAGAAGGAATATCGGGACATTTTGCTAATGCCAGAGCCTTAATGAGCCCGTTACAGCAGGAAAACAGCACTTCCCCTCTTCATTATTCTCTCTGTGGAGTGTGTGTATTTTTTCCTGGTGACAGCTGATGCATGTGGTACACACAGTGTGGACCTGTGTTGCCAATGGCTACAACTACAGATGTAGGATAAATTAATAATGAAAACCATCATATGTTCTCACCTCTAGTCTCCAGTTAGTTCAGATGCAGCTGCAGCTACAATTTGAACTAAACTCAGAAAATGTGACCACATGACATCAATTTTATCTTCTTTTCATTGGCTCCATGTTCACGTCTGATCAGACTTTAAGGAGCTTTGATCGACAAAGTTCTAAATGGACCCTGATCTCCTTGATTTCCATCTCACACTGTGTTCTCGTGTCTGTCCCCAGAGTTAAAAAGACGTCTGCTGGCTGCAGAGCCTTTAAAAGCCTTTAAAACTCATCTGTATGCCTTAACTTTCAGCTCTGAATGAACCAGTTAAAACCAGTAAACACAGTAGAGTCGTGCTGATGAGATGACTGCAAACCCTCTGAAAACCACTGCATCCCTCTATTTGGTTGTTCCATCTATCACATGAGCACCCAGGCTGTGTGATACAACACATCATCTCCCCAGTAAAGATGAATTCACTCATATTAAACTGGTATTGACTCCTCCCACTTCACTGTACCTGTAAACATAGCTGCGGCTCCGGGGGGAGTTGCGAAGTGGAACCCTCCAGTTGGGGCCCAGTGTTGCATACATGCGGCCCCTGTTTGTCACACATTGTCACAGTCAGTCTGAATGTGTGTGTAAACCAAAGACAATTCAAACTCTTTACATTTACAGTCATGGCCTGTTTTTAATCTGCCACTTGTACATATAAATGAGATCCTTTTATCTTGTTGCTTGGACAAACACAAAAATACAATATGATTAAATTGACGTAAGAACATTCAGATACATTGATATCATAAACACAATGAATATGCTACAGGCACAGATACAACTTGGTGACATACCAGTACATTTCTACGACAAAGTTCAAAGGATAACGCTTCTATATTTTCATAATGTCAACAAATCTTTGTGCAAACAGTGTCACAGCTCTCGTCTATTATTTGTCTTTTTTAAATATTTTTCATTGTTGGTTTGCAGAATAAACCAACAATTAATGATTCCTACAAACAAGTGCTGTGTGTATCTAAAGATTGATCTATCTTCTTCCTCTGAGGCACAGAGCTCCAATGAGTGATATGTTCTATCATCACCATGACCCCATACCAAAAGCGTATTCATATGCTGCTGAAAATAGTCCAAGCAACTGCAGCATTTTCTCTTGTTTGAGTAATATTTGATAAAAAAATAACAATGTCCAGCTGTTTTAGCAAGTTACTGAGAGCCACAGACAGGGCAGGGAAGTCAGAAAGTAGAGTAGACATGTTGTTGGTGTTGGTCTGCTTATGGGATTTGATGACAAATAGAAAAATAGTAGGGCAAGAATTTAGTGCAACGATATGTATCATGATACTGAGATTATAATTCAATATGTTGTAATATTGTGATGATGTAAGAAAGGTGATGTACTGAATTCTTTTAATCATATTTTAGGAAAACTGTCACAGTGTAAAGAACACAGCACCACATGCATGAAGTCTGAGAAACAAAGGTGTTGGTTCATAATCACTGCATTGAGACTGAAGTTTATTGAAGTTGCACAAGAAGCAGTTTTTTCTGCCCTCGCTGTGTCTGTTCTTATATTGTTAAATAAATGACTTTAATGCTGTTAAATGCTGTTTAATACTTTAGTTTAAAACTCTTAAAGATGAAATGATACATTATGTGTGATGATTGGCTCTCACCTCTCCATTCCAGGTGACAGCTCCTCCCCAAAAGAGCTTTCACTGCTGCCTATTAAGAAAAATAACAATAAGAATCTTCAAGTATGTGAGAAAGGCTGATTAGATTCATGAGAAGTATTCTAAACAGAATGACCCTAAATGTCATGGTCCTCACCAGGATGATGTATCATACAGTGTAAACATACCTAACGACAGGCCGTTGGACACAGACGTGCTGTGTGGATCGTTTCTGACAGGACTCTGAGACTCTAAGAAGCTGTCGTCCAGCAGGTGTCGTGCTTTCTCTATGGGAAACGTGGCGCTCCTACTCTCTGACATGCCGTACTGACACATCATACTGTGGAAACACATCAGCCAGAGACAACAACAGAACCATACAGGTGGCGCCTATAGATGTTACAGTGCACTTCATAGACACAGTGGTGCCCAGTACAACAAGCAAGAAGTGCAGGTGCTCAGACAGGTTCTAAGCCTTTGAACTCTTTCCGCACACAAATATTCACACATCAGGAATCATGGCTTCAGGAAACGTAGCGTGAAGTTGTAGGTGACCAGAGCTTCAAGTACATTTTTACTCAACTCGGTATTCTAGTACAATTTTGACAATTTATCTGTCACTCAGGGACAGTCTGTACACGCCCACATCATCCTAAACAGAGATCAACAGTTATTATTATTATTATTATGATTACTATTATTATTATTATTGGCCAACTATTATTGGCTAACTCATTAACATCTCGTTGTCCACTGGTTTCATCACCAAGTCTGCAGCTGCTGAAAAACAACCAGCTGGTGAACACTGGGAAATTTACAGAAATGTTGATTAATCTCCCTGAAAGGATTTTACAGACAAAATGTGTCATCACGTTATAAAATATTATCCATTAATGGTGATGAAACAACAAAACAGTTAAATAACTAGTCAGATTTTGCTCCACCTGGAACAGCTACGCCATTAAAACATGCCAAAATAGTAAAAAATATATAAAAATATAACAGTGACAGAGTTCTCTCTGCAGAAGCAGATATTTATATTTTTGATAGTACACATAATAATAACAATTTAATAATCATAATGATGAGAACAGTTTATGTAATGTTTTCACTGTAGGACTTAACAGTGTTTTTACACTATACATCCAAATAGCGCAAATACAGCCACTGCTGCTGATGTGACACTGGCTTTATGTGCTGTAGCTGTTAGCTGCCTATACCAATGGTACGGAGCTCAACAAGCTTCAGACATGCTGTTACACTCTGTCACTATTTTTCAGGCACCTAGCTGCAGTCTTATTCTGCTTTGTAATGCAACAGTTTTAAGAACTTGTCAAGGTGTGCACACTTATACAATGTAGAAATGTTGGGGAGGCGCAGTAAACACTGTTATGAAGGTATTTTCTCTAGTACACTCTGTTCTGTGACAAACTGAAACTAAGCCTGACATTTAAAAATGGAATTTCAACTAACAATACTGTTTTTTTAACAACTAAAAGCACTGGGAGTTGATTTTGACAGATTTCATTTGTGCTGTATTTAACCTTGTTGTACTCACTTATTTCCCAGACTATGGCTCTTCCTGTGGTGGGAGGGGGGAGGGGTGGGAATGTGAACCCCCACAGAGGCATCGGGGCAGGTAGGCCGTCGGTTATACCTCATAGAGGCAGATACCTCAGACAGACCTGAAACAGTGAACACATCATCACCGCTAAGTGCTACAACATCCAGAGGTCAATGAAGGTGGTGGGTGAAGGCTTCTATTTGGTGTCAGGTGTGTGGTTGTTAGAGTAAGAATCAGTCAATGTTTGTGTTGTTGCTCTGATACAACTGATGGCCTTCAGGCCTTTCAAATGACCAATGTGGAGCATTTTGTGGCATCTAGTGGTGAGGTTGCAGATTGCAATCAAATGAATACCCCTCCCCTCACCCCTCCCTTTCACATGGTGGCCCTCAGGTAAAAACATGAAAGGCCCTCTTTGGAGTCAGTGTTTGGTTTGTGCTTTCTGGGCTACTATAGAAACATGGTGGTGCAACAGGTGGGCACCATGGAAGACGACCCACTGCCTATGCAGATATGAAGGGCTCATTCAAAGCTAACACTAACACAACTATTTTTACATAATTATGAATATTATATTCCATTTCTGCCAATAGAGCCCCTAAATCCTACACACTGGTCCTTTAATGTATGTGCTCATCCTTTCTGGATGTTTTCTGTACCTTTTTTTCCCTCGTTTCTGACTTTATTGTTAATTTCAGGTTACATTTCTTCTCTGAGCAGTTTTCTCCTCCTGTCCAAACACCATCGTCCAGATGAGAGAGGAGTTGATGCATACGCTGCCGATCATTCGAGTCTCCTTCAGTTCTCACCATGAACAATTAACACTGTAAGTTTTAGAGAGGAGCTTTTTTCAGATCCCTGTTTCCCCTGTATCTTGTCTCTTAGACGACATTTGGTCAGTCCTACATTATTGATAGAGGTTGTTGGGTGTGTCTGCAGTCTGAAAGAAATATCTGAGGACACTAAACAGGACTTAATCTACTGTATATCTACAGTTCATAGTCAATCGAAGAAACAAAAAATTATTTTGAGACGGATTAATGTTCTAACAACCTTTCTAAGCTTTGCTATACAAACAATATTTTGGATAAATATGTTATTTGCAAATTAGGTGAATAAATAATGAATTAAAATTATAAGCACAATAAATACAAATTGTAATTTAAATTAAACACAGCTTTCCTTTGGAAACTCGCTGTGAAAGAACAATATGCACTAAAATAATCAGACAAAAGTCAGAAAACTCAGTTTTGACACATGGTCCCTCTACAAGTCAGGCCTTCAATACAATGAAATAATACAAGATCCACAGTGGTTGATATCGTACTTAAATGCTTAAGTAATCCTGCTACACAGGAGAGTGGGGAATTCTGGGGGCTATGATCGTGCCTGTTGTTGTGTTTGAGATTCCTTATCATGGGGAAATATAATACATTTTAAATCACCCCCTCATTAAAGATGATTTCTATCAAATCCACTAGATGGAGCCAGTGACGCAAAGAATTAGGCTGAACATGAAAACCATTATTGGATCAGGAACCAGTGCCTTCATTTGATGTAGTGACTCCAGCAGCCATTGTGTAAATGTGTAGGTCTGCCTATATAATCCTGTCATTAGCCTGACCACAGCTCCGCCTTCCGACAGGACTGTGTTAGATTGGTTAGTTGATGCCGTGTTGCAGTTCGTGGAACCTTTGAGTCACTCTGGTTCCTCCCACTGGAGACCTACTGGGGCCATTTAATCAAATATACGTGACCAGTTCAGCCCCAGCAGGGCAGTCTGTCTTCAACATGTTCAGACTGGAACACATGGGCTTTGTATGAGGTGTGCTGTGGTGCTAAGTGCTGGTGAAAAGTAGAAGCTGCTGCCGAGGACACACAGACAGCTGCATGTGATTGTGCTGATACATTTCCACTGATGATGTACTGTGGAATTTGTTCAAATTAGACTCATTCTTACCAACAAGAGGATTTTTTTACTCATCTCAAATTTTCTAATCATCAGTAACAATGTGGTAAAATTAGAATTAAAGGAGTCCATGTAATGTGGCAGGATAATGTGATCCCTGAGGGATAGAGGCTGCCTCATCCTACCTTGATTACTCTTCCCTTAGTCTGTAGAATGGTCCTGGTCTGGGCCCTGCAGCTTGTGTCTAGAGACCTGCACACTCAGCAGGATGCATGAAAACTCACTTCAACTACACAGAAGTTATTCTTCCTGTTCACACAGTGATGAGTTCACCAAAACCATTATCAACCATTTTTTTATTATTATTATTTTTTTGGCCTTTATGCCTTTATTATTGATAGGGCAGTCGAGAGAGACAGGAAATGGGGACAATGTGTGCTCGGTCTCTTCACTTTTTCCTCCAAAGACATCGAATGGATGTGAAAGTAAATAATCCACCTCGTTCATGCCAACACCCACCATGAATCTGTTCGGTTTATCGACAATCATTTTCTCATCTGAATTGTAAAAGATACTCAGCCCATTTATACCAGTCGTCCCTGCATGCTAGGGTTCACTGAATGGTTTGAATCATATGATATCACCTCTTCAGTCACCACATCTTAACCAGCTGGATAATTATGTTCAGTGCTCTCCAGCACCATCATCATCATCAAAACATCACATATGGGAATTATTAGAAGAAATGCTGTCATCTCTCCACAGGACAAGTAGCACTGACTCTGCTCTAGAGGCTCAACAACACCTTACTAACAGTTGGGTTTTACTTTCACGTGTCTTCCATCTGTATTTTCAGTAACAATTGTGTTAGTTTTTGGTTAATTCATGCTGATATAATTATTTTCATTCTGCCAAAAATGAGGCTGGTTGATGGCAGGTTCCACACAGGCCAGCTGTGGTCTCACAACAGGAACTTTACATGTCCAAAAAACCCACAATATTCCAGTTGATTGATGTTACTTATCAGCTCCTCCCTAAGGACATGTGCTCTCATGCTTACTCAGCTACTTGAACCGCTGCTAAGACATTACCAAACAGCTTGAATGAATTAGCCAGACTGTGAGCTGACACAGTCACGAGTTTCCCGAAATAGATGATTTATGATGGACCCTCATTTGAATGAGCTAATATTGTCAGGATGGTCACATACAGTACTGCGGTCTGAGGGGTTTCCTCCCTGTTCATACAGACAGCTGGAGTATGTGAACTGGTGTCACGTGTGATCCCTCCTTTTTGTTCTTGCACGTGTTCCTCTCAGTCCACCATCTTGCCATCATCTTGCTGTAACATGGAGAGAGTGAGTAAACCAGATTTCTCTGTTTGGCAGCATGTGAGGTGTATGAGGCTTGTTTATGCTGGATGAGCCAACAAGGCAGTGGACACAGCCAGACCAGCCCTTTTCTGCCATGTTATATAACTGCAAATGATCATCTGACCAGCATGAGCATGAGAATACCACAGCAGTCATTAAAGGTCCTGAGATGCTCCTGATCCATGACAGTCACATATCACTCAGACCAGGACACCTTCATTCAGAACAGCAGCTTCCTGTCTGATATCTACACACTGAGTGGTGAATAAAACTTTCTATCAGTTATGTTCATGTCTGCAGAGGGTAAACTACAGTTTCAGTCCACTGGGTAAAAACTAGTGTTTCTTTATAGGAAAACAAGGCAACATGTGTATGTTTGGGGACATTACAGTTCTGTCCATCCATACACAACCAAAGCCCAGTGGTGTCTCACAGACTAGTGCTTTGTTATTATGTTTGAGGGAACTATAACATTACATAAGAGCAAATGTTTGGAAGCCACCGTCACTAACGTTATCCTCCGTTATCTTTCTAATCTGTGACAACACTGACTGAGGATGTAAGGACCATGATAAGTCGGTTGTACTTGTTGGTTTTGTCTGAATATGTCGAAATGTAAGAGTAGACCTGCGAGGTCCTGTGGTGTTGTGTGTCTCACACACGTGTCTTGAAGTCAGAGTGGACTGATACATTTAATACAACAGAAGCAAATCTGTTCTGTGAGACCAACGAGTGACTGATATCACTGATGAAACTGTTTCTAAACAGACTCTGAGCCTGATGAGACAAAAGCTTAACTGAAACTGAACCATCTGATTGGTGGTACCTGCAGGAGGCTGAAGTCAGGGCTGGGAGGAAGCTCTGCAGCCACACACCGCCACCACTGTACTGTATCTCTCTGCACTGTATTTATACATATTCTATATATCTGCATAAAAAGTGTGTAAGCACGCTGAGAGAGACGGAACATGAAGAAAAGGCAAGGCTTTCAAGAACAGGGGTCTGTTGGTGAGTGCTTAAACTTTCCAAAAGTTCCTCTGGTGATTTAGTATCAGGCTTCCATAAAGTTGTTGACGCATGAGACAGATTTAAAAAAGTCAAGTTTCAAATTGAAGCAGCGTGTCTCTGACTCCGAAGCCAAAATAACTCTTCTCTATAACATGTCACACCTTCTGATTATTTAATATGACCGTAGCGTAATGGAAAAAATGTATAACCAGACAACCTGGTGTGTCATAATGACGATGAAAACAAGTCTTTCTCTATATAAATATCTTAATGATAACAAATAACTGAACATTTTTTTGTCATGGTGATGGAAACCAAACGTCCCCCTGAGGCTTCACGATGTTTCCAGCCAAACTTTTCCATGTAGCCGCTCAGACACATGCTTCCTTCCTACACTGGTGTCCTGTGTGTTATTATTATAGCGACTGCAGCACGTTACAGTCTTGGCACAGAAAACGCTTTTGTAATTACTGCGCACTGAAATTGAAACCTTTCCTCCGTCACTGTACAATCCCCTCCGGTCAGTCCAGTGACAAGCACATAATGACTCTATAAAGAAAAATACGACTAAATCCTCTGAATGGTAATTACACTAAATTGTGAGATAAGTGAGAGAGAAAGGGGTAGTTACTATGGTAACCGTTGCAAACAAATCCCAGCATGTGGCTGGCCAGACTGTGAGACATGAGTCTATGGAAAAAGACGGCTGTGCTCAGGACGCCGCTGTGGGTCGGCTGACATGTTGCTGCTGTTAGCTGCAGCTATTAGCTACATCGTTAACTGGCTCAGGGAAGGTTTTAGTCAGCTGCAGGCTGTACGTGACTTACAGCAAAGAACTAACTGGTCTAACTGGATGTGAAGAAATGAGCTCATTCATCTGAAAACAAAGCAGATTCAGTCAGTCCGTGATCACTGTATTAATTACACTGAACAGTGAGGCCACAGTGTCGCACACCTCTGAAAGGTCTACTCCTCAGCTGTGTGCCTTTCATCAGACAAATCCTTAGAAATCAAACTACATAAGAACAGAACTCATAACGAACATAATCACACACAGAGCCGTCAACAGCTTATGAAGAGCAACCAGCTGCTTCAGGTGCATGACTGTACACAACCTGAGGAGGTTTACATCTGGACTGTTCATCTGCAGTGTTTTTTTTTTGTTTGTCATCATGTGGACGAGAAGCACAGGCAGCTGACACGTTTCTCTCCGTGGAGGACAACAAGGTACAGAACTACACAGCATTCACCAAAAAATAAAGGACGACCTCCATCATCATTTAAAACTTTCTACCGGATAATATCAGGATCCAGTTCTAATAATTATGTGAAAGCTCATAATTACAAAAAATACACTCTATGGTTTGAGGCAGTGACAGGTATTTAATGTCACTGAGTAATGTAGATAGCATCACTACAGAGCGCTGCAGGAATGAGTCCTAATACCCAGACATTAGTTAGCATTTCCCTGGTCCTGTAGTCTCTGGGTGTTTGAATGTGTTTCTGGTTGATGACTGAAATCAGGTCTGTGTTTAACAGCAGCTCAAGACATTTTCAGGTTTGATTCTCTGACATCAGATCCGTCAGTAAATCCCTCAGTCCTGATTTCTTAAAGCTTCTCCGTCTGTTAAAAAGGACTGGTTGCTAACAAGTGTCTAAATGAGACGACAGAGGTTGTCGGGGATGTTAAACGTCATCAGTCCAACATGAAAACTGATCTCCTCACCAGTCCACCTTTACAGCCTCGTTTTGTTTCTACTCGCTCTTACAAACTGTTACTAACTTTGTCGGAGAAAAGGCTGAAGTTTAGTGGTGGTGATGGTGAAGTCATGTGACTGTAGTGTAGTTGAGTTATAGCCTAACATGAGCTTTTTACTGCTGCTGATTGTATTTAGGCTTCAAACATCATGAAGGGGAGTCATTAGTGAAGATGATCCTGCTGAACAAAACCAGTCAGGATCAGAAACTGTTGCTGAGTTTGTAAGAGTAGAATGGGGGGCAGAGCCTTCAGCTATCAGGCTCCTCTCCTGTGGAACCAGCTCCCAGTGTGGGTTCAGGAGGCAGACCCCCTCTCTACCTTTAAGATCAGGCTTAAAACTGTCCTGTTTAGTAAAGCTTATAGTTAGGGCTGGCTCGGGTATGTCCTGAACCATCCCTTAGTTATGCTGCTATAGAGCTAGACTGCTGGGGGATTCCCATGATGCACTGGGCGCTCTCTCTCTATTTCTGTCTCTCTCCCCCTCTCTCTCTCGATAACTTCATGCCATTAACTTTGTATTTTTTCTCTCCCGTAGTTTGTGCTTCTCCTCTCTCTCCCTCTCTCTGTCCTCATTCTGCAGGTCTCTCTGCCTCTGGAGCAGCAGGATCCAGATCCACCACTACTCATCATTACTATTAACCACTGTTACCTGTCATTATTATTGATAACACCATTACCGACACAGCTGGTCCTGGTCTCTCTCTCTCTCTCTTCTCTCCCCTCTCCTCCCCCTCCCCCTCTTTCTATCTTCTCCTAAACCCAACCGGTCGAGGCAGACGGCCGCCCACCCTGAGCCCGGTTCTGTTGGAGGTTTCTTCCTGTTAAAAGGGAGTTTTTCCTCCCCCCTGTCGCCAAGCGTTTGCTCTTTGTGGGAACTGTTGGGTTTATTCTGTAACAAAGTAAGGTCTTGACCTGACCCTGTAAAGTGCCTTGAGATAATGTATATTATGATTTGGCGCTATACAAATAAAATTGAATTGAATTGAATTGAATTGAATTGAATTGAATTGATTTTCTCTAATCATCCAAAACACAACAGATGGTTGTTGGAGAGTTTATATATCAGACAGTAATAGAGACAATGCCATCGGTGTTTCAATTATTATGGGATTTGTCAGGTAGAGTAAATCATGCATTGAAGTATGAAAATGCTGGTACCACATTAGGGCGGGCCATACTCAATTTTTTTTTTTAAATCAATTAAGAGGGGTGTTCAAATCATGTATTTTGGTGCGAGACCCTAACCTACATCAATTTGCAGTTGATTATTTTTAAATTTTGGGTTATTTTGCTATTCTTCTGGAATGATTTGAATTGTATTTGTGATACCATCTAGCTCAGAAATGGTAAGAAAATTACTATTTTGAGGAGGTTTATCAAGTGAAACATTAAATTTTATATGATTAGAGGATATTCTGGAGTGAAAGTCTTCTACCTCATAAGAGCCACCTGACAGTTAAGGCTCCCACTTAGTCAGGTGGACTGTGCACGTACTGCGCAGACTCCACACGCACTGTCCGTGCAAGTTTGAGGTTTCATAGTCGAGCATACGGTGTCACATTAAAAACAGGTCGATGTGAAGGTTTCTCACCAAATAGTCTATTGCGTGACACTGAGTACACATATGTGGAGTCCGCGCGGTCGTAAAAATTGAGCTTTGCGCAGACGGGTCCGGGTTTCATATTGTGTTGAGTTGTGCAGTAGTGAAATGGCTCATGTTAAGACAAGGACGAAATCAAGCTCACATTTGAGTATTCTTGTTGGCAACGGCCAGGAGCTGTTGGTGTCTGAACTGCCAACTGTGAGGGATATCCTGATGTATGGCATCTACTTGAGGGAACAAAGTGAAGATGACTGGAGGAACTACCCAGTGGATCAACTGGTGGGTGACATCTATGATGGAGTGCTTCCTGCAAGGATGGCTCTGTTGGAGATAGGACCAGTGAACCACAGCCGTTGGCTCACCACAGCGAACAGACTTCTCAGGCTCTGGGTGTCAAAGCACGGACTTAAAGGAAAGAACCTGAAGAATCTGCGATTCATTGTGGAATTTATCATTGGAGTGTACTATCCATGTTGGTTCAATGTGAAGGTCAATCACTCCTGGATCGAAGGGCCTAGGCACATCCTGTTTCAGCTGGACTGCCTCAAGTCCCAGAGGAAGGAGGTGCTGGACATTGTGATGCCAACTGTGAAAAGATCTGCTTGGTATGCCCACAGCGAAGCCCTCATCCAGACACTGTTGTGCTCTGAGGATCAGAAGGAGAAGATTGAGGGGGTGGAGAGAATCCTGGCTATCAGGGGAGACGGGGACCCAGACACTCAGTTGGGGGACTCCTCTGTCAGGACCAGAAGGACACCGGACATCAACTGTGATGCTTCCACCATTGGTGACTTGATCAGCTGGTCAGAGGGTGTATCAGAACCACCTCTCACTTGCTCCCTAAGCACTTCAGAGGTGAAGAACTTCATCAACATCCCCATGAAGGTGCCCAACTGGCCTTGCCACACACAGAGCATTGAGAGGGTTGTGAAAATGGTGACTGAGGCTTCTGCCAAATACTTCTCGCAGGGAAAGAGGGATGGAGGGATCAGGGCCCAAGAAACCAGCAGGAGACTGATGTCCAAAAATGAATCAAAGCAGGACTTGTGCAACCTGACAATGTTCATGCATTAACCTGTTAATAAATATGGAAATCTGAATTGGATTTGTCCATTAATTTCCCAAACATCTTCTTATATCTTACAAAGGGTTTCGAAAGGGTAGAATAAGTTATTTAAATACAAAATTGATGTAGGTTAGAGTCATCCAATTAAAAAAATAAACTCATATTTGAATTCCTCATTAAAAAATACATCATTTAGACACCCCTCATGTTAGGATTTCCTTTAAATTCAAGTTTTCACATGAGTATGGCCCGCCCTTGTACCACATTAAATATGCCAAAATGTGGTAACATGGCTTTCTGTCAGCTCCAGCCAGCCTGACCTTTCTCCTCTGTCCTGTCTCATCAACACAGAAGTGCTGCTCACTGGAGACTGTTGCCTATGAAAACATGAAATCTACAACAAAGTGTGGGGCAAGTCAAGGGGTCTAAATACTTGTTGTTGGACCTTCACAAAGTCCACTCTGACTGGACAGTGGCGTCACCACTTTAAGACATCATGCTCATGATCAAATGTCCTCACTGATTTTATTGTATTGTATATTGCTCTCACTAAGGCAGCCACAGAACACTGTGCTGTCTTTGATGTGGCTCTGGGTTCATCCCTCTTTATTACCCTGACCTATATCCAGCTCTTGGACTGCTCCTGCAGTATTACATCATCTCAGCCTGCACCAAACAACCCTCCAAATCCCGCCACAACACAAGAGAGGAAAATAAGGGAAGTGGACTGGCCCACTGCAACATGTCCTTATTTCACTCAGAACTTTTCACGCCACTGAGCACGTGATGCTGGTCAGCGAATCATCATGACTGGAGTCATTAAGTGAGATACACACATGGGGACAATGTTGAAGAAAGAAGTGAGGGCAGTGAGATATGAGACGTGATCATAACTTTCACTCATATGAAGATGAAATGCTGCTCCATCTCCTCCATCTCATCTGTTCAATCTGTGCATAGAATTTAACTGTTTTGAACTTATTTTTTGGGTTGGGTCCATGTGAGCCTAAAATCCTGTTGTCATCATGAGGTCACTGCAGTTTCAGTGGGTAACAACAGATTAAATGCATTAATTAATTGTATAGATTAAACAAACAAGGCACACCCCATTAATATGTTCTTGTGCTAAGCTAATCACCTGGTAACTGCAGCTATATAATTAGTGCACAGACACGAGAGTCAGGGGTTTGTCATTTTGACAGATCAGAGCAGAGTTAGATGGCAGGTTCTGTGGCGTCACACTCATGCAGGCAGACACACAATCCTTTTCCATTTTGTGCACAAAGTACATCATGGAGGTGACTAAATTCCCCTCAGAGCAACGCGTCTTTCTATCCAGCACGTTATGGACAGAAGGCTTGGAGAGACTTGTCAACTTCTGATCACTTCCCTGGAGAAATATTGCCCAACTTCAAAGGTATGGCTGAAGTGGTGCTGATAATTCCAGTCTCCCGTGGCAGCAGAGTGCGAGTTCAGCCTTCAGAACAAAATTACAGCCATGAGAAGTCATCTGTCTGAGGATGACAATCAGCTCTGCAGCAGTCTGCCTTGATGCCTGCACCCAGCTTCAATCATGGAGGAAGGTCTGAGTTCAGGCTACAACTGAGTTCAATTTCATTTCTTCTCGATGGATTTGTTCATATTTTAATTGTAATTTTCTAATTCTGTAAAATTGCATTGTTCATATTTGCCTGTACAGGCTCAACAGTTGTGGTGTTTTAGCATCGTATGCTGTCACTGCAGGAAAAACATATACTTCACCTGCTTTGTGTGGTGTTTACATAAGAAATCACTACGGTCGGTGACTCTGTTAGTCCCTTCCCTCAATGGCCTCATAAATGTATAATCTGACTTGTTTTTGAAAATTAAATGCAATTAAATAGGCAATGTCTCATTATTGTTAAAAAGGAAAAGTAAAATGCGAGTAATATTAGATTAGATATTGTGCCCTTATTGAAATATTGTACATTCTTTTTTGTTACTTTCTGTATCGTATTGTACATATTGTAAGTTATGCTGCTGCTGCAATGCAACAATTTCCCAGTTTGGGATCATTAAAGTACTTTGACTGATTGATTGATTGATTGATTATGACAGATTTTTTACAACCCCAACTGACAATGAGAAAGTCTAACACAACCTCTGATGGAAGTGATATAATCTGCTATATTTCTCCAACTGCTCCTTTAAATCCACTTTTTCTGACTCAGGAAACATGATGTGCTCCTAAAGCTTCCACGTTGACTGACATATCCATGTCATATCCATGGGAAAACATCTGACTGAGTGTCATAGTGAATAATGTGAAATGAATAAAGTGAAAACAAAGCTGCTCTTCAGTCTGATTATCAGGTTGTGATTGTATACCATTAGCACCAAGATCCTTTGCCTCTAATAAGATCAACTCACTGTATCATAAAGTCATTCAAACTGCAGTTGTTTTCCCTCCTCTGCCAACATCTCCTTTTTTCTTTTCTAGAACTACACTTGTGATCATGTGAAGCCACATAAAGAGTTACCGCCCCTTCAGTGATTGTGATGATGGTGGAAACAGTTCATGTTGTTCCTCTGACATGTTAAAAGAAAACCTAACAATGTTATTAAAATGTAGGAGAAAGCCCTGACTCCCTGAGACTCGGCCACGTGTGTCTTACCTGCCAGGTCTTCTTTAGAGGAGGCGATGCGAGGGGAACTGTTGCCGGGTTCAATCTTCAGAGACAACCTGCAACACAAATGGTTCCATCAGACAAGCAAGCCCAAGCACTGCTCCCTGATCAGCTGATGGTTACTACTGTGAAGAAACACACTCACCGCTGTTATATGAGTTAATTAGCCAGAAAATTATGTGCTAAGTTACAAGCCTTTTTACTGCAGCTTCAATTTATTCACCCAAAGATAATTAAAGAAAAATCTGTACCAGGCTCCAGTGCATCTCACTTAGTCATGACTTGGATTTATAAGATTCACAGCTATAAAGTGCTGCATGCGAATAGAAAGATGAGATTCACTGGTTTAACTCTGGCTTCAAGCCAGTCAGAGAGTACAGCCTCTAACAGCCCGTCCACACAGGAAGTGTTTCAGCTGCTCGTGTTTCAATCATGATGCACATGTTATTGTGACCTGAAGCATATTATGGTACTGAGTCCTCACATAATAATGTAGTATTAACTACTGAGTACTCAGGTAATAACACAGTAATGACTATATATATATATATATATTCATTTTATATATACGCTTTATTAGGTACACCTTGCTCAGAACGGGTTGGACCCCTTTTGCCTTCAGAACTGCCTCAAGTCTTCATGGCATAGATTCAACAAGGTGCTGGAAACATTCCTCAGAGATTTTGGTCCATGTTGACGTGACAGCATCACACAGTTGCTACAGATCTGTCAGCTGCACATCCATGATGTGAATCTCTCGTTCCAACACATCCCAAAGGTTCTCTGTTGGACTGAGATCTGGTGGCTGTAGAGGCCATTTGAGTACAGTGAACTCATGTCATGTTCAAGAAACCAGTTTGAGATGATCTGAGCTTTGTGACATGGTGCGTTATCCTGCTGGAAGCAGCATCAGAAGATGGTTCACTGTGGTCATAAAGGGATGGACATGGTCAGCAACAATACTCAGGTAGGCTGTGGCGTTTAAACGATGCTCAGTTGGTACTAAGGGGCCCAAAGTGTGCAAGAAAATGTCCCCAACACCATTACACCACCACCACCAGCCTGAACAGTTGATACAAGGCAGGATGGATCCATGCATTCATGTTGTTGACCTCTGACCCTTTCATCTGAATGTTGGAGACCAAGACTCATCAGACCAGGCAACGTTTTTCCAGTCTTCTATTGTCCAGTTTTGTTGAGCCTGTGTGAACTGTAGCCTCAGTTTCCTGTTCTTAGCTGACCGGAGTGGTACCTGGTGTGGTCTTCTGCTGCTGTAGCTCATCTGCTTCATGGTTCGACGTGTTGTGCGTTCAGAGATGCTCCTCTGCAGACCTTGGTTGTAAGCAGTGGTTATTTGAGTTACTGTTGCCTTCCTATCAGCTTGAAGCAGTCTGGCCATTCTCCTCTGACCTCTGGCATCAACAAAGCATTTTCTCCTAGAGAACTGCTGCTCACTGGATATTTCCTCTTTTTCAGACCATTCTCTGTAAACACTAGAGATGGTTGTGCAGGAAAATCCCAGTAGATCAGCAGTTTGTGAAATACTCAGACCAGCCCGTCTGGCACCAACAACCATGCTACGTTCAAAGTCACTTAAATCACCTTTCTTCCTCATTCTGATGCTGGGTTTGAACTTCAGCAGGTCGTCTTGACCATGTCTACATGACTAAATGCTTTGAGTTGCTGCCATGTGATGTGATATCTGATTAGATATTTGTGTTCACGAGCAGTTGAACACGTGCACCAGATAAAATGGCCAGTGATATATAAATATATATAAAAGTGAAAATGAACAGAGGCAGTGTGGTCTATATACAGGGAACAGTCCAAATAAATGTTATTCTTTGGGAAATGGGATTCTGCCCCTCATCACCACATTAGGAAAGTATTTCTTGAAACATTGGGTGGAAGGAACTGTGGGTAAAATAGTCATTAATTATTGAGAGTGGCTTTGGTTGTGTTTATGAATGACTGTTTAAATGACTGTGCTAGCTCCAAAGAAAAACACAAGGGGAGTGCCACACAAAATTCAAACATGAGCTGTCATGTGTAATGTCCACATTACATCATACAATCAGTCTGGTTTCATCTGCGCATCTGTTTTCTCTCTCGTCACCGCTGTCATTAGTAATGCTCTGTGACCATCTCAACATCTCAGCCCCGGGAACAGGCTCAACAGCTTCCAACAGAGCTGCACGATACACAGACTTTACTCATTTACAACTCAACTGATTCATGTTAGAAACCTTCACTGGCACTTTGCACTTTAACTGCTGTGTTAGTGAGTTATTGTTCCTGTGGACCACAGTTTACATGTATTATTACATTGCATTTGCAGTAGGTATGAGAGATGGTGTGTTCATTTTGTTTATGAAAACTGAGTTGAAATATATTTGTGAACAACCACAATAAGCACAATAATTGTGCCTGAATCTCCATATAGTATCGCTGGTGAAAAGGAGGCGAGGGTAAGTTAGGACAGCCTCAGACAGTGATGGGTAAAGTACATGATGGAAGATCCTCAAGGTGCACCGCACAGAAACTGAGGTAATGTTACTTATGTTTAATGACGTTAAGTTACTTTTTAACTGATATTAACATAAGTTAAAACATTATTAGCCTCTCACAGCAATTTAAATCCGTTCCGTTCCTTAATTCCGTTCAAACAGGAACGGAGCCAGAGCAGTCCCCTGTGGAGCCCCAGTGCTGCTCAGCACTTGCTGGGAGTTTAGTCAAAGTGAAAAGCCAACAGCCTGGCCAGCTAAACTGAATAACCTCTTGCATCGTGTTAGACATGCTATCCACGCTAAAGCATGCACAAATTAATCACTGCACATTTGATAGTGTGGTCTTATTGATGCCAGTTATTAGTGTACACAAAAACAATGCTATGTAAATAGTCATGTAAACCATTACAAATCCACACAGTTATATAACACAGTTGAACACAGTGTGGTACAGCACTACTGAATTAAATCCAATCAGAAACTGCTCAGGTTTGATGCGATGACTGACACAGAAGCGCCACGGACGCATTCACTACCAACCAAGCTGGTTGCTGCTGATGTGGAGAAAGAATCTGCTTTCACGACAGTATTGAACAAAGTGGGCGGGGTATTTTCTCTTTGCACTTCCTGTTGGTTTGCATTACATCACAGGTTTCATTGTTCTGATTGGTAGGTTTGCGATAACACCCTTTGATAAGAAGTTCCGGACCTATTCGCAAATGCAAATTGACCATACACAAAGCAGATGCAGTCTCTGCAACACTGCACTGGATGGATAAAATCTTATTTTAAACCTAAAAATTAAAACGTTTCTGAAGTTTGAATCAAACACTCATTCTTGGTTTTGACTAAAATGTCAATGGTTTTGTTCACCAATGACAAGACTAAAAACTCAAAATATTTTTGGTGTCTTTGTCAAGCAGATTATTATCATTATTATTATTATTTAAAAGCATACCTACACTGCAGAACAGCTGATTGAGTCCTAAAGGGCCATAAAGCTCAAGCAGTGAAAATATTCAAGATATAATGTGCACTGAAACTGGCGCATACACTTATTGGCTTTTTAGGTATCTACAGTATGTTTTTCCTGCTGTCCTCATCCACTGAAGCACATCACTTAGCTTTTGTGCCAGTGCTCCTGGCTGCTTCTCCCAACCTGGGAGGGCGCTGACCCAGACCTACTGCAGGTTACACACTGACTATGGATGAGTGACTCATACAGCCCAAAAACAAATAACCCAAACTATCACTTTAATTGTCATTATTCTCCAGGGATGGATAGATCTCCACTAGTGCCAAGCCCATGTCTAAAAGAGCTAAAGCTATTTCAGAAACCTGCAGTGAACTTGGCTTAGTTGATGCCTGGTGCACTTTATAGCCTAATGATGAGGAATTCACATATCACTTGACTGCACATAAAACAAGTAGTAGAATGGACTTTGTTCTGATTCCTAAAATACCATAAAGTGCTGTAGTGTTGGGGATGTCATTATATCAGATCATGTTCCCATTTTTATAGGTCTAAGCAGATTGAACCTTGGAGATACAGCCCTTTTCTAAATCACCACCCTAATTTTGAAAAATTTCTACCAGAACAACTGAATTATTTCTTTAAAGAAAATAAGAGCCCAGGGGTCAGATGCACACAACTTTGTGTAGATTCATGACTAAAACTATGTGTAAGCACAAAACCAGAAATAGGGGTACACATTCTTTTGGTCAGAGTTATAAAGGCTTGTGTAGCATGATTCCATTCTATAAATCTCACTCATTGAGAAATTGGGAGGATGTGCACAAGCCTCATTTCCACTCCCACAGTCATTCATAAATGGATGAAGACACTCCCTTAATCCATCAGTCTGCAGACAACAACACTGACAGTGCCACAAGTTATCAGGCACAGAAAAGAATGAAAAGAGAAACACAATTTGACTGATTGGTTGGTCAGATTACAAACATGTACAAGTATTAAAATAGTATTGAAACAGTTTATACAATGACTCATAATAAATAATGAGGATATAATATTAAACAATGCTAAAGGAAACATTGATCAGACAAACACAATTATTTCCGCTTATGAATTGTCAAATTGTTTTTACTGTGTAAACAGAAAATAATGATTATAATGAATGAAGCTCTTTGAAGTTGGCTATTTGTTTAATGTTAGATTCCATGTCTCTTTATTTTGCATTTTCACTTCATTGTAAATAACTTGGCTTGACAGGGGCTTAAAAAGAGAAGTAGGAAGGAGCAATAAATATTGGAGCCGGAACTTTATATCAAATATAACTCTTCCCCATCTGATGAATTCAGAAATTACATGCAGATGATCAGAGACCTTACAAAGATAGCTGAAAAATCCAGTTCTTTATGGGGGAAAGTCTGGTTAACAAACCTAACTGCTATTTGGCTAATGTCTATGTGACGAAGAGCGCTTCATCACCTGACGTTGTAAATATGGCACCATGCACTTTTGACTGTTAGGGGTATGGAAACACATGCACTTCAATAATTGCACAAGCACTTTAATAGGAGCAACAGCACTTTATTGAAGATTTGCACAATACATTTGATAACACTGCATTTTGCACATTTGTATGGCTAGACTTTGCACTATTGATGATTGGAATATTTGTCTCCATGGTTATTGTCCTTTTTAATTGTGATTGGATGGCGGGTGCTGTGTAGGCCACGCAGCTCCACCTGAAAGAGAGGGACATGGGAGTAAATGTGCAGCCATGTTTTCAGGAATAAAACAATGAGCTTAGAGTTAAGCCAAAAGAATGTAATGGTTGATGTAATGTGTAGTATGTGCGATAAGTGTATGAAGGTGCAATGAGGGAGCATAAAGTGTGTTAACTACTCACCAGTCTCTTTGTCTTCAGGGTGTTCGGGCGAAAGGCTTCCCCAGACAACCGACCCCATGTTTTATAGCTCCGGGGTAAACCAAGAGTAAATTGGTGTGGGGTGGTTTAGAGATGTGTATTTTATTGTAGTAGATGTAATGTGGGGTTTTGTTTCGTTTGGTAGCGAGGAGGTGAATGTGTGTATGGGGGTGTGAGGATATGTATGTGTGTGTGTGTGTGTGTGTGTGGTTGTAAGAAAAACTACACAGTATAAAAAGGCGCCATTTTAACAACTTGTGTGTTGCTGGTCTGATGCTGGGTGATGCTTGCTCCTGAAGAGGGATGAATAAAAGGCCTCATCTGTTACACATGCCAAACCTGCCTGTGAGTCATTTTATTGCTGTATCGTCCAACCGTAATTGTGGTCCATCTTACAGTCTATTTCACATACCACAGATTCAAAGGCCACACATAATAATAAAGACATCAATAATACAGTTGTATGAAAAAGTTTGGGCACCCCTCTAAGATTTCATGATAAGAGATGTAAAAAGTTTGGGCACCCCTTAGGAAAATCATTGCATCAGTTTGTCACTTGCTGAGCTTTTGAAGCAGCAACTTTATTTTAACATATGTTATACCTTATGGAAGCAGAAACATCTCAGTAGTGAAATCATTCTCATTGGTCCAACAGAAACATTTTTATGTGTATTTAAACAAAAATAGGCATGTGCATAAATTTGGGTACCCCAAAGAAATAATTCCATTAATATTTAGTAGAGCCTACTTTTGCTGCAGGAACAGCCTGTAGACGCCTCCTATAGCTACAGACAAGTCCCTGAGGTCTGGCAGGTGGTAGTTTGGCCCATTCCTCCATACAAAACGCCTCCAGTTCAGTCAGGTTTCTTGGTTTCTGTGCGTAAACAGCCTGCTTCAAATCAATCCATACATTTTCAATGATGTTAAGGTCTGGGGACTGGGATGGCCATTCCAGAAGATTGTACTTGTTCTTCTGCATGAATTCCTTGGTGGATTTTGAACAGTGCTTAGGATCATTGTCCTGCTGAAAGATCCAACCCCGGCGTAGCTTCAACTTTGTGACAGATTCTTGAACATTCTTGTCAAGAATCTGCTGATACTGAGAGGAATTCATGTGGCCCTCAACTTTAACAAGGTTTCCAGTCCCTGTGCTAGCCACACAGCCCCATAACCTGATGGACCCTCCACCAAATTTCACAGTAGGCAATAAGTTCTTCTCATGGAATTCAGTGTGTTTTTTTCGCCATGCATACCTCCTCTTGTTCTGACCAAATAACTCTATCTTAGTCTCATCTGACCACGGTAATTCTTTCCAAAATGCTTCTGGCTTGTCCAGATGTGCTTTTGCATACCTCATGCGACTCGTCTTGTGACGAACACTCAGGAAAGGCTTTTTGCGCATCAGCCTTCCAAAGAGCTTTTCCTGGTGCAAAGTACGCTGGATTGTGGAACGATGAACAACTACACCATCAGTAGCCAGATGTTCTTGTAGTTCTCTGGAGGTGGTCTGTGGCTTGTCTGTGACCATTCTAACCATCCTTCGCCTGTGCCTTTCCAGTATTTTTTTTGGCCTACCACATCTTTCCTTCACAAGGACTGTTCTTGTGGCCTTCCATTTCTGCACCACATTTCTGACTGTGGAGACAGACAGTCCAAACCTTCTTGATAATTTCTTGTACCCTTCTCCTAATTCATGATAATGAATTATCTTAGTTTTCTGGTCAGTGGAGAGTTGTTTCGATGCCCCCATGTTGCCACACTCTAAAAAAGGACAAGCACAACCAGCAATTGCCTCTGTTAAATAGCCTTTTTCATGATTGGTTCCACCTGTCTTTGTAATTGAAGGTCTCACAAGCTAGTCAAAGCAATTCTGTGCTGCAACCTGTCAGCTATAAATCCCTACAGGTTTTGAAATCAATGTGATTAGAAGGGTGCCCAAACTTTTGCACATACCATTTTTTACATTTTAATTTATCATAATAAAACTATGTAATGCTACTCTGAGAATTTTGGTCTGGAAAACACTTAAATGTCTACATCTCTGTAGGAAATCAAATCTTGTTGCTGTGATCTTCTTTTATAAAGTTAGAGCAAATTATCATGAAATCTTAGAGGGGTGCCCAAACTTTTTCATACAACTGTAGTTTACATTCATTACCTAACAGCTATGTAAAACCTTGTAGCATCAAGGTAGTCGGCTCTGGTAAAGTTAAAGGCAAGTGGGAATCTGATCTATCAGAACCAGTAGCCTGGAATACCTTGTGCAGCCATCCCTCTGGTGTCCAAGCATCTAATTCAGCCTGGGAGGGGCAATTTAAGATTTTACACAAGCTTTATACCTCTACTGAGGCCAGACATAGAATGAATCCAGAGCTATCAGATCTTTGTACTAAATGTCAATATGCCATTGGTTCATTTTTTCATTGTTTGTGGAGCTGCCCTCATGTCTGGTAGTATTAGATTACAATTGTTCAACAACTTAACAAAATGTATCCTAGTCATGCAAAGTGGCTGTGTACTGTAACAAGTATCACTTCTTTCGTAGCCTTTTCCACAGCCCTGATGGATAAACCCTTTTTATTCTGCTGGACCTGGGACCCCTTCTCTGAATACCTGAGAGCCACTAAATCTCAAAGGATATAGCCATGACTTATAGAACTGGCTCTTTTTTATTTCAGCTGTTTTGTCTCCCTTATTTTAGTTTGTATGTCTGTATTTTGTGTTAGTTTGCTGTGTCTGGACATTGCATTTTGTATTTCTGCTTTGTAAAAAAGGTTTAAAAAATACATTTAAAAAAAAGAATTCATGTTGCACTATCAGTATTTTTTGACATTAAGGTTAAAAATGCCTCAACAACATTGTTGTGACACATATTGGTGGGGAGGGTCAGCTGTCTGGAGAGGTGTGAGAGGTCACAGTTGTCCCTGTTTAATCTGAGGGGGGCTCACAATGTCAGACTTTGAAAACTCACTGTGTCAGGCTTTGGTTTAATGTGATCTCCAGACCACAGCACAGCACTGAACTGTTCACAATAAGTAGTATCAGCACCAATCTTAGGTGTTTAGTTCTTTATGGATTTAAAACTGATGCGAGATAAGAATACAAATTAATGCCACATTCATGTGGCTTGTAAATAATCCTATTGATGCAGGCCTATTGTTTTCCATTTCATCATCTCTAAGAATGGAAACTGGTGGAGCAGATAATAATTTACTGCCTCTCAGCAGTGCCTCTATCATGCTGGACGTAGCCAGCTGACCCTGGAGTGACTCTGGATTTAACACATTATTGACTTACAGAGCAGACAGCAGGCTCAGAGGACGCCTACACATATGCTCTGCAGAAAAGCTCCTCTCACATTTCAACTTCAATTCAAATGCACAGGTCTGGAAAGTGTATTTCCTCTCTGACTGACGTCAGTGTTTATGTGCAGGTTAATGGTGATCTCTGAAAGGTCATTCTGCAGCTTCCCATGGGATGTTTGTCTTTCTC
The DNA here is from genome assembly GCF_046630095.1 of Trachinotus anak. Taxonomy (NCBI): domain Eukaryota; kingdom Metazoa; phylum Chordata; class Actinopteri; order Carangiformes; family Carangidae; genus Trachinotus; species Trachinotus anak. Next base: position 22,888,701 of record NW_027273879.1, on the reverse strand, counting down.
CACTCGCACACTTTAGACTGCTGCAGCAAACATTTAGACAGGCATTACAGCTAGGTGAGTTGTTAAACGGACTGTATCATTGTTGATGACTGTGAGGAAATTCTTCAGAAAAGTTAAATGGTATTAGAATGATGGTTGTTTAGCTTATCGTTTTGGTTCTACAGCCTGCAAACTACAGTCCCTGACAAAAGTCTTGTCGCTTGGGTACAAGCTGACCTTAAGTGCCCCTCAAATATATGTCTAATCAATTTTTTTTTTACAAGAAATGGCTAATTTCAATCCCAACAGCTTTTGAAATAATGTTTTGGTGCCAAACGAAACCGCTGAAAAGCATTCTAACGTTCACAGCTTGGTAAAGCCCACTGAGTCAGTTTTTGCAAAGACAAAAGTCTTGTCGCCTTGTCATATGATGCACCCAATCCTAGATTACAGCCTCACCTGTGATCAATAATTGATCAATCAATTAGTGGGTGTGTATAAAAAGAACCCCAGCACACCAGACCTTCACATCAACTGCAACTTGACCTCTGACAACATGCCTAAGATTCACCCTGAGACAAAAGCGTTGATTATCAAGAGGCTGAAGACCAGATCCACTCCTGAGGTGGCTGACACCTTCAACGTGTCTCAGCGTCAAGTACAAAGAATAAGAAAAAGATCTGAAGAGACTGGAGATGTTTTGGACAAGCCCAGGTCCGGCAGACCCCGCAAGACAACTGCTCGGGAGGACCGTTTGTTGGCTTGAAAATCCAAGGCCAGCCCCTTGTCCACTGCAGCAGAGCTCCACCAGGCCTGGTCACCTCAAGTCCCCGTGTCAACCAGAACAGTTTATAGAATTCTGTCTCGAAATGGCCTCCATGGTCAAATCAGTGCCCAGAAACCAGCACTAAACAAAAGGCAATTAAAAAAACGTGTGGCATTTGCCAAGGCCCACAGCCTGCTAAAAGGATGGACGCTGGAAAAGTGGCAGGAGGTGGATTTCTCAGATTGATTGAATTACATCACAGCCGCCGCAAATATTGCAGGAGACCTACTGGAGCCCGCATGGATCCGAGATTCACCCAGAAAACAGTTAAGTTTGGTGGCGGAAAAATCATGGTCTGGGGTTACATCCAGTATGGGGGTGTGCGAGAGATTTGCAGGGTGGAAGGCAATATCAATAGCCTAAAATATCAAGAAGTATTAGCTACCTCTTACATTCCCGACCATAAAAGGGGTCAAATTTTGCTGCAGGATGGTGCTCCATCGCATACTTCCATCTCTACATCAAAGTTCCTCAAGGTGAAGAAGATCAAGGTGCTCCAGGACTGGCCAGCCCAGTCACCAGACATGAACATCATTGAGCATGTCTGGGGTAGAATGAAAGAGGAAGCATGGAAGACGAAACCAAAGAATCCTGATGAACTCTGGGAGGCATGTAAGACTGCTTTCTTTGCTATTCCTGATGACTTCATCAATAAATTGTATGAATCATTGTCAAACCGCATGGATGCAGTCCTTCAAACTCATGGAAGTCATACAAGATATTAAATATGTATCTCACAGCACCACAGCATTCACTGATGTTATGCAACATATTTTTGTATTTGAAGTAAATTATTTGTTCAATTTTCACATTACTCTCTGTAGGCGACAAAACTTTTGTCTTGCCAAAATCTGACATTTCTGTGTTCATGAAATGATCAATCTTTCTTCAGTGAAGCAAATTTATTTTAGCATATTAAACATAATTTGGGAGGGTTTTAGCTTTCATATGAGCCATTTCTAAAACCAATGGATTAATTAAAAGTCAGGTTATAAGCTGTTGTTTCAACAAAATGGATAAGTGACAAGACTTTTGTCAGGGACTGTACTTCAATCAACCCACAGCCCCAGCAGACAGCTGTTTTTAGGTACACAAGGCTAGCATTAGTTGGAGAACAAAGTGGAACGTTTAGCAGCCAAAGAGACAGATATTTTTCTCGAGGGTTGGTGGAGACCATATTGGACAGATTCATCAAGATGACCCCAACGGCATAATTATGCTGCTCTCTGTCTGCTGGATGTATTGATTGGAGGTCAAAACATCTATTAATGCAACTTTAAAATATCACTGTTGAGTAAAATAATTACTTCCTTTCATATTTTGCATTTTATTGTAGTTTCACCAGCATAAGTAATAAAATCACAATGAACTCGATGAAAACAGCTCGAACATACTGAGGAGAGCTTAGGACAATTAGCTGGTTGTTTGGAGAAGTCTGTGTTAGGATGGCCAATGTCATCATCAGCTTTTCTCTACTGTCTCACTGTGTCATTTCTGCAGATGTTTTCTGAACCGCTGTGTTTGAGGCCAAAACCTATTGTAAAATGTCTCTAGGAAATCAGGATGAGAACTCTGCTGTCACAGTGTCCTGAAAGAGTCTCATCAGGTTCTTACAGTATATTGTACTGTTTCATATAGCACAGCCTCACACAGTGGTCTCCAACCTGAGTTCTGGGACCATCAAGGGGTCAACAATTGAAACTAAGGGCCAAAATCCTGTTTATTCTTAACTGTACAATGTTTCTCAATTGTTTGCTTTCTTCTTGTGAAATACTGGATAGTAACAGAGCCTCAGCTCAGTACAACAACCATCAGATGAGATCTGATAAGGTCACATCAACACCATGTTCTCAGGAAATTAGATATGTTCATGATCATTTAATTAAAATTTTATTTAATTAAAATATTAAACTCATTCATAAAGACCAAATAACCAGGTGCCTAAGAACCTTTCAGGTGTTTCTACGGGGGACTGCAAAGTGCCCTCAGTCCTCATGAATCTGGTGCTTGTCATTTTACATTGTACAATTTTGATTGATTTTGGAAAATGGTCTGTCTCTTGTTTTCACATTTTCCCATTCACTTGAATGAGACTGAGTGGTCTCAGTCTTTTGGGCCCCACTGTGTGGACTTCCTTGTATTTTATGGTTGAGTTTTATGTATTTTATCTGGGGAAAGACACAGCAAATATCTTAGACTATACAAGTTGTGGTGTGTAGCACTGATTCATGTTATATACAACCCTGTTTCAAAAAAAGTTGGGACACTGTGTAAAATTTAATTTAATTTAATTTAATTTAATATCAAGTAAACTCACATTTAACTGAAAATAGAACAAAGACAACATATCAGATACTGAAATTGTATTGTTTTATGGAAAATATTTGATCAATTTGAATTTGATGGGGCAACAAAAGACTGGAAAAGTTGTTGTCCAGCAACTGTTCTCCTCAGCTCCAAAATGTTTACAGAGTGTTGTTAAAAGAAGAGGTGATGAACACAGTGGTAAATATGACCCTGTCCCAACTTTTTGAAATGTGTTGCTGGCATCAAAACAATACAATTTCACATTTCAACATTTGATATGTTGTCTTTGTTCTATTTTCAGTTAAATATGGGTTTACATGATTTGCAAATCATCACATTCTGTTTTTATTTACATTTTACACAGTCTCCCAACTTTTTCAGAAACAGGGTTGTATTAGTTCTTAAGAATAAGAATCGGACAATAAGACAGAGGCTGTAGCAGTGAGTTACATCTTCCAACACAGATCAAACCTTTCAATAAAGTTATAATTACATTTATTATCCAAATGAAGATCTCTTAATTATGACTCATTTATAAGCCTGATGTTTCATTTGAGTACACTCCCCATCTAAAACTGTAGTCTGACTAAAGTAAACCTATGAAATAAACAGACCAGAGCCCCGAAATGACATCCCGCCCCCAAAAATCAAGTGCTAAATAAAAACAAAGTGTCACAAGCCCTGGCAGAGAGCCAACCCTATTCCTGAGGGGAGGATCTGAGACTCTGCCTGGTGCCTGAGAAAGTCATCAGTGCCTGCTGGATGAATGAACTCCCTGTGGAGAAAGATAAAATCCGTTGCCTGTCGTTTTACATCCTGTTTCCTGTGCACTGACCCCCGTCAATTTCACACCCACTTCCATGTTTCCATGTGCTAGAAAAAAGCTTGTGTCATGACCAAAGTGAATGTCTTCTGGTCCTTAGAGAGCTAAAAGAAAACCTTGAGGAGTGTCCACAATGGAAAGGAGCCATGCTCCAGGGAGCTTGAATAACCACGGAAAATTCCCTAATTGTAAATGTTGACTGCTGTCCCTGCAGTGCCAGTCATTAAGACAAAACTTACTTGAAGTTGTCGTCCTCCACAAACTTTTGGAGTTCCTCTATGTACCGAACTGACAACAGATACTTCTGGACATGTGGCAGGGTCACAAGATGATCTGAAGACAGAAAGGTTTGAGGGAGTCACTTAAGATAAAACACCTCACACTCTACTCTGTGTACAGTTTTGCTTTCAATGATTTTGGCTAAAGGAAACAGAAATTAAACAAAATATAAATCTATACTTTAAGATGCTGACTCACTGATTATTGCTTAGACTGTCCACCTACATTAAAGACAGGTAGCAGACAACGGATATACAAATGCAAATAATATACAAATATGTGATTTTTTCATACATTCTTGGAAACTGCATCGTATCAAGAGCCAAACATATCATTAATCTATATGGTTAAAACCATTCCAGTCTCATGTATAGTGTAACACATAAACAGTATAATGCTCTCTTGTGGGAAACTGTTGCTGTTAAGTCTACTAAAGACATAACCTGAAAAGAACATGTACAACTAAAGTTAATCAAAACCAGTTGTTTTTTCAGCTTCATTCTTGATTAAATATAACATTTAGTGTGCTGAGTATCAACACACTAGATATATTCTAGACCAACTTACGTCTCATTATCATGTTATCTTTGTACTAACAAGTTAACTGAGTACTACTCATACATCCTGGTCAAAGCTCTTACTGCAGTTCCATCTCCTCCAGGGGAGCATGTGCACAGTGCTCAGGGTCTTCTTCCATACCTCCCAGCACAACAGATTTCACAACTTCTTTTGCCTACTCTGTCTAGTTCAATGACATCTTTATGCCCTTGTGATTCACTCTCAAAATCACAGGACTTAATTATATTTCTGCATTGTCCCAGGGCTGTAGTCAGCAAAGAACTGCAGCTGGGTGTCATCAGGGAGAGTGGGGTTAGCTTCCCTCGTGCCCTCCAGGACACCCTGCCAGTTGGTATAGCATAGAAGCCTGAAAAACATGGTCCGCGATCTTCAGTTGTTGTTAGAAAAAAACAGATGTGCTCTATTGCCGGAGTTCTTGAGTGCTGGGATCCAGTTAGCATCATCTGGAGGTAGCCTCTCAGATTGTTTCCCACAGCGCCTGTTGCTAAGTTTCTCCTGAATCTGTCCTCCAAGTTCATCCATTTTCTCCCATAGGTTAGTCACGTACGCAAGACAAGAGCTAGTATCTTTCCAGTTCTTGCACAAGCTAATCTGAATGTTTTCTATTGTTGAAGATATAGCTAACATTCTTAGCATGAATGTCCGCTTGCTGCTTTAAAGGCCGAAGAATGTTGCCATTCTCTGCGATGTGCTTCTCTATGGGGTTGAGAGGTTTTCCAGTGTGTCCTTTAGTATGTGGGATATCGTTCGTTTTTTTGCAGGGATTTCATCTCCGTTTCCATTGTTTGCTTGACTGACATAGATACTTTATCGGATGAATGTTTTTAGCTCGCTATCCTGGTATTTTTTAATTGAAGATGGATGTTTTTTTTTGAGGTCATGTCTTTAGTTAAGTCTTCTTTGAAATCAAGTTTCTGTTAAATTGTTTATGAGTCTATGAATAGCAGAACCAAGGAGACAAGATTTGATTGTGCTCAGCTGGCCACAGTCTACCAATCAGTACATTTTAACATAATCATATGAATAAAGTCTAACACCTCCAACTCACTGTGTGAATACATCAGGGGAGGTTGAGTGACAAATTAATTGCAGTGGAGTCTAGAAACACAGTTAAGGTACTCTCAGTCTCTGATGAGACAAGGAAAGGCTGATTCATACCTTACTCATCCTTGCATCAGTGGATGCAAAGGTGTTGAACTCCTGGTCCTATTCTCGTATCTCATTATGAGGTTGCACATTGCATTTTCTCTTGATGGCTTCCTCTTGTTCTATTCTTCTACTTCTTGATTTTCATACCAGTCGGTGAACAACTTTGTAGTGCATTATCGCCACCAACTGGAATGGAGTGTGAGTCAGGAAATGCTCAGGTATCCAATGCTAGACTGAAGCGGACCGCAGCTATAGCATGAATGGAAGAGGAAGAGGCATGTTGACCCAGATGCTAGATGGCGTGCCAAGCCCCTGATGGTCAGTCACATGAGTTTCCTGACATAAGGTCTCAAGGATAGGTGGAAGGATGGCATCATTCGAGGTGAAGACTGTCGTGATAGTCTTCAAAATAGATCTAGTCTGGTACCCTGTTATATTAGACAAGGGTTAGCCCACAAAATTGCCAGTCTTGTGGTTTGCCTAAGGTTTTGTTTAGAGTCAAATTCCCAGCCTCAATTATTGTTTTAGCCCACTACTATAGGAGCAATTGAAAAAAAAAGAGAAATTAATAATGGTGAACAATAAATGTTCTGGGTAGTGGTGGCTGGGGGGAGGGTGTTTGGAAAAACAATTTTGTCCTATACCAGAAAATTTATTTTAATTGGTAAAGAACCAACCAGCTCATTACATAGTCTACTTTTTCCACTGGATAATGTAGATGTTATCATTTGTTTCCTACCATAGTTACATGACATCTGCAGGTCGGAGATGACCCTCAGAAGGTTGTTCATCTGATTGGTCCGTTGCTCTGTCTCTATGATACTGTCTGATGCAGGATAGGCTGAGTCAATGTAGATCATGTCCAACAGGTAGATACCTGGATGAGACGACACAAGACCGTAAATCAATTAGTGAAACCCAACAATGAAAAGTTTACTAAAAGCTTACTTATGGACTTCAGTTCATAGCCTCCACCTAGGTAGACAGCCAAACAGATAGATGCACACACAACAATGAGATATTTATATTTGCCAAATGATGACATTCTTTTCCGCATCATTCTGTAAAATCTCCAGCATATTACTGTTTCAACCAGGAATGTTTCCAGTTGTGTAACAAACAAATCTTCAGGCTGCCCAGCTCTAACAGGTGATTAGGCTAATATTTCAACAAATTGCAGCTTTCCAGGCCAAACAGATTCTCAGTGTTGCTCCAGAACTGTAGTCAAGTCTGAAAACCTCCAGAAACAAGATTTTTTGGGTCAATGGAAGGAGACTGAACTCGTCCTCGTGCTTTAAGACACAAACCCAAGCTACATGTAAATTAGGGTTGTGTCTATGCCAGTGCAGAGGGTGGTGTTAATACACCTGAAGCAGTTTGGAAACTGCCAAAAACAATACATGTTGTTATAACAATGCCCTCAGCGATGTCAAGTTAAGTTAATGGCTAAAGTTAATGGCCCAAATTTCAGCACCACTATCTGACTAATTGGGCTCATATTTCTTGAGAAGCCTTGCACACTATTTCCACTGATTGGGCAGAGTTTCAATTCATGTTTCTAGCTTGTTCCAGATCACGTCAGAAAAATGATAAAAATAATGATAAATATAGCTGCAAGCAGCAATTTTGGATTCAAGCCTTGTGCTCAACAGATTGAAGACGCTCAATCAGCCAAACTTAAACCTGCAAGTCTTCACAAAGCTAAACAAAGTCACTGTAGATAGTTTAATTCTGTTTAAAGGAGTGATACCAATCAATTCAATAAGTATGCACCAATGTTCCACCATCTGTTGACCCCCCCCCCCCAATCAAAAAGGCATCTTGAATTATGAGCAAATATATGATAGGCCCACTTGCACCCATCAATATGGCGCTTCAGATTCTGGTTAATACTTGCCCACAGAGCATGCTTAGCTAAACTGGCTTAAATCTGTCCACTTACCCTATGGTTTGGGCTCAAAATGCTTCAGTAGAGCTATACCCAGTACTGACCTAATATTAATAATTAGAGATAAGAGTTGTTACACACAATTATAGAGCCTGCAATGCAATATGCCGTAAAATCTACATTGTATACACACTTGACAGAATATAGCGTATTCAAATTAATATATTACATAATAGAGATCAACAAGGGACACTGGAAATTGATAATTATGGCACATTTTATTTAAAAAAAATAATATTATGTATTAAACATCTGATATGGCCTTTTTGCATTAGATTAGATTAGATTACTTTCAGTTCATGGCTTCCATATGTGAGTGAAGGGGTTCAACTGTTCAGTACGATGTTGCTATATATTGTATACATTCATATACCCAGTTCAGAAAGTTCTTAGGGGAAATATGTACAAGCTTGCAGCTTCCTACCTCTCTTGCACATTTTGTTTAATGTAAATGCAATAAATAGATAAATAGAATAATTAATGATAGGATCCGTCATCATATCAGGAGTGGTCTTATATCTGTTGTGGTGGTTAATGTTTGACTGGCTGCTTTATTTTCATTCTCCTGAACTTCTGATGGTATTATGGGAAAGTATAATTACTATGCACCAGATGAAAGTGTTTTCCACATTTTCTATCTATACCAGCACAATGCTGGCACTTTTCTTTACAAGTGACAAATCTTCTCTTTGACACTGGCCACATGTTGCTCACATTAATCTGCGCTGGCAGCATCTTTCCTTCAATTTATAAATAACACAACCCGCCATAAAACCAAGACGGAAGAAGAACTCCTAATTCTGGTTTCCTTGTGACTTTAATAACCATTTACAATAAATTGTGAAGTTATATAACGTAATAAGTTAAATATTCCTGGTGGCCAGGAAAGCCCACCAAAGTACAAATCAATCGATTTAACACACAGTTTGGCAATATATACACACTATACTATACACAATGTATCTAGAAATACGCAAATATAGAAAACACAGACCTAGTTTGCTTTACCATGCTAATCATTTTATTCTAAGCCATCAAATAATTGAAATCAAACTACAGTTAGAACTGGGACGATCTTATTCTTGGAAAACTGTATGTCATGCACAACATGTTAACAATGCTAATGATAGCTTGAAGTCAACTGTAAACTTTACGGTAATCTGATTACTTTTTTAGTAACAAGCATGGTGAGGGATTGTAATTTGAAATCTAATAAATACATGAATGCTACTAGCAATGCTGGGTTAGCTAGTGCTTGATTGAATTACTGAGGAGCACACATTTTTTATCTCCCCCTGTGATGCTAATCCTTGTGTTGAAGACACTGAAAGGTTGCAGGAGTCCATCTCACCATCACTACACTGTGCTTACACTCTGATGTGAGAGCTCCTGTAGCAGTGGTGTAATATGCAACCTGTAGTGTCTCATAACCCCTGACTGCTCTGCCTGACTAGGCTTTAAACATTATACTGGAAAATCACTGCAGCTGGAGTTCATTAGCAGACTGATTAGTAGACATGAATAGCTTCCATCTATTTTCCTTTTTGTACAGACTGTAAACATAAATCTCACAGTGAAAAATGGTACTATGGCACTATCAACAGCTTATTGGATATAAACTCCATTTCCTCAGGCACCTCTTTCCAGCTTAGGTCTCACCTTGACCTCTTTGTCTAGTCCTGTTGAAATCCAAGTATCTACTAACTGATGCATATGTTTTAGCTCTGGTTTCTGGTTGACTGTTGATCATTGAGCGTTTGAGCTCCTGTTGATCATAAAATCAGTAGATTCTCACACTGTCTGTTTTCCTGTGGGAATCTCCTCTAACTGTGTGCATGCAGTTTCATCAATGGAGAACAGATGTGAGGCTCCACAGAACCACATTTGCGGTTTATCATCTCCACATGGAACAAGCTATGTCACTACTACACACCAAGCAGCTGAGGCTTTTTAAGTGCCATAGGATGTACAGCAGTACATCCTGTGGCACATGATGTATTACATACAGGCTTCTCCAGGATTATTGAAACCAGAAAAAACAGACCAACATGGCTTCTAATGTAACATTTACCAATGTGCACAAGGCCGATGTAACTTGAAGTTAGTTTTACTGAAGATTTAACAGGAAGATTAACATCCATGTTTTGTCCTTTGACTACAAACCTTGGCTGGGATTTAGCACACGGTCCAGACTTTTTTTTGTTTACTGGAAACTGGAAACTTTTTGTAGATAAGTCTGCTGTGTGGCTGAGACATGATGTGGAAAATAGGGGCAGACGCAGTATTTTATAGGTCTTTGAAAAGACTAGAGGGCACAGGTGGACACATTGGGGAATGCGCATTCATAAAAGTTACAGGGCTCCAATAAACTGAGGAGCAGACACACCTGTGCAGACTGTTCCTTTGTGGCGAAACTTTGAAATACAAGGTTAAATAATATATTCATTAATGTTGTTAGTACAATTCATTGGAAGAGATTTACTGCCAGAGCTCAGTATCATTTCCACTGGCAGGAAAACTAAATATTTGAAAAACTGAAAACCTAGATTTACACTTATTTTTATTCTATTTATTTTTATCACTTATTCTCATCTGGAAAATCCCAGGAGCAGGTTTACATTGGAAATAGCAGGTTTCCTGAAAATATTAACATTAAAAATATTATCATGCTGTCGTTTTTCAAACGTAGAGACCATTTAACATGTTTTCTCTGTCAATTTCAGGCTTAGACATCATCATTACTCATCTTAGGATCCAATGTACTGTATGTGGTTATTTTCAGAATAAGATCAGCTTTTCAGGGGGTACTGAGAACTGTGTGATTGATATTGTAAAATACAATTTGAAAAAAGTTGCAATATTTTTCTTTATCTTTTGCCTTGGTAATGTTGCTATGATGGTTCTCGCTGACATATACATGGAGTGTATAGTTGCAGTGCAGTGATTCAGTAAGCAGTGTGGACTCCACTGTGTGCTCAAGTACATGAGCGTCAGTGGATTTCTTTTTTTATTTTAATTGTGTGAGGACGTCTTTTTGAAGATCATGGTTTACTGAACTGTGTTTAAACTGTGTCGTTTCAGGTTAGTCATTTTGGAAACTGTATGGAAACTTTCTTCAGACACTCAGCACATGTTGCAGTGTCTGTAATAATGAACTTTTATAGAGGGTATTTTGGAAAGTGATAACAGGGTCAAATTGAGTTTTTTTTTTTTTTTTTACAAGAGTCTGGACAGCCTATGGTCAAATCCTGATTCTATAACTGCAACGTCATTAGACAAACTCACTGAAGGCATAAATTAAAGACAAAGACTGAGCTGTGATTTCAGCTGTTTTTACTTATAAAATGATCACTCAGAGAGAAAGTTAGAGGAGACAGACTATCTTTTCTTTTTTAGGTGGTTTTTCAGACTTTTGCTTTTATTACAGTCATAGTAAGAGAGAGAGAGTGAGGGACAGGAAAGTTGGGGAGAGAGAGAGGGGATGACACGCAGCAAAGGCCACAGGTCAGATTCAAACCCGTGCCCCAAGACAGTATTACTTATTTTGTCTCTCACACAGCTTCTGTCTAGATCTGCAATAGTTTAGTCTCTATTTACCTCAACTCCAGAAAGTAACAGACCTTTATTAGAGGCAGGTCTCTATGTCTAACTATGTGTAGAACTAGTCACAGCTGTATTTTAGTATGAAGCCTTGTTTTCAGTCACTCCTGTTTACTGTGTTAAAGTTACTGACTTACATGTTAATACAAACTCAACACTTCCTGGAACCGTTTGAAGTGAGGCTCAGAGTACTGAAGCTCCTCCTCTTCCTGCAGTTCCTGAGTAGATGGGAAACCAGAGCGGCTCAGTAGACTGTCTGTAACAAGAGTAGCCCTAAGCCCACTGTCAGCATCCATACACTGTCCAGACCTGGACCAGGTTTATACCCAGACTGTTTGAAAAAAGTCTCTAAATCTAGAGACAATGAGCTGAGTTAGTAACACTGCAGCTGTAAACACATCCTGATAGAACCTGATGGAGCCAGAAGCTCCAACTTAGATAGATGAAAGCAAGTGAAAACTAACTATGCACACCACCACACAAACACCCATGTGGAGTTACACTGTCTCATGTTAAAACACTGGAATCAGTCTCAAGATAAAATCTGGTGCCATGAGCAGTGTTTTACTCTCTCTCTCTCTCTCTCTCTCTCTCTCACACACACACACACACACACACACACACACACACACACACACACACACACACACACACACAGGGGTCAGAGGTCATGGAGCAGAGGTCAGGCCTCCTGCACCAGGACACAAACACACAGCAGTTTACCTGTCTCTGCTCTGCTCAGATCAACCTTAAGGACTCAGTTGTCATTTTCTATATGTCTGTTTGTTGTCTGATGTTGTCTGATGGTGTCCATTTGCTGTGCTGACCATGTGCTACATCAGCTCAGTGTGTGGTCCAGCCACCTGCTCACAGGGGCCGGACAGAGCTGTGATCGCTGAGCTGGAGAGGGCCAGAGCCTTTTCAACTGGAGCACAGGGGACACTGGCCACAGCAGAGAGCCGAGGGATGGCCTTTCACAACTCTGCAGCAGAGACAGCCGGCCTGCAGCAGAGGCCATCAGTGTTTGTGTTGGCTCTGTTGTTGGATGTGTGATGCTGTTACATGTTTTCTCTTCAGGGTCAAAAGTTGCTGCTGCTGATTTATCTCTTCAGCTCAGCTCAGGGTGGAGACCAGAACACAACCTCAGAGTTACAGTCACAACAGCTCAGCACCTCTGCTTCAGTCTTAGAGATTGACCAGCTCATTTTAAAAGAGGCCCTTAACACAAAGAAAATACAACACATCAGCACAAACACACTCAGGTCCTGTTCAGTCCTGCGTTAACATCCATCTGTTTTTAGTCCAACTGTAACAGGTTCATTCATTCATACACAGGTTCATTATCAGTGTGTTTGTGAGAGGTACTTCTAAATGTCCAATAACTTTTATCAGTAATACAGGCTGTGGAAAACCCTGCTGAAAACAATCCAATCACATCTCAGTCTGCTCTCACCACATACAATGTCTCTGTGTCACTGTTTCAACATCTCTATTACAACATAGACTTTATATGTGTGTGTTTAATGCTGGGGTGTAGAACCTAATACATTAATAAACTACTGGACAATCTGAATTTCCCCTAGGGATTAATATAGTATTTCTTTTTATCTATCTATCTATCTATCTATCTATCTTCAAATATGAGTGAAATAAACACCATGACTGAGTGTTTCACCTGCAGTGAACCAATGACAGTCTCATAAAAAAAGATCCAGACAGCCAGGGATTCATACATCATAGAACCTAAGGAACCAATCATGTCAACTTGTGGGGACGGGGGCGGGGCTAAATACACCTGAAACCTTGTCAGTACAGAGAGCCAGAGTTATTAGCACAACCACTAACACTGTGTCAGCCACTGCCAGTTACAAGCTAACAAACAACATAAACAGATAAAAGATGCTAACCGCTCTGATCCGTCTGCTAGTCTCTGATTCTGGTCTCAACAGACTCCTCATCTGAGTCTGGGTCTGACTGAGGCTCCAACATGAAGCTGAGTCTCTGATGTTTCCTCCTCTGACATCTTCATCCTCTCTGCTCTACCTCTGCCAGCAGGTAGTGGGCGGGGCCAAGGCCTGAACAGCCCCTATCAAAATTTTTATTTTTATGGTGGGAAAACCATGTTAAATAAGATATGAATCATAGCCATTTCATTTACCATTTATTTCTGATTGTGTATCCTCCCCATTGCGCTCTTTTTAGGCTTCTAGGTATTAGGATTTATGTATCTATGAATTCTGTGGCTGTAACTGTATTTGTACATACAGTGAGTACCCTATTCGCAAGCTTCTGGAGCCTCGTTTTCACGCATTGTTATTATCATGCTTTCAGTGCTTTTACTTGCACTTTATTCTGATTTGTGTGAAATTAAATAAAATGAATGAATGTTAGCAGCAAAACCCTGCTTCACGGTAAACTTAAATTGACATTTACATAGTTCCTGTAGTCGCTGCCAGCTCCATAATTTTTGCCTGACCCAGTTTAAGGACATTTTCATTCAGCTGTTCACACACAACAATGTCCTGAGTCAGTGTGAGAAAAAAATCATCTCACCAATTTCATGTGGAAAGTTATGATTTCATCTTTAAACGTTTGACAAACAGAGGTTGAAGCAGCAGGGAGAGTCTTCATCACTAACGATCACACACTGAGTTTACAAGATGTGTGCAGACTGTGTCAGCGCCAACATGGAGAAGTTTAAAAGCTCAATTGATGAGTGTGAGATGGAAAACAGTGGAAATACTGGGCAGCACCTCAGGCAGTGCTTGGCAGCGGTTGACAGCTCAGCATTTTAGTTGGGTTTGTAATAATGAAAGAAACAAGCCTCAGAGTCTGAAGCCTCATGACTGTGATCGCAGTGTTCATCACACCTCATAATATCTTTGGACTTTTTTCTGTAGCTGTTGAGATATGTTGCCGACAGTGAAAATAATCTTATCAAAGGCATCAAGAAGACAAATGAGTCCAGATCCAGGAGAAGACAGTAATGTTTGAACCAGCAGGAACTACAACTCCTTTCTCCTCTCCAGGCTGAAAACCCTTCCAGCTACATTCTTCTCCATGCTACACCCAAACCCCTTCGAGATACTGGCTGTCCATGATATCAGCTGTGCTGGCAGCTCCAGCCTAAATATTACATCTGCATAACACAACACCAAATGCTTAACAAATATTTGCCGATTGTGTCATACTGACAGACGCAGTGCGGGGTGTAATGTGTTTCAGCTGTGCTCTGTCTCCCTGCTTCACTGAGGCTCAGAAGAACCTGGACACAGAGTGTCCAACAGCCCATCACACCAGTCAGACCCTCACTCTGCAAGATACAGTCATTACTGGACTACGAGCCGGGCCCCGAGGAGCCCTGACTTAACTTATTCACCCAAAGATGCTGAGTTTACTGTCATAGAAAACTGGGAAATTATCAAAGAGTCACATTTGAGAAGCTGGGATCAATAAAGGTTTGTAATTGATGCTAAATAAATATGATTATAATGTATGATTTGAATATTTGTTTATTTACAAGGCCTTTATTAGACAGCTGCTTTCATATCTTACTTCCATGTTAGTTTGGTCCATTGGACCACATGACACCAGGACTAATGACTGACCTACACTCCATGTCCATGGAGTTCAACTCAACTCAAACTCGACATCTTATTTATCAGTTTGTGTAAAAGCATTAGTGCAAACTCAAAACAAACACGTACAGCTTGTTTGGTGTAAAACAGTTTAAAATAGTGGTAGGTGAGTATTGTTGTGTAGTATGTGTGTAGTATCTGAAGCCATCTGTGGCCCTTTCATCTTAGTCCATCTGCTGTAGATGCTGCTTCACGGTTCCTGCTCCAGTCCAATCATTTTGCTGCTCCTTTGGATGATTTTTTTTTAATGGTGGACGTCACTCAGAGCACAAAACCATGGTTTGGTTCATAATGAGCTTGGAAGAGCTGCTTTTGGCCTCTTTGGACCAAGCACCTGGAACTCACTTCTTTTACCTTTTTTATTTTGTATCTACTCAACATCATTGTCAATTAATTTTTAGTTTAAATAAAAAAGATAAATATATAGAATTAAAATGATCAATAAATTATCAATTATCAAAATAGATTCCAATTAATTTTCTGCCATCAGTTTAGCTCTAGAGTACAGGTTGGTCACTGGGTGCTGGGGGAAACCATCACGTACAGTGGGGGTCAACTGTGATCAGATCTCACTTCCTCCTTACATATGCAAATACACAGGTATGTGGTGCTGTTTTTAGCCAATCCAACAGACGGGTCCATCGTCAACATGCTTCCATGTATGTGTGTGTATGTGTGTGAGTGAGAGAGAGAGTAAGTGAGCGAGAGAGAGCGAGGAGTATGGCGATGTTGAGTGAATCAATGCGCTGGTCTCAGCTCTACAGTGCAAAAAGGTTTTATCCATTAGAAAGAGTTTAATATTTGCAGTTCATTATGAAACTGTGACAGGACCAATCAGACATCAGGACGTCAGTAGAGGAGGCCCTCCTTCAGTGTGGCCAGGACGCATCTGCATTCACACTGCTGAAAGACTGCGGCCACATGTGGCCCCGACCACCTCTGAATGTGGTCTGAGTGATCGGCTCTCAGATGCGTCCTGAATGCATCTTGGGTGCGTTCACACCTGAACTTACAGCTGTCCAGGACGGATGTTAATACCAGGTCTGAACAGGGGCTTAGGCTGAGCTGTGCCCCCCCCCCCCCCCCCAAACATTTCATCTGAGCCTGTTCGTCATCAGGTGATGTTAACACAAGTCATTTACAAAGTTTAACTGTGACAGTAGGTTTCATAAAACCTATTTTATTTATGATTAGCTTTGATAAATAACATATCAGTAATTGAAGGGGGAGATCAGAACTGAAGTCATAACTTTATACGTGTCTGTGTAAACTGTGCTCTTTAACTTACTCATGGAGAGGTTCTGTTGTGGCTTTAATTTGAATGTTTTTCCTTTAACTTGTTGTTTTCTGTGTCCACCTCCTCCTGTGTTCATTGTCTGGACAGACAGGTGTTAATGTTCCCTGTCTGTGTCTCTGTGAGTCTTTTACCATGGTAACTGCTCATGCTCATGGCTCAGTGTCTGAGTTCACACCTGAACCAAAGTGAGTGTGAGACCTAATGCCTTCAGCTTTAAAACGACACTGACATTATGAGTGAAAACTTAATACCAATAGATGTAATGATACAGCACTTGAATGTAATGATTTTAATAACCAAAGTAATTTTTTTTTAGATATGTCCAAGTAAAATGGTAAACGTACTTCTGTAACACTTTTCTCATCTTATCAACCAATCAAAGCATTCACCACACACACACACACACACACACACACACACACACACACACACACTTTTTCTACATATATACCACTTGTTCTACCATTCACACACACTCACACACCAGTTATACATCAGGGGCAATTGGGGTTCAGTATCTTACCCCAGGACACTTTGACATGAGGAGTCAGGAACTAAACCACTGACCCGCTCTGCACAGCCACAGCCGCCCACAATGTACATATGTGGTTGTACATAGTACTGAGGTTTTTATCACTAAGTGGAAGCTACAGGAAATTACTCTGACTGTGAAGCTGGCGGCAGGTAAAATGCTGATGAAATATCTGTATGCGTTTCTCTAAGCTAAGTTCTGATGAAAGGAGACTTCTCTCCTCTCTCACTCTGTTTGCTTCTCCACTTACCCCGGGCACCAGCAGCTGTCATGCTGTAGGCACTGTGCTACATTTTTTGTTTGATTTTGTTTATTTAGCTAAATGACACAATCCATTTCCTGTTGAATGCCAACTTTTACTGCATGTTTCTCTGGGAGATTCAATATATTACATAACAGAATATTGTAGCTGGCTGCTGTTTTTCTGGCCTGTTGGTTGATCTTTGAGGTTTATGTTTGTGTTGTGTCTTAACTTTAGCGCTAAAAACATGAATCAATCTCTCTCTCTCTCTTCCTTGGTCACTTGCTGCTGAGCAGACATTTGTGCGTGTGAAGGAAACCTAAAGGCAGCCTAGAAGCAGTGAATAATCATGAATCTGTGCTGCTGTGATCTGGATCTGAATGGAGAGTGAGCTGCAGCAGCAGAGATGCTTCACAGCCCACTGCCTCTTCCTGACCACTCGCTGCCTGGCTCTGCTGTAGATCATTACCAGACCCATCAGAGCAGCAGGCTGCGTGCATGAACAGAGAGGACAGAGAATGGAGAGCAGTCACAGGCCAGGGCACGTTGTCTTTTATAAAGCACAGGAAGGGAACAGACGCGGGACTGCGTGATGTACAAAAGCCGCTGGAGGAGTCTGAAGAATTCCTGTTTGTCAAAACTCACATGCAGGAAGGATCACGACAAAGAGGACAAGAAAAGAAAAATCTTTTTTTTTGCTCTGCTGCATGTTGCAATTTCACCTGAAGGCACAAATGAGTATCATAATATTTCCTTTAGGGATTTGACTTGGCACTAATGCTTCTACAGTTCTCCTCCATCTGTCATGTTCTGATAAGAACACAGCTCATTCAGCCTACAACATTAAACCATCTTAACATTTCCCTGCTGAAGATTTTGGACCCAGAAAAAAAGTACCAGTCAGCACGAGCTTCTCCTCCCAGAGAGTCGAGTTTCACCAAATGTCTGACATGATAACCATCGTCCTCACCACTCTGACCTCTCTGAGACACGCGGCAGGATTTTATCTCTGGTACATCTCCAGCCTGAGCATCTTGTGCAATTAGAAACAAATACAATGAGTCACTGAATATTTGTGTTTGTTGAGTCGAGGTGTTATGCAACCAGTAATTACTATGACAACATAACAAACTGTATCCAAACTCTTCCACCTCTGCTTCTGGCAGACTGTCAGAATGGATGGTCTCTGCCTGGTTCACAGATACACATATCTGAGTCACCTCAGAGGCGGGAAATACAGTAAAATACCCAGTTCCAGCCGGAGGACTACATCTCTCTGTTCCTATTAAAGTCCAGGGGCCAGTTGCACAAAGCACCTTAAGTTAAGATTTTCCTTTAAGTCCAACTTAAGATTTCCTTAAAATAAAAACTGTTGCACAAATAACCCCTAAGTCTTCTCCTTAAGGTTTCCTTAAAATGGTCACTAAGTATTTAAGATATTAAATATATACTTATACTTGAGGAATCACTTAAATTCAGTTAAACCGTTGCACAGAAGACCAAACTAAGGAAAAAAACTTTAGGTACCTCTGACTGTATCTTAACTGTAACATGTCTATATTTATGGTGATTAAGGAAGAGGATTAACACACCCCAAGAAGATTTTTCCACATCCTGAAGAACCTGATGGACACCCTCAATGACGAGGAATTGATCTTGCTCTATAGATTTGATCGACAGGTCATTTATGATTTGTCTAACCGTCTAGAGCTGGATCGCTTCTTTTTCAGCCATATTTCCTATTTAGCTGATCAAACGTTACAACAGTTAGTGTAGCCTAATCTTAACAGGTACTAAGCTGTAAGTTAATTTTAAGTAAAGTTATTCTTATCTTTCTGTTAATGGTGAGCTCTGTACCTCTTGGATGGACCTCTTCACCTGACTTATTGAATTTATATTTGTCTCAATTTCCTTCCACATTTTTTGTTTTCTGTTGGATGTTATTTGAGGATCAAATTTACTTTCCACGATGAGTTTCCCTCCTCTGATAAATTTGGTTTTCTTGCCATTTTTTTCTTGAACTTTGTCACCACGGAAACTATAGAATTTTACTGCTGTAAAATCTCTTTTATTGCTGCAAATGCCTTAATGTCTTTTCTTAACTAAGGAAACTTTTTAAGTTATTCTGTGCCACAACCTTAAGTAACTCCCTAAGAAACTGAAATTCATTTCATCAGCACATACACAGCCCTGTCACATGTCCTCAGAGTCATAAGAGACGTGCAGAACAAGGAGTCCTGCAGCAGATGGTCTGGCCCCCACAGAGTCCTGATCTCAGCATCATGGAGTCAGTCTGGGATCACATGAAGAGACAGAGACACTGAGACAGAAGAACTGAGGCAGGTTCTCCAAGACACTGGAACAACCTACCTGACAAGAACCCGAAGAACTGAGAGCAGGTGAACTCAGGAGAACTGGAGCTGGTCTCAGGGCAAATGGGGGTCATACTTTTTCTCTTTACTGCACTTTGGATAATGTTCATTTTTATTCTATTTTTTTAAGCATCCTCACTTCACTTTTAGAGCCTAACACTTTTGCACAGAGCTGTAATTCTTTAGTGTTTGCATTTGCTGCAGCTGCTTATAAATCTGACTGATATTTGACATTCTGTGGTGATGTAAAGTCCAGATCTGTGCCTGCAGCCACACACACTGCTACAATTATTATCATTAGTCATATTATTATTATTATTACCTTCCCCAAGCCTGTGTCTGTTTATTTTTCAGCAGGATAACACAAAAAGTACTGAAGTAACAGCAGTAATATGAGCAGCTGTGCAGGTGAAATTATCTGATTAGCTTCTCTGTGTAAATACAGGTTCTGGCAGTTCCTATGGTCAATGGATCTGTTTTCCTCTTGCTTTAGCAGCAAACAGTAAAAAAAAAAACCAAAAAAAAAAAACCTCTCGCTTCCCTCAGTCAGAACAGACCACGATCCACATGCTCCAAACCTGTGACCTTCTTGCAGCTGCTGGTCAGCTTCCCTGGACTCCTCCACAGAAGGGGAGCAGTGGAAAAATAGGTCTGTGGGGGTGAAAGATGTGGGGGTGGGGGGGTGCGGGTGGGGGGGGTGCAGGGGACAAGGGCTTAGGTGGGGGACTGGGAGGCTCTGCCTCAATGATCTCCCTGTTGTCAAGGGGAGGGGAAAGGGGAGTTGCCACGGCTCACAGCTTAATTACCTCAAGCAACAATAAGTATCTCATTTGTGATGGCAGGAAGACAGAGGGAGGCTGAGTCTCTGGGAAGAGGAGAAGCAGAGTGTGTGAGGGGAAACAGTAAGATCGTTCAGCTCAGGACTCATCACTTCACAAAAGTGAAAAAAGACTAGTGCTGCAGATGAATGAAGTTTGATCCTGGTGCCTGATTGGACACTTAGAGAGCGTCTTCCTCTGAAGAGAAATCATCACAGCTGGAAGAGTTTCCATATGGTCTTCACAGAAAGTTGATTCTGACAGCAAGTTATGAAATAATATGAAAAAGTTCCAGTAACACAATAAAGGACAAACAGAGGGAATGTGGAATGACTCAGACTGGTGAGGACCTCGAGTCAAACCTGCCACAAGGGCAAGGGATATAAGGAAACAGACGAGAGGAGGTGAGTTTACAGTTTACTTCTCGGTGTCATGTTCAAGGAGCTTTCAGGATACTAGAATCTGACAGTTTGCCACATAAAGTATTTTGTATTCCAATCCTTTATTTAAGCCACATTTTGACTACTCTGAGCAAAATATTTAAAACTGATTTTTTATTCTAGTGCATCATTTCTCTGCATCACAGACTTAATATCACTGTGGGTTTTTGCTGCACAGCGTGACTTTGTTCTGCCTGACACACTGTTGTGTTGCTGAGTTTTAAAGTGTTAAACTTACAGTCACTATCCTCCCATTAGTGAATATTTGACTGGTCGAGTAAAGAGACTTCACATAAATACATAGTGGGTTTCTCTAGTGTTTTTGCACAGCTGGTTGTGACAGTGGTGTGGAACAGCTCAGCTGAAGAGGACGTTCCTTTCTAATTAATTCAGTATGAACCTGCACTGTAAAACTTCACCATCAATTTACTTAGATCAGCTTAACGTTTATTAGTAGGGTCAGGGTTAGGGTTAGGGTTACATGTAAGTCATCAACAACGAAGCCATGATGAAAATCCATCCACTCTGCTCTTGAAAGAAAAGATTTCATGTCAAAGGATCAGCACTGATCCTCTTTCAATTGATGCCACTTGCAACCCAGCTAAAACTATAGGTAGGTATTTGACACTGCTTTACTGATGAAAAAATCTTGCCTATACACACATACATATATATATACATATATATATATATATATATATATATATATATATATATATATATATATATACATATATATATATATACATATATATATATATCGCGGACATGAACATGTGATGCATTTAGCAGCTAAAGAGCCAGATATTTTCGGAGGGTTGGTGGAGACCAAACACAGGGAGGGAACACTGCACTTAGATTCATCAGGTGACACAGACATGTTTCTACATTAATGCTACTGTTCCTCTGCTGGTTGTGTAAATAGAAAACGGTTTGCAAACAAGTTCAAAGGAAATATATATAAGATAAGATATAAGATATATGTTTATATGTATGTAACTGACTGTACAGTGGGGTCCAAAACCATATTCACCTATATTATAAGCAAGCTGAATCTTTGAAAATGTTCCATGAATTTCAGAATCTTAGTATTTGCTTTGTCCCCCTTTTGCTTTACCGATGGACAAAACATGATGACTCATGTTCTCCCAGTGTGATCTGATAATGGTCCCAAGAGCTTCCTGTAATGTCACAAAATGCTCGTCTTCCTCAGTCTTCAGGTGCCCTTATAAATGCTCAGTGAGGGTGAGGTGAGGTGACTGTGAAGGAAAAGTCCATGACAGTCAGGAGTCCTTGTTCTTCTCTGGTCTTCAGGTGTTTGTGTCAATGTCCTGCTGCAGTATGAATGGAATCAGGTTGGTCCCCCCCACCATATTTCACTGTGGGTTTGATTAACCGTGGTATCTTTCTCTCTTGAGCTCTTCATTTAGCCAATTCTGTATCTGTGATGAAACAGCTTTTCTACCTCTCAGGGAACTGAGCTGGATGTATTGATCCTCTAATTGGTGTGGTCACTTTTGTTCTGACTGATCGCGCTTTGGATACAACCGATTCAGTTTCTGCAAAGCATTTTAGAGCTCATATACTGCCCCTTTAGTAAGCTTTAGTCCATGAGCCAACTGTGAGAAAGCCCCTCTGTGATTAAAATAACAATTTTGGCAAAGATCTGCTGGAAACTTGAGGCACAGCCTCATTTATAACAGGTGAAAACTGGCTGCAGTTTGAGTTACCCATTTAACCCTTTAAGCACCATAATAATAGATATATTTATTAAAACGCCTGGTCTTTTTTGTCTATTTTTGTCAATAATTGTGTCAAAAAATGTGTACATAACCCTTTTTCCAGGAGAAGTAGAACAAAATCTGTCAAGTATTTACCATTCGTATGTAATTAAATACCTAAAGCTGTGTGTTATGAGAAGAAAAGGACAAAAACGGAATTGAATTTTCTTCAACTTTCTTTTTATAAATTCTTGAAAAGTGCAGATTGAACATTTCTGAGATTGCAAAAATCTAATTCAGGAGGAGTTACGGTAATTTTAAATGCAGATGCGCCGCGGTGTCACTGGTGATCCCCATGGTTGTAAAAGGGTTAATTTAAAATAGACGATAAAGTAGGGTATGCATTGGGGCGTGGCTAACGTATGATTGACACATTTTGGCTTGTCAATCTAGAGCAGTACCTTTTAACTATTAACTATTAAAAGTACTTTAACACTTCGTAATAAAGTTTACCTCGACTTATGGAAAATGACTTCGGATTCAGCAGCACTGCATAGCCGAAAGATTGATGCCGTTGTCAGGTCAACAGTTTAGGTGGGCGGGCACAGTGACCTCGGCTCTCAGGTCAGCAACACCCCTCGCTCCTCCTCAGCTCCACCCTCTTCTCCAAATATGGTTTCTTCTGGTTTCAAAAAAATCAAGATGGCGGCGGCCAAATTGCAAACTCGAGGCTTCAAAACGGCAATTCCAATGGGTGACGTCACGGTGGGTTGCCACTTGGATACATCTCAGTGAAATCTGAGCTTTTGTTCACAGAAGTTCAGTTTGATTTGCTGATCTAGAATCAGAGCAGAATCTTCAACATTTCTTTATTTTATCTGATATAACTTCTTGTGTTTTTAAATGAGATTTCAATGTGGTCTTAGGCTTTTGTACCCCACTGTATGGTCTGTATTAGGTCTGACAAATTAGCTGAATTCATTTCCTTCCTCATGAAACATTCACAAGTTCTCAAGTCATCTTTTTAAGTATGTTACATCCTGCATTGTTTACATGCAGGATTGTTGCAGCCACTCTCCCCGCTCTCCTGTTTGTTGGTGCGTGACTGTGTTTCCTGAAGATCAGTGAGTCAGTTTCAAACTCTTGGCAGGACTGTGCATGACGTCATTCATAAGGGTGTTCATGAGACAACCAAAACCAGGACCCATGTGCAAAAAAATAAAGAATAGGGATAGGGAACAAACCCTCTGGGATATGAAGTAATAAATTATATTCTTTTCTTTTCTTGACCATTTGAGATGATTGATTAGCTCATTTCTTCCAATAATATACAAATAAATGCATAATGGTGCAACTGTGTGAAGAACGAAACTGTATCATGATGATGTTGTGGCTTCGACACACAACAAACCAAAGACTGAATAAACCTTTTCAGTGCCTGCTGAACCACCAGCAGCTTGTTGAGGTAACAGAGACTAATGACAGAAGAACTCTGCTGCTTCAATCCACTCAGCTGCAGGTAAACACAGAGCAACACAAACTGCAATAATCTAAGCAGTTGCTTCTTTAAGTTCATTAGTCAGCCAACGCTTAAACCAGATCTGCTGAATGAGGAGAGCCCCCCTCCCCAGGCCTGTCATGCCTTTGGGTGTAGACGCTGACGTGCCTTCGTGGCACAGACAAGTCCCAGCCAACAGCAACTGCTCCTGCTGTGTGTGAATTGTGTGTGGCTTTGGGTGCCAGAAACTGAGACAGCGACACAGACAGAAAGAGAGAAGGAGGAGATAACGCGCGCGTGACAAATTGATTTATCACTTCTGTGGCTGCTGAATGATTGTGACGTCTACAGCAGAGGACAGCATTTGTTCTCTTTGTGGTCGTATACGTGTCCACTGACACCTTTCAGAAATTTGCCTGACAGATGGTGACTTGTGTCTGCTGCTTTGGACTGGTTTTATGGGACCATGATGCCTTTCCCACTGACCAGAGACCTGACAGACACACAGATACACTGTGGCTACAAACAGAATACTATCATCCCTGCAGAGGCATGCAGTCTCTGGTTTTAAGCCTTGTTGGCTGCTTGGCGTCTAGCCATGCAATGACCAACAATAAGCATGCACACACAGACACACATGCATGTGAATAAAGGTAAGCATGTGCTTGAGCACCACTGCAATCAATCTCTTTTCAATATCAATTTGATAAAAACAAGTTGTTTTTGTGGTGGTGTTACATGCAGCAAAACTAAACTTATGTTCAAAACTGATTGGAAGACAAATAAATTACATTTTGTTATGTTTACTGAGGTCACTGAAACAATGACGTTATCCTTGAATATCTCTGTAAACTAAAAGCACCAGAGATATTGGGACTAATTGGTCAGTCTGCATTCAAGTAGGTCAACCAGTGAATTGAGCCTTTAAGCAGTTGGGGTGAGGGTCAGCACCTCCGATCTGAGGCCACGGTTCTCTGCTGGAAAACGATGCTTTGCTCTCTTCATATTGAGATGGAGGTTCTGCCCCGATTGAAGAAATTTTTAAGTATCTTAGGGACCCTTTCATGAGTGAGGGTTGGATGGAGCGGGAGATCCAAAGGCAGATCTGTGGTAAAGCAGACGTTGTACCAGACCATTGTGGTGAGAGGGAGCTGAGCTGGAAGGCAAAGCTCTCGATTCACGAGTCAAACTACGTTTTGACCCTTATGTGAGGTTATGAGCTCTGGGTAGTGACTGAAAGAATGAGATCATGGATACAAGCAGCTGAAACATGTTTCCTCTGTAGGGTGTCTGGGCTCAGAGTACAGCCACTGCTCCTTCATGCTGAAAGGAGTCGGTTAGGGTGCATCCTTGGGCGCCTTCTGTTGGAGATCGTCTAGATATGTCCAACTGGTAGAAGGCCTCGGGATGGACCCAGAACACACTGAAGAGACTATAAATCTCATCTGGCCTGGGAATGCCGCAGGATCCAAAGAAGGAGCTGGAAAATGTTGCTGGCTGGCTGAATGGCTGGCTGGATGGATGGATGGTGCTTTAGAACACACTGGATACTGGATTTTTAAAAGGGGGATTTTTAACACATAAAGATCAAATGACTCCTTCTGGGTAGTTCTACTGTGAAAACGAAGGGGCTTTGTAAATTCAGAGGAAATAACCCTGATGAGGTCAGTAATGTTTCCTCAGCTTGGACATGGAGATGACGAGTGTGTGTCAGAGAGCCTGCATTACACACTGAAGGTGTGCAGTATGAAAGGTGTGGGTTTTTACCAGGCAGGGAGGATCTGACTGGACATGCAAGCAAGTTGCATTATGGGAAATGTAGGACCTGCTGGACACACACTCCTGCTGCTTTCAGCCTTATAATTGTTTTCTTTAATGTCCCAACATTATGGAACCACAATGCTGACTAATACAAAAAAAATATATCTATAGTATTAAAGGGAATATTCTCAAGTTAAAAGGCCAATGATGATCTATGTGGTGATATTTGTTTTTTAATTAACTAAGATAACTTAACTTTTTAATGAATATATTTAATTTAATTTATTAAACTGGTGACCAAGCTACATGGTGAGCAGGACAAATGATGAAGACATTGTTTTTAAATGACCACAAACACATCATTGTGGACGTCTGGAACTAACATCTTTTCATTATCCATCCACCTGCAGATCAGGACATTCAGTTTACAATGTCATTAAACAGAGGAAGGGAACTAAGTGACTCATGAATTGTCACAACAAATCCTGATTATTTTTCTGCCGATCAATTAATCAACCTATTGTTTAAATGTTAGTTCACGTGCAGCCCAAAATTTATTACCCCATATCTACAACACGTCACCAAACACCTACAGTTGTATAAACAGAACCATATGCATCAGTGTTCAGAGAGAGAAGTACAAATGTGGGAAGAAAGGATCTTCTTTTTGTTGTTGTTTTTGTTAATTGTTGAGGAGGAACAAAGACAGGACACAACATCCTGTGGCTGACATTTAGCCCAAATCAGGGAGCAGTACAAAAGCTTTGAGCCCTTATGCCAGAAATATGAACATACTAAAAAAATGTATTACTATGTATGTTGAACTCATTCATGGTCCACTTGTGTGAGTCATGAATTTGACTTTCAACCTTACAACGTGAGAAAAACCTCAATTAGACATTTACAGACCCCACTGTATGATGGGAAAATGGATGAGGTCCAGACCAAACTGGCCTGGCTGAGGCAGGAGTTGGCAGAACATGTTATGATGTAGAAACGAGCATCTCCAGCAACAGAGGATAACACTCATATTGTCAGGGGAGATTCTCCTTTGTGTTTTGTGTTACTGAACATTCCAAAGCTGTGATGAATTTTTTATCCTAAGACCAAGAGAAACATCAAAACACAGCGTGCCACCACACAAGCTCCAAGCCAAGACTGGAGAATGTTTGAGCAAGTTCTCTTAGTCATATATTTTAAAGGAGAGGAGCAATGTTTCCATAGTACGGGATCAAGTTAAGTTCACTTTGAGCCACACTTTTTACTTTGTGGGTGTCTGTTGTTTAAATCTCCTGTAGTTCACAAATGATAGCAATATGGAGCAATCAAACTTGGCAGTTAACAAGACAGTATGCAATCCAGAAAACAATTAAATTGTTTTGATAGACATGCATGGAGCAAAAGCCAAGTGGGGGTCTGAAGTTTATCTTTAGCTCATCTACCTGTTAGGATAAACCCTGTTTAACACAACAAATGGTGTTTCTGGAGTGACTGCACCCGCCAAAATATCTGCCGTCTTTGCTCACCTGACTTTCCTGTGTGTGCCCCGTGTTCTGCAACCCATCAACACCAACAATGTGTCCTCCTTCCTCTACCGCTATTTTCACAATGTTTGAAAATACATTGATGGTTCCTCCCCTTTTGCCACGTAGCCACAACGGGGACCGTTGAGGGTGAAAAGTGTTCATTGTTTTACATCGTTTCATTTCAGTGCACTCCATGTTACTGTAGTTGTCAATGTGAATGCATTCAAAATAGCAAGTGCGAGTATGGAAGTACGTGGGGTCAGGTTACTACCATGAAACAGTCATAATAATAAATACACACTAGGTGAATAGAAAAATGGGTGCAAATGGGTGCAGAGTCTGGAGTCTCATGCCAACAGAGTAGGGTCTGGGGGTTACCTCAAAAAATATGCAATATGCAGGTAATACTGGCTTTAGAAACAAATGACTTCCACGGATGATGAGAGAGAATGAATATTAACGGATCATCTGTGCCTTATCTGTTCCAGGTATCATGCTGGTTCGGGTGCAGCAGGACTGTGCTATGATTCTGCCTGTAGGGGTTCTGCTGGTGCTCCTGTTGCTCTGTGGACCAGAGTCCTCTCTCCAGGGAGACACTCAGGAAATTGGGAACAGTGAAGAGCTCCCAGAGGGAGAGTTCATCTATGCACCAAACCGGCAAAAACGCGCGGTGGTTGACTACAGCACACATCAGACAGACAAATGCTCTTACACCTTTATTGTCCCTCAGCAGAAAAACACCGGGGCCATCTGTGTGAACTCCAAGGAGCCCGAGGCCTTGCTGGAGAATCGGGTCAACAAGCAGGAGCTGGAGCTGCTCAACAGTGAACTACAGAAGCAGAGACTGCAGATCGAAGCGCTGCAGCAGCTGGTAGAAGTCGATGGAGGTGTGATCAATGAAGTCAAGCTACTGCGCAAAGAGAGCCGTAACATGAACTCTAGAGTCACACAGCTGTACATGCAGCTGCTGCACGAGATCATCCGCAAACGGGACAATGCTCTGGAGGTCTCACAGCTGGAGACCCGTGTGCTCAACCACACCAACGAGATGGGGAGGCTAGCCACCCGCTATCGTGACTTAGAACACAAGTACCAGCATCTGTCGGCACTCGCCAGCAACCAGAGCGCTCTCCTGGTGCAGCTGGAGGAGCACTGTAAGCGGGGAGGATACTCGTACGGCGTGGTGCAGGAGAGGAGCCGTCCTCTACGTCCACAGCCTCATGTGATCCCCCAGCCTCCTCTACAGAGACCTGTCTTGTCTCCTGGAGGCTACAGACCCTTCCATCCACCAACCTACACCCGCCACACCAGCAACCCCATGACTAATGAGATACAGAGTGACCAGAACTCCAAAGCACTACCACCTCCACTGCCCACAATGCCAAGCGGCACGTACAGCTTCACAAACAAACCCTCAGGTAAGTAGTTGCCCACACTGACAATTTCATGTCTTCCTCTGAAGTCTGTCATTTAACAGACACTGGCCACACATTGTCCAATACTTTACAAAGCTGAGGGGAATATTTCCTCTACAGCAATTAACAGCAACTGGCGACCTGCGGCCTTCAGCCTGCCAGCAATTGTATCCGTCTCCCCCAATTATTTTGATAGTCAGATCTTTTTTTATCTTACAATATTGGATTGACAGTTCCACATTTAGTTATAATGTCCATACAGAGAATCTCCCCCCACCTGAAGATGCTTATATACTTTTTTCATGTTGAGAGTGAAAAACGGACACAAACATTCATATCAGGCGATGGGCTGCACTGTAATCAGTGCACAGCGGCTGGTGTTAAAACTGCTCCATGATGGCAGCAACAGTTACCCACATGATGACTTCCTCTTTAGCGATTTTTCCAACAAAATAAAAGTGCAAGAAAGTTCGTTTTTTTTTTCAACAATGCTATAGTTAAAGCTTTTGTGAGATTTTATTCTGAAAAGTTCTTACAGGACATTCCAAAGGTTCTGTTGCTGCTTGACAGATCTCTGAAATAACAGAGGTGATGTGTGATATGAAAAAAATAACCCCTTTCAAGTGAGTCAGTCAAATGTAAAATATGTGACTGTGGGCCGCGGTGCCACACGTGAACAGCATTTTTAATCAATCAATTTCTTAAATTAGCCTTCGATTATGTCCTGGCCACCATCTAATGGATCAGGAAAAAATTGGCCTGAGGTCAAACTTACTTGCCAACACCTGGTCTACAATGACAAACCTCACTGAGAAAATGCATCGATTACTGTAGCTCCAAATGATATCCAAGTCCCAATAATATCCTTATAATATGTCTTCAGAAGTTTATGGTGGACCTGTGGTAGTTAGTTTAAAAAATGCATGACTCATGACTCATTGGTGTTAATGTATCAGAATCAAATGCATTTTGAACTGAGCAAAATGTTTTGAAATCATCTCATCTGATGTGAGATCATGATTGGTTTGACAAACCTCTGTAAATATTACACCAGATTTAAAACTCTACACCTCAGAGTCAGACTCAACAGTTAAGCCCTGTAGACCACTTTATGTGTTCAATCAGAGTGTGAGCGTAAGATCTGCAGGTTCTGGCCATGCAGAGGAACACAGTGGAGGAGAAGGAGCATCAGGCTGAATGACTGAGGTGAGAATTCACTCTGAAGGCAGAATTAGAGACAGAATTTGATTCAGGGGCCATGGGCAGCCAGGGCAGGTTGCTGAGTAAACTGGAGTGACATGTGACCTTTTAGGCTTATTGAAAACCAGATGAGCTGCTGAATTCTGGACCATAAACATAATATCTTCCCCTTATAACCATGTGTCTGTATCTGCTCCATCTTCAAGAGATCTTGGTGATTCTGTATGTAGCAGCACAGAGTGAAGTTTTAGTAGAATAGTGTGGAATCAGTGGCAGATTGTGTATAACATGTATATGTGTCTCTGTACACATGAAGAAGCCATAGGACTGGAAGGGGTCAAAAAGTCCACAGGGAACCTTAAAGTAAGCTAAGACATTATACACATATATAATTTTTTTTTTTCATTTGAGGCGGCAGCGTCTGTTTTAGAGAATGAAAATGAAAAGCGTGATGAAGGGTCTTGCATCAATTGGAACTACACAAGTTAGAATTTGTTTCTTCTGATTTTACTGAAAATGACCTTTTTTAACACATATACACTAAATGTGGTGTCTTATGATCATCATGTGATGATTATGGAAAAAGTGCATGTGGCAGACTAGTTACATATGAGAAAAAAAACATGGAGATGTCAGAATACAGGAAGATATAACAGCCTTGGTCAAACCATATAAGAGGTTCCTATTAAACTTTACCACGCATCACTCAGAAAACTGTCATCCAATCAGAAGAGAGGCTCTAAGCCTCTTGCATCAGCTTGTGTCTAAGGAAACTGTGACTGTGAAAACTGTGATTTTCTTTTTCTTTTTTTCACAATTTTCTGACATTTGAAGTAAGTGGGGAGGAAATGGGCTGTGAAGGAGCCAACATTTTTATGATATATATTTCTTGAATAAAAACTGAGTTTGGACATATGACTTTCAATGACAAATTTTCCAGAGGACATTTACAATAAATATATTGTTGTCAACAAAATAACAAGGTCAAAATTAAACAGCCTGATATTTGAAGGGAGTCTAGTAATTTTCATCATGTGAGAAAGATTTATCAAAGTTGTGATGTCACTAAAATGTAAAAGTTTGCAGTTTTTGTAAATTTATCATAATTTACACTCATGTGCATCACACATTACACCATATTACTTTTTTTAAGTCATTTTTTTGGGCTTTTAATGCCTTTATTAGATAGGTACAGTGAAAGAGTGATAGGAAAGTCAGGGAGAGAGAGAGTGGATGACATGCAGCAAAGGGCCACAGGATTTGAACCCCTGGCTGCTGCAGTTAGGACTGAGCCGGGTCTGGGTTTTCAGATTTTATCTTATGACTTCTACATTAAACTTTATCCTAATCGTAGTATTTTCCAGATATTGATTTATTTGTGGCAGCCCACCACATATTGATTTTATAAATTTCAAATAAGAAAACTCTTATCTGAGCTACCACACCTATCAGCATGTTGACGTTCTGACCCATGAATGGTCATTACAACATTATGACGTGAGTATTTGGTGCTCATGGGTTGGACTACACCCACATTCAAACACACCCTTCACTTTGATTTCACTGTTGCACCTGGTAAATATAAATTCAGATTTTTAGTAAACGCGGAGACGTGGATGCCAGGCCACATGGTCTTTGGTACGCACCACTCAACATCCTCACCCTGACCTATGCACATACTTGAACCCCTCTAGTGTTTATCCCTTACGAAAACACAGACACACATACACTATGAGCTATGGGTTTTACAGTAATGCTGCAAAACACAAAGCTTTCTATGACTCCACATTGGACAAATTTGACCAATAACTATTAACAATAACTGAGCCTGACCCATAGTGGACGCCACAAATATCAAAAAATGTGCACTTCAACACCTGACCTAACATATATTTACTCATAACTCAAGATGCCTTTGAGCAATCCTGATCCTGCTGTATACATGTAATAGAATAATGATGACAGCCTGCATGTCAGTGAAAATGAATGGCAGTCATTGAAGCCTTGGTGGATCAACATGCAGTACAAAGCTCTGTTAGTCAGTGCTCCCTCTCTCCTGCAGGTCCTTTCAAAGACTGTCTGGATGCTCTGGAGGGCGGCTACACCACCAGCGGTATGTACCTCCTAAAACCAGACAACGGCAACAGACTCATGCAGGTTTGGTGTGACCAGAAACACGACCCTGGTGGCTGGACTGTCATTCAGAGGCGTCAGGATGGCTCTGTCAACTTCTTTAGGAACTGGGAGACGTACAAGGTAACAATGAAGATCTCAGCTTAGAATTTTACGTTTCTGTATGGCTTCAAGATAGTTCTGAGATATTGGGCTGCAAAGATGTCAGCATCAGTTGTATTAAATGGAGATAGTTACATGTTACATGTTACAAATTACAGGCTCAGAATCATTCTTTTAAACAATGCTAAGAATTTATAGCAACACAAGTAGCTCTGTGAGGCTACAGTTAAGAGAACGTAAGTGAGTTCCCAAGTAAAGAATGAATGTTTTCAAGACCTTGTTTAAATGAGGATCCAAATTTACACTGGAGTCTAAAATCACTCCAAAGCAAACAAAAAAAAAACTACAATTGTGTATCATCTGCATAACAGGGTCAGTGGTAACTGAGACTGTGATGTTGGATGATGTTACCAAGAAGGAACATATATATATGATAGAACAGTGCAAAAAATCTTCTTGGATGAATGCCATTATATCTGTCAATTAAAACGTCAGATGTCAAATGTCACATTCACTTATTATTGAGTTATTTCAGAGTTACAGATGGGTGACAAATTAAAGGAAAAACCAACATAAGGTGTCTAACACATGCTCCAAAATCTCCCATTTGCGTTCAATTGGGTTGAGAGCTGGTGATTGCGAAGGCCATAGTGTAGATTCACGTCATTTTCATATTCATCAAACCATCAGTGAGCCCTCATGGCCTGTGGATGAAGAATTGTCATCCTGTTTCTTAACTCATTTTTAAGATTTCCCCAGTAATCTGTCACCCAATCTTTAACTCAGTAATCAGACTAGAACGCTTCTACTGTGCTAATGCTGTTCAGAAGATTCACAGAGCCACAGAACTGCTACATGTGTTTTTAAGAACTCACAGTACTTAGAGAGTTGCATTATTGCTTTATTGTGCGTTAGTTGGAAGAAAATATGCTTTGGGTTGCAGCTACATGAGTGAAGTATGAGCCCGTCGGACAGCTTTATTGATTGAAACTTATGTTTACATGTTTGATAAATGCATGTTAGATATATGCCCTCCTGTCGAGACAGTCTTTAAGCCTTCCACTGGTTTAATGGCATGGATGGTGGTAGCTACTTCCAGAGACTAGTCTCAGTTCCACTTGTCGTATGTCGTTTCCTACTTCAATGTTTCTCAAAGCTGAGACATGATTTTGGCACTTAAGTTCACATTCTCAGCTAAATGGAAATCTATTACTGAAAAACTTGTTATCAAAATATGGAAACGTTGTCATTATAGTAAGCATTGAGCAACTACAGCGCAAAAAAGGCTGTGTTGAGCGTAAGAGTTATTTGAGGTAGTCTACAACCTACAGACATGTTGATTGGTTGTGTCCTTTGTGGAAAACAGCACCAACATTTGTCAGTGCCAGATAGTTGGCCAATTCAGAATTAACATGACCATGGCTATAAGAGGGTGAGGGTAAAGGGGGGGTTGGATGTTATAAGACAGACACTGTCCTAAACAGTAATCTTATGAAATACCACTGTCCCTTAAAGAAAAATGGAATTTGTATAAAACAGAGCTTAGAAAACCGACTTGCAACAGTTTGCATTTTAATATTTTTACCAGTACAAAATACTGGTTTTGTTATTCTGAGGTGGAAGAAACCTCTATAAAACATTGGAGAGAGCAAACAAAAAGATCCCCAACCTTAAGGAGGACATCCGACGACTCTCCGATGAACTACAGCAGAAAGAGTCATTACTGTCAAGCTTCATGTTCCGTGGCTCACAAACAATCCAAAAAGTTAGTCTTGCTCAGCACAGCTCTCCAGGACACAGCTATGTGGGACCCTTCTACCTGTGCCTGGCCCTCTTCCTGTGCTGCAAGCAAGCAAACATGCAGCACGTTGTCCAGTCTGCTTCACGGGACTGACTGTTTACATCCCACACCCCCTCCCAGAAGCCACTTTCTTCTTCCGCAGACGACCAGGACCAATTGGCTCCTTTTTAACAGATCATCATCAATAAAAATGTTGGAGGTCCTAATGCTTGGAGATTTTATCATATTCACGCAGATGACCCTACATGTAACCTTGCCTCTGCATTTCTTAACCTTACTGAGTCCCTTAGCCTTACTGAGTGGACACACACAATCCTAAAGAGATTTATGTGAGCAACCACAAATGTATTTTATTTGTCATTTGCCCTACAATAGAGCCTCAGCATTACCTCCGCACGAAGCGCACCTGTATAATAATCAAGGCTGCAGCTGTCAATTTTGTCCTGGCATTTGATGGCAAAACTGTTTTAAAAGATGAAGATGTCGACACTATGGTCCAATCCCAATCATTTAATACACACTGCTCCACCATGCTGGACAAAGTGGCTCCCTATAAAGTCAAGAGGACTTCCTCCAAAGTTCCTCCCCCATGGATAAATGACACCATCTGGACTTTCAGACAAAAATGCGGAAGGTCTGAGCGCTTGTGGAAAGCCACAAAATTTGAGGTTCACACCTTAGAGAACTCATGCGGTGAAGGCTGAAAGAACTGCTTATTTTTCAAATCTTATATCCTCCACTATGAGAAACCCTAAAGTCCTGTTTGACACCATAAACCGCATTGTCTCACCCAGCACAACTAACCTGCCAATCTTCTCTAACAATGACTGCAATACCATTCTTAAATATTTTTTTACAGAAGGTGGAAAATGTCAGGGCAAATTTTTTCACCTTTACCTACTGAAATCCCTAAAGGCACCCCAAAACCATCGATCCTGAGGTCCTTCCATCCTGTATCCATAGATGATGTTTCAGCCGTGATAGGACAAATGAAGCCCTCCTCAAGCCCAACCTCTCTGTTTTTAAAGGTTTTTAACTCCATTGGCCACTGCATAGTTGACATTTTAAATCATTCTCTTTTGTCAGGGGGTGTCCCCAGTTATTTTAATCATGCCACTGTTGTACCTTAATTAAAGAAATCAAACCTGGATCCCTCCTTGCCAGAAAATTACAGGTCTATTTCCAAATTACCTTTCTTATCCAAAATTTTAGAAAAGACCAATGAAAAGCAACTTCTCCAAACACTGGAACTGCACAGGGTGATCATTTTCAGTTCCGTAAAATGCTCTCTCTCTCCTAAGAGTCTCGAATGACATTTTTAATGGCTGCAGATGCAGGTGATTGCACTTTTTTGGTTTTACTAGATCTTAGCTCAGCATTTGACACTGTTGACCACCGTATTTTAATCCACAGGTTGAGGCATCTAGTGGGCATTTTGGGAACTGCACTGGAGTGGCTCTCCTCCTACCTCACTGATAGGTCCTTCTCAGTGTCTGTAGGAGAACTCTCATCTGATACTACTCCAGTGACTTGTGGGGAACCATTCTATCTTTCACTTACATGCTGCCTCTAGGACAAATTATCAGTGCTTTTAGCAACCTCCCCTACCATTTTTTGCAGTTGACATACAGTTGTATTTCTCATTCAAACCTTATGAGTTGCACAAACTCTCCATACTGACCAACTGTTTAAATGCCATTAAGAACTGGATGTCAAATAAATTCCTACAGATAAATACAAAAAAAACCTTAAGTCCTCATTATTAGTCCTCTGCACTGGCTTCCCATTAATTTTTAGAATCCACATTTTTGTTCTCACTTTTAGAGCTCTACATTGCCAGGCCCCAGAAAATATCACAGAGCTCCTTCACCCCAAGCCACGAGACAAGCTCTTAGGTCCTTCACCCTGTGTCTTCTAAGCATACCACAGATACGCTTGAAGACCCGGAGTGATTGAACCTTCCAGTCAACAGCTCCTAAGCTCTGGAACAGTCTTCCACTAAGTTTGAGTTTGAGAAACCTGGATTCAATTGACTCTTTTAAAAAGCAACTAAAAACCCATCTGCTCAGACAGGCTTTTAGTTAGCATGTGGAATTTTACGCTCTTAATTTGTTCATCTGTTTTCCTCATGTATATCTTCTTGTATGTCTATAACATTTTTATTTTTGCTCCTATTTGATTTTAATTCTTTCATTTGATTTTATTCTTTGTGACTAGTGTCTGTGAAAAGTGCTATATAAATAAACTTTGCTTGCTTGCTTGTTGTGATAAAATAATTAAACTGCCATTTAGCTCCCACAGCAAAAATCTCTTTAACAAAACAAACTGTTTGGCCAACCCAGCTCATTGTGTAACATGCAAGAA
The DNA here is from genome assembly GCF_046630095.1 of Trachinotus anak. Lineage (NCBI taxonomy): Eukaryota > Metazoa > Chordata > Actinopteri > Carangiformes > Carangidae > Trachinotus > Trachinotus anak. The sequence goes on along the minus strand of NW_027273879.1, from coordinate 22,852,352 downwards.
AAACTCAACAGAACATAATCTGTGAGATCACCACAGCAGAGCTGAAATCAATTTCAATGACCTAAACATGCTCTCAGTTTTGCAGCCAGCACAGTGATCTGAGGACTTCATAAACATACTGTATTTCCCAGTTACTACTGGTGGAACCCAATGTTAGGTAAATTTGGGTGCACAGGGTGAAGCATTTAGTTTTCAAAGATTAACATTCTGTGACCTAAATTGAGGACTTCCCAATCTGGATACTCTTTTCAGTACTTTAATCTCAAGACCAAAGCACAACGGAGTTCTTCCAAATTGTTCCTCCAACCCAATCATTCCCCAACCCACCCTCAATGACTCAACAAGGCACTTTAAGCCAATTACACGCTCACATTTGGCAGGGATAAGGACTCCCTGCTGATTGAATCCATGTGTTGAATAATTGAAGCCAGGGAATCAGACGCACAGTGAGGTCTGATGGAGAGGAAGTCAAAACGTCCTGCCATTATGCCACTGCTCTTGGCCTCTCATTTTGACATCATACCAGTGTTTTATAGACGCTTGGAAAACATGGGTCAACTCTTGACAAAGTCCACGGTTGTGTCCAAGGGGAGAAAAAACAGCTTCTTTCTTGTAAATCTTAAAATAAGAGAATGGCTGTGGCATTTCTGATTAATTCATGTATTAGCAAGAGTAGGGATCGATTATTCCTGATTGAAATGTATTTCTCCTTTCACAGCAAGGCTTTGGAAACATTGATGGTGAATACTGGTTAGGCCTAGAGAACATCTACTGGCTGACAAACCAGGGCACCTACAAGCTGCTGGTGACCCTGGAAGACTGGACTGGACGTAAGACCTTTGCAGAGTATGCCAGTTTCCGTGTTGAGTCAGAGGCCGACTCCTACAGGCTGCGGGTGGGCCGATACCATGGCAATGCTGGAGACTCTCTTACCTGGCACAATAGCAAGCAGTTTACCACACTGGACAAAGATCATGATGTCTACACAGGTGAGTGGATATAGTGTAAGAGAGGGCAATGATAACTTGAGGAGGGCTTCCACTTGAAAGACCTTCTAACATATTGGAATCTGATTCAATACAGCACACACACAGTCAGTCTCTACAGCAGTTCCAGCCACAAACTACATATGCCACTCTTTGCACTGAATGAGGGTAAGTAAATCATAACTGTCTGTACTCAGGGTTGAGTTATGTGCCCATGACAAGCTGACAGACAGATACAGACAGATGTGATAGACTGCTGTGAGCGTATGAGCTGCCTCTCACACAGTGTCCTGGGATTAGTTCCTGTCCCCCGCCACCCTGCACAGGACAAATGGGTGTGATGGATGGATACAGAAAACAGCATATACAGTATATCATAAGCTTCAAGCTACAGTTATCAGAAAAACTCAGGAGGATCTTCAACAAACACTGTATCCCCGTGTATTTCAAACCCAGCAACACACTCAGACAGAGACTGGTACACCCCAAGGACAGAACACCACACACCCGAAAAAGCAACCTGGTGTATGCAGTCCAATGCAATGAGGAATGCAAAGACCTCTACATTGGAGAAACGAAACAACCACTGCATAAATGCATGGCCCAACACAGGAGAGCTAACTCCTCAGGCTTGGACTCTGCTGTCCACTTACATCTTAAGGAGAAAGCCCACTCCTTTGAGGACAGCAAGGTTCACATCCTGGACAGAGAGGACAGGTGGTTCGAAAGAGGAGTGAAAGAAGCCATCTATGTGAAAGTAGAGAAACCATCCCTCAACAGGGGAGGAGGCCTTAGACACCACCTATCTCCAATTTACAATGCTGCCCTTTCATCCCTTCCCAGGAAATTCAACAATTTAACCTCTAAGAGAAACAACTGTTCACAAGTGGCATGTGACTCCAACGACTGTCATTATAACACAATAGGGCTCTAACGAAGTGGAAACCAACTCTCCACCAAGACAGTCACTCTAACGACTGTCGTTGGCACATGGAGCACAAAGGGAACCAATGACATCATCAGCCTTGTGAAACCCCTCCCAGAGGTTAAATACCTGGGTCTCCACACCAGATAGTTGGACCAGTCCCAGCCTGGTCAGGTGCGAGAAAGAACTGATGAAGCCTTTTGGATGAGAGGTGAAACGTCTTCCTTGACAAATAACCAAGTCCAGTTGCTTTCGATTTAAAACTCCTTTTGAGATACTATGACCTGGACAAATGAGAATATTCACAGGCTCCAAGGGTTCAGTTTTTGTCTCATCAGACCAGAGAGACTTGTTCCTCCTGCTCACGGAGTCCTTAAATGCTGTTAGTCAAACTCCAGCAGGCTGTCTCATGTCTTTTACACACAGCCTCTTCTGTCCAGTCTCTCTACCATAAAGACTCGACTGATGGAGAGCTACTGAGATGGTTGACCTTCCAGCAGGTTCTCCATCTCTGCAGAGGACTCCTGAAGCACTATTAGAGTATCTTTTGGGTTCTTGGTCTCCTCCCTGAACTCCTCTTGCCTGGTTACTCAGTTTGGCTGGATGGCTAACTCAAGGAAGACTCCTGGTGGTTCCTAACTTCTCCCATGTTACAACCACTGAGGCCACTGTTTTTCAGGGAACAATCAAAGCTTTGAAACGCTTTTATATCCTGAGTAGCATTTCAGATTACAGAAAGGGTGGGACAACACCTCTTGTTTGTGATTGGATAGAGTCTCTGGTGACAATTGCATGTCATTTCCTGTTTCTGTAGTGTTTCTGAACGAATTTTGAAACAATGGAGGAGGAGAGTGAAATTACAGGGGGATATTTTAACAAAGGACATGCATATGATGTAATTCTTGATATGCTGTCAACATATCATGACATTAAAATGTCAGGGAGGCTACTCAGTTTGCAATTAAGGGGAAAGGTAAGAGAAACTTACTTAACTAATTAAGTTTATTGCACCTCTTACTGTTATGAAAGTGTGTTGTTGACATTTAAGATAAACCTTTACAGTTGTCTGAACCCTATTCTAGGAGACAGAGCTCAATTCTGACTGGCTCCCAACCCATTTAACCCTGTGAGGCACTGATGGAGTGAGGCACAGAGAAAAGATGTTCAACTAACGTCAAGGTTAACATATGGTACGGTCCACTTTAGGGGTGTCTGAAATCAAATTAACACACACTACAACACACATTCATAACAGTAGGAGGTGCAATAAACGGAGGATCTGTCGTTCAGCTGAGTAAGTCAAGTTTCCCTTAACTTTCCCCTTAATTGCTGAATCGGAAGCTACAAATCGGAAGCTAACTCAGTAGCCTCCCTGACATTTTTATGTCATGATACGTTGACAGCATATCAAGAATTACATCATATGTATGTCCTTTGTTAAAATATTCACCTATAATTTCACTCTCCTCCTCCATTGATTCAAACTCTGTTTGAAATCAGTGCAAAAACACTGTTGAGAGTACGCAGAAGAACAGGAAATCACATGCAATTGTCACCAGGGACTCTGTCCAATCACAAGCAAGAGGTGTTGTCCCGCCTTTTCCATAATCTGAAATGTCATTTTGTTTTGTGAATTGTTGTTGTGTTTTGTGAAATGTTGTGTTTTGACCTTCAGGGCCACCGTAGAATACTCTCTGAAGTCACAGTAGACAGTACATGGCACAACCAGTATTTAATAGAGTTTTCTCAAAACAGAAAAAAGGTCATGTCTTGAGTTATTTAATATTGCTGAATATAGGAAACACAAGACATGTTAGGATTCATCAGTCTCTGCTCAGCAGATGACTAACTTTGTCCAGTCTCTCCAAGGACATTTTATTGTGTTGAAGCAGTTTGGAAGCAAAGTGTGACTTTGTGTCTCTTACTGTTATGTTTTTTGAGAAAAATAAATAATGTTGATGTTGATGATTGTGCAGAACAAATCAGCTCAATCTACTTTTAGAACATCAAAGCAGCAAATAAGCAAACTGAATCTGGCAATTATAAACCAGAAAATAAACATGTGGATTTTGGAGATTTAGATTTGGTAACCAAGTCACCCAGGTAGTATCTGGTTACTGTCAATAATCTGCATGTGTAACCCATAAATCAACTGAGCCCACACACACACACATCTGAACATGTATAACCTCTGCTTGTTCACTTATTTGAACTTATTTAAGATGGATTAAATAAATTGGAATTCTGCAATCACCCCAATACGATTAATCTTGTAATATTCAACATCTCTTCTCAACTCAATAAGTGTACCATCATACCATCATTGTCACTGTCAGAGTGTATGAAGAGAAGATGAGAGAGTTGCTGAGGTGTTATATTACAGAAGAATTGTATTAATGGGAAAAGGTCTACTGCAGGCTTCCTGCGTTAGACTCCACAAAGATATACATGAAACTGTAATCCTCAACCATTGTGAGATTGAGGCCTACATGCAGAACCAAGTGCATGCTTGCTGAATGCATGCAGTTTATTGGTCTGCAGGCCACCCAGCCCAATCACTGTCTTATCCACCTCCTTCCATTCAAATCACACCAGTAATCAGATAATGAATGTATTTATGAAGACAAGAACAATGACAAGTAGAAAACAGCACACATACTGTACAGCTGCCACTTAACTAATATCCATCACTTGTGGTTTTTAATGTCTTCCTCTCCAACAGTCATCTGTGCTGTAGATTTGTCCATGCAGCCCTCTACAGTTTCATACTGTCTTAATGTTTGCTCTGATTTTACTCATTGCGTCTCCAGGTAACTGTGCCCACTACCAGAAGGGAGGATGGTGGTATAATGCCTGCGCTCACTCTAACCTGAATGGTGTGTGGTATCGTGGCGGACATTACCGCAGCCGTTACCAGGACGGGGTCTACTGGGCCGAGTTCAGAGGAGGAGCTTATTCTCTGAAGAAAGTGACCATGATGATACGACCCAGTGCAAACACCTTCCACTAACACTTCAGTTAATCAGAACTGAACAGACAGTTTCTTCCAAAGGGATTTTGTTTCAGTATCACAACTTCCTCCTGCTCTTTTTCCTGTTGGTTGCTTCACATTCATAACGTAGCTTCAAAGTGCTCATGTTTTTTGTTTTATTCCCGCTCATGGTATAGATTTTACTTATCTAGTTTAGTTTCATGAATCAACATTACACACAAATCAACAAAAGCACACACAAGCAAACATTAAGTGGCTGTACCATCTCATCTGTGCTCTGGTTGGGCTTTTGTTGATTTTGTTGATCTGTTGAAACACAATACAAACCTTACAACTTTAATTTTATATCTCTGTAAAATAGTGACAGAAAATGACTGCTGGCAATAAACTGATACTTAAAAATATTATTGGTGCTTGTATTACAAATCTGCTGTGTATGTATATGATCCTAAAGGAAAGAAGTCTGGTTATTTATTTTGATATAATTTTCTAGAGATAAATCTGTCTCATTTCTTGGGAAATTTCCTTTCCAAGTCTTTTTCCTTTTAATGTAATCTAATATTTGAATTTGACAATAGTTAGTAAAACAACTGATTTTCTGACAGAATGTGAACAGAGTTCAATACGTCCACTTTTGTCACTACATGCAACCATGCATGATTCTTGAACTGAACTGCATATGTGGATTGTAATGAGTCTATAATGCCTAATGTGTCCTTATAGTAAGTTATGAAGTAGCCAGATGGGACCACTGTTAAATTAAGAATCTGCCAACATTTTGGTTACTGAAGATTCTGGTACCAACTTTACATTTAACTATTTTATGCTCACAAAGGTGAAATCACAACAGGACACTAAAATCCTCCAATATAAACTTATTTGGTTGGTCAGCTGGAGACATGGTTGACGTAGCATACAGACAGGAAGCAGGAGGAAACAGCGAGTCAAAAATACACCTTCCAACATGTCTCAACCTCACTGATTAAAGGGGCTATTTGTATGTTTTTCTAGTGCTACGTTGTGATTTCCACATCAAACTTCATTCCTTTACTCACCAACATCTGTCTCCAGATGTGGGAAACAAACACCAGTGTTAACTCTTGTCTCTATCACTAAGTTAGCATGCTAACCAGCTAGCCCCCACCCATCTCATCACTTTCTGAAAGCAACTCACTGTAGCATCCATTCTGCCCCCAAGATGGACGTATTATAACTTCTTGTATAAAGCTGCTATAAAAGCTGAAGCTCTGGTCAAGCAACAATCACCACCACCTGCTCCCTGCTAGAAACCACATTCAGCAGCAGAAAAAACTTACAAATAGCCCCTTTAGCCCCAGAGCAGAAGAAATTCAAGCACATTACTCCACCTAAAACCAAAAGTTCAGTTTGTCCACAGATACCGTGGGTTCATTCGCTTTAGAGGTGGAAGTGAGTGGATTTTCTAACTTTGGACAGAGCTAGCAGTTTCCCCGTTGTTTCCGGTCTTTCTGCTAAGATAGGCTAACCACGCCCTGACAACAGTTCCATACTCCTTGAATTATTCTTTAAAGTGACCAGTAATTAATGCCACCACATCTACCTAGTGTGGACATTGTGAATTAGATTAAAGCCTTTAAATGTGGACACAAACATTTTTAAAAATAACAATGAAATGCGCAAATACAGTTTCATTGCAGGTGGAAGTAGCTACAGCACACAAACAAACAGTTCAGTATTGTTCCCTCTATGCACCAAAGGTTTCAGTCACTGTATTAGTGTGCAGATACAGTACAGAATGTACCAGGTACTCTGTGTATATATATGCTCTTACATTAAGATTATTTTTTATAGTCTGTTATCGATCTTGCAATAAACTATGTACAGCCCTGCTTGTGTCTTCAGTGATCAGCTCCACTCTCTCCTGATTGATTTCAGAGATCTCTCTTCTTTCATCTGGACTGCAATCACAGATTTAATTAAGAGAGAGGAGAATTTGCTCTGACATCACATAAACCCAGAAAAACAACCAGTGAAACAGAAACACTGGTGAGACATGAGAACGAAGAATAAATCACTGAGTCAGAATGAAAGAGCAGAGTCACCTTAAATTTACAAACACTCTACAGCGACTCATTAGCTCTCAAATCAATTCATCCAAGTAGCGTTAATGTCAACAGGCTGTTCTTTTGATCCACTAAGTATTCACTGAGTGGGGGGTGTTGTATGATGTTCTCTGCCAGTCTGTTAGAGGACTGAATATGTTAACTACGACAATCATTTTTTAAAATCTCACTTTAAACATCAGGAAACTCACAATGTGGTCAGATATGTCATGTAAATTCTATACTGGTAGGAAATCAGACTTTTATGGACTTATCCATGACAGGGAGGTCAGGACAGCTCTCCATAGCACTGCCTGTGAGCCCTGTGAGAAGTACAGTTGTGTTCAAAATAATAGCAGTCCAACATCACTCACCAGATCAATCACAGTTTTTGGTAGAAATTACATTTCCACATGGCCAATAATTTACTAGTAGGTGTAGTAGAGTAATAAAAAAACCAACAAACCCAACAGTCATGACATGCATGCTGCTGGTTCTGTGTAATTGAATCATTAATTGAAAGGGGCGTGTTCAAAATAATAGCAGTGTGGAGTGCAGTGAGGTCATTTATTCCGTGAAAAAACAGGTGTCAAACAGGTGGCCCTTATTTAAGGACAAAGGCAGCAAATGTTGTACCTGCTGGTTGTAGTGCGTTTCTCTCTGAAAATCTGAGTAAAATGGGTCGTTCCAGACATTGTTCAGAAGAACAGCGTACTTTGATTAAAAAGTTGATTGGAGAGGGGAAAACATATAAAGAAGCGCAGAAAATGATCAGCTGCTCAGCTAAAACGATCTCAAATGCTTTAAAATGGCAACCAAAACCAGAAAGACGTGGAAGAAAACTGAAAACTACCCTTCGGATGGATCAAAGAACAGCCAAAATGGCAAAGACTCAGCCAATGATGAGCTCCAGGGTGATCACAGAAGGTCTAAAGTTACCTGTGAGTTAACTTTTTTGTTACCTGTGGAAGCCAAGCTATCGGCAAAAAGCCCCCTCAAAGTCGCATTGTTGAAAAAAAGACACGTGCTGAAGAAGTTACAATTTGCAAAAGAACACACTGACTGGCCTAAAGAGAAATGGCACAATATTTTGTGGACTGATGAAAGCAAGATTGTTCTTTTTGGGTCTAGGGGCCGCAGACAGTTTGTCAGATGACCCCTAAACACTGAATTCAAACCACAGTACACTGCGAAGACAGTGAAGCATGGTGGCCCAAGCATCATGATCTTGGGATGTTTCTCATACTATGGTGTTGGGCCTATTTATCACATACCAGGGATCATGGATCAGTTTGAATACATCAAAATACTTGAAGAGGTCAAGTTGCCTTATGCCAAAGAGGAAATGCCCTTAAAATGGGAGTTTCAACAAGACAACGACCCCAAACACACCAGTAAGGGAGCAGCATCTTGATTCCAGACCAACAAGATTAACATTATGGAGTGGCCAGCCCAATCCCCGGACCTTAATCCAATTGAAAACGTGTGGGGTGACATCACAAATGCTGTTTCTGAGGCAAAACCAAGAAATGCAGAGGAATTGTGGAATGTAGTCCAATTGTCCTGGGTTGGAATACCTGTTCACAGGTGCCAGAAGTTGGTCAACTCCATGCAACACAGATGTGAAGCAGTTCTCAGAAACAGTGGTTATACAACTAAATATTGGTTCAGTGATTCACAGGAAAGCTAAATCTTCAAGCAATTTTCAGTTTATACAGTAAATGTTTGAGTTTGTAAGGAAAAATGCAGACACTGCTATTTTCTGAACAGCCTAATATTCCTTTTTCTTCACTTGCTATAAAGTAATAACAAATTTGATAAGATTTTCTTCATGTTTTGATTTGGAAAAGAATGTGCAGTGTTCCCAATGCGTTTGCGTGTATGGAAATAAAAGCTATTATAAGGATTTTGAGCTTCACTAACTTTTTTAAACACACTGCTAATATTTTGAACACAACTGCAGGTAGAAGAAGAAGGTGAAAGGACTAATTACTACATGTATTTAATAAATGAAGAAGATCAAGTAAAAAAGTGCACTGAAAGTGAACAGTCAGAGTCCTCCTCCCTAACTCTCTGAAGATAGAGAGGGACACCCCTGCTCTGATAGACTTCAGGAGTTGGTTCCACCATCGGGGAACCACAGACCGGAACAGCCTGGACTGAGACTCTCTGTGTGCAGGGGTGGTGATGACAGACCATATTCATTAGAGGAACACAGTGGAGGAGAAGGAGCGTCAGGCTGAATGACTGAGTTCAGACCCAGAAGTCTCTCTGAAGGCAGCATTAGAGATTGTATTTGATTCAGGGGCCAAGGGTAGTTAGTTGAGGTCTGCACCATCTGTAAGGGTTTCACTGTGCGTGAAGGGAGCCCCACCAGAAGAGCACTGAAGTAGTCGAGCTAAGAGTGAACCATGGCCTGGACCAAGCTGGGTGACATATTGAGTCATGTAAGACCTGATTTTTCCGATGTATAGAGCAAAGCGGCACAACCAGGAGACAGATGCAACGTGATCGGAGAACTGTATATTTTCATGATGGAAGAAAATGAACAGAGGGCATTTGGGCAACAGAACTATAGGTGAACACTTGTATCTTGGACCATGCAGCTAAACATTCAGAGCTAAGGCTTCAACAACCCTTGAAGATGAAATCTTAAGGAGGACTCTGCCATGGTGAGTTAGAAATAGAATAGAAGAAATGTTTAAATCCTTACAAATGCAGTCTACCTGCCCTCTGATGGTGTATTCTGCTTGATGGTTTTGACTTGCTGAATGGAATTCCAAATTAAATAAAAAACGCACTATATGTGTGTGTATGACTGGAGTTCAAACTCGTGAAAGGACTGAAGTAGACCATGTTGAAGTAATACAGAGACCTAGGTGGAGGACTCACCGAGGTAAGGAATACAGGGCACCATCTTCAGGGAGCGGATGTATTCTCTCATGCGAGTGTAATTCTCTTCCTTGGACGTCAGATAGTTCAGCTTCTCAAACGTGGCCTTGTCTTTCCGACTGATCAGCTACAACAGAGAAGAAAAAACACGTTTGATTCACAGTCTTTTACCTGAGTGGGAATTAACTAACACCAACCATACCTGATATGAGCCAGAATACAGAGTGTTGTGTTCCAACACACATAACTACACTGTTAAAAATTACACTGCTTTGACTGCTGAAGCTCAAGGATTATTTACAATGGATTATACTCAACAATAATTTCTCAACAAACACATCTCTCTGGTTTTTCCCTTGCCTGCTGAAGGCTGCAGCAGCCAGCTCATTAGGCACTGCTCATGCACAGTGAGGTAGAGGAGGCTTGTTGTGCATCATCCTGAGTGATTCGGACAAATTTGGCAAAGACTAGTTTCATTTGTTGCCAATGTGCGACCCAATACTTTTGCTCCGGCACAAGTGACTGGGAGGTTTTTTTGAGTGGTGCTGACTCCATCAAGGAACAAAACAAAAGACTGAGAAGATGCTGGAGGCTCAATCAGACCTGTGTTCAGAAACAAGGACAGAGACTGGTTTCAGTCTGTCCCACAGTCTAAAGCTGACACAAATGTCACAATTAATAAAACCTTTTAATGAGTTTTTAATGAGGCAGTAAAGTAGTGTGAACCTGAGCTGACGATAGTGATCACAGGCACCAGTGAATGCTGCCTCTAACATGGTCATAGGGCGATATACTTTAAAATAATGTTGCAATATTTTTAGGTTTTATTAGGATGTATAATAGATGTCTGGATACTCTGAAATCTTATCTAAAGCATTTGTAAATGTGCAATTTAACACTTGATGCCTAAAATCTCAGCAGTAAAGTGAGTCCAGTCCCTGAAGTATCTGTCTGCATTCAAACATTCTTGTTTACTGTTTATTCATCAGTGGTTTCTGTAGGAACAATTTTACATTTGCAAAAGGGGGGGAAATTGACCTTTAAATTTTATTGAAATTTAAAGGTTAAATTTGACCTTTAAAAAAAACAAGAGCTTAAGGCAACAAAAAAGAGCATCACCAAGAATCCCTCACTTCTCCCACTCTCTCCGGTTCCCTCCACTCCAGATACAAAACACACACACACACACACACATGGAAGTTTTCTGGATGGGTGGGGGAGTGTGTTTTCTGCCAGAGAGAAAGAGAGAGGAGCGAAACGCCAAAGTGAATTTCATGCCGTCGGTTAGGTGACAATTTGTTCTCTGTGGTCGGTAACAACAGTGATAAAGATCTGTTCACACTTACTCAAGGTTTCCTGCTTGTTACTGAAAGTGTAATAAAAATATAAGTAATGAGAAATAATGTATCTAAAACACGTGTTTAACAAAAATGTATCTGCAGAAAAATATTTCCAGCTGCTTCGCTAATTGTATCCTGTCCACTGCTGCTGTTTCAGCCATGTAGTGTGTCCTTTAGGCAACAGAAGAGTTAAAACAAAAGCTGACTGTGCTCATTATTTAGAATAAGTCACATATTTTATATTTGTTAAATTCTTATAGACTTTCAAGCTGAGACAGCAGCAATTTGTCTTATACAGTGATGCAGCTTCTGTAACCATCACTGTTTCATAAACACAAATAACTCTGATCAAGTTCTTTATTATTGTTTTTGCATGGTAATAAAAAAACAACTGGAAGAGTATGGAAAAAATACCAGACCAATAAGGCTATGATACTCCATACTCCCTAATCCCTTCTTCAGACTGTAAAAATATGTACTACAGAGAGAGACCGCCACAGCTTTGTCACTGCCAGAGGTGGTTCCAGTTTGGATCTGGCTCCTGGCAAAACACACAAAGCTCCAAAGCAACAACTCTCTTATCCAACTTTTATCTGTTTTTGACAGAGTGGTGCAGAGCTATGCTCTCCATAGTTTTCACTGCTTAAAATGAGGGTGGCAGATTAAATCAGCTGTTGCTAATTAACCTTAATGCCATAAACATTGGCTGTAGCTTGGTTAATGTGCTTTTTGTTTCTATAGACCATTTGACAGAGAAAGACTCTCTAACATCACTGTACAACAGCGGTGTATAATCAGGAGAGGTTTGTATGTTTTTGTAGTACAACAACACAAACAGTGTGGTTAGTCCCAGCGGATTGAGTCCATCCATAGTTCACAACTGGTCAGTTATTTAACACTGGATTAATCAGCAGCTATTATGGTCATGAATTCATTCTTAAACATTCCTTAGTTCCTGCATCTGAAAACTGAAGATTTCTTTGTCTGATGAAATCATAAACTGAATATTTTGGGTCCTGAACTGTCGGTCAGAGAAAACAAACAATGTACAGACGTCATCCAGGGCAGTGAGGAATCCATTTTATCCAGCAAAACTCTGGAAGAATCAACTGAAATGATTGTTAGTTGCACCCCTTGTAATGGATTTCAGAACAATAATCAAAGCATAATAGTTCTGAATCAGCTCCTTCAGTAATTGGATCAAGTACCACAGCTGTTGAAAAGACTTATTCTAGTGTCTCCTCAGTTGGGAACCTGCAAATAAAACCCTGTTCTTCACACTAAATCTGTAACATGTGTAATGAAAGTCCTCTTGCTCGTCGCTGGCACAATAAGATCCTCTCTGAACTGCTTATAAAACCCCATCAACAGAAGCCAGCCTTCCTGTTCAACATACAGTTTCTCCATGTGTCTTGGCACTAATGCATCCACTTGTCATGGTCTTAGGTCCAGCACCATCAAAGCCGAATTCATGTTCAAACATTAAAACCAGGACCAAACGGTCTGCACTTTAACGGCCTGGAGGAGAAACAGCTGCCTGTGAGGTGGAACTAATCACTCAAACACCCTGTTTGGAAAAAAGGCGGCAGCCAGCCACATGTTAGTGCTCATAAACACACAGAATCTGATCTGTTTGTAGTGGTGAAAATCATTTTACAATGACAGCCAAGCACCACATGCTGTCTCCATTTTCTCTGAGGGGTGGTCATCCATGACAGCGAAGAAACGTCCACCAACATCTGATCCACCTAAAACCTCGTGATCTGTCCAGCAGGACATCATAATAAACTCAACCCTAAGGTCCAGGAGACTTTCTGAAATCCATCATTCTAGTATTATAAACAATATATTTGTCTGGCTGGAAAGTTTCAAACACAAGGAATGATTCACAAAACAAATCTACTCATATTTAGCTGAGAAAGGTCAAACAGGGTGTGAGTCTGTGTTTGAAGGTCTGTTACCTGAATGAAGCATTAGGTTTTGGGTTCCAGCCATTTTCTTTCTTCCTACACAACAACTTCAGCCTCAGTTCAGTTTAGTTTTGTTTTATAGCAGCAACACACAAATCATTGTGTTGTTCTTGTCCATATTGAAAAGATCAAACATTCACAGTGTAGAGTTGTAACTAGAATTCCTGCCTCGAGGTTGTTTCCTCCACCGACCAACCAGTTACAGCAATGAATAATGACCACAGGTGTTTCTGCAGAACATTGTGATGTCACAATGAAGTTTACCTTTTGGATATTAAATGCCGTCACTTCATTTTATCCTTATAGACATTTGAGTTAAATTCTGTCATAATTGGTGAATGAATTTATGAGTTATGGCCAAAAACGTGTTTTGTGATGTCACAGTGACCTTGACCTTTCACCTTTGACCACAGAATTCTAATCAGTTCATCCTTGAGTGCAAAAAAACAGGTTTGAAGAAGTTCCCTCAAAGAGTTACTGAGATATCACATTCACGAGAAGGGGATGAACGAATGGATGGAAAACCTGAAAACATAACGTCTCCGGCCCTGACCGTCACCGGCACCAATGTGAATGTGAACGAATGTGAACTAATGAAATGAAAAGAAGCTGACTGGAGTCAGGATTTGTCAGAGCTGGAGTCAGTCACTGAAACCAGACTGGAGGTTGTGGGTCAGAGACACTTTGACTAATAAAGACAAACATCAGCTGATGTGAACCAGGCCTCACAACACAGACCTCAGAGACTGAGGATGAAGAGTTGATGAGGGTGAAGCTGAAAGGGTCACAGTGTTTACAGCTTCATCAGTCCACAGTCAGGCTGTCTACAGATGGAGATGATTCAGTTCTAGAAGAGGACTAAGTCCAGCTGAGATGACTCCAACAGCTCAACAAAGACGATCAGTGACAAAGAAGCTCAGAGGTGCTAAGCTAAAGGCCAAGCAAAAGACTAGCAGATGGAGATAGAAACCTTTTCTACCATCGATCCTCATGGGGAATGTCAACTCCCTGGCTAACAAGTGTGATTAACTGGAGGTACTTCTGATGAACCAACGAGCACATCATGAGTATAGTCTCATGCATTTCATGGAGACCTGGTTAAATGACAACACTCCCGACCGTTGTGTGGAAGTTCCCGGCTTCACTGCAGTGAGGGCAGACAGAGATGCCAGAGCATGTGGAAAGAATAAAGGTGGAGGTCTGTTTATGCTTGTGAACAACAGATGGTACAACCCTGGTCATACAGTGAACGAGAAGATCTGCTGTCGGGATACTGAACTGTTGGCAGTCAGTCAAGACAGGGAGAAGCGTAGGTGTGTGCAACATGATCTGAAGAGAAGATTAAAGGCGAAGGAGAATGACAAAAGGAAAGTAGAGAGGAAACTGCAGCACAACACCAGAGAGGTGTGGAAAGGGATGAGGACCATCACTAGCTATAAAGAGAAGATCAACCAGGCAACATCAAGTGATGTGGACAAGGTCAATGAGTTGAATCTGTTCTAGAACAGGTGAGACAGCTTCACCTGTTCTCTCTCCCATTGCTTCAGCTGCAGCTTATCCTGCAACATCCCCTTCACACTGCTGCAACCTTGACACTGCAGCTGCAACTTCCACCCTGGGGTCATGTCTCCTGTCCCTTACAGTGGGCTGCTTCAGGACTGTGCAGCTCAACTGGCTGAGCCTCTCCAGAAGATCTACAACCTAAGTCTGCAAACAGTGAGAGTCCCAGTCCTGTGGTACCTTAAGTAGGACGCCTGGCTCAGATAAATGACTATAGACCAGTGACCCTCACATCCAACATCATGAAGACCCTGGAGCAGCTGCTTCTTCACCTTCTGAGTCCACAGGTTGAACAGCACTAGACCCCTACAGTTTACTTACAAGGAACATATTGGAGTGGATGATCTGTCTGATCTTGGATGCTTGGATGAGTCAGGTGGTTATGTGAGGATTATGTTCTTTGATTTTTCAAGCACATTCTCCATTCTCAAAGACAAGCTAGAAGGGATGGGTGTGGATCCCTCCTTCACGTCCTGGATTGTGGATTACCTCACAAGACGACCACAGTACATCAGGCTGGTAACTGTGTCTCAGGGACAGTGGGGAGCAGCACATGGGGCTCCAGAGGGGACTGTTCTGGCTCTGTTCCTGTTCACCCTGTATACAGCAGACTTTAAATACAACTCTGAGTCTTGCTACATCCAGAAATACCTTGATGACACAGCTATTGTGGTGTGTATCAGGAATGGGCAGGAAGGAGAGAACAGGGGTCTGACGATGGCCTTCAGTGAATGAAGCAACAAGAACTGCCTCCTTCTGAACACCTCCATCACCACCTCCAAAGAGCTGGCTCTTTTTCCTCAGGAAGCTCAGGTCCTTTGACATTTGCAGTGAAATGCTGCACATGTTTTATCAACTCAAAGAGAGGCAAGTTAAAAAGGCTGGGTCTGTGCTTGGTAGGAGTCTGGACTCACTGAAGACTGTTGATATGCTCTGTAATATGAAGTGCATCATGGACAATACCAACCACCCTCTCCACAATATCCTTCAGGCCAGAGAAGCAGCTACAGCAGCAGCCAACGTCTCATCTCTCTGCTGCAGGACTGAGAGGTTCAGGAAATCCTTTGTTCCCACTACCAACAGATTATTTAACAACTCAGACAAAGGAAGTGACTGAATCTTAATTTAACTAAATACATGAATAAGCTCCTGGATAATTGTGACTTTCCCTATAGGAATAAATAAAGTATTTCTTATCTTATTGAGAGTCTCAGCTGAAGGCTTAAAGGAATCATTGAAGCTGGTTCACATCTCTTCAGTAGAGCTGCTGTGGGCTGAGCTCAGAGAGCCGCTCACACCAGACACCCGGAGAATGTGTCTGAGCTGAAGCAGCTCTATAAGAAGAATGGTCCAAACTTCCTCCTGAACATGGAGCAGGTCTGATCAGCACCTACTGAACAGCTGGTTTCAGGTTAAAGTTATTAAATCCAAGGTTTACTGACTGTTTCCACCAGCCCTGAGAAGGTTTTAATGACTGAGTTTATTAACGATAAAAAGATTATAATTGTTTGTGTGATATTATCACACAGTGTTTGTCTCCATCTGTGACTTGGATGAAGATCAGGTTACAGTTTATGACCAGTTAATGTAGAAAAAAGGTCATTCAGAGGTTCACTGGCTTTTTCTTGCCACTGTATGAAGAAACTGCACCAACAATCTGCATTTGCTGTTGCTGATCTGCTGCAGAAAAACATGTGTTCACACCGGCTGTGTGTCTGCTGCATGACTGCTACTGCAGCTCTATCTGTTTACATAGAGTTTGCAGGATACTTGAATGTTGGATTCTCTTCATTTTTTAGTAATTTCTGATTTAGTTTTGACAGAAAATATCTCTAAAATACCACTGTCTCCTCATGCAGCTGCTAAAATGGTTAAAAAATATCTTTATTTTTTTCATGTCTATAACATATTCAGATTCAGCCTAAACATAGAGAGTGTAATGGAAGGTGTCAGTTTTGTGTAATATTACTGGTATGATGTCAGAATAACATCAACAGGTCTTTTCTCCGTCTGTTTTTGTTGCAAGACACACCTGTCACGCATGAAAAATAGGCGAGACACCAAACTTCAAGATTCCGTTACCATCAGCACCAAAAATTAAACCAAGACGTTCCGCAGCCGCCACACACACACGTTACGCATCCAATGTGTATCCGGCCTAAGTCTCTACAAGCTTAGCACACCTGGATTTGGGCAGTTTATCCCATTCATAGAGTCCTTTAAATGCAGTCTGGAATGCAAACAGACGAAACACAAATTCAGAAAATATCATCAATTTGACAATATTATCATACATCCATGTGAGAGTGTCTTTTTTTAAAAGTTATATTTTTGTGCATTTTCTGGCCTTTATTCTGATAGCAACAGTGATTAAGGGAGACAGAAAAGTCGGGGAGTGAGAGAGAGAGGGACTTGTAACAAAGGGCCTCAGGCTGGACTTGAACTCGGGCCGCTGCGGTTGCGACTATACCTTCATGGTGTGCGCTCTACCAGGTGAGCCACCGCGGCACTCCCCATCACTTTTTTGTGTCCACTGTGAACACTTCCGTTGTGTTGTATTTGCAGTGTGTTCATTTGGTTGCGTTTTGTCTGCTTGCATGCATTTTCTTAAGCTGCAGTGCGTTGAACTCTTGTCAAACTCCCAGCAGGTTTCTCCATGTTTACAAGTGTGTGCAGTAGAGCGATCTCTATTCCTATTGGTCAGTTGGTCAACCTTCACCCCTGAAGCCTGACATCAGGTCAGACTATTACTGCACTGAAACTGTGTTGTCTGAACCTGGGATTAGAGAGACTGTTGGCTTCTTGGTCACCTGACCAGAACAGCGAAGGCGTCTGGCAAACTGCATATTTATTTACAGGTGTGGTCCACTGCCAGTCAGGTTTTCTGATTTCTGTTAGACTTAACTAAACTACAATTCCCAGGGATCACTGTATGAAACAAGTCAGCTCATGTGTTTCTGCTCTTGTCTGCCTCATTCTCTCTTTCAGTGAAGAGCTGTCTGTAGATAATGTTACATTAGTGTAGTCCCAGCTCCAAAAGAGCACAGACACAGAGACTGTTGAAATTTAAAATGTGGTCCCTAGGATTTGCTGCTACCGGCTGATTCACACACTCATTTACAAGAGGAAGTACTGACACTTTATTTATTCACTTGAAGCGGTGCATGAGCCTGATGTCTTACCGCCCAGGTCTTGCTGAGTCTGAAGATGGGAGCACTCTGCAGAGCAGACACCACCGACACCAGAGAATGAAGGTTGTTCAACTCCAGCAGTTTCTGGGAACAAACACAGATGTTATAAACAAAATACAAAGTACAACCAAAACTCACAGTGCCAAAAAACATGATTATCTTCATAAACAACAGGTGAAGCACCCCGTGGCTTAAGGGTCAAGATGCTGACTGTGAAGTGTAGTGTATTGCTTTTCAGGTAAGGAGGGAGGCCAGCTTGACTTAGCATCAACTAGGTACTTTTTTATTATTTACCGAAAAAGACGTGGATGACAGCAGAACAAACATTCTAGCAGCGCCCTCTGCTGACTGGTCTGGGCGTGCACTCAAGTTACCACAAAGCTGGTTCACGCCACATCTCCCCAGGAGTAACCTTAGCTATATCATGAATTTTGAACTTTACTACTTACTGTCAAAACATGTAAAGAGTAACTTTGCATTTCTAGTCCATTACATTAACAACTTCCCCTTTTCAGGTGATAAACATATGCAATTTTATCAATCCTTCTCTTTCTTTCTCACATCTGACATGCTTTAACAAGAACAAATCAGCAACACAAATATACATAGAATAGAAAGAAACATTTGTAAGCTACAGGGTAGTGGGTGGACTACCACTCCCTGGTGGAATGGGAAAGGGGGTTTATTCTGCCCCATCTTGCTTCCCTTCCAACTAACTAAAGAGTCAACTTGACAACAGGTTTCACAACCCGTCCAGAGCGTGTCACTTTGACTCTGGGTGTCTGTGTCCCTGTAGCAGTCTCTGATTCAAAACCAGTAGGACCAGGGACATCCTGAGTGATAACACTGCTGTCTGGTGATGTTGAGTTTGTCCCTGGTTGAGTCTCATTAAGTTCTTTGTTCACTGCAATTGCCTGCAGTTTCATCTGATGGTTTCTCCTCCTGGCATTTTCACAACAAATGACCGTGGTGTCGAACTCGCAGCCTGTATGACCCCAGTCTGGCTCTATTCCTTCTCAATGTCAGTTTTGAGACGTACTCTGTCCCCCACATCCACAGCAGGAAGTGGCTTTGCTGAATATCTCCTGTTGTAGGTTCTTTCATAGGCTCTTTTGGCCTTGGCGTCGTTCTGCTTTACAATCGACAAATCAGGTCAAGCTGGCCTCAACAGGTGGTTGAGCTTAGGGACGGTGGTCCGTAGTCTCCTTCCCATAAGAAGTCTAACTGGACTCTCTTTGGTTGGTTCAGTGGCTGTGTCTCTGTAACTCAGAAGAGCCAGCTGAGGGTCTGGTTGTTTCATGATGCTTTTGGCTGTGCAAACTGCACGCTCGGCGAGTCCGTTAGCCTGAGGGTAGTACAGGCTTGATGTTGTGTGCTGTATGTCATATTTGGACATAAAATCCTTGAACTGCTGAGAGACAAACTGTGGGCAATTATCAGTAATCAGTTCTTCTGGAATTCCAAACTGTGTGAATATGCTCAGTAGCTTGCTCACCACAGCTTCACTTGTGGTCCTTGTGAGGCTCGGTATCTCCAGCCACCTCGAGTAGTAGTCCATAACTACTAGGAAGTTCTTTCCTTTAAACTCACACAAGTCAGCTGCAAGTTTTTGCCAAGGGTGCTCAGGCAGTGGTGTGGTGATGAGTGGTTCACGGTGGTGGCTTGGTTTGTGTTCGTTGCAATGAGAGCATGACAGCACCTTTATCCTTCACTGCTTGGCTGATCTTCGGCCACCAAATGGCATCTCTGTATCTCTCTCAACACTTGTTCAGACCTAGATGCCCGTGGGGGATCCTTTCCAGCATCTCGGATCTTAAGGAATCACCATCTGGTTTGCTCTCTTTAGCAATCCATTTTGTTCACTTAAACTACCTCTCTCCCTGAAATAGTCTGTGGCAAGCTTGGAGACATTTCTTTCATGCTGTGGCAGATCTGTCATGATGTATTGTCTAACAAGTCATCTTTTTCAGTTTCAACTTTTATGCGCTCTAACACTGGTTTGTGTCTCTCCTGCTTTTCAACAGCATCCACATATGCTTGGACATCCTCATTAGTCCATTGTCATCCACTTTGGACTGCGGGTGCCTCGAGAGGGTGTCAGGCACAATCAGGTTCTTGCCTGAAACATACTCGGCGACGGGGTTAAACTTCATGAGACGAATAAGAAGTTGTTGACATCTTAAGGGTGCTCTATCAAGGTCTCTGTGGTTGATAAGCGTCACCAGAGGTTTATGATCAGTCAACAGTCTATAGCTCTCTAGGCCACACAAATAAAGATAGAATCTCTTTGAAGCCCACACACCAGCGAGACATTCCTTCTCTATCTGTGCGTATTTCTTTTCTGCTTCAGTGAGTGTTGGAGAGCAGTAAGCTACAGGTTTGAGCGTACCTCCATGATCCTGTAGCAGAACACCGCCAAGTCCATAACTGGATGCGTCAGCACCTACTACAGTGGGCCGCTTTGGGTCGAAGTACTGGAGCACAGGAGCGGAAGATATCAATATTTTAACCTTCCTGAAAGCTTCCTCTTGCTGAGGGCCCCACATCCATGTCACCCTTTTTTTCAACAGTTCATTAAGAGGATGCAGGGTGTCTGACAAATGAGGTATTTATCTGCCCACGTAGTTTACCATACCAAGTATACGTTTCAATTCAGACACATTGTTGGGTGTTTCCAGGGCGGTGATGGCGGAAACTCTCTGTGGGCATGGAGCAATGCCATCCTGGCTGATAACGTGGCCTAAAAAGTGAAGTGAGCTCTGTCTTATCTTACACTTCTGCCGGTTAAGCTTCAAACCTGACCTGCGGTTGGTTTCCATAACTTTCCCAAGATTGCGGTCATGGTCTTCCATTGAGGCTCCGAATACTAGAATATCGTCCATATAGACCACTGTTCCTTCAGGGTTCTGCAACAGCTCTTGCATTTTCCTCTGGAATATCTCTGACGCGGACGTTATTCCAATAGGGAGCCGTTTGAAGCAATAGCGACCTTTTGGCGTTATGAATGTGGTCAACTTTGAACTTTCTTCATCCAGGGCTATTTACCAAAATCCACTGGCTGCATCCAGCATGGTGTAGACTGAGCTTCCAGCTAATTTGTGCAGAATGCTGTCAACAGTGGGTAGGACAAACTTTTCTCTTTTTACATTTTCATTCAGCTTAGTGAGTCCTACACAAATCCTTACTTTTCCACTGGCACCATAGGTGAAACCCATTCTGTTGGCTCCGTCACACGCTCAATAATGCCATTCTCCTCCATCCGCTTTAACTCCTCCTCAACTCATGGAAGGAGTGGAATGGGTATACGGCGGGGTGCTGCAACACTGTATGGCTTTGCGTTTTCTTTAAGGACTATCTTGACCAGATCCCCTTTACGCAGTCCCAACTCTCCATACACACCTACTTCTCCAATGTGCTGTATCAAGCCCAAGTAAGCTGCCACTGATCTGCTCAGCAAATTGTCACATGTTGACTTTTCACTCTGAAATAACAGTCTTTAGTTCCTCTTCCTTTTGTTACCTTTATTTTGGCCAGAAACTGTGCCTCATGGTCCACTTTTCCTCCTGGACTGTCCATTTTTGATGTGACTGGTCTCACCCTTGGCCTTTCACAAAGTCGGTTATATGTTGCTTCATTTATTATGGTAGTGTCTGCACCAGAATCTATCGTAAAGTTGACTGCATCCTACACATGACCTCGTGGTTCGCCATGGTGGCTCTGTGTCGGTGATGACTTCGTCCACTGCTGTTCTACTCTGATTAACAGTCTCATTTATGGAGCCTAGGAATAAGCTGTCGATCTCCTCAGTCACTTCTTGGATTTGTTTGGTTCTGCATTGGGCAGCAAAATGGCCAATTTTGTGGCATTTATTACATTCTTTGTCTTTTGCTGGGCACTGGCCCCTTTTATGAGTGCGACCACACCTGCCACATTTTCTTCTGTCGTTTGCCTTGTGCCCACCTTTAGCCTCTGTGACTTTGTTTTTCCACTTACTTTTATATGGCTTTGTCTTCACTTCATCAACATTCCCTGCTGCACCGGTCTCGCTGTTCTGGAGCTTCACTCACTCATGCCTGGCCATATCCGCAGCCTCCTTTAATGTGAGATCTGGTCATCTGCAGTTTGAGTGAAAGATCTTTGTCTTTGATTCCTATGACAAGCCTGTCGCGTCTCTCCTCTTCTTTCTCATGAAAAGCACAGTGAGCAGCGAGCTCACACAGATGCCTCAGGTATTGTTCAATAGTCTCGTCTGCCCCTTGGGTCCGCGAGTGGAAACGTTTCGCTTCGGCACGAAGTGCTCCTCAAAAAGACACAGTACCTGGTCAAAATCCTCAGCCCCTCCGTCCTCCGTCAAGTTGAATGACTTGTGCGCTTGCTCCGCTCCTGGGCCCAGGGAGTATATCAGCGCCCTCTCTTGGATGTCGGCAGACTCGTTAGCGAGCTTCGTTGCTTTCCTCCGGTTTGGCAAAATCGAACTGCTCCGGCGCCAAAAACTTTGCCATCTCCAGCTGCTAATCTCCGACAAACTGTTCCAAGAGCGCTGCGTGTTCACTTCTGACACCACGTGAAGTGTAGTGTATTGCTTTTCAGGTAAGGAGGGAGGCCAGCTTGACTTAGCATCAACTAGGTACTTTTTTATTATTCACCGAAGAAGACGTGGATGACAGCAGAACAAACATTCTAGCAGCGCCCTCTGCTGACTGGTCTGGGCGCGCACTCAAGTTACCACAGAGCTGGTTCACGCCACACCGACCATAAACCCAGCAACCTTTGTTGCACCTCTCTCCATGATTGGACAGTATCACAGTATTTAAGTATAACAAGGTATTTTGAAACCTTTAAGGTATGGCACATGCTCCTATCCTTTTCCTATCAAACTGACACAGAGACCCCTGTATTCTGGGTTCAGGTCATTCCTCTGAAAAACACATCAGGTAGTTATACTGTTGCACTGGGTGGCATATTCCTTTTTAACACAAACACACACTATTTTAACTCAGTTCCACACGTACCGTCCTGCTAGAATTACTCTGCCAGAAACACTATAAATATATCTGAAATCTTTGTCCTTAACTGATGTGTTTGGTGATTTTGTCAGACAGTGTCATGGTTATAAAATCAGGAAGAAGTAATGAATAAGTTAGGAGCAAATAAATATTTCTCATCTTGTTAAGAAGCATCTATTCAGTCATCTGAACTCACCTTTGCGATCTTAACAAAATGGCTCAGTATTTCTGCACGGATCTTCAGTGTCTGGGCAGTTAAGATTTCCCTCACCAGCCAGAAGCTCACCTGAAACACAACACACAAAGACACAGAAGTCCAGATGTAATGATCACTCCTCTGATTTAGTCCTGCACTTTAATAAAGTCAGAGACTTGCAAGTGGCAGATTAAAACCAGGATGGTTGTGAGCGAAGTAACACAGGCTAAGACATCCTGTGTCACACTGGATTATATCAACACAAGAGACTAGTGAACAGAGTTTAATGTGCATGTTGGTAGAGCACTCCTTTAATTAGGCTCCTTTTAAATAGGTATCTCAGCTTTGGAGTGGAATGTGTCCCACTCCTGACTCTAAGTCTAATATTCACTCTCCTTTTAGCTCTGTGTTTGGCCTCCACCAGCTACTGAGGGAAACATCTGGCTCTTTAGCTGCTAAATGCTCCACTTTGTTCATCAGCTGCTCTCTGACTGAATCTGTCTGCTGTTTGCTGCTGGTCACTCAACCAAACTGCAAAGTTCTGGATTATAAAACCAAAAAAAAATGGGCTGAAAGAGATTAAAAAGCTCCATGGAGTTGAGTGGAGTTGTGGAGTTGTTGGTAATCCTTGTAGCTTCATCTCTCCCCTTTCACATTACAAATGTGATTTTTGGTTCACATAAAATTTTGATTGAGCTTTAAAGATGAACAAACTGTATTAAATCTTTACTTCTCCTACCTCAAGGGGAAAAATATCCATGGAGGTACCACATTAATACCACCTTAATATCGATTAATAATAAAATAGGGATACAGGGCTCACTGTTATTCTCCACATGCAACAATTATGGCCAAAGAAACTCTAAATGCGCTAAATGTTTGTGGGCATGAAGAATTTGAATTACGCTCTAAAAAGGTGAAGATGGGGTTGAACCCAACAGCAACAGCTTCCATAAATGAACTTTTCAAATTATGGTCAACGATTTTAAGAAATGTGCTGTTTGGTTGCCAGGATTCATGCCCATGATCCCAAATTGGAGGAAGATGGGATGAAGATATCAGCTTACTGGAGGAGCTTCGAACCAAAATACTTTGTACTCAGTATATTTTCTTTAACAAACTGGACATTGCAGACTCTCTGTAATTTTATTATCGTTTACGAGCTCTTAGATCTTCTACTGTCTAGCTTTTAAATACACAAAATTATACGCACAAGAAAACAGGCAGCGCGGCTTTATTTTAACTATTCTCCAAAACTATGGAACACCCTCCCACATTTTTAAACACCTGAAAACCTATACATTCAATTTGCCTATTAATTACATTTTTATCATTCTTACTGCTTTGTTTTTATTTTCATTTATATATTTCATCATCTACTGTTTTTCATTGTCCAATTTCATTGTCCTTCTATTCACCCTTGTTTTAATCTGATCCTTTATTTTCATTGTAAAGCACTTCACAATACATCTCTATGAATAGTGCTCTGTACAGTTTAAAGTTATTTTAAACTGTACAGTCAAATATTAAACATAACTAATGTCTCTTATTTGTTAAGAGTAATTATTTGTGATGATGAAATGATGAAATATTTGCTGTAGAAATCATGTGAGACAAACCTGGTTGAACCTGCGTGTGAATGCGACCACATTCGGGGCCAAACTGTGTTTCTCTTTCCCGTTCCATCCACAGCTGGCCAGCTCCTGCCAGTCAGAAAATCACATGAACCAACAGATGTGAGAAATATGTGACAATAACCAACGCCACCATGAGTGCGTAGACTGAGACTGAAACAGTTAACTTGAGTTTTACACAACTGATGACCAATGAGAACACCTTTCTGGACTGTAACCTCATGTTAGAACAGAGCCATGAAAAACCATTACATATCCTATCAGAGCTGTTGTCTGACAGTGTGGGCAGGAATACAAGTGTAAATCCCATGTGGGGGAATTCTAGTGAGAAGCCATCAGGAAGCAGACTTTCAGAGATTCTCACACCCAGATGGATAAAAAAATGTTAGGTAATTCAAACCAACCACAAATTATTTTTAAGCTACGTGCAGAGTATTTTACATAAAAGTTATCCCCCAACATAGCAGGGACAGTCTGAGCAGCTAAATTAGGTGACTTTAATAGACTTTAGGTTAACTGAAGTCTGTAAAAGAACTAAAACGATAAAGTATGTATTATTTTAAATATCAGGCAAATGAATATCAAATAAATCAAAAGAAGAGAAACATGACTAAGACCAGGCACTGTGAGGATGTATGGTGTTTTGAGCTAAATGCTAACATCAGCATTCTATCGTCTTCTATATACAGGGCTGTTAGTTCCCACAATGTTCTGTGGTTGAGGTGGCCTGTCTCACCTGAGATAAAGACCGCCTCCACTGTCAGGAGCAATGACTATAAGATGTTATGTCCAGTTTATTAAGCATCAGGAAAAATGATAAGTGAAGTTCTCCTGTAACATTAAGGAAGCACCAGTGCTGGTCCACTCTGCTGAATACTTCAATTATTTGCAGATGGTTTTGATTTAAAAGAGTTCTTTTGTCTGTTTGCACAGCTGTGCATTTTGTTAAACCTGTTATTGTTCTCTTTGTCTGTTATTATCGTTAAAAAAAAACTGAAGAAATAGGCCTACTTTTATTTAGTATGGTCTATTTATTTGATATACTATTTCATTTGCATGTTTTGCAGCTGTATAATTTCAAACAGGGAGAGAAACCCTGTCTTGGCATTGTATTTTGACCACAGTCATTTTAATAAAAATGCTGGTGACATCACACATGTGGCTTATATGATTCTTGTCTCCAGCCATCATTTTGAGTGCAGTCATACAGTGAATATTACCATCTGTATACAGGGCAACTACCTGCAGCTTGGAAACTACGACAATATATAAATAAATCTATAAAGCTAATGACTGGATTACCATATTATTGTGGAGTTACATCAAAGAGAAACTTCCGGTGGAGCGACTGAAGCGGATGGCCGCATAACTTTGCTCTAATCAACGATGGAGGGGGGGAAAACACAAGAAGGGCAAGGGTAAACAACCCGGGAAAGCGGAGAGGGGCGACAAATCGGCGACAGAAGGGGCCATAGTCGAGGAACATGGAGACGATAATGGCGGACAAGGACAACACACTGAGCTAGCAGCAGTGGATATGGAAGCTAGCATCGCCATCATCCGTGCAGACTTAAAGACTGTGGACATGGAGATGAAGACAGAGTTGGGTAATTTTCGAGACAGAATCAGAGAAGATTTAAAAAAGGAGCTAGCCGACGTAAGAGAGGAAATTCAACATTAGATAGGTGAAGTAGCGACCAACCTTAAAGCTACAATCGAAAGAGTGTGCGAAGCAGAAGACCATATAGCCGACATTGAGGAGTGGACCGTGGACTTCAAAGAGGTACTAAGCCAGTCACTGCAGGCCCAAGATAGATTACAGATGAAGCTAACAGACCTGGAAGCACGTTCAAGGAGTAATAACATATGCACTTATGGCATCTCAGAGGGAGCTGAAGAAAACAACATCCAGCAATTTATTGACAATATTATCAAAAAAGAGCTGCAGCCCCTCACTGAAGTCAAACTTGGAATACAACGGTGTCACAGAGCGCTCGGCCCTAAACCCCCAGAAGCGGCACAACCTAGGTCGGTGGTTGTATATTTTCAGGAGTTTAAAACCAAAGAACTGGTGCTGCATTCTGCGTGGAAGAAGAGGGAGATCTACTATAGCGACAGGAGGATTTATTTTCAACCATGACGACCCTGCAGAAACACTGGCAAAAAGAAAGGCGTATACCAAGTTCAAGTTTGGTCACCAATAACAGATCATTCACCTACCTGTGTTAACTGTGGATTTAAATGCAATGTCAGGAATATAGGGTAGTTACCCTTAATGTAAATGGCTTACACAATCTGATTAAGAGGGGCAAGGTTATTGCAAAGATGAAAAGGGAGAAACTGCATGTAATATTCTGGCAGGAGACCCATCTCAACCGAATTGAACATGAAAAGTTAAAAATATATAGTTTTAGAAATACATTTTACTCATGCTATAAGAAAGGGAGAAAAAGAGGGGTAGCAATACTGATTCCTAATAGAATGAAATTCCAATTGGTCTCTGAACCCTATGACAAAGAGGGTCGGTATGTATTTGTTAAGGGGTTCCTTGAACAGGAACAAGTTACACTAGTTAATGTGTATACAGGTGCTGGTTATATAATTAGAATAAGTTGATTTATTTCAGTAATTCCATTCAAAAAGTGAAACTTGTATAATGTATACATTCATTCCACACAGACTGATATATTTCAAGTGTTTATTTCTTTTAATTTTGATGATTATAACTGACAACTAATGAAAACCACAAATTCAGTATCTCAGAAAATTAGAATATTGTGAAAAGGTTCAATATTGAAGTCACCTGGTGCCACACTCTAATCAGCTAATTAACTCAAAACACCTGCAAAGGCCTTTAAATGGTCTCTCAGTCTAGTTCTCTAGCTACACAATCATGGGGAAGACGGCTGACCTGACAGTTGTCCAAAAGACAACCATTGACACCTTGCACAAGGAGGGCAAGACACAAAAGGTCATTGCTAAAGAGGCTGGCTGTTCACAGGACTCTGTGTCCAAGCACATTAATAGAGAGGCGAAAGGAAGGAAAAGATGTGGTAGAAAAAAGTGTACAAGCAATAGGGATAACCACACCCTGGAGAGGATTGTGAAACAAAACCCATTCAAAAATGTGGGGGAGATTCACAAAGAGTGGACTGCAGCTGGAGTCAGCGCTTCAAGAACCACCACGCACAGACGTATGCAAGACATGGGTTTCAGCTGTCGCATTCCTTGTGTCAAGCCACTCTTGAACAAGAGACAGCGTCAGAAGCGTCTCGCCTGGGCTAAAGACAAAAAGGACTGGACTGCTGCTGAGTGGTCCAAAGTTATGTCCTCTGATGAAAGTAAATTTGGCATTTCCTTTGGAAATCAAGGTCCCAGAGTCTGGAGGAAGAGAGGAGAGGCACAGAATCCATGTTGCTCGAGGTCCAGTGTAAAGTTTCCACAGTCAGTGATGGTTTGGGGTGCCATGTCATCTGCTGGTGTTGGTCCACTGTGTTTTCTGAGGTCCAAGGTCAAAGCAGCCGTCTACCAAGAAGTTTTAGAGCACTTCATGCTTCCTGCTGCTAACCAACTTTATGGAGATGCAGAGTTCATTTTCCAACAGGACTTGGCACCTGCACACAGTGCCAAAGCTACCAGTACCTGGTTTAAGGACCATGGTATCCCTGTTCTTAATTGGGCTGGGCTCTCATAACACCTGAGCAGTGCCACAGACTGATCGACTCCATGCCACACCGCATTGCTGCAGTAATTCAGGCAAAAGGAGCCCCAACCAAGTATTGAGTGCTGTACATGCTCATATTTTTCATGTTCATACTTTTCAGTTGGCCAACATTTCTAAAAATCCTTTTTTGTATTGGTCTTAAGTAATATTCTAATTTTCTGAGATACTGAATTTGGGATTTTCATTAGTTGTCAGTTATAATCATCAAAATTAAAAGAAATAAACATTTGAAATATATCAGTCTGTGTGTAATGAATGAATATAATATACAAGTTTCACTTTTTGAATGGAATTACTGAAATAAATCAACTTTTTCATGATATTCTAATTATATGACCAGCACCTGTATACCACCTGGACAGGATTATTCCTTTATTAGAGAAATTTTTGATCTGATTGCTTCTGAAGCCACTGGGGTTTTAATATGTGGAGGAGACTGGAATTTCCAGCTACAATGTAAGCTAGACTCCTCTAACACATTAAAGAGATCTGCTCCCAACGCTAGAGTAATTCAGAATATGCTGACAGAGCTCGGGATGATTGATGTATGGAGGGAGCTCCACCTAACAGAAAGACAGTACACATTTTATTCAGCAAGTCACAGAGTGCACTCAAGAATCGACTATTTTTTTTACATATAACTCAGACAGACACAGACTCAAAGAATGCAGTATAGGGATTCAAGATGTCTCTGACCATTCGCCTGTTTATCTTACCCTGCATCTAGGCAAAAACTGAGAATTAGAGAAAAAAGCCAAGTCTGTTAAGCAGAGATATGAGAATGGCCCCAGGGCCCTGAAACTCATGGCATGGAGGCTAATGAAGCAACAGGCAGAGAGCTCCATATTTGAAATTAGAGACCCTAGAACTAAAAAAGTGTGCCACAAATTAGAGGACATACTGTACAACACATTTTTGAAAACTATTACAGAGATCTATATTGCGAACCAAATACAACTAGCCCTCAGGAAATAAATATATTTCTGGAATCACTAGATTTACCCTCCATAGGTGAAGAACAGAATAAAGCCCTAACGGCAGATATCACAAAGGAGGAAACAGAAAAGGCAATTTCTAAGTTGAAGGCCAATAAAGCACCCGCAACGGACGGCTTTCCGGCCGAATGGTATAAGGCCTTTAAAGAGCAAATAATACCCATACTTTTGGACTGTTTTAACCACACACTTACAAAAGGTGATCCACCAAGAACATGGAGGGAAGCAATAATTTCAGTTATTCATAAGGAGGGGAAGGATAGAAAAGAGTGTAGTGCATTTAGACCAATTTCTGTACTGAATATTGATTATTAGGTGTATGTGTCAATACTGGCTAAAAGACTAGAACATAAAATAGCAGAACTAGTGGATCCACATCAAACAGGCTTTGTGTGTGATAGACAGATGCAAGACAATTTTAGACGAGTGCTGCATGTACTTGATCATGTGACTAAGGGGAATAACAGAGCTGTAGTACTCAGTCTAGATGCCGAAAAGGCATTTGACTCGGTTCGCTGGGAGTACCTATATCTGACGCTGAGAAGATTTGGATTTAAAGATGACTCTATTAGATGTTTTAAAACCCTGTATCTCTCTCCGGATGCCAGAATAAAAATTAACGAACATCACTCACAGCCCACTGAGTTGGAGCGAGGCTGCCGTCAAGGTTGTCCTCTCAGCCCAGCTCTTTTCTCCCTATTTATCAAACCCTTAGCACAGTCAATTAGAGATGACCCGGTAATAAAAGGAATAATGGTCAGAGGCTTGGAGCAAAAGATTTGTCTATATGCAGATGACGTGTTACTGCTTATAACAGCGCCAGAGGTTAGCATCCCTAGGTTGACATCTATACTAAAAGACTTTGGAACCTACTCAGGATATAAATTAAATGTGCAAAAAAACAAAATTTAAGCTCTAACTACACTCCTGACAAGACATGCTAAATTTGATTTTAAATGGAACTCAAAGGAAATTAAGTACCTGGGGGTTTGAATACCTAAAGATCTATCCAAGATATATGAAAGCAACTATGGTCCCATAAGTAAAAATATCAAGTCAGATATTGACAGATAGTTTCAACTGCCCTTAGATATGCACAATAGGATAGAAACAATAAAAATGAACCTACTTCCCCGACTCTTATATCTTTTTCAATCCCTGCCAGTAATGGTTACACCAATGCAATTTAACGAATGGGATAAGTGGATCTCAAGATTCATATGGGGGGGTATAAGGCCAAGAATTCAATTCAAAACACTGCAACTGCCTAAGAGAAAGGGGGTAGATCACTTCCATGCTTAGCAGACTACTACAAGGCAGCACAATTAAGACCACTGGCATGCTGCTGTAACCCAAATTATACAGCAACATGGAAGGATTTGGAAATTTCACAATTAGATATACCGTTACAATCTATACTGGGTAGTAAAATACTGTATGAGCAGCATTCTAGTGGCCTGAATCAATGGTCTAAAGTTTGACTTCGAATTTGGTTCAAGGAATGTAAATCACCACTATTCTAAAGACAGTCTAAACTGCTGAGATGGGTTGCTTTTGACCCCGAATTCAAGCCCACAAGGATTGACGTTTAAACATTGGTATAGAAGGGGAATCACCTCTTACTGTTCAATTTCATCGAAGGGAGAATTTGATAGTTTTCAGAAAATTTCAGATACATATGGGTTGGAAAAACTTGATTTCTTTAAGTATCTTCAAATCAGGTCTTATTTTAATGATGAGATAAAACCAACAGAGGAATGTGATCCCAACTTAATTGACATATTTATTGACATGTACAAAAATAAGAACAATAAGAAACTTGTTTCAACACTGTACTCCCGTATTCAATCTAATAAGAAACACTCAACAGATAAGGTTAGATTAAAATGGGAGAAAGAATCTGGAACTGTCATCACAGAAGAAGAGTGGTTGAATATATGCTCTGTGCAGTCAACTTACACTAGCTCTGGTCTTTGGAGAGATTTTTGCGGGCGGAATCTGGTTCGATATTTCATAACTCCTAAGTTAAAATGTGTGCAGACAGGGGAGACAGTCAGAGGTCTATTTTGGAGGAACTGTGGAGAACAGCTAGCAGACCATTTTCATATGTTTTGGAGCTGCACAGCTATTCAGCCATACTGGCAAGAGATTATACGGGTAATACAAAATATTTTTGGCTGAAATGAAATTTACTGCTCTTTTTCTACAATCTATTTGGGCAATATTGCACCCCATTTACTGGTGCGGGACAAATATCTTTTAAAAATATTATTAGTAGCCAGCACGAAAGCTGTAACCCGAAAGTGGTTGCAGGCCACACCTCCAACAGAGACAGACTGGATTGATATTGTGACTAATATTCAAAATATGGAACGAATGACCTTTTCGCTAAGCCTACGGATGGATAAGTATTTGCAATACTGGGAAAAATGGATTGTGTTTGTGACCACAAGAGATGCTCACTGAGCCATCACTGTATGAACTGACTTGTATCACCATCAATATAACGTCTGTATGAATGTGTAGGTGACCAACTGTTTGTTCTATGTTTTTCTGAATGTTGTTTATGTTCTTTCTATAAAAATAAAGTACAAAAAAAAAGTGTGAGGAGTGTGCTCTTCACACTCATATCTGTTGATGAATCTTTTATTCCACATTCCCTGACACAGACTGGTTTTCTGTCACCTAATCACCATGGATCGGACAAGACAGGACAAGACGAGCAGTGTTTGAACAGTTAAAACTAAAAATAGACATAAATTAGAACGATACTAAAGTTGAAGTGATTTCTCTCCTTACACCTGATCTCAGAACAGCTTTCTGTCCCATAAAGGATCTGATGCCTGTTTCATTCATCATGTAATTTACTGCCCTCTGCTGGTGGCAGCAGGGTATTGTCTCTGAAGCAACTTCGACTTCCAGCCTGTAGCTATCGTTTCTGTCTTTTTCGTGGGTGTGACTGTGTCCTGTTGACAAAGGCTGGATCTTGTCAAACAGAAATGGGACCAGATTCTTTCTGACGTTTGTCTTGTGTCCTGGGATCTTTGACGGGTGATTAGCTATAGCCTACTAGCTATATTCTACTGTTTTTTGATCATTTATGATATTACAGCATTATACGCATGTGCAGATGGTTGGAAACTGAACTTGCACATCATAAAATTACTTCAACAGTCTTTCAAGGCAATACACTGTGATTCATCATCTCTGTGAAAGATCTGCAGGAAGAGAAGTTTGAGACAAAACATTGTTACAAGAGTAGAGCAGCTCCTTTCACGAATAGATCAGTACGTGGGCTGTGTGTGTTGCGGGCAAGAGAGTTAGTCGGTTGCTTGGTTCTGATTGCCTCTGTAAAAGTCACTGCACATCACTGATCCATAGTAAGTTTCTCTCATCAAGAAGATTAGGTTTTACTAGGTTTTTAACTCTTGGCTGCAACTTTTAGTGTTGTTCACAGTAGGAAGACTTCTAGTGGTAAGTGAGGTACTTTGTGAATACCCCAAACTGCATGTCTGACCACTTGAAATGGACTAGGTTTTGGATGCATGCTCATAGACACGACCAGTCTTAGGAATAAATGGGAAATATTAAGTTCATGGCTGTGTTGCTGTGTTTATACACATTTGGAAAAATTAAAAGACTTGGAAGACCATGTTGGATGAGTGAACTGAACTCTACACCAAGTGTCTGTGAGGTTGTTGTCTTTATTTCATTTCTAAGTATCAGTCAATAAAGTCTCTGCCCTCTCTGCTGTCCTGCAGACAGTCTGCGTTAAGGGAAGGAAATCCTACAGGGCAGAGCACTGACTGGGATTTCATTGACTAACTGAGGCTAAAGCAGGGTTTCCAGTGGAGAGTTCAACCACTAGGACCAGTCTGGGTTCAGCTCAGAGGCAACAGCTGTGAAGGTAATCATGGCTGCATCAGAAGTATTTGAAACAGAAAGGGCACTGGAATCATGGCGTGGAGGGGGGAGGAGGCATTTCTCAGGGATTTTCTGCAGAAGAATTTCTGTTTCCTGGTAAGAATTCAACACAAACACTGCAAACATAATTACTGACAAAGTACGGAAACCACTCTATTAGTCATCTGAAGGGTTAACAACACCACAGCTAGAATTTCCTAATAAGAGGCCAACCACCTGACTACATGAGTCTCTTACCTCTGGCTGTATCGCTTTGAATACTGGTGCATCCATCAGCGTGATTTGACTCTGAAATACACAGAAATACATAGACAGAAATTCATATTATCTGTCAACATAAAGGAGGTTAGATATACCGTTATGACATCATGATGGAGGAAGAATACACACACATATACACACACACACACACACACACACACACACAGTCTTCAGAAAGTCCTCAGAGCCCTTCACTGATCCTTAATTTCAAATGGATAAAATTGTCATCAATAACCCTCAATAATCAGAAATAATAAAGTGAAAACAGGTTTTAATAAATGTTTACAAGCTTATTAAAAACCAAGAACTGAAATCTCTCACTTACATTTTCATGTTCTATTCTTAAAATGCATTTCAGTGCAAGTCCTGCTGTCATATCAATTACAATGTGATGTGAGAATTTACTGTTTCAGAACCATGAGGCCAGTGATGTGATTGGAAATGGGGATGATGGGGACAGAGAGTAAATCTGTCCTTAAACCAAAACACTGAGCAGCAGAGACTTCAGTGTGTGTTTGGACCCCTGTTACATAACAGCTGTTTGACTCAGTGTTAATTAGAGTTGTGACGTTCACGAACGAACCGAATCTTTTGACCGGCTCATTAACATGAACGATGGGAACCGAGTCGCGTTTGGTTGGGAGCCGTTCTTTTTTTTTCTCTCTCCCTGAGTTCACACCTATGGTTCACACAGATGCTCACACAAGCTTCTCCTTGCTCCTCCACTTTGTGAGACGGAGAGAGCATGGGGAGGAGCATGGGGAGGAACGCTTATTTCATATACATTGCATATGAAATAAGCGCAACAACTCATGGATAAAATGAATTAACCCCAAGCTGGCTTCTTAAAAGTGAATAAATATAAAAATGAGCCAAATGAGCCAAATGAGCCAAATGAGCCAGTCTTTTCAATGGCTCTTTGAAATGAACGGATCCCAAAGATCCGGCTCCCTCCAAAGAGCCATAAATCCCATCTCTAGTGTTAAAATAACACATTCTGAATTACATGTAAGAACATCTGATTTTAAAATACTCAATAATACTAAATGAGTGTTGATCTTCTTATTGTTTTTATCTGTCTAGGTGATGCTCTGATACCATTTTTCCCTCCTGGTACCAACACTGATATCTGAACTACTACTGAGTACTAATCTAATACCAATGGATTAAATAATCATTTTACCAGCTGTATACTACTAACCCTGGATGTGATATGCTATCATAGTTGTAGGACATGTCTCGGGCTAAACATGAACAGATCTTTCATTACCTAAAAATTAAATGTAAGAATATATAACACTCCCACCACAAGTGCCATGCCTCCAAATTAAAGCCTTACATAATGAACACGTTGCCTTTTTACTGGTGGAACTTTCCAGTGGATTCAAGTTACATTAATTATCTACTGCAGTTTTCCCAGAAATCAATTCTTCTTCACTGCTCTAAAACAGTAGCTGCCAGTGGTTGCGCAGCACAACCTTCTCTGTAGGTTACTGTCTTACAGCAGCGAAGAGGAATTGATTTCTGGGAAAACTGTAGTTTTATCCAGGAGTGAAAAAAAACATAATTAATAAATTACATGGAAACAGATCAGGACATAGACTCGTGTATTTGCTGATACCTGATCCAATATTCCAGGAAGGGCCAGACACATTTGTAATACTAGTATCGGTATTGGGAAAACTCTAGTTCAGTTCTTTCCTGCAGTACACCAAAACTGCTTGCTTTTGGACATCACACATCAGCTCCATGTCTTTTTGCAGCTGTGTGGTAATTCAGCCAAAAACAGAACAGCAGCTGTTAATACCTCTGAGCTACCGGCATCTAGGAGCTTTATCACTGAGCCAACCTCAAGCCCCCTCTGAACCTTTGCCATATAAGTAGTATAATCAGGTAGCAGTAACTTTCAGGTGAGATCTGATCTGTCCGATACACTGCACAAACATTTGAAGCGTACTCACAGCAAATTCCTCAGGCGTCACCTTCAGCACATCAAAGACGACTGCATCGTAGCTCTTGGCGTAGTCCACACAGGGTCCATCCAGAGAGTCAGAGCTGCTGCTGGCCTGAGACACACACACATTCAACTGCCATTAAGATTAAGACAGCCTTTATTAGTCCAACAGTGGGGACATTTGCTGTATCACAGCAGCAAAGTGGACAGTAGAGGAGAAAACAAACCTGCAAATGTCAGTATCAAATACTTAAGAAAAAGACAGATAATATAATATGTACAATTAGATATTTACAAAATATATAACAATAGCAGCAGATAATGGAAATTGCACGGTTGGTGTGTGAAGTTATGGCGCATGGTGAGTCGTCAGTCTTTGGTGTGAGTGTGGTCTATAGAGTGCAGTTTGTTGTACAGTCTGACAGCAGCTGGAAGGCCAGATCTGCAGTATCTCTCCTTCACACAGTGTGGGTGCAGCAACTTGACACTGGGAGAGCTGCTCAGTGCTGTCAGAGCGTCCTGCATGGGGTGGGAGATGTTCTCTCGATAGCTTAGCCACCATTCTCCTGTCGCCCACTACCCCCACTGGGTCAAGGGGACATCCCAGAACAGAACTGGTCTTCCTGATCAGCCTGTTCAGTCTCTTCCTGTCAGCAGCGGAGGTGACCTGCCTCCATCATGTTTGTTGTTGTTGTTGTTGTTGTTGCTGTCGCAATTTTATGACGTCAGACGCTCCATTACTACAGCAACCTGTCAGATCAGTCAATAATGTGGCACAGTCTGAACAGAGCCATAACCAATTTGGACACTTGCTAAAAACAGTGTGGACAGTCAGCCCTAAAAATTGGATTTGAGTAGGAATCTAATTTGAATCAGATTCGCCTGCAGTCTGAACGCGGCCAAAGGCTACTGTACCTGCACTCAGTTAGAGTCAGTAACAGCATAAGAAATTATTTTACTGTCATTTCAGAATCATTACACGTCCCAACAACAGAAAAGACGAGACAAACTTATCAGTGACAGACTGACAGTGACCGACCGCTGTCAAGCAGCACCCGCAGTTGGAAAACGGGAGAGATCGGCATATGCCACTGAGGGGATTGGCATAAGCCGCTTTTGCACAGATGGCATACCATTGGCCACTTCTGGATCTCATCATCTCTTTTTCCCCAACATCTTTATTGAAAATAAATGTCTCAGGCCAGAGACACACTGGATGTGTCATGAATGCGTGGCCACTGGAGAACATCTTGGTTTTCGCTTCAGCGGATTAGAGCGGACACATGGCCTGCTAGAGACTGCGTCTCACAGGCATCGTGGCTGCGTTGCGAAATCTAGAAGTTTGGTGACTCACCTATTTTTCACACTTGACATGCACGTCTTGAAGCCAAAATATTTTTGGATCATGAAACTAATGAGCTGCACAAACAGTTTATAGCTATTGCTAATTCTCAACTTCTGTCCCCAGTAACTAGTAGACAGAAAAGACATGTTGGTGTCATTTTGACATCATACCAGCAATATTGCACAAAACTCACACTTTCCATTATAGTCTCTATGTCTAGGCTGAATCTGAAGTGTGTATATGTATATATGTGTATATGTGTATGTATATATGTATATATGTGTATATGTGTATATGTGTATATATATATATATATATATATATATATACACATACATACACACACCATTTTAGCAGCTGCATTTGGAGACAGATGTGTTTTAGAGACATTTCCTATCAAAAATGAATCATAGACTTCCGGTGATGGCAGATGGAGAGTAGACACGGGTACTCCCCGCTCTCAAACTTTTACAAGTTCTACTTTTGAACTCCCCTTTTCCACTAAACAGCATTGCCTGTATCCATTACAGTAACATTTAATATCTCGTCGGAATGGCTGCAAAACCAGCAAAACAGTCCAAGAGGACAGCATAACTAGCAATGATTTTAGCATGGCTGGATTAAACAATTTGATGGAAAGCCACAAAGCTGCTTTGTCAGAGGAACTCAAGATGATCTCCACACTTGAGTCAAAACTTGTCTTAGTGCAGTCCACTCTGACCCGTCATGGGTAGCACATCTCCTCACTGGAATCTAATATAGACTCGGTAAGCGACCACCTCATGTCACTTAAAAGCTCGTAGCCGTCGCAATAACATCCACATCATAGGGCTGCCAGAGTAATTGAAGGCCCACAGCCAACCACTTTTTTTGGCAGCTCCTAGGCGAAGAACTTGGACTGTGCTCACAGGTTGCTAGCTGCAAAACTAAGGCAGGGCAAATGACTGAGGCCTGTCATTGCCCGTTCACACCACTTCAAGACCAAGGAAAAAGTTATCTGCAAGGCTTGGAAGAGAAGAGCAGAGCTGCAGTATCTGGGTAAACTGATCGTCTCCCACAAGGACTACACCCCCGAAGTTACGGAGCAACAGGCGGCCTACCTCAAGGTTATGTAACAACTGTATAAACTTGGTCTTAAGCCCGTGCTCTTATACCCAGCCAGGCTACAGATAACGACGTAGAATGGAGAGAATCTATGATTTTCATCGGTGGACCACACTAAAAAGTGTCTGCCTAAAAAAAAGTAACATGCCTAAAAATCTGGCGAGTTCACCCTAACCGTTTAGCCTTGGTAGCTACATAATTGTAACTTTAAAATTCAACATTTTATTTGAGTCTATACTCAAATAAAATAGTATACTTAGTCCGGCAGTACTTAGTATGACTAGGGCCATAATTTCTGCCCCAATTCTACCATACGGTTAGTATGTTAATGTTATGGTTACAATATAATCAGTCAGGCCGTTTTATCAGCAGTTCACAGCATGGTAAGATATTTTAAGTTTCCTTGCAATTTCTTGCATTGAATAGCCTTCATGTCTAAGCACAACAATAGACTGGCATGTTTACAAAGAAAGTTCTTTCTTTCTGGCCGTTTTGGGCCTGTAAACAAACCCACAACTCCTGATGTTCAAGATACGAAACTAACCTAAAGAAGGCCACTTTTATTGCTCCCTTAATCGCAGTACAGCAGTTTTTAATTGGCCTCCGTGCATCAATGTAGTTCTTTAATAAATTTTTATTACCATAACACCTGGTGCCTAGATTCTAGGATGTTGATTTGGTTCCCTATTGCTGGTTCAAGTGGTACTGCACATTATACTAGGGGTTTTCGACTTTTCTACAGTAATGGAAGGTTTATTGAGATGGGTGGACCCGGAAGATCTATGGGATGGTATCCGGTAAGATACAAAAAACTTTTCCCTGAGGGGTATTTTTGTGTTGAATGTGTGAATCCCCTTTCTTTTCCCCCCTTTCTCCTCTTTGCCCTTTCATTGCAGCCCAGGTATCCACTGCTACTAAGTACGAATGACTGGTTGGCATATTCGTTTCCTCTCTTGGAACATTAAAGGGATGAACAATGTTGTCAAGACCAACAAGGTAATTTCACACTTACGGCATCTTAAGGGAGACCACTGTTTCAAACAGAAAACATACCTGTGCACATCCAAAATTTCTTGTATCAAAAGATCATGGATGGGCCACTTATTTCATTCAAAGTTCTCAAAGAGGACAAGGGGTGCCGCAATTATCATACACAGAGACCTGGCTTTTGAACCAGCCGCCACTGCATTGGACCCAAAAGGTCGGTCATGGTTTCAGGCAAATTGGAGATTCTCCTATGGTCCTGGCCTCAGTGTATGCTCCTACGTGGGACAATGACAAATTTATATCCAAATTTTTCTCTTCATTTCCTAATCTTACAGACCATCTCGTCATTATTGGGGGTGATTTTAACCAAGTCCAGGACACTTGACTTGATAGACCATCCACTAAGCATACTGCTGTCACGAAATCAGCTGCTGTCTTAAAATTTCAAGCAGACAACTTAGGTTCATCAGATCCTTGGAGAGACAAGTTCCCGTCCACTAAGTAAAAAGAAGTGAAAAGAAGGAAAATTCTTTTCATATGTGCACCATACCTACTCGTGCATACACTTTTCCCTACTGGGTAGGTTGCTATGTAATACTGCTGCTTGTGACTATCATAGCATAGTTATCTCTGACCATGCCCCCACATCTGTGGACATACTCATACTAATTGGAGATTTACCTCACAACTATTGCAACAAACCTAAATTCAAAGATTTTTTGCGGCACAAATCCACTTTTACTTTCAGGTTAATGATACATTGGATGTCAGCAGTGACATTCTTTGGGAAGCCTTTAAGGCCTACCTGCGAGGGCAGATTATTTCCTTTGTCTCCCATTTTAAGAAATTGGAACACTCCAAGCTGAGAGAATTGTCAGATGAAATTAGGTCATTGGACTGTCAATATTCCACGAATCCCTCTGCCATTTTATATAAAAGGCAACTTCAGCTCCAGTCCCAATATGTTTTGTGAACCACGGGCAAAACTGCGAGACAGCTGTTGCAAACTAAGCAGCATTTCTTTGAACATGGTGTCAAACTTCTGTCATACCAGGCACAAGCGGTATCTGCGTCTCGCTGATCCCCAGAGCAATGTCTCCGGCAGCCGAGGTGATCACTGATCCCCAGGAAATTAGTAATATCTTTGCACGTTATTATTTGGCACTCTACTCTTCTGAGATCTCCCTGCTTGACTGGCCAGATCCAAATCCCTTTGATCATTTAATATACGCTCAGGTTGACAGAAACCTTTCTCATGACTTGGGAGCCCCCACAACAGTTGCAGAGGTAAATGCAGCAATTAAATCTTTACAAAGTTCCAAAGCACCTGGACCAGACGGCTATTCGGCAGAATTTTTTAAAGCCTTCCCCAATGTCTTAGCTCCGATTTTGGTTTTCAATGATGCATTTGTGAGAGGGTGATGGCCACCTTCTATGTCAGAACTCTACTGCTAAAGAAAGACAAGGACCCACTTCACTGTGCTAGTTATAGGCCCATTTCCCTTCTAAACGTTGACTGTAAGATTCTAATTAAAGTGCTGTCATGTCGCCTCCAGAAGGTCTTATTGACCCTGACCGGACTGGCTTTATTCCCGGAAGACAATGCTTTTACAATACCAGAAGGCTATTCAACATTCTTTTCTCTCCACCGAATTATAGCACTGCTGAAATCATACTCTCTTTAGATGCCAAAAAGGTATTCAACCGGGTGGAGTGGATGTACTTGTTCTATGTCTTGAAAAAATTAAGTTTTAGCCCCGAATTTATATCATGGATTTAGCTTCTTTACACATCTCCAGTAGCTACTGTTAATATTAATGGCACCAAGTCTGACACTCGTCATTTCGTCGTACTTGTCAGGATTGTCCTCTGTCACCGTCATTGTTTGTCCTTGCCATCAAACCTTTAGCCATATGAATGGCAGCAAGAGGGAATTTCACACTTTGGCCTATCTTATAAACTTTCTTTATATGCAGACAACCTTCTGCTCTATGATGCCGACCCAACATCCTCCCTTCCTATAATAATGACTATGTTATAACAATTTAAGGTGTTATCTGGCTACAATATCAATTTACACAAAAGCGAGTATCTCCCTTTCAACCCTTCCGCAGAGGCGTTTGCCACGACTCTTTTTCCTTTTAGGAAAGTGACAGAGGGATTTAGGTACTTGGCATTTTTATTACAAAATCTTTTACACAACTACTTGCTAAAACTGTTCATTTCTTATTGGAGCGATGTACAGCAGACCTAGCTAGGTTGTCCTCCATCCCCCTCTCATTATTGGGGCATCTTAATCTTATAAAAACGGTGATTCTTTCTCAATTTCTTTATGTTTTTCAATATATACCCATATTCATTCATAAATCTTTCTTTTCGCTCTTGACCAATTAACAAACTCTATCTTATGGAGCAACAAGTGAGCTCGTATTAGGAAATCAATCCTGCAATTCCCCAAATTAGAGGGAGGTTTGGTACTGCCTATAACGCATATATTATTGGGCATGTAACATTAGTAAAATCCTTTTCTGGAATGTCAAGATCACCCAGGAGGACTGCCCTTTTTGGGCCTAGATGGATCTAGCCTCCTGTCACATTTCCTTGTGGTCTATGGTTTGCTCCCAGTTACCTCTCCTACTTAAGTAGATAAGTGTTATAACCAATTATAACAGATACTTTGAAAATTTGGAACCAATTTATGAGACATTTTGGTCTACAAACCCCACCAAAGCTAGCTCCTGTTTACATTAACATTACATTCTCACCATCCTGCTCTGACCCAGACTTTCGGTCTTTGTCAACTAAAGGTCTACTAACCATCGACAACCTTTAGGTTGATGGCATTTAACCCTAACCCTTTTTCCATCATTTGTGGATTTATCAAAAAAATTTTGTTTCCCAAACTCCCAGCTATTCTGTTTCTTCCAGATTTGACACTTTGTGCAGACTCAGTTCCCTAATTTTTCCAATCGCCCTCCCAAAACTCTGATGAATTCCCTCCTTTCATTGAGTACAACACATAGAGCACATCTTTGAGCTACACCTGACTTCCCTGGACTCTCTGAGGGCAGTCTGGGGCCAGGACCTCAGCATTACTATTTTAGACAAACAATGGGAACATATGCTTAGGCTTGTTCACACCTCCTCTGTATATGCGAGACACAAACTCCTGCAATGTAAGATCTTCCACTTCACCAGCGCATGACTTGCCAGGATGTATCCTGATAGAGCTGACGCATATAACAGATGCAAACACTCACCTGCTGATTATTTGCAAATGTTCTGGTCATGCACCCGGCTACTAGAATTTTGGTATGCTATTTTCAATACACTCAGTAAGGTCCTCTGTAAAATGGTAGGCCCAGATCCCCTTATAGCCCTCTTTGGCCTACTTCCTGTCCCCAACTGGCCCAAAGCTTGCTAGAAAGCTTATTCTTCTTAAATGGTCTCACTCATCCCAACCTACCCATAATACATGGATTCAAGAAATCCTGCAGTGCATTAGACTTGAGAAAATGAGGTTCTCCCTGAAAGGTTCACTGCAGCCTTTCCAGAAAACCTGGTAACCTTTTCCAGAATATATTGACACCCTGGCTTTTGATGCTGAAGGCAAGTGAATGACTGAATTACAGCCCTTTTCCTTTCCAGGGTTGGCCTACCCCCTGCCCTGAAACTTAAAGGTTTGTCAGAGAAGAGTGACAAAACATCAGGGCAGAGATGAGAGATTGTGAAACAAGTTCACCCCTGACATGGAAGTGCGCCACCATGAAGAAGCCATAGACATTGTGCACTAAGTTGGCCAAAAGGTAGACAAAAGGAACATGTAGTCCTATTATTTGCCCAGAGCCTTGTCAAGGAGGGAATATGACGGTCACCTGTGTGCTGGGAGAGAGGCATTTGCTTCACCGAGATGCAGCCACTGGAGGATAGAAAGGCAAGGAAAAACCTGTGGCCACAGATCAAAGACACTCATCAAGCTGGGAAACAAGCCTACTACCGAGGACCACGTGGTTACATAGATGGTCGGCAAATTAGACAAATGGGGTGAAGGTTTGATCTACAGTCAGTCTATGAAAAGGAGTGTAACATAAGAACATGGGGCTTTTTAATTATTGTTATCAGCGTAAAACTAATTGCACTTTTATTGTTGTTGGACTCTTATTCTAATTTCACTTGTAAACTTTTGCTTGCTTTGTTAAATGTAAGTCTTAAAGACCTGACAAAAAGAAAGGCTTTACTTTTATTTTGCAAAGGGTGACAATCACACTGTCTTTTATTACAAGAAACTCATTCCAATCTGGATGTGAACTTTTGGACTAACCAGT
Source organism: Trachinotus anak (assembly GCF_046630095.1). Classification (NCBI taxonomy): domain Eukaryota; kingdom Metazoa; phylum Chordata; class Actinopteri; order Carangiformes; family Carangidae; genus Trachinotus; species Trachinotus anak. The sequence continues at coordinate 22,808,960 of NW_027273879.1, read as the reverse complement.
GCGATGATCAAATTTTATTTAGTCATAGAACCAACAGATCTGCTGGTGTCACAATCCGTTTCAACAGACTTCCAGGTGATATTATCACACACAGGACAGATGACGAAGGTAACTGGTTAATGGCTGTCTTGAAAGTTGAAAGTCATTTCTTCATATTAATTAATGTGTGTGGACATAGAACTATTGCACAAAGCAAACAAATGTTACAATAATATCAGAGCTTGGATCACACTATCTTACAAACTTTAATTTAATGGTAGATGACTGGAACATGATACCAGATGAATGGGAAAATAGATGGTCCTCAAAATTTAAAGTTCATAATTATAATGATACAATTGAAGAATTAATTAGTAGGAATTGAGTGGTAGATGTATGGAGAAGTTTAAATCCAGGGAAAAAAAACAATAGTCCTGGTATAAACCTATTAGTGCCCGCAAATCCAGAACTGATTGTCTTCTTGCTGCTGATTCAGTCTTGAGGCTTGTCCCAGACTCCTCCATTTCCGAAGCCCTTTTAACAGATCATTGTATAATAGAAATAAAATAAAATTCTGTTCATAAAATGTGGAAACTTAACTCTAATTTGATTTTTTTTTTTTTAAAGAGGGATTCTGCACAAAGATAAGAGAAATCATAACTGAAATTGAAAGTACTGATAGAATTGACAATTTCTGTAATAAATGGGAATTTGGAGGTAAGAAAATTGGTAAGGAAAAAATAAAAGAAGAACCAGCTTGTTTCTTGGTATCAGACAGTTTTGTGGAAAACCAGAATTTATTAGTGAGGACAAAGAAAGACTAATGATATTGTTGGGCTGCTCAATTGTGGCAAAAAGCATAATAAGGATTATTTTGATTGACATTAAGATCACCATTATTGAACACAATTACTCATTGACTTTGAAAACACTACACATTTATTGGACTTGCCTAGTGTACAAGCAACACGTCAAAAAAGGACACATAAAATAAAAGAGTGATTTCAAAACAAAAAGCGTTGTGTCTATGTAGTTTCTCTGGTTATACACAATATTTCAGACACAGTCAAAATAGACAGACCTGTCACCTGTCCAGCACTATACTGTCAAACAAGAAACACCATGGCTACTCTGTGCACTGGGATGAAAGAGTTGAGCGCAGCTTCAAAATTAAGTTTTAAAAACACGCAAACGCTGGATCGAAAGGCCCCAGCACTTCTACAGGAGCACCAACGCTTTATCTCACTCCTCATATCAGTCACTCTCTCTCCACTGCATCTGTGTGTGCGCTCTGTTGGATTGCACTTATCTCAAAAGGGCCCAGGGTGCATTTGTGAGATCAAGAGCAAAAAGAATAGAGGAGGGAGAACAGAATACTTCATATTCAGCAATCTGGAGGAGAGAAAATAAAAAAAATAAGACAGTGACTAACCCATTATTGATAAATGGATGAGAATGTAATTAGGTTAGAATTATTGAAAAGTACATTTTCACATTTTATAGTAAGCTTTATACATCTGCATACTTCGCTTCGCTTTCAAAGAAATTTGTGAGTCAGATCTAAGAGTAGAAGAATTGGACAGCATTATCTTAAAATTATCATTAAACAAATCCCCTGGCTCTGATGGATTCACAGCTGATTTTTATAAATTCTTTTGGAAAGATGTCAGAAATGTATTGGTCAAGGCAATGCAAGAATGCATAGAGAAAAATGAACTAATGCCAAGCATGAAGCTAGGTGTAATCACACATATTCCCAAGCATGGCAAAGATAAAAGGTTACTAGTCAATGTAAGAACAATTACATTACTCAACACTGATTATAAATTGTTCTTGGGATGTATTGCAGCTAGAATAGAAAAAAGTCCTGACCAAGACAGTAAATGAAACTCAATGTTGTTTTCTTTGTAGATGATCCATTCACAACAACATTGGTTCTAGATTTGATTGATTACAGTAATACATTTTTTTTATATTTTTGTATTTGTATAAAGCCTCCACTGATGCAGTGGAACATCATTTTATTTTAGAATTGTTGAAGCAATTTGGTTTTGGACGGAAATGATTTGCCTTAGGTGATCAAACAGAACATTCCATTTGAAACATAAAGGTTAAATCAGAATTCAAGTTCTTGGTCACTGTCACCAGAAATAAAGAAATGAAGGAGATAGAAAACATTCATAAGAATATTGATAAATGTAAAACAATTTTGAACTCATGTTCACAGAGAGACACCACTATATTCAGAAGGGTCTTACTATGCAAGACGGAAATTCTGTCAAGAGCTATTCATCCCACCTTTTGACTAGAAATTTCAGATGAAATGACTTGATTAATAAATAATATAAATTTCAATTCTACTCCGAAAAATAAATGTCATTACATTATGAAAGCTGACATTGTGAAGTCTGTCGCAGAGGGTGGTTTGAATAGATTTCTCTGTTATGAATGGAGTTCTAAAATTGAATTGGCTGAAGACCTTTATTCTGCACAAAAACTCTTTTTGGTTGGTCTATGCAAACTGCCTGTAAAACTGAAAAACTAAATCAGATTTCCAATAGGAAATTCTCCTTTATTGGAACGTATTATATATGCATACTTTTATACCACGTAATACACCTTTGTGGAACAACAGGTATATTCTGACTAACAGGAAAATGTTGTTTCTGGGAACATGGATTCTATGGGCTGTAACCCATTTGATGGATGAGAGGAATTCAAGATGTAACCAAGAATACAGTGATGAAGAGGCAAAGAAAAATAACGTTATTTATCCTATCGAGTCCTGCCTAAGACCAAAGAAATAATGTTTAAAAGTTTGAATGACATCTATCCATCCAGTCACTTCCTCCATGTAAAATTAAATTTGAACAACAACACGTGGATTTTGTGAGAGGGATAGTGAGACTGTAGAGCATATTTTCTTCCAGTGTGAACCTGTGCAGGAATTTTCATTTCATTTCAGGTGGCTGCAATCTAAAGACATTTTTCTGCACCGTTAAATATGATTTCGGTTAAAGGTGGAGTACTTATGAATGAGAAGAATCGACTCACACAAACAAACGAGTGCTTGGTTCTCCAGTTTAATAGAAAAAAAAATAGCAGGTCTGTAGCCATTAATGATGTATGCACTCCCGCGTGCATCAGAGGAATGATTTTAAATTTATTCAACTTATGAATTAACTACTTATCAAGAAGCCACCCACCCCAGTTCCTAATGTCCATAGTTTCACTGCATCACCTCTAACTGTCACCAGTAGACTGAAACCATTAGAAACGTGCGTATGCCAGACATGAAGGTGGCCTGGAGGAATACTACCTCCTATATTCATTTTAATCTTGATATATCAGACCATGAGTGTGAAAGATGGCGTACCAACATTTTTGTGCGTATGAAACATTTCTACGTGAGGCCCCAGGTGAGACACACTCATTATTATCTTTAATAATGTCACATACAGACAGGAGGAAAAGAAGGGGAGACTGGAGGACTCATCACTGCACATACATTATGACCCAAAATGCAAATACTGAGCATTTTAAATGTGGATAAACCACATCAGCACACACTTGAAAATAAAATGACTTTCATTATGTGATTCGCTGTGTTATTATAGTGAATCAGTGCTTCCACCAAGTAAAAACAGATGCTATGTTCCGGGCATATTACCCATTTCAAATTATGATAATACAGCATAAATGCTCTGATGTTTCCCTGAGTCTGTTTATTTAGCCTGATCTGAATCTGACCTTTCATCCTTCCAGAGTTACTGAGGCACAGCTATGACATTTTAATCAACAAAACCAAATGGAAAGCCTTTTTTTTTATTAAAATATTACTTGGAAAAATGAGAACAATAGATGTACAAGATGACACATGCTCAAGTCATTGTTAGATGATGATGTACACATGGAAAATATGCTGCTTTTTTACCCGGATAAGTACAGAATTGTGCTCAACCACAGGTCAGATTACCTTAAATATTAACATGGATATCCCTTACATATCGTCTGTATCATCTGACATGATCGTCAGGCCATAATGTGGAGACACCAACACTGTGATCTATACACAATACTATTAGGAGAAGGTCATTGTATTAACTACAGCCAATTGCCTTTTGTACCAATAATTACATGGTAATTAGCTACTGTTTTTCATTGACAGATTTATAAAAATTAGTAATACCCAGCTCATTTAATACATACACAATTAACTATGTCTAGATATAATTCAGATATCTAACATTAATGTAGCTTATATCCAGGAGTAAGAACCATCAAACCCTTTGATTTATTGAATTCTATTGAATTTATTGAATATCTATATCACTGATTGATTGTGATGCTAATGCATGTGAGAAGAACATTTCTGTTTTTGTCTGAAAACCAAACATAAAGCTAATTTCATCCAAAAGGATGGAATAATGAAATAAATATAATATAATATATTGTAGCGGACTCTATGGACATAATTCACCCTAATTGGCAGCATGCTGTGCTGTGTGTTCTCGACACGCAAGTTATTCATTGTGCATTTCTGTGTCAGGTCTGTGGATAGGGGGTGACCCTGTCTCTTAAGAAAAACGTTTTTTCAGGGTGAATTTCTCTCTACTTTTGTTTTGGTTTGGGGCAACGCCAATTTTCACACACATTCATGCAGCAAAAGGAAATAGTCTGACTATTTTCCTGCAATTTCTACAGTAAAACAATAAAATTATCCAATAAACTTTCAAATTTATCTCATAGGTCTAGAATGTTGTTTTGTTCCACCTTTTAACAGGGTTAAACAGGGTTTTTTTTAACAGGGTTATTCCGACCAATCACATTAGATTTCTCTGAGTTGAACAGTACCATCATGAAAACAAATATTATTTCCTTATGATACTTTAGATTAAACCACAGATGTTTAAAAATTTGATTTTGAAATAAAAACTGACAGAATATACAAAAAGAAAAAATAATGAGATACATTTTAATTTTTCATCAATTATGTCTTATTTATATCTTAATTCTCTCAGCTACAGCTGTATTGTAATTAAAATGTAAGGGTTCACCTCAAGAATCAAAACCCGGGGCTGAAAAATTAAGCTAAAACTGAAGGGCTACAAACTGCAGTTCCTCTGATGACCACGAGTGCTCTGGCTCCACCAGTGAGTCAATTGTGTGAGACTCCCACGTTAAAATGTCCAAATTCACAGTGGCTCCACACTTGCTCCACCTCTTTGTCCATTTATGGATTAGCTGGGATTAGGGGCAGAGTCAGGCACTGCCAAGACGGTGACAGCAGAGCAGCTCACTCTGAGCTTCAGAGACACTCTTCAGAAACCTGTGGATGATGTTACGAAGGCTATGTCCATCTTTATTTAATGGTTCATCTATGAATGTGCCTGTGGTCTGCCTCTAGACTCGCAGAGTCAAGTGTCAGTGGAATCATTAATTGGAATCATTATCAATATTGGCCATAATTACTTATGGTTATTTTTGCTATTATTTGATTAATGATGATATTTGATAAATGTCAAGATTTTGTCAAAAATACCTAAAACCAACTCCCAGGGGAAAAATCTTTAACATCTTCAGATGTCTTTGTTTTGACCAAACAGCCAAAGATGTTGACTGTAGATATATGTAAGAGGATGACGGCAGATCTTGGAACCAGAGCACATTTGGCAACGCTTGCTTAAAAAAAATTAATTTAATCATTTCGGCCCTTGGGGAAAAACATATCAGGGCCATGTGGCAGTTATCAACTATGTTGTGGTAGCTGCAGAGATGGGACCCTTCACCTGCCTGGAATGACAGAAACACGTCTAAAACGTCTAAACAGAACCAACTACAAATGCCTGACCATTAATTAACTGCTAATGAGTCATTCACTATGTTCCATTGGAAAAAAAAACCCAGCTTCAGTTCAGCATCCAGTTCAGTTTGGTTTGATTCTAACATCACAACAGAAACAGCTGAACTCTACAGCAGTGACTGTAAAGGATGAACAGCACTGCAGCTAGAACAGGAACAGGCACATCATGACGTTGCCTTCTGTTCGAATTACTCACAGTAACATTAACCTGCTGTACAGAAGCCCAATGTTGTTCCTGAATATGACACAATGTCAGGCTGTCGACTATTCAGCAACAAGGATAACATGTCAGGACGTTAGCTGCTCAATAAAAACACAACAGCACACAGCTTGGTCCAAAAGAAGCTGCTGCTCCTCCAGACTTTTGGACAAAAGCTGGAATATTGCTTTTCCTTAGATCAGAGGTGGGAGTAAGTCACACATGCAAGCAAGTCTCATAATGATTCAAGTCTCAAGTCAGTGTGTTTAGGGGAAGAAATGCTCTATGAGACAGGGCTTCAAGTGATTCCATGGAGACAAACAGATATTAGTATATTTAGACATTAGTATTATAATCATATTTTTCTTTTTACCATTTTCCAAGTGAAGTCTGGTGAAGTCTGCAGCCCAACCAGACTTTGTTAGGAGGAGAATCTGCTTGAGCACTAACAGACTTCCCAGGAAGATGCCTGTTAAATCCCGGTGAAGTCCCCTCATCTTGATTCAGCCTTTGCACACTAGGCTTCAGGACAGCTCACCACGGAACACTGATGCGGTGTGTCCAATCAGATACTTCAGTCACTACACTCACACATACATTGTGTACACAGTATACTCACTGGCTTAGTACATGAATATCAACAGGACAGCGTTGTCCCAAATCAAACACTGCCTCCCCTTCTGCTACATAGTAAAGATGGCGACCGTTGAGGGTAAGAAGTGTCCATCATTTTACACTTAATCGGCCCATTTTGAGTGACTCACATGAGTACTTATACTCCATGTTGCCACACTTATCAATGTGAACGCACTTATGCTCTCAAAACAGCAAGTGTGAGTCTGGAAGTAAACGAACTAAGACACAGCACGAGACTTTAAATATAGTATGTTTATCACAAACGACAGCACTGAGCCAATGGAGCTTGTCTTACCTCTGAGGTGACTGAGTTGATGCTGGTGCCATCCGAGAGCCCGTTCCTGCGATACATGCTCACAGAGGGACTGGTGGGATGCACAAGTCAGGGCGACGAGGGCCTTTAGCTGGGGGGCACACATAACCTCTCATCCATACCTGGGGACAGAGGATATGGTCTTTGACTTCCAACACATGTTTTCATTTTCCGTTCCTTAGCTTTACAGTTATAAAAACGGATTTTCCACACTGTTTGACAGTTATGAACATTTCTTCTTCATGTGCTTGTATTAGCACTTGACGAAATTAAGTATTTCATCCTGCTGCAACAGGTCCTTGAAAACTTGCACACAAAGTTTTTATCCAAGTGCTATTAGACTAATAATCAGGCTATAATAAGTTCATTACTCAAAGGGTATCCTGTACACGTGCACTTATACCTATGTGCTTTATTATCATGTGCAGTGTACCTATGTGTAATATAACATGTACTTATTCTGCTTTTACATCCTCCATTCTTAAACCATTTATTGTTCATTTTATATCTATATTCTTAGTCTTATGGTTTTTTTATATCTTTATATAGACTGGAAGGTTTTGTTGTACACCTTGAAATGACAATAAAGGCTTTGAATTGAACTGAATTGAATGTAAGGTTTATGTTGACTCAAATATTTACACCCAAGATCCTGTGACATGTTTTCTGACTGCGCTGCTACATCAGTAAGAAATATAATATAATATAATATAATATTGGTGGAGATTATTTCACTTTCAGATTTTTTTTTCTTTTTTTTAAAAAAAGGTCCCATATTTTTCATTTCTCTTGTGTTTTATTTGAACTGTTGATATATTTGTGGTTTTCAGAACAAAAAGCTCCAGCAACAGGTCGGTGAACTTTGGCTTTGTTGTGACATCACAAAGTTCCAGAAGTCCTGACGGCTGGTTTTAAGGCTCAGTGTCTGAATACAGGCTGTGTGCATTTTTCTGTGGACTGAGGCTTTCATACTTTCACAGTATTAATATAGAACCTAGACCTACTTTATAATCAGAAACACGTGGACATCCACCTGTAGATTGTATGGAGCTTTAAAACGCAGTTTTAAAATTAAAATGTATTAGTGTGGATGTAGCCTTTACCCCTGGGCCTCAAGGGGACTCTGCATGCATTCTAACACAGAGAACAGAGTCAGTCTGACTGCCTGACAAGATAACATGTGAAGAACAACGATGAGGCCAAGAAATATGTGCATGTAGTTTGTCACATGATCTAAAGCTTCAGTTTAGCCTAGAGTCCCAGTCGTGAGGATACAAAGAGAAAGACATCCACATCCACTCACTGAGGAATGAGAGCAGGCTGATTTGAGACACCAACATGAACATATGTCAAATTTTTGTTTTTTTCTTTATCATGATGACGATCTGCAAACAGGGTGCATATTGTTTTATTTCAAGGTCTAGACACCAGTACAGAAATTTAGACTGCCTCAGTTATACTGAAGCAGATAAAATCAAACAAGGAGTTACAGTGTGCAAAACCTGGACTTCCTGTACAGTACAAGGCAGACATGATATGAGCAGCAGCACAAACAGAGGGGCTGTTTTCAGTGCTGAGACGCCCTCTAATGTGCAGCTGATATCCTGCACATGTACAGGACCACATAGTCAAGCATGATACCATCCAACCTGATGTCTAATGTCTGCTGTGTCAGTCTGAAAAAAATGAACCCTGATGATGTCATCATGATGTCTTCTTCTCAGCTTCACAGCCTGCGTCACAAACTGAAACTATTACATCATACACATCAGCATTGTGGGTAGATACTTCCTCAATTTGAACATATAATCAATAATAATGAATCTATTATTTTTTATGTTCCTGATCACAGACACCTACAATATTTAAATTCATATAATATCTGCAAAAACAGTAGAATACATGAATACAGACACATGAGAGCAGAGTTCCCTCAACACTGACACACACATGTGACCACTGGATGGCAGTGCACACCAACATTAATCTACCAGCCACTGCATTAAACCTACACAGAATCCAGTTCACAGTGCACAGGTTGTGTGTTCACACTGTTAAAGTGACAAAACACACAAACAACCACTATGCATTTCTGAGCAGGCTGTTGATGGACACAATGTCCCATGATGCAATGCACAAAGCTTCTCACAGCTGGAACATGAAAACAACTGACGGGTGCTGGTAAAACAGCAAATGGAGAAAGATTTTAATGGGTGGTGGGGAGGGCGGTCGTTTATTTTTGGTATTTGATGAAGACTGATGTTGTTTTACTAAAAACAGCTTTTTTACATCATTTTTGGGTCATTATGATTTTATTTATCTATTTAGTATTTATCTAATAACACAGTACGTATTGTTTTTGACAAATCCGCTAACTGTTGAAGTTTGTGCTCAAGTAATCTTGGGTCGACCTTACAATGGCAGTGAGCAAGCTTTTGCTGGAAACTACTTACCCACAATGCAATGCAGGAGGAACAAGCAAGAAATTGAAAAATTACTGACACCTGCAAAAAAAATCCTAATTATTTGGAAAAGGTGGTGGATCTTTACACCAAGATACTGAAAAAATTAAATTAAATAAATGCAAAGAGACTACATATTATATGCCTGTTCCTGCCTGTAACAGTCAAAAAGCCAATCTTTCAGGGTGGTGTTTAGCTCAGTGGGTAGAGCACCCACCCCATGTGTTGAGGCTATAGCCCTCGCTGCAGGTGGCCCTGGTTTGAATCCCACTCTGAGCGGCCCTTTCCTGCGTGTCATTCCCCCTCTCTCTGCCTCCCCGTTTCCTGTTTCTCTCAACTGCCCTATCAATGAAGGCATAAAGGCCAAAAAAAATAATTTAAAAAAAAGTCAATCTTTTTTTCCTAAATGCTGAAATTGTATATACAACTTATAATTGTATTATAAATATTAATACATTGTACCTACTTTATACAGTTAGCATCTAATATGGAATTGGGACACAGTCCTACAGTGTAGCTGACTTGTGTACATTATATTTTGTCAGCCGCAGGAAGGATCTAGACTCACTGTTCAACATTAATATACTGAAATATTCTACTTTACATGATGTGTTTTGCACCAGGGTTAAAAACCTGGGTATACATCAATATTAGAAATCACAGTCATTTGAGAAAACAGTATTGGGATTTTGTGTGTTTTTGCTGCTGTCTCAGTTCATAAGTGTCATGGTGGTTCCTGTTTAGTTGGCGGATATTAGCTTCAGTGTCAGTGTATATGTCAACTGATAAGCCGGAAAGTTCTGCATTTAAATGAATCTTGGGCGATATCCAAAATTTTATTTCTCAAACAGTCAGAATTAGAATCACAATCAGGTTTATTACCAAGTAGGTTTTCATATAAGCGGGATTTGCTTGGTGGCTTCATAATGATAAGATAGTAGGTAAATAAATATATATATATATATATATATATATTTTTTTTTTTTTTTTTTTTTTTTTTTTTTTTTAAATTGCATTTTTATTGAATTTTATGTTTCACCAGTTTTTCTAATAATATGTAATTTTAATATTATATTTAATATTTCAGGGTTTTTTTAATAATATTTAGAATTATATTACTGTATTTAATGTTTCAGGTATAAACAATGCTGCCACAGTTCAAAGTGTTATTTGTCATAAACCAAGGTACAACGTACAGTAAGCAAAGCATGGAAATGAAGGTCAGACTCCATTTAGATAGTTTGTCCAGTCCAGAGTACTGACAAGTCCCATTCTGTGTGTATCTTTGTCATAATTAAAAAGAAACAGCTGTAAGTGACAGTGAGCTGGATCCAGGCACACTGTCTGACATATGTGCAAGAACAAAAAAGACACTGCAACACTGTGTCACAACAAACAGTTGACAGAAACAGGAAGATCAATTCTGGATATGAATCATGTCCTGTCACCTTGCTGTGACAGGACATGACAGAACATTTGTCTGGATCACTGGATCAACAGGACCAATCAGATTACACCGAGTTCGACACTCAGTCAGTACAGTATTGCATTTAAGTCAAAGAGTGTCAATAACCTAATGACCTATAAAAACCTAACCATTATGAACGATTGTGCTGTGATCAGTCTGTCATGGTGAGGTCAGAAGACAGGGAGGTTCAGTAAGAGGCCACAGGGAATGAATACAGAGGTGAAAGAGAAATCACACAACTGTGATCAGCAAAGTGTTTTAAGGAGTCCGTGAAGTTTTTTTTTAACACATTATGCTAATTTTGTCACATGTGGTGATGTGGTGCAAAAAGAACAAAGTCTCTGGTGTTTGACTTGTTTTAAGTTTTGATTCCTGTACTGCTGAAAGTCTTAAAAACTCACTTCAGTTTCTTCTTTTCACAATGCAGTCTAGACTCTTCATGTGTGAAGTCTGGTGAAGATTAAAACCAAAGTGAAGGCTGTGAAAACTTTTAAATGTTTCAGACATAAATCAAAATGGCAGAAAATCACATGGACAAAGAGGGTGGACCCGTTCCTCAATGATACATAATCATCCACAGAACACAGGGAGAATTTATGTTGTTCCTAGATGCAATTCAGAATATATCAGCAGTGTGGTCAGTGGACAAGGGGTTTGGGTAGTGACTAACAATTTGAATCTATCTGCCACGTTTGGTGTCTGTGGGTCTTATGGTGTCTGAGATTAAAACACTTGTAGAAAGTAATAAAAATCAAGGTGAATAAGTGCATGAGTGCATCATGTGTTCACTGTCACCTCACCTCTTCTATATTCCAGTTAAGAAAACCCCTTGTTATATGTATGTATGTTCAGGAATCAGAGGTGTGAAGTGTAACAGCATCAGTGTCAGTCTCTCGGTACCAGCTCTCTCCTTTACACAGACATCAATCCGGCTCTACCACAGCTGCCGGCATAAAGGTGGAACAACAGTGCCCCCCATTATGTGTTCATACCTACAGAACAAGGGCACAGCATTCCCACCTTGAACAGGTTGTATAAAAGACACCGTTACTCAGTGATCTATCTGATATGTCTCAGTCATGTTGACGTGTTTAATTAATGCATCAAGCAAAAATGCAAAAATGGTTCTAGCTTCTCCTGTAGAGATGAACATGTTCAAAAAAATCATATCGAGATTATATTGACACATATTGCAATTGTGATGAGTCACTTTAAGATGGAATGGTCATTTTCATTTTCACTGGACAAATATATGAAAATAATGATGTGATTTTTGTTGGGGTCTGTACCAAACAAGCAGGTTCCCTTATGTCTGGAAAATATGATTTTTAGGCCGGTGCATCTCTGTAGCACCACAATGCTTGTTGTGACGTATTTTGCCTTAATCAAAAAACTGCATCTCCTGCAATTTGGTTATTGTACTTTTTTCAATAATATTTCAGGTAATTGTTCAACCCTGTTCTCCAGTGTGAGGACGTGCTGGACTCAAAACTTTTGTGTGGGAACATTTTTTTATAGACATATATCTAATTTCTAATATTTTACAGAGAAAAAGAGAGAATGATGACTGTTTAATCTAAAAATAAATAATCAACCGACAGCTACATAATGTAAAGGACAGTTAGCTGCAGCAAAGAAAAATCAGGGATATGTGGTCAATCCACAACTGTGATAATGCAGCTGTTCACAGATCATCTGTACTCTCACATTCTCTGTCACTAATGTGATCTTTCGGGACTTATAATATAAAACACTGTATGCTAACATGTTGCAGTTGCAGCTCTCACAGGGGCGGTGTAGTGAGGGTGGAGGGTGGGAGGGTCATACTCTGCGTAAGGCCCAATAAAAGCTGGAGCCGGCCCTGCGCCACACAAACATGTTTTGACACCTGAGATTCACGTCAAGTGTCGCAGAGAGACACAGCTGCGCCTAAACGACGGCCGTAAACACATCAGCCGAGTCCGTGAATCACAAAGCATCTGTCCGCACACCAACATCGTCCTGTCACGACAGCAGCTCCGTGAGACACGGCGGTTGTTAGAGCCCCGATGGAGCCCCAGAGCCGGGCCTGCTGCTGCCGCTGTGAGCATCAGCACTGCAGCTACGGTCACAGCGTGCTAACGCCTCTGTGGTGCTTACCTCTCCTCCAGGCAGAGTCCCCCGCTGCCGCCGCCGCTGCTGCTCTGGATACAGAAAGTATGAGTCCACATTAAATCCAGTCCAGCTGCGGTGGGTGATTAAGAGCGAACGGTGTTTTCCCCGCAGCGTCTGTGGAGGTTACTCCTCCTTTGAGCCGAACATGAAGCCAAGGTCGTAACGTCTGGTCCGCGGGATTCACAAACCGCGCGGGATACATTAGACGAAATCATACAACCATGGCAGTGACGTGCCAGACCATCTCCAGCCGAGAAAAGACACGAAAATGAATAAATAGCGACAGCAGGAAGTGACAGGTAGGCGCGCTCACCCTGACAGCCAGGTGTGCTGCCTAATCACCCGCTCGGCCCCGCACAGCGCGCCCGCCTCTCGTGACAACTGGCCAATCAGAGAGCGGCTCTAAACCAGCGTCCTTCAGACGCAGGTGCATCTGTGATGCCTTCACGAGCTACCTATGAGCTCGTACACTACAGTTTCTCTGTGGCATGCAGAAGGTTTGACTGTCACAACAACCATCTGATCCTAAAACTGCAAAAATCAGCAGGGATTGTAATTTTACAGATTAAAAATATCCGCTGTGCACTTCATTCATTCAGTCATTCAGGTTAAATGAGGAAACATAAACACATGGACATCCAGATGCCTGAAGAAAAAATTCTCCTGAGTCAAAATAAACTAAAAGAGCTCTGGATTCAGGCCTTGTGATTCTACTGTGATAATTTAGTAGAAAATATTACCCTTGAAAAAGAAAGGATCCATAAGGTCTTAATTACAAATAAGTTGAATTATATTATTCTTTAGTTACACTCTGCACATGCTACAATATAAGAAAGAAAGAAAGTGTGTGGTTTGGTGCACACATGTCCACACCCCTGTCTTTTTTGACGTGTGCATGTGATATCCCATTTTACATGCATCTAACATCAAAATTACATAGCCATACAAATAATAAAAACATACACAAGGTCAAACACCAGTCTCACAATGCTAACTCACTCAACATCCATTTTTTCACTTGTTTTTTAAAACAGTCTCTGTTCCTCATAGCTGTGACTGAATATGCATGTCATGTAAGGCATGTGAAGTCGCACATGTCCACCCATGTGTTATTATGAACTCTAAAAATAACAAAAATAACAATATATATGTGACTCACAAATGAAGGAGCTACACAACAAAATGCCTTTTTTCTAAGTCAATTTTACACCTTCATGGTTGTTGTTGCAACACAAATGCACTGCAGTTAAAGTAGCCACATCAAGTGCTGAACAGCAGACTGGAAACCATGTTAACTTATACTGTGAATAATGTGCAACTCTCCAAAGCACTTCTGTTTAGATATGTGCTCAGATTAGATCAAATACATTTAGATTCTGCAGATCTTTACTGCTAATTGACAATTAACAGCCTTGACATGAACAAACCACTATAAAAAAGAAAGTGATAATAGCGTCTTTATTGTGTTTTACTACACGTGTCACCACTTCTCTGAGTCAGGTCACTCCTAGATGATGTGGAGAACAGGATGGGATCCAGACTTCAGTAGGACGTCCTTGTGGATTGTAGATTCTCCTGGTTTACATGTGCTGTTTCATGTGTGCTCCCGTGCACCCTCTAGTGGCCTCGGCCAGTGCCCACAGTGATTGTGTATGGTGGAGGGGTCCAAGCTGACCTGAGAGGACAGTGTGAAGGACATTCATTGTGTTTGTGAAGCTCACAATACACAGCCTTTCATATCTGCAAATGAACAATTTCTCCTAATCCAAAGTGAGAGATGTTGAAAACAGGATTTTTGCAACATGAACTTCAAAGGTAAAATACGTGATTTTTCAGGTAGATTAAATTTGACTGAGAATGCGTAGAGGTTTTCCGAAAAGCAGCTCAGACTCTGTCTAAAGAGAACTAAGTATCTCTGGCCTTTTGTCAAACTCTTGTATTGAAATGTCTGAAGGTGCTGACAGCTGCTCACTGATAATCTGACTGGTGTAGAAATTACAGGAAAATAGTGACAGACAGTTTCTTTCTGTTGCTACAAATGTATGTTTTTTTTAACTCCCAAAAAACAAAAGAGCAGTATTCACCCTATCCATAGACCTAACACAGAAAGGCACACAAAATAACTGTGTGCAGGGAACATACAGCACAGCACACTACCAATTATAGTGATTTATGTCCATAGAATCCACTACAGTGGATCCCTTTATCAGATTGTACTATTGCTCTAAAGTCTAAAACAGGCTCAATAAATGATCGATTACTGGCAGTAGTTACATCTTAAGTTTTCAAACATTTGTTAATTTAGAGATAGAGTCTATATGATCAACTGAAACTGAAAATGTACTGTTATACAAACTCTGTATCTGTTGTTCCATCTCTCAGCTGAAGCCATTAAGGAAACATACCTTTTGATTGTTGTCAGTCAAATGAACTCACAGGTTCAGGTGAGAAGTACTCACATACGTTTTTCCTGCAATTTCCAAAGGTGAAAGAAATATTTAGATTCTGAACCATAAGGTAAATGAACTATTAACATCAAAACATACTTTAACTATCAAAAGTAAACTCATATAACAATAATAATAACCTAAAGCAAGTTACAAAGTAATTCATGCAGAGCAACAAATTAAAAACAAAAGTAGGATTACTGCCTCAAGGTTGTTTGCCTCCACCAACCAGCCAAAATGAAGGAAATACGGTCACAATCTCCCCTTCCTGAGTTACAGGGTTGAATAATGGCCAGGCATTCGTGTGAAATTGTGTCATAATGAATTTGTGAGTTATGGCCAAAAGCATGTTTTGTGAGTTCACACTGACCTTTGAGTATCAAATTCTAATCTTCTCATCCTTTAGTCCAAGTGAACGTTTGAAATTTGAAGAAGTTCTCTTGAGGCGTTACTGAGATGCCATGTTCACGAAAAATGGACGGATTGACAACCTGAAAACATCATGCCTCCAGCTCTGGCTGTCGCTGGCACAGAGGCATAATCAATATGCAGCAGACTGTCAGTGTTAGATTATCATATTATTTTTACATATGCATCATTTTCTTTAAAACAAACACAAATCAAAGCATAAAATGGGACCTGAGAAATGCATTGTGGGTCATCAATATATCCCCTCTCAAACAGCATAGTGTTTATTAACTCTGTTAAGGCTTTGAAATTACATTTGAGGTTTTAGCATTTTAGCCAAAATCCAGTGTAAAACCTGTCTATTGAACCTTTCAAACATCTAAGTGAATCTTCATGTTTGTGTTTTTGAAGGTTACTGAAATTCTAAATATAGAAAACTCAAAAGATTTACTCAAAATTTGTAGGTGAAGACGAAACGTTTTGTGTGGCAGCTATTAATGTTCACAACCTGCTGCTACAACCTGAAAAGGAGACAAGACTATTCAATATAATTAAACTTAAAGAAATGTTTATACATAGCAGCAGAAGATATCAAATATTGATGAAATATGAAACATGTTCTTATTTTTGAAAATGAGCTCAGGGTGGAATAGGCCCTGATACGAGACCTGTTTTGAAGAGAGCAAACAAACTGTCAGCAGATTTTCATTTTGCTCTTTCCTCCATTAATGCCTGTGTTTCAAATAATGAAATAAACCAGACTTGACCAGAGTTGGCTTTATGGATCAGATGACTTTAAAAATGACTTTATGAAAACTTGTGTTTTTCTCAGTGTGGTGGGCCTTCTTCAAAACAGTCATGAAATTTGTTTCCTGTACCGTAAAGAGAAATGAGGAAAAATCATTTACAATACAGAATAGATCTCCATGATCCAAACTGCTTTACATAAGTAAAACACTTATTATAACACAATATTATCCTCATGAGCTTTTCTGATGTAAACAAAAATTAAATATTCCAAACCTTTTCTGTCTTATTAAAATGTCAGATTTACATTAGTTTACTTAAAGATGTTCCCTGAAATTGGTTCACCAGTGTGCAGTTTATCAGAGGAGGGTAAAAATATGACAAAGCACAAAACAAAGATCACAAAACAAGAAAAGTTATCAGTGGGAAGTGCTAATTGTAATTTAATTAGTAGTGGCACAACATCACATAATAAACTGTATCTTCATAATTCCTCCTCCCATAAAGACTTAACTTCTTAGTCAAATAAACTTCTTGTCCATGTGTTTCTTTAAAATAATGCATAAAGTAGTTCCAGCTGAATAAACTGAACATAATTACAAACAGTCCATTCTTAGCTCATAGCAGTCATTACATCAGAAATATAATCAGGTATATTGCATAGCAATAACAACACTTGTAACAAGAACATGAGTGACGCAACCATTAACAGCTGTAAACAAAAACTACACACTCACACAGTACAGAAGCCAAAAGTGTTCAATGTCAAATAAGTTAATTAACATGTAAGGAAGCAGTCATTTGTAAAATAATTTATAATTTAAAATGTAGAATTGAACAAATTATTATAAAATATTACTCATAATAACAGTTTTATTGGATTTCAGCTTAATCTCATGTTCATAATATTTTACTTTAAAATTACATTTTCAGTCCGGTTTTATTTCATAATATTACTTTTGATTTCTGTGGTCACTCTAGCTGACAGGAGCTAGCTAGTGCAGCTAACATTGGCTCTTCACTTTCAAGCTGACTGTGTTAATGTGATTAGCCAGCTAAGTAGGCACCATTAGCAGCTTTGCTCAGCTAAGGCTGTAAAGCTAATGAGGTTTAGTTACTGTGCCTGCGCACTGTGCTTAGTTACAGCAACAACATCTTGATTCAGAGTTACTTTGGCACTGTTGTTGCTCTGGCTAACAGGGACAAACAGGGCTAAATCTGGTAGCAGTTCTTCAGCTTGCTATCTTTATGCAACTGTCATGAAAAGTGATTATGAAATAAAACTAGACAGAAAATCAGTGTAATTGGTTAAAACAACAACAACAACAACAACAAACAGATGTTTGAAAAATGGATATTTAAAAAAAACATTTTAAATCTAAAATAAAAATCAAATAGAAAATATCTCAAGCAAGTTATTAATATGATTGTCTATTGTCTGTTTTTTAATTTATCTAATTCTAGCTAACACTGGCTCTTCAGCCAGCCAGGTAGGTAGCATTAGCATTAGCAGCCTTGTTCAGCTAGGGCTTATAGCTATTAAGGTTAAGTAACTACGTCTATGCACTGTGCTCAGTTGCAGCAACAGCATCTTGCTTCAGAATTACTTTGACATTGTTGTTGCTGTAGCTAACAGGAAATAATTAGTGAAATCTAGTAGCAGTCAGTAAGTTTGCCGGTGTATAGCGGCAAATAATATAATCAAAACTGCAACCTTGGGGCCACTGCCAGGAGGCCATGTGATGCAGCCATGCATCACGTCCCTTTATATCAAGTGTAAACCAGACCATGAAAATTTCATTTCATTTCATTTTCAGTCTTCAGTGTGAGACTGTCATCAAACATGCCAAGTTTGGAGCAGATTGGACAATGTACTGTATATTTGAGTCATAACAACTTCCTGTTTTATGGCAACATTGAAATTGGCCCCAACACAAGAACCAGACCATTAAATGAGAACTAACAATTTTCACAGGGAAGCATCACCAATGTGTTATGCATCTACTGACCAAGAGTGGAACAGATTGGACAAAATATAATAGTTAGAATGACTCCTGTGCCGCCAGAGCCACGCCCTTAAATGAAAACGAAGAATTTTTGCCATGAAGCATCATCAATGTCTTGTGTATGTAAAGTATTTTGTGACCATGTTTGAGGTGGTTTTATCGGACCTGGTAGGAGGAATACATCAAACAGTAAAACATGATGTTTTGTGGAGCCATTTTGTGGTGTTATGAGCAGAACCAAATATGGGCATGTGTTCAGGCCGGCAGTCTGGGGCAGTTTTGAAAATGTATAACACACCGCCTTCATTTCATTATTTTGCCTTCAAAATAAAAGTATGAAAGACGGTTCCGGCGATGTCATCTTATTATTCTAACAGCTCCTCTGAAAAAAAATATTTTTGCCCCATTAAACCATCAGATATAAATTATATTCTGAGTACGCTTAATTCAAAAGTGGGGCAAGAATGGGGAAAAAGGATGGAAACAAAAAAAGCACCACTGAGGCACCTGCAAACGAAGAAAATGCAGAGAACAGCTCCGACACAGAAACAAGATGGCAAAGCTCAAGTGATGAACCAGCAGGAAAGAAACTTCACCAAGACGGGAGAATATAATAATCTATCATGTTCCCGCAGGAGCAGAGGGGTCATCTATGGTGGAGTTTGTGGAGAAGTTACTGCAGGACGCATTGGAGATTTCCCCGCCTATAGAGCTTGACGTTGAGAGAGCACATGGGGCGCTTGCCTGAGACCCTCCGGAGAGAGGGAGGACAGACCATGATCTATAATAGTCCGAGTTTTAAGATATAAAACCAAAGAGGACGGGGCGGCCCGGTAGTCGAGTGGTTAGGGCGCGTACCATGTTGAACGCAAGACGCTCTTAGCAGCAGTCACCGGTTCGACTCCCGACCGGTCCCACTCTTTCCTGCATGTCATTCCCCTCTCTCTACCCCCCTTCCTGTCAGTCCCCCCCCCAAAAAAAAAAAACACCCAAAGAGGAGTTTCCACGCAAGGCCTGGGGAAGGACGTTGGTCTTTTTGGACAAAAGACTGATATGCTTTGATCAAGATTATCCCCCAGCAGTCCTGCAGAAACGCAAGGAATACTCTGAAGCCAAGTGGGTGTTAAAGCAAAAAAATATCCACTTTCAAAATCCCAGCCAAACTACAAGTTTACTATTAGGACGGAGTGCAGCTGCAGGAGGCGACCGCAGACATGAAAGATAGAGGGCTGCCTATTAACGTGATCACACCGAGGGAGAGCCTAGGTCAGCAGCTGTCCCGTCCGCCTGGGGGGCAGTGGGAGGAAGCAGACAGCAGGAGAGAGATTATACTTACTACTCTGATCCTCATTCTTTATACACAAGAAAAGACTTGACTTAAACTTGCAACCAAAGAACACTACATGGAAACTCAATTCAAATCTACTAAATGATCCACTTTTTAAGGAAGAGATTAAAAAAGAAATTAAACTTTGCCTAGAATTCAACGACAATGGAGAGGTCTAACCTCGACTTTATGGGATGCCCTGAAGGCTGTCTTGAGAGGGAAAATTATAGCAATATCTTCATATAACAAAAAGGTAAGGAATAAAACATTACAGGAATTACATACTGAAAGTTGATCTAAATCTCTGAAAGCACTAGCGTGGAAACTGAAAAAAAAGACAGCAGAGAATACAATCCATAGAATTAGGGATCCATGAACAAAAGTTGTGAAAAATAAGCTTAGTGAAATCCAGGAAGCTTTGGAAGTTTTTTATAAAACTCTGTATTCAAAAGTTCCTGGTGGAGGTGTGATTTAAATTCCCTAAAATTACCCACCTTAAATGAGGAACAAAATAGAAAGATGATTACCGCCATAACTGAAGGTGAATTAAAAACTGTAGTAAGTAGACTTAATTTGAATAAATCACCAGGATCAGATGGTCATACAGCAGAGTGGTATAAAGAGACAGCTCCCAGCTGGAGACAAGCAATAATCTGAGCCATACCAAAAGAAGGCAAGGATAAATATCTGTTCTCAAAGTAGACTAAAGACTATTGACTTCCATCATGGCCAAACCATTAGAAGAGTTCCTTCCCACATTGATACATGATGACCAGACAGAATTTATCAACAGCAAACACAAGACAATATACGAAGGACACTGCATGTTATGGATCATATACTAAGAAATAAAATTGAAGCAGTAGTGATAAGTATGGACGCCGTAAAGGCATTTGATTCAGTTAATTGGATTTTTCTTTACAGGGTCCTACATAGATTTGGTTTAGATGATACAATTATTAAAACTATACAGGCATTATATACCAATCCCACTGCAAGGATTAATATAAATGGACAAGAGACAGGCTCAAGACAAGACAGGCTGTGCATGGTCCCAACTACTCTGGGGACTACTACTACCACTACTTTGCTTAAATTTGGAACCATTAGCTCAATACATCAGACAAAATGATATTAGAAGAATTAATATTGAAGGGACAGAGCATAAATTGGCCTATTACGCAGATGATATTTTGATCTAGGACAACCATCATCATCTTTACCTGAATTAATGCAGTCATTTGAACAATATGGTCAAATATCCAGATACAAGATCAACATAGGCAAAACCCAGCTGTTTTCATATAAATATAGCCTAACAAGAGAAATTGAAAGCAGATACCCATTGAAATGGCAAACAGATTCTTTTAAATATTTGGGCATTAATATGCCAAAAGATGTAAGAAAACTATCAGTGGAACCTAATTCCTTTCTTTAGCCTCATCTCAAGGATTGAGTCTATAAAAATGAATATATTACTAGACTGTTATATCTATTCCAGACTCTGCCAATTGAGGTTAACCAAAACCAATTTAATGAATGGGACAAAATGTTATCAAGATATATATGGCAAGGTTAAAGACCTAGGGTCCGCCTCTAAACCTTGCAGTTAACAAAAGAAAAGGGGGGCGGGGCTAGCTGTCATGCCTCAGCTGGATAGCTGAGTTCCCTTTTTTGTTTCCCCTAGTGTGTTGTCTTGTACTTCCTGTTTTATTTTGAGACTCACCTCTTTTCTCGTTTCAGGTTCCTCACTTCCTGCCCTCATGTGTCCTCCCCTTGTGTGATTACCTGCCCTGCCCTAATGTGCTGCACCTGTGTCTCATTGTCTTCCCTCTCCCTGAGTATTTAGTCTCACTGTTCCCTCCCTTCTGTGCCAGTTCGTCTAGTTCTGTATGACTACGTTCCAGCCTTTATTCCCCGTGTGCCTTACTCGTATCTTGTCTAGTTTTTGGTTTTTGACCCTGCCTTTGCCCACCGATTTTGATACCTTTGCTCCGCGGACTGATCTCCAGTGTACCGACTTTTGCCTGATTAAAGGACATTGTGAACTCGCTACTGTGTCAATCTGCATCTGAGTCCGAGCCATTGTTCAGCCCTGACACTAGCCCCCTCTTAGAGATAATCATTTTGCAGCACAGATGAGAGCAATGATATGCTGGTTCAACCCACCATACACTGCTCAATGGAAAAATATTGAGGAGAGGATATCCCCCACTCCCATACAAGCAATTTTAGCCAACAACTTACAGAACTACATAAATACTATTGATAATCCATGGGTGAAATGGACTCTTACAATATGAAACAATGTTCTAAATGAATTTAAGTTGGAGGGAGATATTGTAATTCTTAAATGGTGTGCACATGACTCAGATTTTACACCAAATAGATTGGATACTAGATTTCAGGATTGGACAGCTAAAGGAATAACAGCTTTATGCAAAATAATTACAGAAGGAACACTGCTCAGTTTTGAAATTTTGAAGATTTCTATTGATACTTGCGATCACAATGCTATGTTAATATGAAAACGACAAATGTAACCAAGTGATAAATGTAACCAAACCAAGTACATGTCCGACAGAACTGTTTAGAAAAGCATACAATTCAGATATTGGATGGAAATTACAATGGACATTTATAAAATGGAGAAGATAACAGCTTTTGTCAATCATAAATTGGAAAAATGTATGGCATACATTTTCACATATCGTTAATTGTGTTAAAGAGAAAAGGTCACTCCCTACTCGTTCATGGTTTTTTTCTTTTTTTTTTCCTTCTTTCTTATATGCATGTAAAGAAGTACTTTGAGATCTGTGACAAACACAAATATGTCATATAAATTCGGTTTAAAACCTGAAACACACTGTATGGAAATGTTTGATTGATGCTGAATGTCAATGAAAAAAGGAAATTACAAAAAAAAGAAAATAAAAGTGTGACAAACTTCATTTTGTTTTGTTTTTTTGGAGTTCTGGAAGGATGTTCCAAAGATCCTGTTGCTTGCTTGACAAACCTCTGACACAGCAGATGTGGATGGAGGAATACAACGTGTGATATGAAGATAAAGAACACCAGTTCAGTGAGTCAGTCAAACATGTGACTGTGGGTGGACGAGCTTACTGTGGCATATGATCTACACTTCAGGTGAATCATACAGATCGTGTCATTAAAAGCTTTTATATCTAGCAGTGGTGTGCCGTCAGGGCAAGCAAGGCAAGCAGTGCGTGAAGTGATATCTCTCCTTACATCTGATCTCAGAACAGCGTCCTGTCCCATTAAGGATCTGTTACCTGTTTGTCTTAAACAGTTAGCCCACTAACTGTAGCTGGACAGAGCCTGAGTGAATTATTTGAATGAGGCTCCACATGTACCATTCCTATGCAAATAATCATAATTTTTGCTGCAGCTTTTGCTTGAAATGTTGTGTTCTAGTTGCTGGTGGGGGTCAAAAACCAGTGTGAGAAGGTTTACTGTGACTCCCCTGTCATGCCTGGTGTGTACTGCACACTCCAGTACAGCCAGTCTAATGTGTCTCCTGTGTAAATCTGATGTTTCTGTCCAGTTTGCTCATTCGATCTCTCAAAGCTCGTTCTTCCTGGATTTTACACATCCAAGAAGCAAGTATAGGAGACACAGGTGAATCCAGTGCCAGGTGACTTTTGGCTCACGGGGACACCTGGGACTCTCCACTAGTCTGTTGAACTGATACAGCCTCATAACTGAAAGGCATCAAGTCTCCAAAACAGCAAGTCCAGTTGCCTTCAACCTAACATTCGTAGACATCCTTCAGTCTAGATCATTTCTGTATTCAATTCCAAACATTTGTATTCAGTGACACAAAAAGTGGCCAAAGGTCAAGATTATAACAATTCTGGATAAAAACTGTGTCAAAACCTCAGAATAAAACCTTTACCTCAACCTGATATCAAACAGTAGGTATAGAAATTATGTTCAGATTCTTAACATTCTTTGACATAATGAAGCTCTTTGTGCAAATCTCAAGTGAAAAAGCAAATTAATCCACATAACTGCGGTTGAAAATTTCTTTATAGCAACAAAATAGTGAAAAGCTAAATTTTGCACTGATTATGCTGTATATGCCCCACGAATAAATAAAACAATCACTACATATTCAACAATGTGCATATACCATTGCATGGTCATTCAAATATTTATCAGGCAAAGCTGAACTTAAGTACACTCAGTACCTGCTAGCTTCTGAGAGGAGAGGTTGTACAGATGAAAAAAAATTAACTGAGCTCAAACTTTTATTTTGTATGATTAAAATTTGATAATAATTTGATAATAACTTAAACAAAAAAGAGAAGAGGAAACTTGATGATTGCCGATGGTGTGCAAACATCAGACTGATCAACATCCACCACAAACGAGTCCTCTCACAATCAGGAAAAGTTTAGTGTTACATCAAAAGCACAGAAACTGTGTTGGCACATCATCATCAGCATCATGTTAAAGTTAAACGACCCACTGTGAGAAAGCTGAGCTTCTTTTTCTGTTTTTTCTTCTCTTTTCTTTCAAAGCAGTGAAGTGAGAAGCAGACACACACTCACACTGACAACCAGCATCACAGGGTGAGAGGACCATGAGGAAAACCAACTTTAGCATAAACCGACTTTGCTGGGTCACTGTGAGTAGAATAACCTTTAGAAAGTTGTCACTTCCTCTCTGCTGTGTCATGAGCTGTCGATGAGGAAAGAGCAGACAGAGCAGCTGGAGAAGATCAGGGTCAGGGCTCAGAGCGGTGAGCCGAAGCCTTCTGTGGTGACAAGGACAGGATGCTCTCTGCCTCTTCATACAGCTGACAAACACACAGGCAGTTAATCAGCATGTGTGTGTTCTTTGTGTGTACTTTGCAGTAAAAGTCATGGTGACTAATCTGTATAACTGCATTTCATGTTGTGAGGTTTGTATCAGGTGCTGAAACTTCAGTCAGTCATTGTTCTGTTTTCAAATCTCTTTTGCTCTTGAATTGAGTTTGATGCACAGGTTAAAATCAGACAAATTACACACAAATAACAATGGAAATTCAAACTACACAAAGCTAAATACTGTTTAAAATGTGTTGAACTTTGTGGAGGTGCAAAGCTAAATCACTGTAGTGCTTTTTAGGAAATCTATTTCAGTCATTTTTGTAGCTACACTGATTTCTCCTGACGCCCTTGTTCCTGCCTCCTGTTGCAATTTCACAAATGATTTAATCATCTGAATTTATTTAGAGTAAATATGTTCTGAAAACACTTGATTTTTATTTTCCTCTTTTAATTTCAAGTTTTACATTGTGAAAAACATTAGAACATCATCACTACGTCTCAACTTTTTCAACTTGTGACCAGGCGACCACAGACACAACAGCCAGGGAAACCACTGGCTACAGAGCTGATGTTACTGCTGGTGACTCACCTAGATTACACACCACAGAGATCAATAAAACATTTTGACAACATCAGCTTCCAAGTTTGATTATCTGGGACCAATAAAGATAACTTGAGGCCATCACTGGCTGCAAAGGATTTTCCATTAAATATTAAATATGATGATTTTGTTCGACTTTATAAAACAAAAATCTCTCAAAATATTTATTTTTGTTGAAGAAAAAAAAGAGCAACTTACATACACTGTTTTTCTTTTTCAAACAAACATGTAATTCAAATCTGTTTCTCTGCTGCGCTGGATCATGTTCAACAGTGTGCAACAGTTTAGCATTATTAGGATCTTACAGCAGACAATGCTATGTTGCTTGCAGACGGAGGTTAAGCCAAAGTGAAAAGTTAGTAGCCCAGCCTGTGGCACTGTTTGAAGGGCTCATCGCAGCTAAATGTCATCTGAAACATCTACTGATTAAAACTCACTTTATGCAGAAAAATGGTTTTGGGCTGAATAAAATATGCTGGGCAGCAGCATTACAAATGTTTCCTTTTCAAATGTATGTGACTGTGTAAAAGCTGTATATATGTATAGGAACTGCTTACTGGCATAAAGGGCACATCTTGGAAGAGCTCCTGAATGAAGCGGCGTGAGGGCAGGCGGAACATACACTGAGCCAAAAGGTGGGACACCTCTGAATATAGACAGATGTCATCAAATGCATAGGGGAACTTCTCCTTGATCCTACAAGAGAACGTTTACAGAATGTTTTACAGATCAGAACAGGCTGGATGGATGAAAACAATATACAGCAGCAGCAAGAGGTACAAAGACAGCTTCAGCCTCACGTCAACAGGCTGGCCTCATGGTTTTTGGTCCCCACAGAGGAGCTGAGGTTGATGATCAGACGAAGCACCTCCTTCCTCAGCAGGACCCTGCCGGCCGGCGCGTCCTCTGGGATGGACTTCACCTCTGCAAAAGTACAAAAAGAATATGAAACAATGATCTGAAATTAGAGATATATCAATATGGAATTGATATATCTCCAATCAAATATCTCTAATTATCAATATGGAATTTATTCAGAGCCTTAATTCAGTTCTTTGTAGAAGCTCCTTTGGCAGCAGTTACTGTTGATTCTGAGGACAGACAGGATGGACAGGAACAGTATCTGAAACATGACAGAATTATCTACTGTCACATTATTTCCAAGCACCTACCCAAAACAAGTTCTGTGCTGTGTCCACTTCCCCCAGATCCCTGGGACACAGTGTCACTGAATCCAGACACCCCTGACAGCTTGGCTTGGACCACGACCTCCAGATGGTTTCCTGGAGGTGGACTGCACCAATCAGATATCGGGCTCACCTCTGTTAGATCTGAGGAAGAGGGTGAAAACAGTTCCACTAGTTCATAACAAAAACCACGCTGTTTGCAGCTCATTCAGATACTGTAGCGTCTACTAGCTGTCGTGTGTTTCATTCAGCCAGAAACAGGAAATCACCTGAGTTGCTGTGTTGAGAGTTGTAGCCGAGCACACACAGTCCAGCACAGTACAGACAGTTGTTATCAGTGTGCTCCTGCAGACCCGTCTCCTCTGAGCCCAGCATCAGCTGTTGTTCCTCCCGGCTCACCGCCATCAGCTCAGTGATGCTGAGTTGAGATGGGAGCCTTTCTGGCCGTTGCCCATCACTGGGGCCTGAGCACACACACAGCAGACGCTGAAGAGATGCTGAAGCTAGTACAGACTATCTGAAGTGCCATCCCAAACAGATGTACGTCTGAACATGGACAGTACATCAAATATTCAATGGTCAACTCATGTTATTCGACAACTGGAACAACTGGAATTACCGCCTCATGTTCGTCTGCCTCCGTGACTCAGACTAGTTTCAGATTACATCCCTGTTTATCCAGAGTCAGATCAATACTAACCATTTGTGTGACATTTTGTCATAACTGCTGTGTGAAGTCTTGAGTATGGATAAAAAGTGTTTTATGAGGTCACACTAACCTTGAACTTTGACCTTTACCACCAAAATCTAATGAGTTCCTCCTTGAGTCCAAATTTGAAGAAGTTCCATTAAAGCATTAATGAGATAATGTGTCAATGAGAATGGGATGGACGGACAGACGGAGGGACAACCCAAGAACAATATGCCTCTGGCTGTCACTGGCGCAGAGGCAAAATAAGACATGAGTTTATGCTTCCAAAGACCTTTATAGAGAGATATAGATATATCTACAGATGAGACAGTTTCTTATGATAACGAACTGAAGTTGTTAAAAAACCCACATCAGTGAAACAGGTCATAAGCAACATGATACAATAAATGAGAAACATCATCAGAGCGAGAAGACACAAAGCAAGACATTAATACATGACATGAATACAATAAGACAAGACTGTGATACTGTGATACAATGTGGTTATAAACAGAAGCTGAGTGGCTGCGAGTGGAGGACTTGGCAGGTTTACAGGAAGTGATGTGTATGCTGTGCTATACAGTATGTATAGCACAACTATGTATGAGGGTAGGTGTGAGGGTGGGAGGGAGTGGTTACACATATGCATAATAAAAGAAGAGGAAAAAAACCTTAAATCAAATAAAAAAAGGTTTTGTAAGGGGCTGGGTTTCATCAGCTGGCTAACGTTCCCTGCAACAGACAGGCAGTCAAGTGCATCTGTTATTAGTTTGTGTTATTAGTTTATCTATTTATGTGCTTTACCCCAGTGAATTGACTTAGTCCAAAGAGCTTCAGGTGGCTGTTGTAAGTGGCTTGGACTGCACACCACCCTGAGTCAATGTGCAGGTACAGTCTTACCTGAATTGAGATTCTTCTAGGTGAAGTTCAAGAAAACCTTGAGGGAAGAGCTAAATCTGTTCAACAAATCCTCTGAGCAGCTGCTATTTAGTGGATCCAGATTAGACCCTCCATCATACAACTGCATTGCACTGTGTATCATACTGAAATCATAACAGTCAGAAACCTTGGTGTCATTTTTGACCAGGACTTGTCCTTTACTTCAAATATAAAGCAAGTCTCTAGGACAGCCTTCTTCCACCTGCGCAATATTGCAAAAATCAGACCCATTCTGTGTCTAAAGGATGCTGAAAAACTAGTTCATGCATTTGTTACCTCAAGACTGGACTACTGTAACTCTTTATTGTCAGGATGTCCCAAAAATTCAGTAAAAAGCCTCCAATTGATCCAAAATCCGGCAGCACGAGTACTGACAGGAACTAGGAAACGGGATCACATCTCTCCTATGTTAGCCTCTCTGCATTGGCTCCCTGTAAAATCCAGGATAGAATTTAAAATCCTCCTCCTCACCTACAAAGCCATCAATGGTCAGGCACCATCGTACCTTGGAGAGCTTATAGTTCCCTATTTTCCCAATAGGACACTTCGCTCTCTAAATGCAGGTGTACTTGTGGTTCCCAGAGTTTGTAAGAGTAGAATGGGGGGCAGAGCCTTCAGCAATCAGGCTCCTCTCCTGTGGAACCAGCTCCCAGTGTGGGTTCAGGAGGCAGACACCCTCTCTACCTTTAAGATCAGGCTTCAAACTGTCCTGTTTAGTAAAGCTTATAGTTAGGGCTGGCTCAGGTATGTCCTGACCCATCCCTTAGTTATGCTGCTATAGAGCTAGACTGCTGTGGGATTCCCATGATGCACTGGGGTCTCTCTCTCTCTCTCTCTCTCTCTCTCTCTCTCTCTCTCTCTCTCTCTCTCTCTCTCTCTCTCTCTCTCTCTCTCTCTCTCTCTCTCTCTCTCTCTCTCTCTCTCTCTCTCTCTCTCTCTCTCTCTCTCTCTCTCTCTCTCTCTCTCTCTCGATTACTTTATGCCATTAACTTTGTATTTTTTTTCTCCCCCATAGTTTGTGCTTCTCCTCTCTCTCCCTCTCTTTGTCCTCATTCTGCAGTTATCTCTGCCTCTGGAGCAGCAGGATCCAGATCCACCACTACTCATCATTACTATTAACCACTGTTATCTGTCATCATTATTGATAACACCATTACCTACACAACTGTTCCTGGTCTCTCTCTCTCTTTTCTCCTCTCTCCTCCCCCCTCCCCCTCTATCTATCTTCTCCTAAACCCAACCGGTCGAGGCAGACCCCCCCACCCTGAGCCCGGTTCTGTTGGAGGTTTCTTCCTGTTAAAAGCAGTTTTTCCTCCCCCCTGTCGCCAAGCGCTTGCTCTTTGTGGGAACTGTTGGGTTTTTCTCTGTAACAAAGTAAGGTCTTGACCTGACCCTGTAAAGTGCCTTGAGATAATGTATATTATGATTTGGCGCTTTACAAATAAAATTGAATTGAATTGAATTGAATAACATAGTAGAAAGAAAACGATCA
This sequence comes from Trachinotus anak, assembly GCF_046630095.1. Taxonomy (NCBI): domain Eukaryota; kingdom Metazoa; phylum Chordata; class Actinopteri; order Carangiformes; family Carangidae; genus Trachinotus; species Trachinotus anak. The sequence goes on along the minus strand of NW_027273879.1, from coordinate 22,779,206 downwards.
AGTTGCCTGTTAATCCGAAAGAGCTGAGTGTAGGTGGTAATTCTCACCATCAGAGTCTCCAGAGGAGACTTCAGCAGTGGGGTCCTCAGATGGCGGACTCATCTTCTTTTGGAAATACATTGTTTCTTTAATCTGAAGGAATCCAAGAAAAAATCGTCCCTCAGTTCAGGAAAACTTAATAATATGCACTCCAATAGTTTATCAGCCATACCTTGAACATGTTATTGATGTTGACAGGCAAGGCGAGGCCTATGTAGTCAACATAGGAGCCACAGGTGGCAGTGGACACGATGGAGCGCAGGGAGGAGGAGCGCTGCAGTGTGGTCTGGTTGATTGGGCTCAGCAGGTCTTCCTTATCCAGGGATGCAAAGCTCAGAGCTTTCAGAAACCTGAAGGTACAGGAGCCAGGTTTCACAGGATCAATTACGTGTACTAAAAAAGGCTTTATTCAACATATCAATATCAATATTTTCTTGATTTGAATATTTTTTCACTCAGGGTGTGTAAATAAAATTACTATCAGCTTGTAAATATCTATCTGGAAGCATTCACATATTACTCCAATTTACAAAAGTTCTGACTTTCTTGATCCAAATAATTATGGACACATTTCAATTATTTGTCCTTTCGCTAAAGTATTTGCAAAACTAATCTTTAATGAGTTATCACAGTATCTTCATACTAACAACATCGGACCACCATTTCAATCAGGATTTACACCTCCACAGCAACTGCTCTCTTAAAACTAACTAATGATGTGTTTCTGATTCAGAAAATCTTACAGGAGCCATTTTTATTGACTTGAAGGAGGCTTAAACATCACATTGATCATGTTTTATGTAAAGTTTATTTTGGAACCAGTGCTCTATTTCAGTCCAGAAACTGTTTTACACTTAGTGCCCAGAGGAACTTATACTACCATTTTTGACTATGCTGACGTTGTTTATCAAAACACATCCAAAACTAACTTCCTAATGTTTAATACAGCATACAATTATCTTTGTAGATTTGTCCTTGGTTGTCCCTATAGCACTGATCACTGTTTAATGTACAACTCTCTTAAATGGCCTCCACCCAATATAAGAAGACACATTCATTGGCTTCAGTTAATATTTAAATGTGTACATTTCAACTATCCTCATTACTTAGAGCAGTTTCTGAAACCACATTCGTCAGTATATAATACAAGGCATTCAACACAACAGTTCTCCATCCCGTTAGTCAGAAAAGCAATTGGAAAAAGACCTTTTATGTTTTAGGCTCCCTCTGACTGGAATAACTTGCCTTTAAACATAACATCACTCCACGTGTTTAAATATAGTGTGTCTCCATTTCTTGAGAATAATTGTTTTGTTTTATTTTATTTTATTTTAATTTCTGTGTTTAGTAAATTTTATGTATGCACAATATATGAGTTTTGCTGGGCAGGCATTTGTTCATGGGCTCTCTATGGCCATCTGGTGGTTGTGCTTACCATTGTACTTATTTTTTGATGTATGTGTGTTTATTTGATTGCACGTGTTTCAAATTGTTATTTTGTTTTGTTTTCATGTGTAATTATATTGTGTGTTAGGACCCCCTCAAAACGTGGTGGATGGTTCATCTCAAAGGGTTTATCCTAAAGAATAAACTTATATCATCATCATCATTGTAAATCATTATTGTGCTGTAGAAATCAAGGTACCTTCGTGAAGTGAGTCTGGAGTCTAGGCTGTTTGTGTTCATGGTGATGGCATCAGTGAACAGTATGTCTTTGGCTGGGGAAGCCAGGGCTTCACTGTGGGACAGGGATGGCTGAATGCGTTGGTGCTGCAGCCGCCTGAGCGTGGCGTAGCCCAGAGCGTCCCGAGGACTTGCGTAGCTGTTGTGAGTGGAATATCCCAGCGCCTCTCTGGAGCCGGAGCACATGATGCTGCAGTCGGCTAAGCTGCTCAGGGCGGTGGCTGAAGGAGACCTGAGGGACTGGGTTCGGCAGGGCAAGGTGTGGGAGGAGCCAGGAGGTATGAGCGAGGTAGAGCAGGACTTGGGAATTGAGATTGGTGTGGAGCAGGGCTGGGGTGTCAATGCATGCATGTTCTGGATGGTTTGGGCATTTATCACAGTGTTGAGGCTGACACAGTCTGGGTCTGTGGTAGATGGCAGAATCTCCCTGGAGGGGCTGGAGCTCATGGAGCTGATGCCGCTGGTGGTGGTGTCTGTGTTAAAGCTCTGGCTACGGCTTTTGAAGTGGGGGCCACCGCCTCCCGAAGGTCCTTCCTCGGCAAGACGCTCATACCTGCTCTCCTGCTGGTTCTCACATGTCCGCACCTCTGACACATCCAGTTCTCCCTCTCCAATGCTGAGTGTGCTCCCACCATCCTCAGTGGCCTTTTTCTCCCTCCCTCCTGATGGGCTTTGAGACAGGTGACTGGTGTTGTAAATAGGGAGAATATCTGCTGCTGCAAATGAGAAGCTGGGAGGTTTCAGCCCCTGTTTTCCATCCTGCCCTCCTCCTTGGCTGCTGCCTTTGTAAGGGCTGGGGCGAGGCTTCTTCCCAGATAGAGACAGTGAGTGGAGAAGGCGGTTGCGGAAGTGACTAGAGGCCAGTATGTTAAGAGGACCTAGGTCCTTCATGAGTTTGGGACACATGTACAAAGACAACTCCTCTGGGAAGTCACAGCCTTCAAACTTCTCATCATCTAGATTACACACACCTGTAAATAACACAGAGGCAGTTATCAAAGGAATCAGATTACTCTTTGGCTTAAGTGGAGGGTCTGGACTCACTGGGTTGTAAGTTGGTTGTCTCAATGTTGTGCCTGGGACTGGTGGGCTCATTGACCCTGAAGACTCCGGGGACAGAGGGCAGCAGGTTGTGGGGTTTGGACTGTGGCTCTAGCTCCTCCAGTACCACAGGCCACAGTGCACCATGGCCGTGCCTCACAGCGTCCCAGCCCAGCAGCTTCAACGTGTCGCAGCCCTGCCTTGTCTTACTGATGAGACCCAGCACATATAGACATGTCCTGCACAGAAACACAGACAGCTTCAACCCACAGTCACACTGGTGGCATCTCATTCCATCACAACTACGGCTGAAGGATTTCCTGTGATTTTAACGTTACTGCTGCCCTGAAATATACCACAATCCCTGCATAAATTTAATTAGATTTTAATCACAGAGCTGCAGATACTAAATTAGACAGTAATGTTTATTCTAATTTTCAAATCTTTTCCTTCATATTCATTAGTTAATGGGCCTAATTTTGGGGTGGTGGAGCAGTGAGCACCAGCAGGGCTATGAAAGTTTATTTTCCTGACCCTGAAATCGACTTTCACACAAACAAACTAAACTAAATAGATAGCCAGCTTCTTCTTTTTCCAACCAGCAGATTCGTTTATATATCAGCATCAAGAAGTAACATTGAATGTGGTTAAATCAGTCTGTGTTTATAAATGAATCTAATCTGTTGTTCACAGCTGCTTCATACTGTATGAAAAGCTTCTGCACTTGATTAAAATACTGCAGCCATCTGAAGGTAGCAGGACACAAACTGTACAGGTGCTGGTCATATAATTAGAATATCATGAAAAAGTTGATTTATTTCAGTAATTCCATTCAAAAAGAGAAACTTGTATTTTATATTCATTCATTACACACAGACTGATATATTTCAAATGTTTATTTCTTTTAATTTTGATGATTATAACTGACAACTAATGAAAATCCCAAATTCAGTATCTCAGAAAATTAGAATATTACTTAAGACCAATACAAAAAAAGGATTTTTAGAAATGTTGGCCAACTGAAAAGTATGAACATGAAAAGTATGAGCATGTACAGCACTCAATACTTGGTTGGGGCTCCTTTTGCCTGAATTACTGCAGCAATGCGGTGTGGCATGGAGTCGATCAGTCTGTGGCACTGCTCAGGTGTTATGAGAGCCCAGCCCAATTAAGAACAGGGATACCATGGTCCTTAAACCAGGTACTGGTAGCTTTGGCACTGTGTGCAGGTGCCAAGTCCTGTTGGAAAATGAACTCTGCATCTCCATAAAGTTGGTTAGCAGCAGGAAGCATGAAGTGCTCTAAAACTTCTTGGTAGACGGCTGCGTTGACCTTGGACCTCAGAAAACACAGTGGACCAACACCAGCAGATGACATGGCACCCCAAACCGTCACTGACTGTGGAAACTTTACACTGGACCTCGAGCAACATGGATTCTGTGCCTCTCCTCTCTTCCTCCAGACTCTGGGACCTTGATTTCCAAAGGAAATGCCAAATTTACTTTCATCAGAGGACATAACTTTGGACCACTCAGCAGCAGTCCAGTCCTTTTTGTCTTTAGCCCAGGCGAGACGCTTCTGACACTGTCTCTTGTTCAAGAGTGGCTTGACACAAGGAATGCGACAGCTGAAACCCATGTCTTGCATACGTCTGTGCGTGGTGGTTCTTGAAGCGCTGACTCCAGCTGCAGTCCACTCTTTGTGAATCTCCCCCACATTTTTGAATGGGTTTTGTTTCACAATCCTCTCCAGGGTGTGGTTATCCCTATTGCTTGTACACTTTTTTCTACCACATCTTTTCCTTCCTTTCGCCTCTCTATTAATGTGCTTGGACACAGAGCCTCGTGAACAGCCAGCCTCTTTAGCAATGACCTTTTGTGTCTTGCCCTCCTTGTGCAAGGTGTCGATGGTCGTCTTTTGGACAACTGTCAGGTCAGCCGTCTTCCCCATGATTGTGTAGCTACAGAACTAGACTGAGAGACCATTTAAAGGCCTTTGCAGGTGTTTTGAGTTAATTAGCTGATTAGAGTGTGGCACCAGGTGTCTTCAATATTGAACCTTTTTACAATATTCTAATTTTCTGAGATACTGAATTTGTGGTTTTCATTAGTTGTCAGTTAATTAAAAGAAATAAACACTTGAAATATATCAGTCTGTGTGGAATGAATGTATACATTATACAAGTTTCACTTTTTGAATGGAATTACTGAAATAAATCAACTTTTTCATGATATTCTAATTATATGACCAGCACCTGTAGAGCCATTTTCCCATATGTCCACAGAAGAGACATTGCCCCTTCACACATGTAGCATACAACAGGAGATAGTCTGTGTCAGACGCATTCTCGTCTACAGATAATACCCTGTATGATTTAAGCGAGGGGCGGTGCCTGGGTAGAGCGTGCAGGAGAAATGATAGAAACGTCACCAATATGCTCACTCGCTGTGAACTCTCCAGACAATGGCCTCTTCTATTCACTGATGGGCTCAATCGGACATCACACTGACTCTGTGGTCTAGAGCTGGCAAGGTGAAGTCTGTTTAAAGTCTGTTCCATCTGATTCAGATGGACTGGATATGTTTTCACATTCTGCTCCTCCAGGTAAAGTCTAGATACACTCATAGTTGCAGTGCAGGTGTGAAAGCATTGCAAGTTGCAGATTTCTCAATATAGAGTACACTCATCTCCACACACATCAGACTAGTCAGTTAGAACCTTTTTATGTGGGAGACATTGTAGACTAATGAGGTCAGGACTCATCCTGAGGACAGCTCCTGAGGAACCTGTGTGTAACAGCTTACCTATCTGCCGTTTAGAAAGACTCAGCTTTAATAATTACTCACTGTCGCCATGTGCAGAGATTTGAATAATCAATGAAGAGAGGTGCTGTGTATGAAACGTATTGATCCTGCTGCTGTGCACCCTGGTTTACATTACACTCAGCCACACAATACGTAGCATTATTTTTCATCAAGTAAGTGGCTTTATGGCTTCCTCTGTTAACCATGATATTTGTTTTACACTGTGGGAGCACAAGACAAAGCATGACAGCAGATGTTGAGGCTGACTGTAAATAATATGTAAGGACACAGCTGAAATCTGCTGCTGCGAGGCTGATTCTGATATATTACTATAATAACAGCATCTGAAGGTCTTTTTGACCCCACTCAGTGCAACAACTTTACGAGGTTTGGAGAAGCTTCTTTGTTTTTGTGCAGTGAGCTGAGTCCTACCCTCGGATGGACAGAACCTCACAGTCATGAGCCAGAGCCACGATGTCAGGGATCACCCTCTCCTCCAGCAGCAGGTTCAGACCCCAGTTTGATGAGCCTATGTTCCCCTGTAAGAAAAGATAACTTGTGAAAACCAACTGTTGATTTCTCTCACTTCAAATTGCATATTTTCTTTAGATATCTAGAAATTGGAACTTACTAAAGCCCAGAGAGCTGCCTTCAACTGTTTGATTCCCGCCCATTTGTCCAGGACTGGAGATCGAACACTGAGGCTTAAATCAGGAACCACGTTCTGAGGGAAGAAGAAGAACTGACACCATACTGACATCTTTGATCTTTCCCTCCTAAAATATATAAACAAGCTTGGTTTATAATCGGTAATCAAAGTGAAGAGACAGTGTGAGCAGTGTTAGCTAGCTCCTGTTGGTTTGAACTACCTCAGAGCAGCTGTGTTTTCGCTCTTTGCAGAGTTGTGTCTTTCTGTGAGGAACATAACGCTGCTGAGTTAACTCTGAATTAACCAGCTGATGTTAGCTGCTCCCATTAACACTGTCTCTTAACTTTGATATTGAGTAATAAACAAAGCTCCAAACCTGCATCCAGCTAGTTAGCCAGCTAGGTAGTTAGCATCCTTGTTAAGCTAAAGAAATAAAAGGTGATGTTACTTTCTGTGACTGTGTTTATTCACAGCAGCAGCCTCTAGCTGGTTGATTTACAGTTACTTTAACATTCTTGTTGCTTTGGTTAACAGGAGCTAACGGGCTAAATCTGGTAGCAGTTGTTGAGCTTGCTATTTTTAGAAAGGGGAACACAAACTTTTGGGCATTTACAAATAAAAATGAACTCCCATAAATAAGAATGATGAACTAACATTTTATATGATAAGCTGAGTTTTAATAAGCACCTAAATAATTTCAGAAATCATTTTACCAGTTATTAATTAGGGTTTCATTTTAATTTTAAAGTGCATACAGAAAACTTGGGATATTACATTAAAATAAGTCCACACCTCCTCTATATGTGCAGGGCACATATCGGGTACTACAGTGTTTAAGACACTTTCAGAAGTCCTTGAAGTCACTATAGACCCCTGTCCTGGTTATAGCTCTCTTTGGAATACCCTCTGATATCTATTCTTTGAACAAGCCCCAGTGTGACTTCTTGGCATTCTGTTTGCTGCTCGCCCGTCACCTAATTCTACTGAAATAGAGGTTTGTTGAGGTTAGAAAAAATTAGGCATACTCTGCAAGGATAACGGTACTGTCTAAATATCAAATATCCCGCTCTGATGGACCCTGAGGACTAGGATAGGTTTTCAACTTAATTCCCTATTTATTTTCTTTTTTAATTATTTTAAAATATATCTTATTTGCTGTATTTTAGAATTATAGAACTACAATTACCGCCTCACAGTTGTCTGCCTCTGCCACTCACACTAGTTTCAGATTACATCCCTGTTAATCCAGAGTCATATAAATTACTAACTATTTGTGTGAAACTTTGTCATAATTTCTGTGAAATCTTGATTAATGGCTTAACAGTGTTTTGTGAGGTCACACTGACCTTGACCTTTGACCACCAAAATCTAAACAATTCATCCTTGATTCAAGTGAATGTACCACATTTAAAGAAGTTCTGTGAAAGCACCCTGACTAGTCTCCCAGTTCCTGCTGCCGAAAAACATCCCCACAGCATGATGCTGCACCCACCATGCTTCACTGTAGGGATGGTATTGGCCAGGTGATGAGTGGTGCCTGGTTTCCTCCAGACATGACACTTGGCATTCAGGCCAAAGAGTTCAATCTTTGTTTCATCAGACCAGAGAATTTTGTTTCTCATGGTCTGAGAGTCCTTCAGGTGCCTTTTGGCAAACTCCAGGCGGGCTGTCATGTGCCTTTTACTGAGGAGTGGCTTCTGTCTGGCCACTCTACTATACAGGCCTGATTGGTGGAGTGCTGCAGAAATGGTTGTCCTTCTGGAAGGTTCTCCTCTCTCCACAGAGCAACGCTGGAGCACTGTCAGAGTGACCATCGGGTTCTTGGCCACCTCCCTGACTAAGGCCCTTCTGCCCTGATCGCTCAGATTGACCGGGCGGCCAGCTCTAGGAAGAGTCCTGGTGGTTCCAAACTTCTTCCATGTATGGATGATGGAGGCCACTGTGCTCATTGGCTGCAGAAATGTTTCTGTCCCCTTCCCCAGATCTGTGCCTCCATACAATCCTGTCTCAGAGGTCTACAGACAATTCCTTGGATTTCATGGCTTGGTTTGTGCTCTGACATGCACTGTCAACTATGAGACCTTATATCGACAGGTGTGTGCCTTTCCAAATCATGTCCAATCAACTGACTTTACCACAGCTGGACTCCAATCAAGTTGTAGAAACATCTGAAGGATGATCAGTGGAAACAGGATGCACCTGAGCTCAATTCTGAGTTTCATGGCAAAGGCTGTGAATACTTATGTGCATGTGATTTTTTTTGTTTTTTATTTTTAATAGATTTGCAAAAGTTTCAAGCAAACTTTTTTCACTTTGTCATTATGGGGTATTGTCTGTAGAATTTTGAGGTAAAAAAAATGAATTTATTCCATTTTAGAATAAGGCTGTAACATAAAAAAAATGTGGAAAAAGTGAAGCGCTGTGAATACTCTCCGGATGCACTGTATGTCCAAAGGAATCGGATGGACAGATGGACAACCTGAAAACAATACGCCTCTGGCACAACAAGGTATGATTTGTCTGAATTTACATTCCTGCTGCAAGCAGTGCCGATGAATGAATGAACCTGGTGAGTCATATGCTTTATGTGGCCATTTATTACTCCAGTCTGCAGATGAGGAATGACCAACAGATTAACTCACCTGGGCTTCAAGCAGCTGGCAGCCAGTCTTATCATGGACCAGTTGACCATACAAGTGTACAGGTAGGTAAACATTTGGCCTCTGTGACCTGCCATAGAACACATGAGTAAAGACGTAAGAAGTTCCATTAAAGTTACAACAATGTTTTATACGGACAGGTGAAAAAGGAGAAGTACGAATACATGAGTGGAGAAACATAACAAATGCAGATGTTTCCTCACAGATGCACTGCAGAGGCACAATTAAGCAATTACCTGCCAGACATGCTCTGTGGTATGTATAACCAGAACTACTGCATTGTGGTTATATGCCTCCACCAACCAGTCAAGCTGAGTTACAGCACTGAATCATGGCCAGAATTGTTTTTGCAGAACATTATGATGTCATAGTGAAGTTGACCTTTGACCTTTTGGACATAAAAGTTCATCACTTCATCATTTTATCCTTTTGAGTTAAATAGTGTCATAAGTAGCATATGAATTCTTGAGTTATGGTCAAAAATGGGATTTGTGAGATCACCTTCGACCTTTGACCACCAAATTCTGATCAGTTCGTCCTCGAGTCCAGGTGAATGTTTTTTACCAATTTGAAGAAATTCCATCAAAGTGTTACTGAGATGTTGTGCTCACAAGAATGGGACGGACAGACAGACAACCTAAAAACTTAATGCCTCAGGCCACAGCCGTTGCTGATGTGTAAGCATAAAAATGCTGAGCAGGCCGAGTTGATTCTAACTTTGTATCAAGGGGAAAAGATCTAAGTTTAGCATCTCAAAGATGCTAAACTAGCTGGTGTTTCCATAGGAACAGTGACTAGAGTACCATCTGCATTAAGATCTATTGGAAAGATGTCAGTGAACAGAGTTGGAAACCATGGTGAACAGTGCATAATTGATGATTGTGATGCTCGTGCATTAGTGTGATATTGAAGGAAAATCAAAAAAACTATAATAATGGTTCTTATCATGATGAAGTACCAGGAGTGGAAGCTGCTAGACCATTAAAACTGCTTCATAAAGAGTCAACGGCACTGGGGGAGTCACCTTTGGTTGCTGCGGCGTACATAGTTGTCTCCATTAACAGGCTTGCGGTATGTGGTCAGGGCCTCATTCAGCTGCTCCTCTATCATGTCCACATACTTCAAGTTATACTCCTGCAGGAACACACATGAACATGGAGAGGTCATTAAAGTTTTGTTAATGTCAGAAGAAAAATGTAGAATAATGCTGGGTGAAATGTACCTTCTGCCATTTCTCCATCTGTTTAGAGATGTATCCTCTGTCACTGAGATAGGAGAAACCCTTTGGAATAGATAAAAACCTGCTGACAACACAGACAAGGTTATTGTTATAGCATCTTTCAGCAACAACAGTTCAAAAACATACATGAAAAAATAGAACACAAACACAAGGCAATATGGAACACACATGAAGAGGATTTAAAGAGAAAAGAATTGAAGGACAGTCAAGGATAGATAGAAGTGGGGATTCACATTAAAAGTCAAGAACATCCCTCCAGCAGGAAGACCAGCCAGGTCACTGGCAAACAGGAAGTAATCACAGCTGTAATTATTACTGAGCCACAGGTGAAAAATTACCCGCATGTGTGCTCAGGATAAGATTAGCATCACTGACCAGCATCACCCCACCCCCAGAGATATACACCCAGGCTGAATAGGGGCATAGCCACAGATGGGTAGATGTTTTACCTTAGCAGCAGTAGCACACCTTTGTCTCCCAGGTGTGTGACGGCAGGTTTCATCTCTATCAGTGCGTGAAGGTTGGCCTGGGGTGGGAAAAAAGCTGATCAGGAGCCAGTGATTTAAACAAATGCTCTATGCACTGTGTGTGTGTGTGTGTGTGTGTGTGTGTGTTTGCTCTCTGACCTTGTCTTCACAGGCTTCATCCAGGATGTCCAGCGCCTCCATGGAAATGGTCTTGTTGCGGTCATGAAGCTGAGTCACCAGAAGTTCAATGCCCCAGTTACTGAAGAACTCCACACTTGCACGCAGCAGGACCCGCAGGTGCTTCGTGGCATACAGCCTGCAGGTCTACGTTCAACCCAGACAAGACAGAAGAGTTATTAGATTAGTTTGACTCTCAGTATCATCAGAAATAATCTCTATAGGACTAACCTGCAGAGTTATGCTCATACCAAGATTATTTAGTGCATGAAGTCAAACTGAAAAGTTGGCACACTGTGACTGATGCAGAAAATATTATTAAGTCTACAAACCATTTGGGCTGAGCTCCTCCTCAGCATGCTAACTGTTGGACATCAGACTACACGTAGGTGATGATAATATCAATATAACAGCAGAAGGAAGTTAACAATACATGTGGATTTATACAAAAAAAAAACAAGTCAAGGAAAATGCTAATTTAAACCATTAGGTGTGAGAGTATGAATCCAAAAAGCCTCTCTCTGAAGCATCAGCCTGTCTTTGCCTACATATAGTGACAACACTCCCCTGCCCATGAATCTCAGGTGGCTCACATCATTAAAATGCAGGGCCTGGATATTTCTCTGTCTGTTTGGTGTGATGTTATTATCTCAGAATAAAAGGGTATTCATTTCAAAGTGTCACTTTTGTAAACACTTACAGCTCAGACTCTGGTGATATTAATAACCTGGTCAAAAAACACTGGGACATTATCTCCAGTGATCCTCAGGTCAGAAATACAAGTTGTCATAAAATATGTCAGAGAGGTGATTCTGGTGAGACCAATTTACCTGTACAAAAACAATGTTTTTCAAATGTTTCCAAATGTTAATTCCTGTAGAGTAACTGTATTATTGTGAATCTATTATTGAAGGGAACACACACATTCACAAATCCACACACAGGTCACACCTTACATATCAAAAAACATACCACATGTTGCTTGTATAACATGTCTGCGAAATTTCATGTTAATAATCGTAAAACATCAGGGACTCAGACTTTTGGACCTCACTGTATGAACAGAAATCAAAGCTGCTTGATTACAGTCAATTATATTACCTTACATTTTCTTATTTTTAAGAAGTGAATCAGTTTCATTTGTCTGTATATTTAATCCCATCATGCACTGATTATTAAAACTATGTAGCATGGAGCCTACAAGGTTTATTCATTTATTTAATAACTGGAATCTCAGTGAGTGTTTCCTCAGTGAGTTAGATTAGGATGGGAGACATTTTTTACTCCTGCTTAGAACAGCTGATATGACAAAAAACATATTTGAGATTGATTCATAATATTGACTCATATGTCATATCAGTGCACCTCTAACTGACTCTTACATCAGTGGCAGCCGTGAGGATTTTGGACAGAATGACTCGAGCCAAACCGTCTCGACTGTAATCCAGTGTGGTGACCGTCAGCTTCAGCAGGTGCTCTTGGTTCTTCAGACTACACAGGTTCAACAGACTGACAGAGCAAATGGGGAAAAAGCAGCTGATTAAGGACAGAAGGGTGAACCCTGTGAAACTGAGCCAGCTGGCTGGTCAGGTTGTAATTTCAGTCACAGCATTTGAATTGAAGTGTTTTTAATGACTTTGCTAAGCACAAGAACCCACAGACGAACTTCACAGGTGAGTACTAGATTCTCTGTTTATGGAGCGGGGTAAGGGATTTAAATCTATGACAATGTTATTGTTACCCCTCATATGTTGGTAAATGCACAGCAAGAAGAAATATTTGCACCGGGGCCAAATATAATTACGCTACAGCTCCCAATTACCTTAGAGAGTGCTAATCTAAGAGTAAAGGTGTCAGACTCTACAACAGCTACTCACCACTGGAAGACGCTGCATTTCTCCAGCATCTTGACACCATGTGGGTGGGCTGACAGGGTGCCCAGGAAGAGGAAGTAGTAGTGGCTGAGTGTGGTTAGCAGCCCATTGCCCTGCAGACTGCGGTCAGGTTTGAGCCCAGGAGAAGCAAACAGCCACTGGGCAATGTCCTTCACCAAGTCTTCCAAGTAACCCAGGCCTTCCTAACAAACAAATCAAGACATGCTTTTACATTACATACATATGTAATGTAAAATTGCAAAGGATTTGGAAATTTCAGCATCTATGGTTCATAATATCATTAAATGATTCAGAGAATCTGGAGAAATCTCTATTCACAAGGGACAAGGCTGAAAACCATCTATCACCATCCATTCTATCACTGCATGTGCTCGGGAACACTTCTGAAAACCACTGTCTGTGAACACAGTTTGTTGTTTTATCCACAAATGCAGGTTGAAACTCTACCATGCAAAGAAGAAACCAAATCTAAACATGATCCAGAAACGTCTCCGACTTCTCTGGGCCTGAGCTCATTTAAGATGGTCTGAGGTGAAATGGAAAACTGTCCTGTGGTCTGAGGAATCAAAATTTCTAATTCTTTTTGGAAATCATGGACACTGTCCTCCGGGCTACAGAGGAGAGGGACCATCCAGCTTGTTATCAGTGCACAGTTCAAAAGCCGGCATCTGTGATCGTGTGGGGGGGGGGGGCATTAGTGCCCATGGCTTAGGTAGCTTGCACATCTCGAGGGTACCATTAATCTCTTGTTGGTGGTACATGCCGTGCAGGGGCTTGTCTCTCCTTGATGGTTCATCTTCCTCCTCATCATCATCATCGGGTTTCTGCTGCCTGAGGTATTCACTTAGCAGTTCATCTTTGGGGGCCATCTTCCTGATGTACTTCTGGATCTTGGTTGCTTCATCCTGGACAGTGGTCCTTACACTCACTAGTCCTCAGTCTCAGGATGGTGGACTTGGGGTGAAACCCTACATACGTTGTGAGGAGCTTCCTTGTTCCGTGTTTCAAAGTTAGTCAAGTACATTAAAAGATCATCTGCAAATAAATTAACTTTATATTATTGTTCACCTGTACTGGCACCTGTAACTGTTGCTAGAGAAGAAAGAAGAGGGGAGAGTGGACAACCCTGTCTACTATCCCTCTCTAATGTCAATTCTCCATTTTACAAAATGTATGATCTCAGCCAGAAAATCACATTTTTCAAATACTTAAAACAAAAAGGTCACCGAAGACAATCAGATGATCAAGACTTGAATGTTGTTTCTACTCATTCTGTTGTTTTCTTGTGAATCCAACTCAGTATTACAGCTGTTTTTCCAAAGAATTGATTCTCTTTTCTTGTAAATCAATCTGCACGGCTTGATTGTGCACATCAGAGACAATAGATTCAATTTTCTTGTCAAGTGATTTGACTTAAGTTTTAACAGATTTAATTTATCTTCAGCTGATATCATATCATTTTCTCATTTAACTGCTTATCAGTCGTCTCCTTATCCTTTGTTATCTTTGTCTCTGGCCTTTATGTGTGGCTGATTTGATTGTCTTCATTTCTTATAACTCATAAATCTCTTAAATCCTCTACAATCATAAACTTCCCTCCGGTTTATCTTCTCACTTCCATACGGATTCATCTTCTGGGTCCTTATTATAATGCAGTTTAGATACAGATTTTCTTGGAGCTCCTCGTGCCTCTTGTGTTCAGACCTGAACAGATTTCTGATGCTGCTACACATTAACTAAACCTCAGAAACAAAGAGTTGCTACTAGTTCCAGAGAGCTGAGAGAGAGAGTTCCTTTCACCTCCTCAGATGCCAGCAAGAACTCTATGAACTGACAGCCGACCACAGTGAGCTGCCTGGCCTTGGGATGCTCCAGCTCCAGGCTGCCATACAGCTTACTGCTGGGCTTGTAGAAGAAGAGCAGCCTCTGCACAAATCTGTACACACAATAGTACATACACACACTTACATACATACAAAGCGAGTATATGAAAGTCAAATGAGAGCTAAGAGAACATGTGAGGGCAGAAATACTTACTTATGCATCTGTTCATCCTTATTGCTACGTAGGCTAATGTTTGGCCACTAGAGACAAGAATATAACATCATGAACATTTTCTTTCATTTAACAGTAATACTATATGAACAGCTGTGGCAGGAGACAATCATCCACCATGACTTACAACAGCAACATGCATCAGTGGCTGCTGGAGACAGAAATCATCTTTAGCTCCAGATCTCAAAGCTACATGGTCATCTGTGTTTCACCTTTAAAATGGTTCCAATCAGGCACCAGTTCCAGTCCAGGTTCTCCTTGTGGTTGAGGATGTAACTGTCTCTCATGTTGGTCATCAGCACGTCCTCAGTGTCCTACAGGACAAAAAAAGACACTGGTGTTACACAGCAGAAAGGACTTGCTGTGCTTTTCAATGACTGATTTATTAAGTAAGAGATGGATTTGGTTTCTTTTCTTGTGATTTTTAGATGCAATGAGCCAATGTTCATTATTCAAACAAGAAGGTTAAGTTGGTTTGTACATAAATTATGGTCATCTATGGCCACAATATATTTTAATTCACATTAGTGAAGTACAGTACAGTAACAGAAAGAGTCCATCAACATCAGCGCATAAATAATAATTAGAAATGAGTAAATAAACACAGGGCCACAGCATACATCATATATGACCTTCAAACATGTGACAGCATATATACAACATAAGAGGTGTGGAGAAAGCTGGTGGTGCTGAGTCCATGTGAGATCATTTCCCTCCATTTTTCTTTGGTGGGGTTGACCACCAAACACATCTATAACATAAAGACAAAGACTGAGCTGACTTTCAGCTGAATTTACTTATAAAATGATCACTCAGAGAGAAAGAAGAGACAGACTATCTTTCCATTTTAAGTTATTTTTTCAGGGTTTTGCCTTTATTACAGTCTCAGTGGGAGAGAGAGAAAAAGAGAGGTGACACACAGCAAAGGGCCACAGGTCGGACTTGAACCTGAGCCGCCGCAGCAAGAACCAAGCCCAAAAGTTATGCACTCTACCAGGTGAGCCACCAGGGCACACTGTCACCAACAGGCTATCTTTCTTAATTTGTCTCCCACATATTGTGTGTCCGTCTGGGATCCACAATAGTTTAGCTTTTATTTACTTCCAACTCCAGAGCGTAAGAGACTTTCATTAGAGGTAGGTCTTTGTCTAACTCCCCCTGTTTGATATGCAGAATGCTCTCTGCTCGGTGGGTCTTATGTTTAGTTCTTCCATGTATTGAAGCTCCTCCTCTTCCTGCAGTTCCTGAGCAGACATGAAACCAGAGCTGCTCAGTAGACTGTCTGTAACAAGAGGTGTGGACCTGAGCCCCCAGTCAGCTTCGATACATGGTCCAGACCTGGACCAGGTTTATACCCAGACTGTTTGAAAAAAAGTCTCTAAATCTAGAGACAATGAGCTGAGTTAGCAACATTGCAGTTGTAAACACCCCCTGATAGAACCTGTCTGCTGTTGTGGACTGAAGCTATTTCAGCAATAATTCTAATGTAGCTCACCTCATATATGGTAACATTGTTCAGTCAATAATGTTTGCACTACAGTTTGTTTCAAGGACACAACATGAGAAGTTACTTCTGCTGAAGACAAAGACCCTGCGATGAGGCCTGGTAACTGGATGAGTATGGAGTTATAACTGACTAGTTTTACATGTGTAGAGGTCTGTGTGGTTACACCACAGCCTTTGATGTGAGGTGTGTGCACCTTGACAATGAACATGTCTCTCTGAGGTCTGACGGTCTGGTCTCGACAGTAGTGCAGTGCTCCTGATGTGCGGAGGATGTGGTCTAGGTAGAGACTCTGAGGTCTGAATCCTCTCTTCTTCTTCTCATGAAAGTACTTCAGGTGGTTGACTGCAGCACTCGCCCTCCTGCAAAAAAAGCACCTGACATCAGACATCACTTTTCATCAGTGACTCTCTCCACCGAACCCAAGGTACTCACAGTCTCTTCTCCGGAGCAATGTCAAAAGAGGCGGCCATGTTGATGAGGGTGGGTAAACAGTGCAGGTGGTGGCTGTGGCTCTGAGGGAGGATGGTGTTGGCCTGTGTGAGAAAATCACATTTACACACAAAAGGAATCTGAGGAGTCTCCTGTTCTGATTAGTACATGGGAGCAGAGGAGGACCACACCAGATGGAGGACTTCTCCCACCAAGATGGTGGCACGGATGGATGTGGCGTCATCACTGCTTGTGATCACCTCAACCAGACCCTGTGGAGGTCAGACACAGTGAGATACAAACACTGACAGGGTGGTAAATCCTCTGTGGTGAATGATTGTACCTCTAACAGTCCACTCTTGATGAAGGCAGAAAGCACCAGAGCCAGATAGTTGTCCATCAGGTCCAGTCTGGAGCAGAACCAGACCCAGATTAAAACAAAGACCAGTTTAAATCCTTATGCTTTATGACACATAGGAGAGATGATATTATTGGCTACACACTGTATTTACCTTGAGCATGATCGATGTGGGAGGATTGTTTTAGCCTCAGAGGCCACAAACCCGTCAGAGAACCTCCAGCTGTCCTGAAACCTGCTGGGGTCTGAACAGGAAACAGTTTCAGTTCAGCTTCTGATGTGACTTCACGTAAGTCCAGAAGACAGGAGCTGATCACAGTGATGTCACGACACCCACCTACACTAGTAAGAGCTTCAGTGAAGTCTGCAGTCACTACAGGAAGGGCGAGCTGGAAGATATCATACAGCACCTCTAACAAACCTTTCTGTGAGGGAGGAGACATGACGTCAGCTTGATGATCCAAACATGACAAATGGGGCAACACAAACAAAGTGGTCTGCACAAAACTGAAGCAAGTCACACACGTCTCCGATCCACAGTGGTGCAGAGGCCTGGTCCACAGACATACTGCTGTGTTCCCAGCTACGTCTGGGCTTCACTCAGGTTTTCTTGTGTCGTGAAGGTGGCTCACCTTGTTTTTTCTTTTTTTGGTGTAAAAGCATCGGCATTTATTATGATATGCCTTTACTATGAAGGAGAGAGAGAGAGAGAGGCAGGGAAGCTTAACTGGCAACTTTAAACTGCCTGCAGGTGTGACTGAGTATGAACAGGTGTTTGTCTCTATATGTCAGCGCTGTGGGGTAGACCCCACCCAATGTCAGCTGAGACCCTAAACCAATGTGGTGTGGATAATGAATGCCAATCAGTCCTTGATCAGTTCACTGACAAAACTGAGTCATAGATCCTAAAAGAGCCTGACAGGGACAAATAAAGTGACAAAAGCTGTTCACTGCATGTCACTCCCTACTCTCTCCCTGCATTTCCTGTCTGTCTCTATTGTCTATCAAATAAAAACAACAGGTCCAGCGCTTTAACACACTGAATAAAGAGTCGATGCTTTTACATTCCAATTCCATCACTGCAGGTCAGAATAACACGTACACGATAACACGATAACTGGAAATAAAAACAGGACCCTCTGTCCTTTGAGAAAAATAATCCTCAACATGTTCATTAGCTCCCATGATTATAAATACAACACAATCCAAAGGATTGTATAACTTCTCTTTCCACAAGCACTGTGACTGTTTAATTTTAAGTCTATGACATTAGCTGAAGCACATTGTGTGTCTGTACTTGTGACTCAGATGAAGATCAGATCACATTTTACAACCATAAACACAGAAAAACAGGTCAAAATCATCCCCACATGCTCACAGGCTAAGTCTTACTTTTAATATTTGGATATCATTTCTAGTGTTGCAACAACTTCCTATTCTGTTCTAATCTTATAATAATATCGTTTAAATTACAACTCGCTGAATATCATTCAGCATAAATGTAATAAATCAAAAGTGAACAGAGGAGGAGTTAGACATAAAAACCTAATAAAAATGAACACAAGCACTATTCCAGAACCAAATAACAGGATAATTAAATGTGGATTACTGAATATCAGATCACTCTCATCAATGATCTGATAACTGATCATCATGTAGATCTGCTCTGTCTGACTGAAACCTGGCTGCAGCAGGATGAATATGTTAGTCTGAATGAATCAACACCCGCCACTCATGTTAATGTTCACCAGCCATTTATCACTCCAATTTATTAATACATCCTAAACCTAAGGTTAATCATAATTCATTTGAAAGCCTTATTCTGCCCCTTACTCTGAGTTCTTATCTGAGTTCTCAGAGTTTTATCTGAGTTAGTTCTCAGCACAGATAAAGTTATCATGGTGGGTGATTTTAACATTCATGTAGATGTTGAAAGTGACAGCCTGAGTATTGCATTTAATTCATTATTAGACTCAATTGGCTTCTCTCAGCATGTTAATGAACCCACTCACTCTTTTATCCATACCCTTGATCTGGTTCTGACTTATGGGATTGACATTGAATATCTAACAGTTTCTCCCAGAAACCCTCTTTTATCTGACCATTCTCTGTTAACATTTGAGTTTTCAGTCATGGACTACACAGCATCTGGGGAAAAAGTCCATTACAGCAGGTGTCTCTCTGACAATACCATTAGCAAATTTAAAGAAAGAATCCCATCAGTACTTAGCCCACTGCCATGTATCAATGCAGTAGGGGACAGCTCTCTTAACTTCACATCCACACAGGTTGATGATCTTGTTGACAGTACTGTAGCCTCACTGCGTGCAACTCTAGATACTGTGGCCCCTCTGAGGAAGAAGGTAGTGAGTCAGAGAAGGCTAGCTCCATGGTACAAGTCAGAAACACGAGCTTTAAAGCAAAGTTCAAGGAAGCTAGAAAGAAGGTGGCGTTCTACTAACCTGGAAGAATCTCTAAAGGCTTGGAAAGACAGCCTATTGGCGTATAAAAAAAGTCTCCATAAAGCCAGAACATCCTATTATTCATCATTGATAGAAGAAGACAAGAACCATCTATTGCTATTTTCTCTATAGTAATGTCAGGTCTGACCTGACCCTGTAAAGTGCCTTGAGATAATATACATTATGATTTGATGCCATACAAATAAAACTGGAAATTGAACTGAATTGAATTTTTTGCTATAACTGATTTTCCCCATGAGTATCATCTAATTTCAACATCTGATGATGCTGCTTTCAATCAGGAATTCTGCCTCTTTCACATGAATGTGCTCGTAGCTGAATAAGGAAACCCAGAGTTAACGGATGATAATAAAATATATAATGCTCTCCTGTTTGTTCTACCCAAAAATGTTATTAATCATCTACAGCTGATTCAGAAGTCAGACCAGGGCCAGAGGAAGAGTGCACATTACACCGGTTTTAAAGTCCCTACATTGGTTGTCTGTCAGCTTCCATAATGATTTTTGAATTCTTTTACTCGTTTTAAAAAACTTCATTGTCTTGCATCAGCATGTATGTCTCACATGCTTATTCTATGAATCAGTATGGCTCCTTAGGTCCTCTGGCACGAGTCTTAATTGTTTTGAAGTGCATGACTAAAACCTTTGGCGTAGGAGCTTTTAGCTGATGGAACAGTCTCCCTGAGAGCAGTTAGGTTTTTTTGTTAGTTAATGTTATTAGCTTTTAAAATCTATTTTATTCATTGATGTGTCCTTTTTTTTTTAAGCTTTTCAGTCATCTGTGAAGCACCAACCTGTATAAAAAGTGTTAGACAAATCAAGTTTGATAACATGATACCAATTATTCAGGATCACCAATACCAAGCTCAGTGAAGCAGGTAACCTATAGAGGCCCCTGATCCGCTTCAGACCCCCGTCCCTCCAATACATTACTTTTTGACTGAATTTTGACTCTGCCTACTATAATAACAATTCTCAAAAGCCTCTAAGTCTTTTGGTCCCTGGTCATTCAGACATTTATACATCTCCTCTGCAGCCAAACACTTGAGACTAGACTAGAAGTCATGTTTCATATTTAGACTGATGCAATAATGTCTTGTCTGTCCTGTCTTTACAGAAGCACATGCTGGTGGGTGAAGGTTGTGTCCTTCCACAAAGCAAACAAGTGTGACCATTACATTATAGTGAGCACCTACCCGCACTTCCATATTTGGTATACAGAGTAAACCAATGAGCGACTCGATCCCAGAGTTGCCTGACTTGCAGAGGTTAATGATGCCTGCAAGGTGAAGTGGAGTTAGTCAGAGGAACACAGCACCAACTGTACTGTACCGTCAAATATCCGAGCATGCTGTAAACCATGAAATGTTAATGAGGCATGCAGAGATGAACACAGTGTGCAGAGGGAACAATGTTTTCATAGGATTCAAAGTGGAGACTTGAAATTCAACATTTACCAGACCAGGAACGAAATGAGGCCACTATAGACATTTTACTGGCCATGAATCGAGCCTTCCTGTCCTCCCTGAAGGAAACAGCAAAAATAAAATTAACAATGACAAAAAGCCTACAAGATTTATGACACCTGCTGCTACAGACTTTGAGGAACTCACTTGAGCTGCCCCTCTGCTATGTCAGCAGTGTGTCTGTAGTGGAAGTCAGTGTAGGGGGCCAGAATTTGCTGGGAAACACAGACATTGTGTTTTATAAATAACATCACACACACACTTTAAGAGTTGTTGCATGCTGAACACCTTCAGTGTGAGATGTGTCAGTACCTCCAGTTCAACATCAGAGCGGACGTACTGCCTGGTGTGAGGGTGATTGAGGAGGTGCAGGACGGTGGTGATGAGAGCTTCATTGATGCGACTCAGCTGACAGTCGGTCACGCTCCTCAGGATGGTGCTGAGCCCGCCCCGCTGCGCTACCACAACAGAGTTCTTCAAGGCTGCAGAATAAAGGGGCCACACAGAGTTCTGCCAACACTGTTACACTGCTGACGTCAGAGGTCAGAGTGGGAGAGTCTGCGTGCGTGCGTGTGTGTGTGTGTGTGTGTGTGTGTCTGTGTACACTTTGTTTTCACTCACAGAGCTCACAGATTATGGCAACGCAGGCCCGCACCATACGATCTCGTTCATGCAGCCCGTCGTTGCCCACGGCGATGAGAGAGTTGGTGACAGAGGAAGGGAAAAGCAGAGCGTTCACAGTGATCATCTGGATGGAGCACAAACATACCATCCAGTCAGCTTTTACCAAGATAGTGAGAGACGTTGGTCAGTCTCTGAGTCTGTAGGTCCACCACTTTAGTTTAGACTGGAACATCTCCACACCTGTTTGATGGACTGTCATGTGGGACAGATATTCATGGAGCCCAAAGATGACTCCTAATGAAATGATCCTGACTTTTCCTATGACACCATAATGAGGTTGACATTTGTGGTTTTGAGCAAATGTCTCTACAGCTATTACATGAATTGCCATTGACTTTGGTACCAACATGTACAGTGTACAAAAAGCTAGTGTAGCACAATTTGCTGAAAACCTTCAAGCTGGCTATGATAGAAAGCTGTCCGAACACACAGTATACATTCAGGCTACATAGCCTGCAGACCAGTCAGAGTGCCCATGCAGACCCCTGTGCACCACTGATAGTGCCTGCAATGGGCACGAGTGTCAGAAGTGAACCATGGAGCAATGGCAGAAGGTGGCCTGGTCTGATGAACCATATTTTCTTTTACATCCTGTGGACAGCTGGCTGAATGTGCACAGTTTGGCACCGGGATGCACTATGGGAAGAAAAGCCAAGCTGGCGGAGCCAGTGTGATGTTCTGGGTAATGTTCTGCTAGGAAATCTTGGTCCTGGTTTCATGTGGGTTACTTTGATACAGTCAGGTCCATAAGTATTAGAAAGTTTTGCAATAGTAAGATTTGAAATGAAGCAGTCAAGATGTGATTTAACTCAAGGTGTTTAACAAAATATTGCACTAATTGTTAAGAAATAACTACTTTTATCCAAACTCACATTTTCAGAGGCTTAAGTAATTAATTAAGTAATTAGATAAACAAACAAAACTGTAAATATAAGCATTATTTTTAAGATTTGGAGGAAAATCCTTAACAGTGAAGTCTGTCACCCATAGACATCATCAAACACCACTGAGTTTTCCCCCTTGAAATGCTTTGCCAGGCCTTTACTGCAGCCTCCTTCAGTTGCCATTTGTTTATGGATCCTTCTTTCTTCAGTTTTCTCTTCAGTAAGTGAAAGACATGCTTCATTGGGTTGAGATCAGGTGACTGACTTGGCCATTTAAGAATATTCCATTTCTTTGTCTTAAGAAGCTCTTGGGTTGCTTTTGGAGTATATTTTGGGTCATTATCCATCTGTGCCGACCTATTAGTTTTGCAGCATTTGGCTGAATCTGAGCAGAAATTCAGAATTCATTCTGCTACTTCTATCATTAGTCGTATCATCAATAAACACAAGTAAGTCAGTTCCATTGGCAGCCATACATGCACATGGCACAACACTGCCTCCACCATGTTTGACAGATGATGTGGTATGCTTTGGATCATGAACCATTCCTTTCCTTCTCCACACTTTTCTCTTCCCATCATTCTGGTACAAGTTTATCTTTGTTTCATCTGTATTCTTGTATTTTTGATTTCAGTAGATGTTACGAAGGGGTTTTTCTTCAGCATGGAAAGAATTCTGTTATCATCCACTTTAAATGTTCTCTGAGGTCTCACAGGCCTTTTGGTGTTGTTGAGCTTGCCAGTGCATTCCTGCTTTTTAAGAATGTACCAAATCGTTGATTTGGGCACTCCTTAAGTTTCTGCTATCTTTCTGACAAGTTGGTTTTGTTTTTTTCAGCCTAATAATAGCCTCCTTCACTTGCTGTGACACCTCTTTGTACCACATACTGAGAATTCCAGGGACCAACTACCAAACACATTTTCACAATATTCATCCTGTCACACAGAAAAAAATGTTCTAGAATGGTTTGAGGAACATGACAAAGAGTTCAAGTGTGTTGAATTGGCCACCAAATTACCCAGATATCAATCTGTGGGAGCATCTGTGAGATGTGCCGGAAAATCATGACCGATCCATGGAGGTCCCACCACACAACTTATGGACTTAAAGGATGTGATGCTAACATCTTAGACACTTTAAGAGGTCTTGTGAAGTCCTTGCCTCAACAGGTCAGAGCTGTTTTGCCAGCACAAGAAGTACCTATACGATATTAAGCAAGTGATTTTAATGTTGTGGCTGATCGGTGGATATAGTCATATATATGTTTGATATATTGTTTTTCGGAGAAGAACATACATAAAGTTTTTCTTACACAACTGGGTATAGCCGTAGTATTGCTAATTACATTAGCAAGATTGGCGCAGCTTTCTGTTTTGCGCAACCATGTGTGTAGAACACTGTATCATCAGCATATCGTTGTATCTCTACATTAAGACAGACAGAAGCCAGATCGTTATAATACAGACTAAATAAAAGTGGTCCACAGGCAGATGCTTTTGGGGTGTAAGTATAGGTTTAAGAATTGTTTATGACTATGAACATTTTCTATAGTATTTTTATTGTTGGTGGGTGATGTGTGTGTGTGTGTGTGTGTGTGTTGGAGGAGCAAAGCTGGCAATCAGTCAATGTTATCTTCCTTTCTCCCTCTCCTGTCACCACGTAGCTCCACTTGTTTCAAATTAACAGCACTCTGCAGAATTGTGTGATTGTAACTTCATGGCATTGCAGCACGGCTGATAATTGCGTAGCGGTGGGCCACCAAATAACAAACAACATAATAACTTCCTTAACAATGCAAGCCATTCCAAACAAGTGTTTTTTGACACAGTTACAAAGAATTATTAATTATTATATTATTAAATTGTATAAATCAGCCTGTTTCCTGGTAAGAGTGCAGCCCTAAAACTACATTTGGACTTTGCTAAACATCATGATCTTCTTGACTTTTATGACCAGAGTGATAAATGCATTAACGGTCAAGCTAGATGCACCTCTGTTTCTGATGATGAGCAGTGACTATATGAGTACCCTATATAGCCAATAGGAAGAGCATGTGATGGAAGTAGATCTCACCTTGCGTGCCAGTCTGAGTGCCTGCGTCCTCTCAACCTCATTACTTTGCTGGATATCTATACACCTGGGGCAGAACAGAGAGGACAGGTGCGTGAAGTAAATGTCCCTTTCATTTTTCCGATGGAGAAAGTTAAATGATTCACAGAGAACTTCTACAACTTGGACAGGCATAGAACTCTCCAGGTTGAATCATCAGTACAAAAGATGAACAAGTATAATTGGTTCTTTGATTAACATTTGAAGGTGGAAGTTGATTTACATAAAAACTATGACTCCAAGATGCATTTTACCAAAAAACATCCAATCATTACACTTAAAATCGTCATGCATTGCTTAAGGCTGGAAGAAGATCAAAATAGTGTAGTGAGAAAACTGAAAACTCAATCATCAGCTTAAATAAATTCACTTTTAAATACTGGGTTAAAGTTGGTGTATTTCATCTGCTATGGTGCTTTGTAGTATTTGACTTCACAACCATTCTGATTCACATCTATGACTGGGTCTCCTAAAAACATGATTTCTCAGTAACAAAGGTGAAATAATTAAAAGTGGTGACCATAACATAAACCTACAGATCGTTAAATTATCTGGGAGATATTTAGGAACAGTTAGGTTGTAAAAATTAGAAATTTAGATGTTAAAACACTTCAGGAACCAGCAGCCCCCTCCTACTTTGTAACGCTACGTTACTTTACATGAATACTAATTTTTAAACTGTCAGCCTCTTCCAACCATGTTGTATTCACTCACCTCGCAATCAGATAGTCCACCTGCAGCCGAAGCACCTTCTCCAGTACACTGCTGTCTCTGATCAAGTACCGCAGAGCTCGTAATCCAGCTGCACGGACTTCCTTGGCCTCATTCAACAACGCTAACCGAAGACTTGGGAGAGGAAAGTCAGGACAGACTCATAATCAATAACACTGCAAAACAGAAGTCAAAAGATACACACTGTAAGCTTTAGCTAACATGTCCAAATACTCACCAAATAATTATCTCCTCATATGTGAAGCCAAGCTTCTCCTCTGAGTGGCCAACACTGCAGAGAAGCTGTGGGGCAAAGAAACACAGAGAAAGTGATAACTTTAATACAAGCTATGTATAGTTGTCTAGCGCATCTTATTTGATCCACCAGCATCTCTACAACCACATTCATTCAACTTAATTTCAAAATGTTTGCAAACTCCATATACCATAAAGGAAAGCTGTCCTGTTGTAATCAGTCGTAAACCATTTAGGTAAATTGCAGACAATTTTGGTAAAGTGGCATAAATAGAAAATAGACAGGCCCAAAGCTGCTGCTTATTTTAGTTTGACAGCTGGTGGCATCCATAAATGTTGTATTTGTGAACAAAACAGCATCATGAAACAGTCTCTGGAGGAACTACAGGAAGAGGTGGAGAATAAAAAATATATGCACATTAAAAAATTGAAAGCTGACTAACTAATACGATGATATTGTTGCTGATCAACTGCACCAATCACCAGAAAAAATTCCTTGTATGTGAAAACATACTTGGCAATAAAACTGATTCTGATTCTGATATGATTGTTTGCAATCCTCTGCCTTAAGTTTCTCTCTGGGATTCATCAATGAATACCACCTACAGCCTGACCTCTCCATTTCTAACCATCTTGTATCTGTTGTACCTGTAGCCCTCAACTGCCCGGTTGTGTCTGATGTCAGGGAGCTGATGTTTAGCTTTAAGAGCTTGTATCTAACCCCCTAACGCCTTACTCTGTGGTCAGATTCATGCTCACCAGGGAAGTCTAAGTGTGGCTTTGTCGTTTTGGTGTTTTCACAAACCTTTACAAAGTTGTTCAGGTAACCAAGCTTGCGCATGTTGGAGACTCCCTGCTGCTTTGCAACATTTTGAAGGATTTCTCGAAGGTTCTCTGCAGGATCTGAAATCAGTGAAGAGCAGCACAGCCTTTAGTTCAAAGTGAGCCCGTTTCAAACGCCACACCTTCATGTTAGAAATATTCCCTTCACACAGTGAATGATTCTTACTCTGTCAGATTTGACAGTCTCATACAGTATTGTGTTAGTGTTACCAGCAAACAAAGAAAAATGAACACATTAAACTGTAACGACAAATACAGCGGGGATAAATACTGGTACCCACACCAGAGGAATTATTTACCACTGTCTGTACCACATATTCCTTTCTGTGGTGAAACGGTCTCTCTCTGTAATAATCTGTTAAAAGTCTAATATTTATCAGTACACAACGCAGTAAATGTGCCAGAGTTGGGAAAGTATTCCTGTGGATGTCCAGTATTCATGTCAATGATGGTTTGAGCTGCAGTGGGTATTTGGTTGTGCTGCCATAAATCTGCTGAGCCCAGGTAACAGGTGACCTAAGGAGACTTCAGATGCTCATTCTCCTACTCAAGCAAGAAGCAGATAATCAGCGACCATAGCCTTATATCTACAATGTTTGCTTAGGCTGAACGGACCTGATAGTCAGAATCATCCTGAAAACCTGGCCCCATCCATCAGCAGCCTCAGTGGGTGCTGTTCTTTTCATGCATCCATTATTACGACCATACAAACATTAAAATCAGTGAGTTAACACAGGCTCCTGTAGCAGTTCTTCAGGTTTCAGTAAGTGTGATAACATTTCAGAAAGTGTGTACAATCTTTTATTTTTGATCATTTTATTTGTGAAATTTTTGCATTAGAACAAACACACAGTAGAAACAATAGACATGAATTACCCAGTAAATAAAGACAAAGGATTCATATCCAGAACTCCCAACAGCAAAGTATCGAACCAATCACAGGAGAGATGAGACTGCTCTGTCTGTATACAGGATAAGGACAACACAACAGTGAAACTCATGGATATATACTGTAATTAGGTCTCATCATGCAATGTCACAAATGGCTTCCACACCCTGAGGAAGAAAATTGTGAATTTTGTCTGATAAAAAAAATCTGTTCCATCTTAGCAATAGAAAACATCTCACTGAGCCACCTCTTGAGACATGGGGACAATGAGACTTCCAGTTTAGTAATATTCATATTTTAGCTGTAGCTGACAGCAGTTCAACGTTTTATTAAGCAACTGAGCAGCAGGGTAGACTGTGCATCAAGAAATGAAAAATAGCGAATATCACAACCCAACCTCAACCGTCTGAAAGTCAGAACAAAATATCAAGAGTTCTTTAAACAGTGTCACGGATGGTAGCAGCTCTGGTCCTGACAGCAGGAAGGTGGTCGTGAGAGCATCAGCAGCTCTACTGTTGTTACAGCTGCACATGCACAGCCTTTACCCATCTCAGCTGTCAGACAAAATACTCCTCCTGGCTCTACAAGACTGATATTGCAAAGGTTATAGGTGCCAAATAGAGCTGCACCATTAAACGAAATATAAATTAAAATCACAATACACCACCATCACATTATGACAACCTGCCTAATGTTGAGTAGGTCCCCCTTTCGCCGCCAAAACAGCCCTGACCCGTCAAGGCATGGACTCCACTAGACCTCTGAAGGTCTGCTGTTGTATCGGGCTCCATTGGATTGAGATCTGGAGAATTTGGAGGCCAAGTCAACACCTCAAACTCGTTGTTGTGTTGATCAAACCATTCCTGAATTATTTTTACAGTGGACAGGATCTTGCTGAAAGAGGCCACTGCAATCAGGGAATACCGTTTCTATGAACGGGTGGACTTGGTCAGCAACAATGTTTAGGCAGATGGTCGTGTTAAAGTAACATCCACATGAATGGCAGGACCCAAGGTTTCCAAGCAGAACATTGCCCAAAGCATCATACTGCCTCCGCCAGCTGGCCTTCTTCTCATAGTGCATCCTGGTGCTATGTCTTCTCCAGGTAAGCAACACCCACACACCTGGCCATCCACATGATGTAAAAGGAAACGTGATTCATCAGACCAGGCCACCTTCTTCCATTGCTCCGTGGTCCAGTTCTGATGCTCACGTGCCCGTTGTAGGCGCTTTTGGTGGTGGACACGGGTCAGCATGGGCACTGCAATGCACTGTGTGTTCTGTCAAGTTCAAGGACAAAATGTTCACTTGCTGCCTAATATATCCCACCCACTGCCAGGTGCCACTGTGACGAGATAATCAGTGTTATTCACTTCACCAGTCAGTGGTCATGATGTTACGGCTGATCGTGTTGAGCCAAATCGCAGGAGCAGAAAAACAAATTGCAGGTGCAGCAGTTTTTTTGATAAAGGTGAAATGTGTCACAACAATGTTGCCACATAAGCATTGTGATGCTACAGAGACGCCCCGGCCTACAAATCATATTCTCCAGAAGTAAAGGAAGGACTGTTGAAATTGCAACTTAAATTATGACTCATATCTTAATATCTGCCAAAATAATCACAACATGGTTTTTTTGGGGGGGGGGTTGCATATCTTGCAGCCCTAGTGCCAAAGTAAATAAAAATATTCACTTAATTCCTACAATCTTGTAGCTTTCAGACAGATCAAACTCAAAGTGAGATCTACAGAGAGCTGATCAAATATAATAAAAACAATGTAAGATACCATGGGATTTTTTTTTTTTTTTTTTACATTTTTATTTTATTTTATTTTA
Organism: Trachinotus anak; assembly: GCF_046630095.1. NCBI lineage: Eukaryota > Metazoa > Chordata > Actinopteri > Carangiformes > Carangidae > Trachinotus > Trachinotus anak. Next base: position 22,750,042 of record NW_027273879.1, on the reverse strand, counting down.
TTTTTTTACCACGACAAAGTAGATCACTGAGAGATGAAATCAAATATAGGAAGACCTATGATGACTCCAGAGTGTTTGTTTGGGAGAGAAGAAAAAACTTATTATAAAATTTTCACCTGCACAGAACAACAAATTTAAAAAAACAGTTTATATGAGCGCTCATCTTTCTCTGAATGAATCTGTACGTGAAGAACTGGAGCCATGATTTGAATCATAACGTTGACATTCCTGAAGTCTGTGGTCCGATTCATTCAAAGAGTCAGGAGCCAGGTGACTTTGGATAAAAAGAAAAGAATAACAGACAAACACGCACTGAGGCAGTAAAGTAGAACTATTTTCAACTTTGTTTGAGCATGACATGAGCCACAGACACACACCTGCACACCACGGTGAGACCAGCACTGAGTGCGAGCAGCTGCTCCCCTTCTTCTACCTACTGGTTCTATCTACTGGTTCTACCTACTGGTTCTATCTACTGGTTCTACCTACTGGTTCTACCTACTGGTTCTATCTACTGGTTCTACCCACCTCTGGACAGATCCAGCGGCACATTCTCCTCCCCGCTGTCATTCCGACCTGTCGGCACAAACAGAGTTTAGACCGAGGCCAGCAGGTCTCAGAGCGGCCTGAAGTCCCGCTGACAGCGGAGTCTCACCTCGCATCCGACTGCTCCGTGACGTCCGTCCTCGGATGCTGCTAACCGCCATCTTCACCGAAGCCGCACTGAGTGAAGTGGGAGCACGGTGCTATCGCGAGAATCCACATCCTGGCGGTGTCTCATCCTACAGTCCCGGACTCATCTGTGGACTCCCCCTGCCAGCAAAGTCTGCTCCGTACAGGGTTGAGGATGAGGGTGACAAACTCATGAGCTCCATTAAATAGACAAATAACCATCTTCATAAACACAGCATTAAATATTTTTAACTTACGGTGTATACAACCACTGATCCATCAAACACTTGTGCCAGAAGATACAGTGTATTAATTTAAACTTTTTAAAACTGTTTTCATACTTAAAGACAAACTGATCAGGTCAAATTAGTTACTTTTATGTAACCCAATAGCATAAATCCATCTGTGCTAACTGTAACAACCTCTGTCCTTAGACCCCTGATTCAGATAAACTCACCAAACATCCTTTCACCCATAGGTGCTATACTAAAGCCCCCCTGCTGTGAAAACCACCCCCTGTGTTAGGTTTAGGCATGTAGAGTGATGATTGGACAGGTTAGGGGACTAAAATGATACCTCTAAAAGTTATGAAGCTGTTCTGCCGGAGGTCTTAATCTTGATAATAGTTGCATCTTTTTATTTAACAGTCCCAAATATTCCCTAATGGCATCATTATTTCCAACCATTACATGACCACTTAACAAGACATTTAGTTCTGTATGCATGTAAATGTGAGTACATATGTTTATGCATCTATAGATGTGTGTGTAGGTATGTACATAGGTTTAAATGTAGTATGGGTAAAGAAGGGTGCACTTCTGATTACATGGGTGTGGTATGTATACATGCATGCATGTGCATGTGTGTATGTGTAAATATGTGATATGAACACATATATATGTGTGTGGATGTATATGTGCAATTGTGGCAGTCTTAACTGTCGCTACCATATCACTACTACCCATATTGCTAATACTACTGTTTTTTTTTCTACCACTTGAATCAGTTAGTACCATCCGTATCTCTCTCTCTCTCCCTTTCTCTTTCTGCCTTCTGCAATGCATTCTCCATTTATGGAGGGAGGGGTTTGGGGGGCAAGGGGCAAGGGTGGAGGACAGAGGAGTGGAGGCCTGAGCAACAAGTTCCAGACTGATAGACAGACTTATTACAGTTACCATAAACAGCACTTGCCTGCACATTATACTTATACTGTATCTTTATTTATTTGTATCTATTAAATAGCTCTCTATCCTCCTTCTAGAGTCTTAACATAGCCTATATATTTTTATTCTAATGTTTTACTGTGAGGGACTAGAATTTTGAATTTCCCTCTGTGATCATTAAAGTTTCTATCTATCTATCTATCTATCTCTCACACTTGTTCATTGTTCACATAATGGAAATAATGGAAATTGGAGCAAATACGCCTTTCTGTGTGTATTTTCAGTATATTTAGTATTGCTCAATAAAAAATATTTGGAACAGTCCCAAATATATTAAAGTGCATCTACAAAAGAAAAAAATAAATAGGATGGTATTATTTTGAAAAAAAAAATAAATAAATAAAATTTATATAAGGCAACAAAAATACCTTGACCTTGGTCATGTTTTTAAATTTTTGGACAAATGAGTCCTTCACATAACTGTCATGTTTATGAGATAGGATTCAAACAATTGTCTATACAATCAGATGACCACTGGGAATTTTGAGGGCAACACAGTTCAGGTGCTTCATGTTAGGAAGCGAGTTAAATAATCATGCAGCAGTGCAGTCAGGACCTGCTGTTTATCTGTAATACACCCCTCATACAACTGTGTTACTTTGGCTTGCATCATGAGCTGGGTTTCAGGCTGAAGAGAGCAAGGTAGAGAATAATAATATCAGGATTGGGTTCCAGCAAGTTCGGTGCCAGTCTCTCACTTCAGTTAGTATTATATTTAGTAAAGAGTCAAAATTGTTTAAAAGCCTTTAATTCTTCCTGCAGAGGTTATTCAGCTGTAAGAGAGGTTGATGTAGATTTAGGTTTCCAGAGTGATGGTTATCAAAAAGGGCTAAAAGGGTTTGCTCCTGTTTCCTCAGAATGAAAATGGTCCAATGGTTTCACATGCCAGTGATGCACATGGAGCTTCTCTGGTGTAATCTATCTGGTAGTTGGACAAAAGTTAAATCCCTTTCCAAAACATCCTTCTCTAACCAACTGAATCTAAATGACAAACTCAGATTTTACAGATTAAACAAATGGGCAGTTGCTGGAGAACAATTCTCCCCCTTCACATGTTTGATTGTTAGTGTCAGAGCTGAAGGACAAAACTGGCTGTGCAACACTTTTTGCATTTCTCTCAGTTGCTCAGACCGTTTGGAATAGACCAACCAAACGTATTAAAATTACATCTGTTTGCTCTTATTTATTGTAACTGTCCTTTGTACAGCGCTTTGGTCAGCTCAAGCTGTGTTTAAATGTGCTTGAGAAATAAAGTTGACTCAACTTGACTTGGCTAATTACCCATACCATTTAAAGATGATTACATATGACATCATTCATAATATTTTCTTGAATGGAAGAATTCAGATGTTGCAACTGGGTGGACCTTACATCTTTGTGTGTAGAAAATCCCCACCTCCTTCCACATCCCTCCTTCACCTCAACTCCTTCTACCCCTCCTCCTTCCCCTCACGTCACTGGAGGGCGGAGCTGAGAAGTTCATTTAGGCAGGTAGCTCAGCTGGGGCAGGCCTTTCTGCCCTGGAGAACAAAGGAGCTGGCTGCCTAATCCTCATCCTCCCCAATTCCTGATTGTTGAGCTGCGTAGTTGATGTGAGTTATTCATTTAAGTTCCACACACTCTTAATTTATTTTATAGTTAATTGAATTGAATATATCTGAGTTGTGTGGACTAATATTTGCTGTTCTTTCGTTTTCCTTTTCATCAGAATCAACCAGCTAAACAATAAATGAGATGAACTGGATCCTCTGTGTTTGTGACCTTGTTTTAAACCAACAACTCATTGCGTTGATCTACCATAATCCGGAACCAGTCCCTTCACACACCCAGCAATACTTTACATTGTGTCTTTCTAAACTTCGTCCAGTCAATTCAATTTGCCAAAGGTGGACCCCATCAAGTTCTAGACTTATCTCAGCCATAATTAAATGGATATACTTGCCATCTTTGCCAGTCACTCTTTAGTTCAACAACACAGTTCAACAAACAGCATCCAATGTGCCAGTGTGGTCGTCTTCCTCTGAGTGTGTAGCAGTTATCAGAGGTCCACCACACTGCTACTATTTAAGGGGAGAGTGTAATGAGTCCACAAACAGTAAGCTGTCCAATCAACTCACCTGACACTGAGCTCATTAGCCATCTCCACACCACTCTCTCTCTCCTGCAGCTGAATGCCAACCACACCCACCTCCACTACAGGATTTATTGACTGAATGACCACAGTGTTCTGTCCACTGCAGGTGACATTACAGAACACAAGCAAGCATCCTCTGACTTTGTGGAATCATGTTGATTTGAACTTGATCTGAAAATAAAACTGGTGATTGTTGGTGATAAAATATGTTAATAAAGGAATCACAATAATTTAATTTTAAAAAACTATTAATAAAAATTGATAAACAAATGGAAACAATTCTGTTCTGTTTAAGTATAAAGAAAATATTTAAGTGCATTGTTCTGTAGTCAGTAGTAGTGTATACCATCATGTGACATTATCTTATGTCTTGTTACATTATCACTTACTTTGTTTTTATCTTGCTTCACCCAATTAAAAAAAAAAAACCAAAAAGGAAGGAATGAAGGATTAACAAAATGAAACCAGTGAAAACCAGGAGGCTGTGCAGTGGGATAAGAAAGGTATTGCTGCCTTTGAAGAGGGAATCGCAGTGGAGATCACGGGGCAAGGTGATCAGTTTGACTGGGTGAGGAGACTTCAAAATAAGATGGTAAAAAATTGCAACATGGCAAAAGTCATGCTTGCCCTCTTAGAGGCAACACTGGCATCTAAATGTAGCAGCAGTGTCCCCAAAAGCTGCCCTGTGGTGTCTGGTGTGTCCACAAACACGTGGACATCCACTGCTGTGGTGACCCCGCAGGTGGGAAAGGACCAAAATGTTAAACCTGCAAGGGTGAATCAGCTACCAAAGGACATACTAAAGAATGTGGCCAGCACCCATACCAACATGATTAAGAGTGAAACTGTCAGCAGTGGAGTGTCTGTATCCTATGAAGACATTGCTGGACAAGATCTGGCTAAGTAGGCACTTCAACAGATAGTAGATTTTCCTGCCTTAAGACTGGACCTCTTTACTGGCCTGAGAGCTCCGGTACGTAGTCTGCTTTTATTTGGACCACCTGGAAATGGGAAGACCATGCTGGCCAAAGCAGTCACAACTCAGTCAAATAAATATTTCAGAGTCTGAGCCTACAGCCCTCTGTCAGCTGTATTGACGAAGTGGACAGCTTGCTCACTAAAAGGAGGGAGGGAGAGTAAGACTACATTCGCAGAGTGAAAACCAAGGTCCTCATTGGCTTAGACGGTGTGCAGGCAGGAGGAGATGACATGGTGCTCGTGATGGGAGCAACCAACAGGCGTAAGGAGCTGGATGAAGTAGCACTGAGGCACTTTCCTAAGAGGGTTTATGTAGCATTACCATATGAGCAGACACAGTTCAAACTGCGGAAACATCTTCTGCAAAAGAACAAAAATACTCTGAGTGACAATGACCTTTTGGATCTTGCAAATGTAAATGAAGGATATTCAGGAAGTGATCTGACATCAATCACCAGAGATGCTGCACTCTGGCCCATTAGAAAGTTGCAACCAGAGCAAATCCTGTGTATGGCTACTGACAAGATACATAACGTGAAAAAAAGACTTTGTGGATTCCCTGATGCAGATCAAGGCCAGTGTTAGTCCAGCCACTCTTGATATGTACACCAAATGGAACAAAGAGTTCAGAGACACAGCAGCTTTTTGAAGTAGTTCGTTCTCACTTGTGAAAAAAAGGAGGCCAAAATGTCAAACTATGACTTTAAGAGTTTATAGAGAGCAGCAAAGTGGCTCAGTGGTTAGAACCGTGGCCTCTACTGGCCTCTTTCTGTCCATGTGGAGACCTCAATCTCTCTGTGCTTGTGTGGGTTTTCTCTGGGTGCTCCAATTTCCTCTCACAAGTTCTTCAATAAACTATAAAAACAAGATAAAAATATTTGCATATTCATTTTTGTCTTGCTTATCCTAGCATTTACTATCAGATGTGCTGCTAGTGCAGTAAAACAAGAGTCTAAAAGGCTCAACAGCAATGTGAGTCTGATGGGAATGTCATTAGTGTTTCATCATAAACCAAAGTATGAGACAAATTTAAATTCTGACCTGATGATGGTTAAACGTTAAAGGTCAGAGTGGCACCAGAATTTTCACAGTTCATCATGATGTGACCATCAATGTCTTATTCATGTTGGTAAACCATTAATAATCTCTTGTGGGTTTCAGACTTTCTAATGTTATACATGTGTCTGCAGGTTTTTCCAGATGACAGTGGTCCATTAGAGAGTCAGTTAATCTCTAAAGAGCCAGTTAATCTAAAAAGACAAGTGACAGCTCAACAAGGCACCCCAAAGGTTCTTCTTAATGAATTAGTTTTAACTGCTTTATATTATATATTATTTAACTGCATTAGTAAATTATGTATTAACCACTAATAATGAAGCCAGTAGATTTCTAAAACTCTTTATAAAGGGTGGCTGATTAGAAAGTGGTACTTTATTATACATTGTGTATTTTTTTATTATTATTATTATTATTATTATTGTAGTTGTTGTTGTTGTTGTTGTTATGGAATACAATAACATAATCATATATAATAAAAAACACGTGAAATATAAAATAATATAATTGTATATTATTAATTTAAAAGAATACAATATCATAACATTTTTTAAAAATCATAACATACAATAATATCATTCTATAAATAGATTATATATAATGTTCTATCATATTATGTTTATAAATATGATATAAAGATATTGTTGTCCTGTCTCGGATCTGTACATCTGTTCGCAGCAGTGGTTGATGTTTTGCATTTTTGTCCCACGTGCTTGAACGCAGCATCTTTCGCTTAGTGGAATGACGTGTCAACAAAGTGCCGGAAGCTACTAGCCTGTCCAAAATGGCTTACCAGACCTTACAGCAGGAGTACCTACAGATTCCTGTTGTTACCAGGGCATATACAACCGCATGTGTCCTCACAACTGCTGCAGTGGTAAGACTAATACATGTTTTTCTTGCGCTAGCAAAGCCATAGCTTGGAGCTGCTTAGCATCGCTAACCTAATGTCGTTACATTGCTGCTAGCTCGATGGTTTAGCTGTACCAGCTATGGGAAGGATACGTGTCTGAACCTGGTTTTCCAGGATGTTAACTCTCTTATTCAAGTCAAAAGCGGAGCTACCTGTGGCCGGAGCCTCGGTTTGATTTTGACCACTGAATCAACATTGTAAACGCCGCTAACTTTTGCTATTAATGCCGCAGCTTACTATGCGTTGATCTCTCCAGAGGAAACCCACAGTAACTTCAACTCACTAAACCTGTCTAAACCGGACATGTATGTGTGTTTAAACTCATACAATATGAGGTGCTATTCAGATAATGTCACCTCACCTACATTTAAACTAACTCTACCCTTTTTGGTTTGTACAGTAATGCAGTGCTTTCCAATGCTTTTTAAATATACTGTAATAATGTAGCACGTTGAGCTCCATTGTATGTATGACAGGTGCTATTCAGATAAAGTTTATGTTATTAGAAAACGTAATCCGTTGCCTTTATGTGTCATTAGAAACTTATTTATTTAAAAACTAATGAATTAATTTCGTTATACGCAATTTATACTATCTGTTATTATATACATATTTTCTAACTGTCTATCTATAATAAAAACAGCGTCAGAAGAAGTACTCAGGCCTTTTACTTTAGAAAAAGTACTAATACAACAGTGTAAAAACAGTCCGTATTCAAAAATTTCTTAAGTAAAGGTTCAGAATTGTTATCACCTAAATGGAGGTAAAGTATTGTAAGTACTGGTTCATTCAGATTGTTGTATTATTACATACTGTTTTATTAGGACTGCATTATTATGTACCCGTTAACATATGTTTCAGATGGTCAATCGTAACTATTTTATATATAACATATGTTATAAGCCAGTTGTATATATGTTGGCAGAGTAACACAGTAATTACAGCTGTCAAATAAGTGAAGTGAAGGTTAAAAGTATAATATCTCCTTCTGAAGTGCAGTGGAACAGAAGTAAAAAGTGGAAATACTCAACTTAAGTACCTGAAAATAGGTCAGGTACATCGCTTAGTTAACTGTAGCTTCTTGTGAATTTTTTCAGAAGGTTGAAACTGGACTTTTGTTAACACAGTTAATGCAGTGTATCTGCTGATAAAGGGATAACATTTTTATTTGATTTATTTATTATAAATTAGGATGATATGAGAACAGTGTACCGAGTTAAGAAAATGTTATCACTTCACTGTCCTGCAGCTTTAAATTATTAAACAGCATCACAATAACACACACAATATCTATTCACTTTGACATTTCACTATTTCTCTAAGTGTTCTGATGCTAAAGACACACAGATCAGACTGGAAAGACAGTCTTTCTTTGTAGACAGAAGTGAGATCACCACCGCTTTTTTAGTCAATGGTAAATTAAATGGGAAGCTGTTAATAGCACAAAGCATGTGACAGGCATCAGTGAAAAGAGTTTAGTGTTGCACTTGTTCTCTCAGTCTGCTCAAACTGAGATGTGCCAGAATGTCAGGTTTGTTGTTTCTGATGTACAAATATAACACTGTACTTGAGCCTAACATAACTACCTAAACCATGTGAGAATTGTTCACTGTGGCAATCAGGGTGTTTTCAGTTTCATTTCTATCGCACCACAGATAATTCTCTGTTCTAATTCTACAGTTTGATTCATGATGCAGGCAGCGCTTCAGAGGCTTATACTCTTCTGATGATTATGTAATACAAAAAAATACAAAATGTCTTTGCAAGTAGTTTCTTTTAATTATAATTAATTACTGTAGCACATTTCCCAGTCTTTTGTTGTTTTCCGTTGGTTTTGGTGCCTCTATTTGAATATTGTGTGAATGAATTTATATGTAAACAGTAGTGGTGTGAACAAAGAGTAAAACATTGTTAAAAAAAATCCACAGATAATATGATGGAAACAGATAAATCAGTTTAGAAGTTGCTCCTTGTAACTTCAGATCTTCTTATCATCACATTCATGTTTTCTCTCCACCATCAGAGTAATCAGCTGATTGTTGTCTGTAGACAAAACAGCAGGACTTTCCATAATGTTGAATGTTGACAAATAGGATAAAACCAAAGAGGTGTACTTATGTTCAATATTTAGACATTCAGCAACATTCATCCTCCATAACTTGTCATATTATTTTCACCAGATTCTTTGTTCAGTGCTGAATAAAGATGACTGATGTTGTACAAGTGTTTTTTTTTTTTTACATCATAGTCTCAAACTGAAGCCTGACCAACATTAGCATTAACAGCTGTTTACTTACTAGTCTAGAAGAAACATGAGTTCAGCATCAAACTTCAGTTCTTCACTCACCAACAGCTCTTTCTAGAGGTGGAAAAACGACAATGTTAATTCTCGTTTCTGTCATGTCTTTTCTTCTACTGAAGTTAGCATGCCATAGTGCCCTGTCTGCCCTGAAGATGTAGCTGCTCAGAGGACATATTAAAACCTCTGGTATCAAAGACAACAATGGGCGTAGCTCTTGTGAATTGACCATCACCTCCACGTTCTCCCAGCAAGAAACCACAGTCAGCAGCAGAGAAAACTTACAAATAGCCTCTTTAGAGATCCATCCATTCATCAATTATCTATACCACTTATCTGTACAAGGTCGTGGAGGGGCTGGAGCCATCCCAGCTGACAGTGGGCGAGGGCAGGGTGCACCTTGGACAGGACGCCAGTCTATCATAGGGCTGACCCTTTAAAGAAAATCATGCTATATAGCCCAGTGTCATTCTGACTTGTATTTTTCTACTAACTTCCTGTTCTGTTTTTACTGTTGATTTCCACCAGTTATGGCTGCTCAACTGTTTTTTAAACTTTGTTTAGACTTTCCTTTTTCTTTTAGTTAAGGTTTGAATCCAAATAATTTCTATAAATCTTGTTCATGCTTAAAATATCTTTTATTGTGTTGGCAACTAAGTGTACATACAAGGAATACAAATGGCAGTAAAAACAATTTAATACAGAAACTAAAGCCAACCAGAAAACTTCCTGTACAAACCCCACCCACTTCCTATAGAAATCCAAATACAGAAATTTCTATGACATGAGCAGATAGATAGTGGCTTTGCATTACACGCCTGTTATATACCCAGCTTATGTTGTCCAGGATGAAGCAGTTACTTGTATCTGAAATGATGATCATTAGGCTGTGTATGAATCATATATTATGTTGTGTTGTGTTGTTGTGAATCAGAAACACTATTTCAGTGTTCAGCAAGCATCAAAATAATACACAACAAATGTACACACATGGATGAAGAATCAGGTTTATCTCAACTCATCACAACAGGCAGTTGGATGGGGAGGTTCACTTCTAAATGTATGTATGTTAATGGTTGTCAAAGCTGGATTATCATTTATCATTATTGTGATTATCTTTAATATTATCTTTGTTTTGTCTCTTCACAGCAACTAGAGATCATCACACCATTTCAGCTGTACTTCAATCCAGATTTGATTCTAAGGAATTACCAGGTGAGTAATCGCTCCCACTGTTCACCCCATCCTCAGGAAGGGGATAACATTTTTTTACACTTAACAGCAGCAGTGACCTCAGGTACCTGACTTTGACAACCAAAAAATCTGAGTCAGGTCAAATCTAAAATCAGTTTTTATCCAAATAAAAAGAGACATTCATCCTGTGGTTCATCAGTGTTTTTCACATCATGATTAAAACCAAACATAATTTCTTCTTTTATATTCAAACTGCTCTGATACTGATCATTCACATCATGTGGTCTGCCTCACTTCAGTAAACTGACTAACAGCGGGACACCCAGCTGTTAGAGAACGCCTTCAGCTTCTGTTAAAGCAACAGTGAAGCCAGCTGACTGACTGACTGACTGACTGACTGATTCTGACTGACTCTGACTGGCTGTGACTAACTCACTCTGATTGAGTGACTGACTCTGACTGAGTGACCAACTGTGACTGACTGACTGACTCTGACTGACTGACTGAGGGCTGGCATTACACCATTGGTCGACCGGCCGTGTGTTGGAGTTTCCTCATTGGCTGTTGTGTTTTCAAAATTAACTGGTGGGAGGAGTTTCGGTTACATCATCAGGGGTGTGTTTACAGGCTGTAGTTTAGAACAGTTTTCAGCTACATCCTGTGTCCATACATCAGGTTTTGACCTTGTCTAATTGAATCCTGGATCTGGCATCTGTGTTTATTGATTTATTCTCCTCTGTGTGTGTCTGTGTTGTGTTCAGCTGAGTCTTCTCTCTCTCATTTTCTAGGTATGGCGACTAATAACCAACTTCCTGTTTTTTGGTCCAGTTGGCTTCAATTTCCTCTTCAATATGATTTTTCTGTATCCTTCTCATTTCCAAGTCTCATTTCTTATAGTGAAGTGCGTTTGCATACTTTCTGTTTCACAGAGGAAGGTCTCGTGGTTTCAGAGACTGGATAATGGAACTTAACACACCACAGTGTTGTCTGGATACACAAATAGAGATACAGTACATATTGTAAGATGCTCAACCATTCAAACACAAATGGATGTAATGTTGTAGTTCTTGGGTATTTGGGTGAAGACGATGAAATGTGTGTTTATGTGTAGATTTCCTCAACCCTTGGCTTTCAGGTACAGATACTGTCGTATGCTAGAGGAGGGTTCCTTCAGGGGACGCACGGCTGACTTCGTCTTCATGTTCCTCTTTGGTGGGCTTCTGATGACTGTATCCTTCCCATCAATGTTTCATTGAAAACACAGATAATTAGGCCTTCAGTGAACAATTCAATGACCAGTAAATCATTTATTACTAATATTGACAGCTCTGGGGGACAGCTAATGGTTCCCTTGAACCTTTGTGTGTATTGTGTGTGTGATGCCATTGTCATGGGTCAGTAAAATCATATTTTCTGCAGAATTCCTTCTTCATGACAGGCTACCAAAGTGGTAGCCAACACTGCACCTGTGCTGCAAATATCAGATTTTATCTAGAACTGTTATTGTTTCTATTATTTTGCACACATTGCTGCTAAATTAATAGTGAGTGATGCTGAGATCAAGAAGTGGCTTATGGTCTGCTCTTGTTTTAGTGGCATATGCCAGTTTATGACATACTGCTTCAGTGTGCAGCAGCAACCTCTCTCCCCAGAAACAGTGCTGTTACTCTACATTTTTCATTGGAGCCATTGAATACTCCATATGAAATTCATCTACAGTGCAGTCTGTGGAAAGCACCTGACCTGTACCCAACCCCCTAACCTCACTGGACAAGAACTCCCCCTCCTCACAAATCCCAATTAAACCCCCATATTTTGTGGATATGGACAAAAATGGTTATTTTATTCTTATGGGTTATTGAGTGTCAAATATATAGAGTCTATATATTTGACACTCAATAACCCATAATAAGTGAAAACGTGAAAAACATGAAATGTGAAATGCAAATTTATTATAAATCAAAAGTATTCAGACTCTTTGCTCCAAATTGTGGTCACCTGCTTCCTGTTTGTTTTCATTTTCCTTGAGATGTGTCTAGAAGAGGAGTCCACCTGTGGCAAATTGAACTGATTAGAACAGACAGAGTTTAGAGAGGTAAACACCTGTTGATATGAGGTCCCACAATTCATGCTGCAAAAACCAGATGGACTGGACAGACCATGTAGACTGATGGACAAACATGGTGGTTTTGTCCATTTAAAATTAAATCTACAATAAAGAGTGTAAAAGGTGACGGGTCTGAACACTCTGAAGGGACTGTATCTCACTAGAGCAAGAGAACTGTCACTCATTTTTATTGTCAGAGCTGCTGTAAATAGTGTCATTTGTGTATCTTAAATCAGTGGCCTCAACACATGGGTCGTATATGAAACTATCAAACAGCTCTGCGTTTGCCATCATCGTGTTTCTGTCCTCACAATAATCAGTTTGTCAGTACGGTTCATTTCTTTAACCAGGTCTCAGATATTTGGCACTTTTGTGAATCTGGTGTTCCTGGGCCAGGCTTTCACCATCATGCTGGTGTACGTGTGGAGTCGAAGAAACCCAAACGTTCGCATGAATTTCTTCGGCCTGCTGAATTTCCAGGCACCCTTCTTGCCCTGGGTGCTGATGGGATTCTCACTTCTGCTGGGCAACTCCATCATTGTGGATCTTTTAGGTACCTGTGACTGACATCTGCAGCCATTAAAGTGATCTGCTAAAAGCCATGGGGAACTGATGTGATGGATGATGTATAGTATGAATGGTGCTTGAATTCAAATGTTTTTTTTACCTTTCTTAAGGTATCGCTGTTGGTCATGTGTACTTCTTCCTGGAGGATGTTTTCCCAAACCAGCCAGGTGGTGGAAGGTGGCTCAAGACCCCATCTATCATGTGAGTCTCTACCCAATGAATTCAGATCTTTAGCTTTGTGACATGGAGCATTATCCTGCTTGAAGGAGCCATTAGAACTGTGGCCATAAAGGGATGAACATGGTCAGCAACAACACTCAGATAGACTGTGACATTCAGACCATGATTGATTGGTATTAAGAGACTAAGGGAGGGAATAAAGGAATCACTGCCGATTCACAGAGCAGGAAGTTCGCCACAGACAGGACATGTCAAACTCTGGTATACTGCAGAATACAGAGAGATTTACCTGGAGCTGAGAGGGTTGTGTGTCACATTCTGACTGTGTTGATAAGGAGGCCAAACTATAATAACTACCATCCCATTGTATTAGATCAGCAGCATACACCTGTCCTTTGAAAACCTCTAACTAGATGAACAGTCACAGTGTCACCCAGTAAGTGGGAACGATTCTTTTGAGATGAGTCATGCAAAATCACCAGCAGCAGTCAGGTTATTCTGGACAGACAGACTGACAAACACAAGTATTCTTTGTTCGCACCACAAGCAGTACAAGAAAACGTGTTTGTACACATGAGGTGTGGCCTTAAGAATCATCACATCAGACATGAACAGTTCAGCTGTGTTTATCTTTTATATATATATATAACCACTCATCCTCCTCTTCTGTGTACCTCTGACAGAAAGATGCTGTTTGACACTCCAGAGGAAGACGCCAACTACAACCCCCTACCTGAGGAGCGCCCAGGAGGGTTCGCCTGGGGAGAGGGACAGCGCCTCGGAGGTTAAATCCGCCCCCAGGTCATCCCTGATTGTCGGGTCACTTCCAAGGACATTCCCTCAGAGAGATGAAGGGAACGAACATGGTCTTTGTTTTTGACGCGTTTGTTTAGTTCTGGGTGAAGAATGCCAAACAACCACAACTGGTTTGGAGAGAACCATTTGTTGTCTTTGTATATGGGCTTAAATCATCCTCAGAAACTCTTCTTGATGCCAGATTGTTGCTCTAAGACTATTTGAGAGAACACAAGCTTCGGATGGAACTTTGGACAGTGAGCCTTTGGGCTTGGGTGATGTTTTTCTTCATCTCTGAAAAAACATATTGATATACACAACAACTGTCCTGTGAAAGAGGAAAAAAAATGACGGCAGAAAAATATTGTTAAAATGAATTTGTTCAGATGGCAAGTGCATTTTTTGTCATTTCACTTTTTTAAAGAATAAATGTGTGTGGCAAATGATGCTTTGGTTTCATCTGTGTTGACTGTAGTAGTGCTGCATGAAACCAAAGGCTTCACACATATAACATCATCTTGTTACATAGCTCTCTAGAAAGTATCTCATTTTATACAGCTGTTCAGATTTGTACTGTGTCCTCAGCTTCATAGTCCAGTTCTTCTTCCACCTTCAGTATTTATGTTGTCAGAGCTGTGCTCCTTTTTTACTTGACTGACACAAACAGGCTTAAATCAGATGTGTAGGCTTGTTAATACACAAGATGCTTTCATAAAAGCTTGTGTCCTGCTTATTATTTGTATGTGACAATACTTTGAGAAGGGATAAGAGAATTTATATTCACCCACATATGTCATTAAGAGTAGGACTGAAAAACTTTGTTGAATTATACTTAAACTGTATATAAAAAAAATCCTTCATGAATATTGCTGAGCAGGCTGACATGAGTAATGGACTGTAATGAAACCAGTCTTTGTATTAGAGCTGATTATTGATTGATTATAGTCATTACTACAGTATTACATGAATACTCAGTACTTATTGTTGGACCACATCTTTAGATTGCATTGATACATCCAGTTCCATGTGTAGTTTAGCTCTAACTATATGTGTTTTTTATTGTAATATAACTCATTAGATTTATAAGAAAACCTGATGTAAATCTGATCGAGGATTAAGGCCACTAGGGAGCGGTGATGCACCTTAGAAATTGTTCCTCTACCTTAAAACGAACGAAGAGTAAGGTCAATGATGCATTCGTGGGTATCGGAAAAACCTCGACAAAAGATGAGAAACGTCACATATTCGACGTGTTTACTGACATATTTTGAAAAGCAGGTGTTTGTAGTTTTCAGTTAATTGTGGTTAGTTGTTTTGTCGTTTTCCGCTCGCTTGCTGAGCAGACATGCTCATAGACTAGTGATTATATAGTAAGCTGAAGTGAACGCTGTATTGAAGGGGAGCGCTGATTCCCTATCTTCACCGTGAGCCCTGAACGCATCCGAAGAAGAGAAGGCTGCTCACTAGTTAGCTGGTTAGCGACTGCGTGAAGATGCAACTCGCTCTAAGTAAAACGTTTGGTCAGAAGCCAGTGAAATTTCAGTTAGAACAAGATGGGGACTTTTACATGGTTGGGTCGGAGGTATGTGACTGTGACTTCAGCGCTTAGCTTGCTAATGTTAGCCTCATTTATCCCTTATTCTGGCTAGCTGATGCGAGCATGCTAACGAGTCCCATTGATGTCTTCACAAACCAAAAACAAAGACATACCTGAAAACGAGGGACGTTATATAACGCGGTTATTTCAGACCAACAACCGGCAAATCAAACATGATTTAACGTTATTCTGTCTCAAATTAACTAAATAACAGATAATTGACCAGCTTTGGCTTCAGTAACTTCTTGCATGAAGTAACGAGCAGAAGAAAAAGAAGTAACCTCAGTCTGTGTTGAACCTGTCGCACCGTTTCTTTCTCAACAGAATAAATTAGGCTGAGACCACTCATCGGGTTAGTTTTTCAGAGAAGTAAAGAGAGTCTGTTGTTGTCTACTGTCCTCTGCTGTGTGTGAGGGACCAGGAAAACATTAGTGAAAACTCCGAGGTTTAACCCTGAGTGGGGGTTGAACCAGTTAACGGTATCTCTCTCCATGAAGCTGTCCTGCTCTCTGTCAGCTCAGTTTGTCTTTGGACACATGAGACACTGATCTATGAAGAATCATTTGTTCATGTCATATATTATTGATCATGGTGGAGATGATGTGAGTATTTCTGAGTGAGGATGAAAAGACCTTAAGATTTAAAACTACACTAATTTACTACAGGTTGAAATAGAAATGTAACTCATACTTGACTGAACTAATTTGACTAAGTCGACTCTTGAGTTCAGGGTTAAGCTCAGAATTTGTTAAATCTAGAGCAACTCTTCTCCTCACCACCAACCACATGGTCAGATGTATGATGAATGCTGGACAGCTGCAGAAGACTGCCAGGATGCAGAGCTGCACGTTGGTAAAGAGAGAGACAGTTTAAGAAAGAGTAAAGAGAAATGTGGCTTTACAATAGTAAAAAACTGTAAAGGACATCTTCAAATTTAGCCCACAGGTGTAAACAGTAACTGATTAAAGTGTCGGCTTTAACATTGTCTCACTAAACTAGAATTGCAATGCAAGAGAGTGAGAAACAAAGTGGAACAAGCTTCTATGGTCTGATACCAAGGTTGAGCTTTTTCACAATCAAATTAAAAGCTTCGGTTGGTGTGTGTGGCAAACACAACATCAGCATCCTCACTCTGCAGTGTGGCCCCATCATTCTGTGTAGCTGCCCTCGTGATGGGAGAGGGTCGGATCACTGCAGTGAGATCCTGGGCGTCAAGCTGTTGCAGTCAAATCTGCAAGAGGACTTGAGCTTGGGAAGCGTTTAAATTTCCAGAAACACAACAATCCCAGTGACAACAACAGAATCGAGGTTGTAACTGCTGCCTCTGCTAAACTGCAGGGAGGCGGTCGTACTTTTATTCAATGTTTTGTAAATGTATTTACATTATAGGAATTTGTATAGATTTGTTTTTCTCTTTGAAAGTATTTTTCTATTGATCAGTATCTAAATGATCTTATAAGACAATATAAACTAAAACAGGCAGCAGCTCATTTCATCTACATGTGTAAATGTGAAAGCACATTTTTAATTTTTCAGGTCTTTTTGTCTGCGATCCTAATAATAATCACACATTATTAGTGTGATTTATTCCTAATAAATCACACTAATGATGATTATTCAGACTATGTTTTGGTTAAATCTAGTGGCCAAATATTAAATACTTTTATATATTTCTGCATTCAGTTTTAATTGGGGATCTTCTGCTCTCCAGGTTGGAAACTATTTGCGCATGTTCAGAGGCTCTCTGTATAAAAGGTACCCATCTCTATGGAGGAGGCTCGCCTCAGTGGAGGAGAGGAAGAAAATTGTAGCATCATCACACGGTGAGTGGCTCCTCCTTTACTCTGGAGCTTGACGTGGTCAGTTTGGAGGATGATTATACAGTTGAAGTCTGAAGGGGCTTTGCTGCAGGAGGTAGTGGTGTACTTCACAAAACAGATGGCATCATGAGGAAGGAAAATTATGTGGATATATTGAAGTAACATCTCAAGACATCAGGGAGGAAGTTAAAAGCTCGGGCGCAAATGGGTCTTTTCAATGGACAATGACCCCGAGCGTTCTTCTAAAGCAAAGTGGCTTGAGAGCAACACAGTGAAGGTGCTGGAGTGGCCATCACAAAGACCAGACTTCAGTCTGTGTGTGCAGAACTGAAAAGGCGTGAGTGAGCGAAGGAGCCTCCGACCCTGACTCAGTTCCACCAGCTCTGACAGGAGGACTGGACCAAGCTTCAGAAACTTAGTGTCAGCAGTTTGTGGAGGCTTCTGAGATGTTTGACCCCAGTTGATTAATTTAAAGGCAAAGCTACCAAATACTAACAAGGTGCCTGTAAACAGCTAACACACTGGGAATGTGATGAAAGCTGAAATAAATCATTCTATTATTCACATTCTTAAAATGAAGCAGGGGTCCTAACGTACCTGAGACAGGTGTGTTTCTGAGGATTAGATGTCAGGAATTGTGCAAAACTGATTTTTAATGTATTTGGCTGAGGTGCTTTTAAACTTCTGACTTCAGCTGTATATAATGTTGAAAGGTGCTCATTTAAACAATCCTAATCTCACTGCAGCCACCAGTGTCACTCTGCTGAAGGCATCAGAGTGTGAAGAGATCTTCGAAGGTAACGATGAGAAATACAAGGCGGTGTCCATCAGCACGGAGCCCCCAGCTTACCTCAGGTAATTTCTTCTGTTGTGACAGTTATTAGTTTTGTTTGTTGGTACCAGGACGTCCGCAAACACACAGCTGCAGATGTGAAACACAGAAACACTCGCACAACTGTTGTGTGAAAATAACATTTACATCAGTGAGTGTGTGTTAGGGAATGTGTGATTGTGTGATTGTGTTGTCTATAATCTGATGATGGTCCTCTGACTGAAACTTTTATACACATTTTTTCACTGAGTCACTTTTTACACATGAGATAAACTGAGCCTCTTTTTCGGTCTGTCAGTGCGTGGACAGTTTTTCATGAATGGGACC
Organism: Trachinotus anak; assembly: GCF_046630095.1. Lineage (NCBI taxonomy): Eukaryota > Metazoa > Chordata > Actinopteri > Carangiformes > Carangidae > Trachinotus > Trachinotus anak. The sequence goes on along the minus strand of NW_027273879.1, from coordinate 22,731,348 downwards.
AAGCTACAAAATATTGGCCCGTTTTGTTCTTCTGTTAATTTCTCAGTCCAGCAGTTTTATAGACAAGCATGCCGAGCTGCCTCCCCAATGCTCTGACAGAAGATACAGTAACTCCTCAACATTGTGTTTTTCTATGAAGGGAGCAGAAAGCAAAGAGGAGCAGTCAGTGGGTCCCCACCCTGCCCAACAGCTCCCACCACCTAGACGCTGTGCCTTGCTCCACCACCATCAACCGCAACAGGATGGGCCGTGACAAGAAGAGGACCTTCCCCCTGTGGTGAGCGTTTGTTTTTAAAAGTGTGACACAAACTCTGTGTCCTGTCAGTCTGCACCTCACTGATTAATGTAACATAACAGCTCTGCAATGAGTAATAATCACAGGTAACTGTTGATATGTTTTTGTTAGGGCTATTTCAGTGTTTCTGGTATTGAATTAATTCTGTTCTACAAGTTTTACCTGAACTTTGTGGAGCTTTTGGTCTCATCTCCATGAAATGTCCTTCTAGTATTTTCTCCACCTGATTTATAATAATAATAATCCAACATGGTTTCAGCTTTGATGACCATGACCCTGCAGTGATCCATGAGAACGCAGCCCAGGTGGAGGCTCTGGTTCCCATTCGTCTGGACATGGAGATAGACGGGCAGAAACTGAGAGACGCCTTCACGTGGAACATGAACGGTACATATACGTCAGAGAATTGACCAACATCCAAAACCTTTTTATGTTGGGTCTAGTTTTTATTCTTATTTTCTAATTTGATTGAATCTCACCACCCTGCAGAGAAACTGATGACCCCGGAGATGTTTGCAGAGATTCTGTGTGATGACCTGGACCTGAATCCTCTGGCCTTCGTCCCTGCCATCGCCTCAGCCATTCGACAGCAGATCGAGTCCTACCCCACTGACAGCATCCTGGAGGAACAGGCAGACCAGAGAGTCATTATCAAGGTGGGTGCTGAGCTTAAACAACAACAGTTCCTCAAGGAAATCATGGAAACATCACAAGAGTATACTGCAGTGATTCTAAAAAACAGTTTGGTGTTTGAAGTCCAGGGGAGTGTACACTTCTCTACTCTGCTGTGCTTTCAGCCACTGGCCCTGTTCAGACCTGCTATTAGTCTGCGTCTTCAGTGATCCCATCACAGGTGGTTAGCTCTAAGTACGTCTGTTCACACCTGGCACCTGGCTCTCTCTCACACCGGTGTGAGAGAGAGAGAAAGAGAAAGAGAAAGAGAGGTTGAGCGAATCAATGTGCTGCTTTCAGCTCTAAAGTGAAATATGGGTTTATCCATTAGAAATAGTAAAATATTAAATATGTTAAATATAATAGTAAAATATTTTCCATTCATTATGTGGTATCGGATCTCAAATGCATCCTGAATCCGTCCTGGGTGTGTTCACACCTGAACTTAGAGCTGTCCACTGGTGATTGGATCACTCAGGACAATACCAGGTCTGAGCAGGTCTGAGCAGGTCTGAACATGGCCAGAGACATGCTGTTTGTTCATGTTAAACTGGAGAATCAGTGCTTTGCAGAAAGCCCCTGTTTGTCAGTGTGCGTCATTTACTAATGTGTAAAGTTTGGATAGTCTCACTGTTTGCCTGGTGCATCGCTGACTCCATCTGTATGTATATGGATCGATTCTCATCCACTATCTTTGCTGGTGATGTCTAGAGCCCCATGTCTGAATTGGATACTCCTATTCGCTCCAGTTGGTGATGTCACAGCCAATCAGAGTGTCTGATACACTGGATAACTGTGATGCTGAAGACAACTTTCTCAGAAAACCTCTGCAGTTATGAGGAGCATCTTTTTCCTGTAATTGCATTCAGTGTTGAATACATGATGACATCCTCAGGAAGTGGAAGTTACACTGAACTAAAGAAGTGTGTGTTCAGATGTGACTGTACTGACACTGGAGTGAATATGATGTTTGTGTGTGTTCCTCAGCTGAACATCCACGTGGGGAACATCTCTCTGGTGGACCAGTTTGAGTGGGACATGTCAGAGAGGGAGAACTCCCCAGAGTCGTTTGCCTTGAAGCTGTGCTCGGAGCTGGGTCTGGGCGGAGAGTTCGTCACCACCATCGCCTACAGCATCCGTGGTCAGCTCAGCTGGCACCAGAGGACGTACGCCTTCAGGTCACTCACTCTCACACACACCTACACCCACCTGATCGTACAATATATTAAACAGGTTTGACTTGAAATCAGTAAGCTGACTGTTATGACTGTCTGTTATGGACTCCTTGCCTGTAATCTTCCCACAGTGAGAACCCTCTCCCCACAGTAGAGATTGCTATCCGCAATACAGGCGATGCAGACCAGTGGTGCCCCCTGCTGGAGACCCTGACAGATGCTGAAATGGAGAAGAAGATCAGAGACCAGGACAGGAACACAAGGTGAGACAGTCAGATACAGTCACTCAGTGTCCTGGACATCTACTCACAGGTACAGGAAGTGTGGCTCAAATGACTTTGCTTGTTAAAGGCCGGTCTTTGGCATGGCCACATACACATACATACAAAGACCATATATGATCCCGGTAAACAGAGTCATGTACAAAAACTGTCAAATGCCTGAAGATTAGATGTGAAGAATTAGATCTAATGGCTGCAGCTGCAGCAGGGTTGTTAGATATAATTCTGCAGCTAATGTCACAGTTGTCAAATAAATGGTCCAACAAGCAGAATGACAAATCAACCACTCATAAGTTAATTGGGATCTGAGCACGTTAAATGGACTTGAGGAAGTCTGAAATGGAAACTCGGTTTTCTTTTTCACATCAGCTGATCAGAGTGGATTCAACTCTGAGTTGATGCTACTTTCATGCAGTGTTGAAAATGAATTACAGGAAAACTTCCTGTTATTCTGATTTGGGAGTGTTCACTCATTATTCTGAGCTAGTTAGCTCCACTGCTAACCAGCAGAGAAACTGTAGAAATTAGTCACTTTGGTTGTGTTCTGTGTTAGTGGCAGTAAAACCAGACACAAACAGGCTGCATGCAGGTGTGTGCGGAGAGGAGACAGAGGCCTGGAACAGCTGTATATACTGTTGTGTTCAATGAAAATATTATGAAGTGTTGAGCACTTGAGTCACATCTGGATCCTGCAGCTCCAGAGCCAGAGAGAGTTCTCCCAGCAGTCTAGGCCTATACCAGCATAACTCAGGGAAGGTTCAGGGCTCACCTGATCCAGCACTATAAATATACATACATCTCTAGGATGCCAGCTCCAAGCTAGTCTAGTCATGTCTAGTCCAGATTTAGCTTGGCCAGGAGAAGAGATTCATTGATGATTCATTGATTTTTTTCATTCACCATGCACATACTTAACTCTGATCAGCTGTTCTCTGAGTTTCCATGTCAGAGTCTGGATCAGGTTCACAGAGCAGGAGGTGTGTGTTTCTCAGTTCTCACTGAATTCTGTATAATATCAGGTTTGTCTAATCATGTGACTCAAATGTGTCGTGTGATATATTTTTCAGGCGTATGAGGAGACTGGCCAACACTGCTCCGTCCTGGTAGGAAGAGACATGAAGCTACGCTAGATGACCTGTTCTCTGGAGTTTCTTGTTACACACACACAGACACACACACACACACACACACACACACACACACACACACACAGGTCATCATGACGCATCTGGATGTTCCTGTGAGCATTTAGCACAGACATGATCACCCTCTATGAGCATCTCACCAACTGGACACTGAAGACACACATCAGACATTCCTCATCATCATCATCATCATCATGTTTCATGTCAGTCAACTCTGACCTTCAATCACTGGTGTTATAATGTCTGATCTAAGTTACTGTTACACACCAGGCAACTTTGACACTACACAGCAGAACACAAACAGTGACTGAGTTGATTGATTCTGTGTGAATTAGTCTGTGATTGACAACAAGTTGAAATTCCTCAGACTCATTGTTCACCACGGTCACATGACTGAACTGTCTGTGACTGAGCTCATTTTGATCCTGAGCTGCACCATCAGAGGAGCACAGAGAAGCACAGGCTCAGCTCACAGCAGCGATACTGCTGATGCCTGGTTAGTCATGTTCATGTCTCCTGTGCTTCTCCTGCTGTGATGAGTCCATGTGTCTGGAGGTGTTTCTGGTCTGTGACCAGTAAGGGGGGGGGGGTTACTGATGCAGTTTGTCCTGTTGAGCTGAAACAACTGGTTTATTAATCAGTGAGTCAATCAACAAAAACTGTCAGGAATCACTGGACACTGAAGCTATGTGGTTTTGTCAGACAGAATGAGACATTTGAAGATGTCACCATGAGCGTCTGATATTTTATAAACACAATTAATGGAAAAACAATAGACAGATGAATCAATAATGGCAGTGATTGTTAGTGGCAGCCCTGGTGTCTTGGTGGCAGGGGTTTTGTGTGAAACTGGCTTCACACATCAGACCTTGACAGACCCTGAACATCTGTGACTCTGGTGATTGGCAGTGGGAGGAAACAGAAACTCCCCCCCTGTCATGTGAAAGATGCAGTAATCACATCGAACAGTGAAGTGAGGAAAACATTCTTCAGGCACGGGGAGACGAGATGTGTGAAAAGTCTTTGTTTAGTCGGACATGTTGGTTAAACGTTGGCTGCTTTCTGTCTCACCAGGTCAGGGGAGAAAGACTTTAAACACATTTCCGGCCCTCGCTCGGCCCATAAGTGAACTTTTCTTTTCTTCACTGTGATCAGATTTCATCTTCTACAGCTGGATTTTAAATCCCATCCACCGTCCTACATATTGGGGCTTTAATAAATGTTGTGAGCCACATCAGCGCCTTGGCTGTGTCTTCGTCCTGTGGCTGATGTTAGTGTTGTTACCCGACTGTAATGACCAGTGTGCATGCGTTAATTCAAACAACACTGTGTCCAGACAGGTCCTCAGACAGTGGTCCAGATCAGATCAGAGCCGGTTCGGTTTGAGCATGCAGACTGTTTTCTGGTCTCGGTTTGTGATTCTGGTCAGTCGTGTGCACCAGTGTTCACCTGCATGCTAAAACATAGGTAGTTCATACTGTCCCCTCCACATGAGGGACTAATTATTCGCACTGTTACCTCTGTTTGCACTGTGCCTCACGTTGCATCAGTGTCAGACTGGAGCCTCTGTTTTACTGAGTGCTATTGGTTGGGAGGGAGCTGATGAGCTGATGAGAACCACCAGTGTCTTTTAAGGTGATGATTTTCAACTTGAACATAATCTAAAAACGATGTTAACGTATGTACTGTTGCTTGTTCTCTTCTTTTGTAAAACTGCTTTACCTTTATAGTGGATTCATTTTTATATGAAAAATTACAATAAAGAAATATAAAAAAAATTTTGTTCATTTCTCTCAATGAGGTGGTCAAGAAATGTGCAGACACAGAGTGACCTGATAGCCCAGTGGTTAGGGCGCATGTCCTCTGAGCAGGCGAGTCCCTGGTTTGACCCCTTGCTGCGTGTCATTCCCCTTCTCTCTGTCCCCTCATTTACTCTATACTGTCCTATCCAATTAAGGTGTGAAATAATAAAAAATAATTCAAGAAAAAATGTGCAGATACAAGAATCGGCTCAGTAATCACTGGACTCAGCCCTGGTGTCTCACCTGGTTAAGTGTATACCATTAAGACTCAGGTCTGCACTCCAGCCCCTCACTCTCTCCCCAACTTTTCTTGTCCTTCTTTCACTTTCTTCTCTCTGCCTCTCTCCACAGGCAAAAAATCCCCCCAAAAAAGAACTTGTATAGAATATTACATTATGCATTTTTATGTGGAAAACCGATGTGGTCCGATGAGTTGTCCTTCACCGTATTCTCCACAAACGGGCGAGGTCATGTGTGGCGTACACCAGGAGAACGGTACAGGCCTGAGTGCCTGACCCCCACACTGAGGAGGTCAGGTGGCTCTGCTCTGCTGTTGGGGGCATTTTACTGCCATGGTTTGGGTCTACTTAGAGGGAGGGGTCACTGCAGATCAATACTAAGCTGTTCTGAATGATCACCTTTATCCTATGATGAAACATTCCTGTCCTGATGAGAGGGGTCTCTTCCAGGAAGACAGTGTCTCCATCCACAGGTCACAGGGTCACTGATGGTCTGGTGAGGATGAAGATGATGTGAATCAGATGCTGTGAGCTTCAGTTTCCAGATCTCAGTCCAGCTGAACTATGGGAGATTTTGGAGTGACCTGTTAGACGCTTAATCACTGGAGACATGTTTGCAAAGCATTTATTCATCCCTGTCCCCAAAAAACCAAGGCCCACAGGACTAAATGACTACAGTACCATCGCCCTGACCTCTGTGGTAATGAAGACATTTGAGCACCTTGTGCTGTCCCACCTCAAAACCTTCACCGACCCCCTCCTGGACCCCCTGCAGTTCGCCTACAGAGCCAACAGGTCTGCAGATGACGCCATCAACATGGCTCTCCACTTCATCCTCCAGCACCTGGACTCCTCAGGGACATATGCCAGGATCCTGTTTGTGGACTTCAGCTCTGCCTTCAACACCATCATCCCAGCTCTGCTGCAGGAAGACTCCACCCTCACTGGACTCATCTCTGACAGCGATGAGTCTGCCTACAGGTGGGAGACTGACAGTCTGATGACCTGGTGCAGGCAGAACAACTTGGATCTGAACGCTCTAAAGACGGTGGAGATTATAGTGGACTATAGAACTGTGTGACTCCCCTGAGGACGCTGTGGAGTATTTCCGCTTCCTGGGAACCACCATCACACAGGACCTCACCAGCTCCATCATGAAGAAAGCTCAGCAGGGGATGTCCTTCCTGCAGCAGTTGAAGAAGTCCAACCTCCCAAGGTCGGTGATGGTGAATTTCTACACCTCCATCACTGAGTCCATCCTCACCTCCTCCATCACCACCTGGTGCGCTGCTGACACTGCCGAGGGCAAGAGCAGACTGCAGCCTGTCATCAGCTCTGCTGAAAGGGTGATTGGCTGCAATCCACCAACCCTCCAGGACCCTGAGGTGTGCAGGAAAGATTGTAGCTAACACCTCCCACCCCGAACACAAACCCTTTGTGCCACTCCCCTCTTGCAGGAGGCTGTGGTCCATCAGGACCAAAACCTCTCACCACAAGAACAGCTTCTTTCCATCTGCTATTGGCCTTATCAGCTGTTCACTGTCCCCCTCCACTTCCCCACAGGACTATTCTACATTCTCCTGTCATTTTGTACAAATATACAATACAAATACAGTCTGTATGACTGTATTTGTATTGTATATTTATATTTATTATTCATATTTATTATTCATTTATTTATATTTTCTGTAATATCATTTCACATCTTTATCTTAAATATTTTATTTTATTATATTGTTAAATTCTTCTATTTATATTGAAGTGATCTGACCTGCAGTACTTGCTTGTTTTCATCTTTGATTATATATTTTTCCCTTCTTACTGTGTTTACTCTTTTGCACCAAAATACAAAAACAGATTCCTTCTATGTGAAAATCTACTTGGCAATAAAACTGATTCTGCTTCTGATTCTGGTTCTGGTTCTGGTTCTGGTTCTGGTTCTGACTGCACTCTCCACCATTATCATCTCTATGAAGAATGCAGTTCATCCTCTGGTAGGGTTGAGAGACCAGGAGCAGTGAAGCTGTTCTGGAGATCTGTGGTGGAACAACACCTGAGATACTTCATGTTGGTGCAGTAGTGTGAGGTGTTCTGCATATCTGCCCCCACTGCATTCACTGTAGTGTTCTAGTACATTAACACTGCAAAACATGGACTCCAGCTTTATAAAAGTTGCAGCTGAACATCTGGTGATGGAGTTAGTTCATTATCTTTCAAAGGCAGAACATCCAGACTGAGGAACTGGACACTTTTGCAGACTGGAAACAAAGGAGTCTCACATGTCTGACCCAAACTGCTGCATACCAGTCCGACCACAGCAGGATGACTGAAACATGACTCATGCTCACAAGACACCAGATGGAACCTGGAAATAATCAGCAACACAAAGTCAGTATGTAGTCCAATGTTTCTATTCTCTGTACATCACTTCTTCATCACTGACACTTTACTCTGAAGCAGACACTGGGCTTACCTGTTAAGTCCATCTCTGCAAAGTAATAGTCATGATATACTTCATTTATACCTCTTCTTCACAAAAAGCAACTCAAAGCTGTCATGAGGACAGGACCAGAGAGTGTGCATCAAAGAACCTGGAGCTGTGTGTGTGTGTGTGTTTCATCAGCCTGAATTGTCTGGATTAGTTCATAAAGAGGAGACATCATCCTTACAGGCAGAAAAAGTGGCTTCAGAAACGTATCAAATGACCACTGCGGGTCTCCACTGATGTGGGCTTCAGGGCAGCATCCAGATGAAGCCTCTCCTCAGTGACAGTGCAGTAAAAAATGCACCTGACTCTGAGACTGAGAGAAACAAGATTCTCTGGTCTGATGAACCCAAGACTGAACTCGTCTCAACTCTAAGATTCCAGACATGATTCTTAGAACTGGTTTCTCTATCACCACACAGGATCTCTGGAGCTCAGTGAGAGTAACCATCAGGTCCTTGGTCTTCTCTCTTACCAAGACCCTTCTCCCCTGATTGTTCAGTTCAGCTCTAGAAGAGTCCTGGTGGTTCCAGAGGCCACTGTGCTCTTGAACCTTTAATGCAGCAGAATTGTTTTTGAGCCTTGACACAGTCCTGTCTCTGAGCTCTGCAGCAGTTAGTTCATAGAACGTGAAAACAGTGAGGGGTTCTGAAGACTTTCAGAAGGCTGACCACTATCCCTCTTAAAGGTGATGTGGTATCTCTGGATGCTACAACCTGACACAGCATAGAAACTGCTAAATGTCCCACAGGCACTGGCTGCATCTCCCAGTCCCAGTCCAAGTCCTAGTGTCCCTCTTAGGGCCCTGAACCCTTGCTGACTTAACTGGCATCACCTGTGAGTGACTGAGTGCGAGAGACTGCAGGGGCTCAAAATAGTATAAAGCTGACAGCACTTGGTGACATCTCACGTTACCTTGACAACACCAAAACATGTTTCGTCCTATTGTGGGTTTGTGACGTTAGATTTCACATGTTTTGCTCCCTCCCTTTGCTCCCTGTTTGTCAACAGAGTAGTAATGTTGGATCAGATCTGATAACAGCAGGTTAGGAATTCATCATCATGTCATCACAGGACAAACAGCTACACACAGGTCTGGATGTGAGTCACACTGAGCTCTGTGTTTACACTCACTCTAAACCTATTTTTTCTTCTAACGTTAATGTTCAGTTTGTTCCTTTCATGCTTGTTTACTCTTCTTCTTTTTTCCACTTCATGGTTGTTTACAGTTTTTTTTAGCATGTAATAATGTCGCAATTCTATGAATCATGGGTAATTCCCTCAAGCAAAGGGTTCAACATGTCTGCCAGAGAGCCCTCATGCACTTGATGAATTGACAGTGGGACAGTCGTAAGACCTCATAGATTTAACCAGGAACGCATCCGTAAGAGGGCACACTGAGAGTGGGTCCTGGTCTTTGTCCTCCTAACCCTGATGAGCAGGTGGGAACAGGTGCACTCAACCATCTGCTGCAGGTGGGCAGAACAAAACAAGAAGAAACTCACACTCCACCATGGCCATAACATTTCCTACAGTACACCGAGGAGTTAAATAATTTGAATCCACGTGTAAAGAGGTTGTTGTGGGGCCAAACCATGAGCACAGGTTTTTACAGTCATGTTTTGATTGATCTCACCAGTGTGCAATGGCTGTTTTGTATTGTATGTGTATTTGATGGCTTTGTGTGACATCTGAAGGCAAAGTTTGGTTTTGAGTGGAGAGTTTGAAGTTTGTGAGGACAAGGGTGCAGTTATGCATCTGCATTAAAATTTTGGGAAATGGAGCATAATTTCAAGAAATGTGTTATACAAACTGTTATGCATCACCTGTTGCAATGTTCTCTTTACCAGATTATTCTATTGAAAAATCATCAAGAGATCTCATCAGCCCACTACTTGCAACACTACCCAACAATACCCACACTGGTGTTGGACTTGTTTGACCTCTTTAATGGTGCAGCCAGGTTGGACCACAACAGCAGGGATATAATCCGGAATGTCCCTGACTGACTGACTGACTGACTGACTGGCTGACTGATCATATTTCCATCACTGGTCAGCCGAGCGCCTCCACACTGAGTTGGAGCTTCTGGCTCCATCAGGTTCTATCAGGATGTGTTTACAGCTGCAGTGTTACTAACTCAGCTCATTGTCTCTAAATTTAGAGACTTTATTCAAACAGTCTGTGTATAAACCTGGTCCAGGTCTGGACAGTGTATGGATGCTGACGGTGGGCTTAGGGCTACACCTCTTGTTACAGACAGTCTACTGAGCCGCTCTGGTTTCCCATCTACTCAGGAACTGCAGGAAGAGGAGGAGCTTCAGTACTCTGAGCCTCACCTCCATTACAGCAAATAAACTACATTGATTACATGTATCATTATTACTAAAGGAGACAGAGGAAGAACGGAACATAAGACACACCGAGCAGAGAGAGCAGGAGAGAGAAGTCATTGCTAACTGCTGAAGAAACTAGCAGGTCTGAATAACACGTAAACAACAGAAACACCAGCACTACAGCAATAAAAGCCCTCTTAAGAAATAAAGGTCAGAGGGGTTTTAATTTGAAACCATTACAGGCAGTGTTGAGTTTGTTTTAACACGTATTGCAGGCACTTTAAAGTGGCTGTCCTCTGTGATGGTGATGTGTTGCATCTAAGTTTACAGACAGCAGCAGCTCTGTGGGTACATACACTCTAAATCAGAAGTGTGGGACACAAGCACCAGTGAAATTTGCTAGATTAGCAATTAGCAGCACCTGTTTGCAGTGTACCCATGGATGTACAGACAAATGTTGGAATTACTCTGATACTGGAGAAAACTTCAAAATCTGATGATTCTAAGGAAAAAAAAATTATATACATGGATATGTATTTGTGATAGTCATCAGAGATCATGTTATCCTCAAGTGTAGGAAAAAATAGTCAAAATGTAGATTTTTTTGGTTTTATTGTAAACAAAATCTTTACAGATTTATTCACATCAGAGATACATGCTCTGACTGGAACAGCTGAATATAAAGGCAAACATCAAAACTCACTGGATGCTGAAGATACATCACAACAGATTTTAAACACTGTCAGGACATGTTGACAAAATCACCACTGGCAGTCAAAGCTATACTGGACTGCTACTGCTGCAGACACATACAGTGTATTTTAAAAGTCATTGCAATCATCAGTGTCCTGCACTGATTTACGACGGTAACACACTGAATACAAAGTGTAATATTCATAAAAATTTACAGTGAGTCCAAGTGAAGCTCTGTCTCACTTCTACGATCAGGACTGAAACACATGATTCATATCAGACCATATTAGACTGTCAGACAACTATAATATGGTTTTTAACTTTCTAAGTCTCATTTGTTTTCTAATGAAGGTACATCAACAGTCAGAGACGTGAAACAAGGCTCTTCAGCAGGTAATAAGGACCGATGTAAGGCTCTATCAAAATGCACTAGAGCAGTTCACTGAATCATGACAAGATCAAATTGTTTGAATTGTGTAATATATGAGGTACAGGGTTACCTTGCTTACACAACCTTAAATAGCACCTTAAGTGTTCGAAGATGTAGAACACAGCTTTATTCAGTGAATTTAGAGAAATAAACTCAACCAAAGTGACCAGAAAGTTGATTTTCAATACTGACTGCTGATGAATATCATAACAGTTTATCTTGCTTCATGTTGTACATTAGACTGGAGGGATTTTGTGAACAAGGATCCATTTCCTTACTCTGTAATCGGTCTGTGGTTGAGGTGAATATAGGAGCTGTCTGGGGGAGACTGGCTACAAAGACTGCTCCACGGTCTGACCTGCATGGTGTTTTTTGTCCAGTGGGTGTGCAAGCAGAAGAGCCTGATGACTCCAATCAAAGGAAACAGAGGAAGCACAAATGAGAAAATAAAGATAAAGGCCAAAGTTTGTAGATATGTCAAGCTGAGCAGAGGTGAGGTGTAGCTGCAGAGACGCTTCTGTCTCTAATGTCAGTCCCATTACAGAAGATAGCCAGTTGAAAATGCGCAAGATGAAAAGTCAGGGGATCACCAAAGATCTTCCAGTTCAACCTGAGGGGAACATGAACATCTGACATTGCCATCCCCCGAGCCATTAAAGAAGCACCACTACAGAGACCTCTGTTCAGTTCCAGGTTTTAGGGCTTTAGCCTTAGCTAAAGCTAAAGCTAAAGCTAAAGCTAAGGCTAAACTGGCAGCTACTACAAATAAGTCCTACGGCTCCACTGGATGAAATGGTTGACAATCATTACATAACGCATGGCAAGAACAATGTGTGTTCAAAGTGAACTTGATGACTAACTTGGTAAGAAAACACTTAAGACCTTGATGATGCTTAATTGTGAAAATTGAGTTTTCATTGCATGGCGTTGCCCTGGCGAATGAAACAGGAAGTTGTTGCTGAGGGACTAGAGACGCTCAAAAACTGGTCAGAAGAGGCAGAAGCTGATATCTGATATGAGTCTCAGGATTCGGTGTGGTAATATCATTTTGTAGGTGGTGCTATGGCTTGATAGTGCTTCTACAACAACGAAGTAGTCCTGGCTGCATGTTTCACTTGGATGTATGAGATTTCTCACTGTGGATGAAGTTTGACTTATAACACAGAATTGCAGATGATTCATCAAAATGGGATTTATTCAAAATTTTTATGTTATTCTTCAGCTTAGAGTTGTAATTCGTGCTAGAAGTAAAGAATCATCGGAGCCTCTGTTTTACATTAACAGCTGCAGGAGCCTGGTGAGCGTACTGAAAAACTATTTTCACATCGTAATTTATCACTATTACTATCATCATTAATGGGCTATGGTCGTTATTGTGTTGTTATTAGTCTGGGTCAGAGGTCCTGAACCTGATGAGTGTGGAGTGGGTGGAGAAGGTATTTTGTTTCTTGGTTGTAACATTGGGGATTTCTTTGCATGTGATACTCCACTGATCAAATGTCACTGTGGGGGATGAAGCCTCCTTCCTGCAGGTCTTAGACTGAGACAGTTGAACCACCTGGATAGTTTTCATTTATGGATTTTGCAGATTCATTCAGAGCTTAACAGCGAAAAATAATTGGAACGCATCGATGAAGGTGTGTTTGTGTCAGTAGTCTTCAACAGTGTTGGGCAGTAATACATCACTTAGTAATACTTGACAGTCATATGATTACATTTTTCAGTTAAAACTACTGTAAAAAAAAAAAAAAAAATACTAGGAGTAATCCAAGTAACAGAAAAAACCCACTGGAAGTGAACATCACAGAAGAGGGATCTCAGAAACTGCAACAAAGATCTTCATCCACTTCAAGAAGCACTAAACTTCCTGTCCCACCACTACATCACTTCTTCTCTGTTGTTTTTGGCAAACCACTATAGAATTTTCTGGAGAATTGTGCCCTCATTTGTGTACATTTTAAAAGTTTTTTCATCAATGCTCAATCCTGCATGGGGAGCCTCCACCAAAAGAAAAGGGATTTAACTCCGGGTAACTTTGGCTACTGGTTGTCACATTTATATAATGTGTGTTCTTAGCTGGCTTGCTAACATTAGCCATGAGTGAGCATAGACAGATCCAGATAGCAAAATAAATCCGGCCCATACTTGGGCCATATACTTGTTTTATTCTGGCCCAGCATGTGCTCTGCTTCACAGCCTGAATCTGGCTCGTACAAAGCATGATTGTCAGATGCTACTTACACATCTGGACCAACTCTGGAGCACACAAGTCTTTGGTGTATGGGCCAGACTCAGGCCGAGTACCAAGGCATGTTGGCCCAGAAGTTTCATTTTGCTGTCTGAGCAGGAATCAGCTGGTTTATTGAGCTGAAGGTGTGTGAACCAGGACGTCTGTAGTGCTGTGTGCAGTCACTGGGGCTAAGCAGTCGATGTAGCGGCTGCTCGTACATCACAATGTCTCGTTTTCTATTTCTACATGTTAAATACAGCACAAGTGAGTGTGGAGGCCTTGGAGACTTTTAAACACACCTTTGACAGTGCTGTGTAAAGTAACAAGTTATGTTACTAATTACTTTTGCTCTTGAGTATTTAGTTAAGTTGTACACACTTTTTCTACAAGTAATATGTAAAAATTCAAGAAACCTGTCCAGCAGAGGTCTTAATGACACTAAGCAGATACATGCAAATGATCTCAGGTTCCTGCTGGTATTTTCCAGGACAAGGAGCCAGGAGGAGGCGGGCTTTGTTCCTCACATTCATGAGTGGTCATTCAGAGCAAATATAATCATATTTGCATTTAGATGTGCTCAAACACATTGTTGAGCATACTGAAACCTTAAAGGGGCTGTTTGAAAGTTTCCTCTGGTGCCAAACGTAGGTTCTTGCTCAGAGCAGGTGGTGGTGATTGTCGCTTGACAAGAGCTTCGGTCATTGTTGTGTTTTCAAGACCAGAAGTTATAATCTGTCCTCTGAGCAGCTATGTCTTCAGGAGAGACTGGAGGCTACAGTGACTTGCTTTTGGAAACTGATGAGACAGTCCAGAGCTAACTGGTTAGCATGCTAACTTCAGTAGAATAAAGGAAGTGATAGAGGCCAGCGTAAACATTGGTGTGCTTTCCACTGTGGAGACAGCTGCTGGTGAGTAAAGGAATTAAGTTTGATACTGAGTACCTGAACCCAGCCTAATAATCCTGCTGGCCCTGCTGACAACAGGAGGCTAAATATTCTTTCTACAACACAACACCACCATTACAATGTTGATTTGAACCTTTCAACTCACAGAGGTCAGTGCAGTTTAAGTGTTCCTCTGAGATCTAGGGTGGAGTTACTGACAATTTTAGGTGTTTGTGTCAGGTTTGGAGACGTTCTTAAACTCATCTCAAACTGACCAAATCATTCCTGGCCCATCCATCCGTCCAACGAAATCCGTTGTTTGCAAAAAAAACCTATTTTGAGTCATCTTAACAAAATACATCAGCTTTAAGTGTATAAATAGCCAGAATGTTATGTTTGGGGAATTAAGGTAAAAATCAACCTGTGAGTTTTTGCAGATATATGTGTAGGAACTTATTTAGGCAGAACAGCCAAAGAAATCCATGCCAACGCTGCGGGGGTAGCCTTCCACCACCTTCTGTGCCACAGGGTCAATCTTCCAATAGTGCGGCCCACTCAGGAAATTGGCATATCCTGGCAGAGGGCGAGAGAAGGCAACGATGGATTTACAGGTCAGAACAATAGACAGGCTTTTACAGAGGCAGAGAAACCTCATTTGAAAATGTAGCTTTTCTATAAATTCCTCACCATATGTGTCCTGAAAGGCTGCATCAATATGACTGGGCACTCCTCCCCACTCATGCATGCTGTGAGGATGGACGTCATCAACTCGATTCTCCTGAGGATTGAAGTTCCAGTAAGAAGTGGACTTGAAGAGGTAGACCTTTTCTTCCCACTTCAAAGCTGCCTGGATATCTGTTACAGGAAGACCAAGCCGCTGCACCGAATCTGGTCCTGTTATCTTCCTCTCAGCATCAAACACCCAGTAGCTGTCACCTGTCACAGTAAAAAGATGGGATAAAACACAACTGTGGTCCTCCTCTCCTTTATCTGCACAATTTGTCATGGACTGCTGTCAATATTCTTTGTAGTCATGTCTCAATTCATGATAAAACATTCACGACTACAATTATATTGCAATACTACAGTGACAATAAGACGAACAAAACGCTATATAGTCATTAATAAATTCAGTTCTTTGCACTATTTGTTATTGAGCCCAGTGTTTTTACAGAGCAGGAGCTGCCATTAGTTGGAATAATATGTCATACTTGTAAAAGTGATGTTTGCTATTTTATCTTCTCTGCATTGAATCTTTTGACAACCTGATCTGGCTCAAAGACCTTAATGAATTTAAAGACAAACCTAATAAAATGTGTGACTCAGATGTTTATCAGATGGCTGGACCACAACAGCAGGGCCAGCCCTGAAAACGTGAACGTCTGTGACCAGTTGACTGACTGACTAAGTGATGAAGTAACATCATTGGTTGGCTGAGTGGACTTATTATCCTATTGGCTGTTGCTTTGGCGCTGCTTCTATTACATTATCAGGGGGCGTGTACACTGCATCCATGACAGTTTTCAACTCCAGTATTTCCTCAGATAGTTCCTTTCTTTATTTCTAATTCCCTCTGAGTTCACACTTAAGGAAACAACTGACATTTGAACTGACACCCTTCAGTTTATACACTTGAAATGACGTTCATATTTTTCAGGATCAGTTTTACACCTACACTTCGAAGTTTTCAGCAGCAAGTACACACAGGTTTGCTTCAGAAAATGTACTGTAACCAACCTCGGAAGAACCAGATGTTGCCAGACTTATCTTCATATGCAGCGTCGATGTGTTCAGGAATGCCTCCCCAGTGGCGTGAAGCCAAGGCTGGATAGCCAGCTTGTAACTGCCCATCACGGATTCGCCAAACATATTGAGACTTAAAGAAGAACAGCTCTCCCCTGATAATAGACACTGCATCAAAGTTGGTCCTGCAGGCATCCGGCTGGGGCACAACGACATACACAGCAGGGATATTTTTGTCTGTGGACTAAAATGTGAAGTTGCAAAACACAAAACTGGTGCTGCTTTGAGGTCCATTCCCAATATTATTGTCATACCATTCCAGTGTCAATCTCATTGGTCTCCGACATCTCGGGTGGTGTGTGCCGTGGGGGGCCATACAGATACTGAATACCCCTCTTGTCATCCTCACCCAGCCGCAGAGGGTAGGAGTCGCTGTAGAATGGACACATCACAGCATCGGGCTCCAGAGAGTGCTGCAGGCCCAGAACATGGCCAAACTCATGAGCCGCCACTTGTAGGAGATCGGTGCCTGAGTGGGACAGCGATGGATAAAGGGACAGGAAGACAAAGATTAGTAGCTGAAATTTCACCTGACTGGTGAAATCCAATGAGGAACTCAGATGAAGCACACTGAGCTGCAGTACAAGAATAACCATTCAAAAAAAAACAACTCACCCACATCGTTGCCTAGTGTCCAATGTTCATCATAGTCAAAGTGGACTTCTCCCTCTCTGTGTGTGCGGGGGAAAAAGGCATGGGCGAGGATTCCTCCAGGACCATCGAACGGTAAAGAGTCCCCGTGCCAGTACCTACACAAGTACTCCTTTTATTGTACACAGGTGCAATAGTAATATCACATGTTCATGTGTGCGTAGCTGTTGGAAATCAAGGTGACAAGATTAGAGACTAAAGATCATAATTTCAAGTTTCTGTGTAAGATGTCAGAATGCCCTCTGTCATCCTAGAGCTATGATGCTACAGTATCTTCTTTCTTTTTACCAAGCACTTAAATGAACAACTCTGTGAAGGTGAAATTGCTAATCTGGACATTATTCCGGTCAGAAGAGACAAACTTTCCTCTGATAGCTGCAGAACATGAACACGAGCAGACTTGCTAGCAGTTAGTGTCAGTATTAAGTGCTTGAAACGAAGCATCACATTTTTTTAACAATTTTTTAAAAAGTCTGTGCCGTTTAACCACTGCAAAAGAAGAAGAGGTCATTAAGAGAACTCCAGTCGAACCACATGGAAAACATGATGGAAGTCTGTCATTCCTGGAGGGAGGTTACAGTCTTTTCATTGCTCCACAGAGACATGATGCTTCCAACTGCCATTATTTTCAGTATCTCCAGTGGAGCTTAAGCTTCAGTGTTCATTTAAGTCATGTATGCCATGATTTGTTCTCTGATTCTCTTTTCATTATTTCTTTGATGCACAAAAAGTCACAAAAAATGTGCCTAAAAGCAGGTAGATGGAAACACACCTACCATGTGGGCTTGAAGAGGCAGAACAGAGTCAGTCACTAGTGACTGAACACTGTCTCTCAGCAGAGTGTTTACTGTGGTACAGCAGCTCTCACCTTTGCTTTAGTCTGAATCATAACTGAAAGCGGCAGAGCTAAGGCAAAGCTACAGTGTTGTGGAGATGAATTATGATAAAAGTAATACTGCACATATGCATCTTCAGTGAACACTGGGCTTGAATTTACAGTACCAGCAGGACTGACCATGGAACTGTGGTCATGTAACTGGACAGACAGACGTATGAGCTCATAAATATCAGGCTGCAACATCATCTGATCTAATTCATATTTCCTTTTTTTTCAAACATTTCCTCATAGAATTTGCAATTGTATGTATAAATACAAGGACAACATATTTACTTTTATTATTTGGAATTTGCAGTGAGGTAAAAATATTGTGTACTTTTAAGCTGTCAGTCAGTCAGTCACAAATATGGAGCATCTTTATCATTTTGTTACATTTTACATTAAAATGTTAAGGACCAGCCTTCTTGACTTAAGATTGTAACAGATTATAACAGCAGTTATGAAAGTGAGTTATGAAAGTAACTTGAACAGGTCAAGACTCAAACTAAAACAGATCTTGGCAGAGTCGTTATGAAACTGTAATGTTGGCACATACAGTGAAACAAGACAGTTGTTATGACATGGAAGTGCCGTAAACCAAATGCCAAAATGACTAATCTGAGCTGATAAAATGTATCTGCAGGCACACTGTTAAAATCCTGCCAGAAAAGTGCTGTGTTGCATTCATTCATGTTTGTAATCTGCTCTTGATCTTGGCTGGGATCCATCTGATTTAGTTTTTCCTGGGTCAGATGGATGGAAAACTCTGCTGCCAACTGTAGGCCTGTATTTACTGTTTTTACAACTGGTTACACACATTTCTCAATACTGAGTTCACACAGTCCTCACAACAGAAGTCGATGTGGACTAATTTGTGAGAACGTTTCAATGCTTTCACATTAAATGCGTTCAGTGACCACATCTTTTAAAATTCTGTTTTCTCACTCAACCTCTGTGTAGCTACAGTCCATTCAGCTCTACACACCAGTCTGACTAACATCACACAAAATCACTCGAAATTAAACTGCAATTTGCTTCATGAAGCGACATCTGGATGGAAATAAAACATGAAAATGCATGAACTTTCATTCCTTGATGACCTCTATGAAAGACTTGTTCCAGGTGAGGAAAGGGGTGGTGTTACTTTTCCTTCCTCCTGTGAGGCCCCTCCCACTGTCTTGGAGGTTGTCCTCGCCAACCTCAGCAGGCAACTGCTGGACATGGGAGGGTCGTCAGCTGATGTAGTTCACCTGGGCCTTCCAGACTGTAAGAGCCCCTGCGCTCACTTGTCATCCCTTGTAGCTGCTGATATCTGTTTATGCTTCAGCAAATACAGCACCTTCACAGCACACATGCCGCTCCCTCCTGCGCTTCTTTCATGGCTAAATTTGTTTATTAGGCTTACCTTTCAGTTGTAATAAACTGTTAGCCTTTAGTTCAACATTTGCGTGAACTCCTTTCTCGTCACATTCACTGAGCCAGTCTGTGACACACCTTACTCTCTGTTCTTCAGCCCCAAAGAGTAACTCTTCCTCATGGAGGTGGAAAGTTTATGATCAGCAGTCACATGATCAGATTTATGATATGATATTTATACTGAATACGTTTAGTTTTGTATTACATTATGGGAATTACTTTTATGTTGTGCAGAAAAATTGTAAAAATAAAGTCCATTGAAGCATGTTGCAGCATTTTTGTTCAAGTGGAGTTTTTATTTATACCAAATAATTAAAAGGACATCAGTGATCCATGTTGTGATGCTGGCTGTTGTTAGTGTTTTAGGTCAGTGTGACACATTTTTCTTTTTGGGAGACAGATGTCAGTGTTCTCGTCCAGGAGTTGATCCTGAGATGTGGATCAAGTGTTTTGGTGTATTAGAGCATTTTGAGATGAACTGTTATGTTGTTAAAGAGAGCTGTGTGAAGAGTTTTGAGAAAGTGAACTCAGTATAACTCCGGTGGTTACTAATTCTCTTTCTCTGATGTGCAACAGCATTTTTATTTTAGATGGTTGTTGATTTCATATGTTCAAGGTCCCATATTTTACACTTTCCTGTGTTTTATTTCAAGTGTTGAAGACGAATATCTGTGGTTTTAAGAACCAAAAACTATTTCACTGTACTTTTACATCTCCTCTCTCAGGCCTCTGGCTGAGGGCGGTCACTGCTTTGTTGTGACATCACAAAGTTCCAGAAATCCTGACAGCTGGTTTTAAGGCTCAGTTTCTGAATACAGGCTGTGTGCATTTCTCTGTGGACTGAGGCTTTGATACTTTCACAGTATTAATATAGAACCTAGACCTGCTTTATAATCACAAACACATGGACATCTGCCTTTAGACTGTGTGGACCTTTAAGTACCTTTAGACTGTATGGACCTTTAATTGCTATAAGATATTTAAAGATACCTCCTGTATTTTTTCAAGCTTTTTCAGAATAACATATCAAAATGTAAGACATTGGGGCAGGTCCTGGTCAATCCTTGTTTCTGATTGGCTATGATGAAAGGGTCTTTTTCTTCACTTTAAATGTAACATGTGTTTCTCCAAAGTTGGCTTTTCAGTTCATTCTGTTGTATCATAGTGTCAAATGGTTCCAATAACCAGCCTGACTGTGTATTGTGCAGTTTGCTGGTTGTTACCTGTTGAAGTCAATAATGATGTCAGCTTTATCAGTGGTGACCTCTCTGAATCTCAGCGGAGTCACTGCACTCCATACGCCGAATGCCTCCTGGAAAACACGCCGCACTTTGCCCTCACTCATCTGCCAGGGGAAACGCACAATCCTATTGGACACACACACACACACACCAATGTACTGTATTAGAGAGCATTCATGAAAAACATGTTTGTACCCTATAACCAAATTCCTGCCGAGGATGCGATGTCAAACTCTGACCATCCATATTGGCTGCCAGGATTTTGTCTCATATCCTGTCCCCTTCCTGCAGCTGGTGGGTTGTATTGAGTGTCAGTAAACTATATGGAGTTTCTTTCCTATCTTTATTCAAGAGTCTTTCTTTCTGCCCCCTCTCTAAGATAGTTGCTGCTTCTGAAATCATCACTACCTGATTGTGGGCGGTTGAACCAGATTAATTCGCTTCCTCCGTCCAGGGCCTTATTCATGTACTTCATATGTTTTCTTAGGGCTTTTGGAGTTAACAGACCAGTGGTGTATTTGTGTTGCTGTAATGGCTCCATATAACATTAGCCTCACACAGACAGTACATTTGTAGATGCTGGCCATTGGACATTGCCGCCATATTGGACCAGCCAATTTACCATAACTCTCAAGACTAGACTGGACGACATAAACTATTCTTTATTGTTAATCTAATATTACTATATTATTAATAATATATTACTACTATGGTATATAGTATAATACATACTACTATAGTATAATAATATACTCATACTACACTATGGTATACTGCTGTATTATCTGTATTATTCTGTATATTGTTGTACTACTACTACATCTCATTTTACACTATATTGCGCTACATATGTAACGAAAAGAATTGTAACAGTTGTCTATGGAGAACACAGTAAAACCAGCCAATAAAATTTGTTGTTGTTGGGTTGAAAATGCCAAAGAATAATCAACCAAATTCCTTCCAACACAGACATGATAGGTACAGTTTTAGATTCAGCAGGACTTACTCTTCCACAGATTTCATTATCTCCTTCACACACAGTGGCTTCAGGTGTTCAGATTTTCTAACTTTGTGCAAACTTTATTGTGTGGTTGATTTAAATGTAAATGGACAACACTGATCACTGATTAATGAGAGACTACAGAGTTCCACCACAGTCTTTCCCAAACCTTAACCAAGTTTTGTGATCAACATAACTAAAATCACAATATTTCTGTAACCTTAACCAACTCACTTTTGTTGCCTAAATTGCTGACGGGACTCAGATGCAAACCCCAGTGTCTGGTGTGACAGTAATGTGCTTTGTATGCCTGCAATACACAGGTAAAAGCAGTTGAGGTCCTGGTAAGTGGTGACCCCTCAGTACAACCCTTTAGGCAGCTATGGTTCAGAAGGTAGAGCTGACTGTCCACTAATCAGAGGGTCAGTGTTCCTCCTGTCTGTGTGTGTATGTATGTTAGAGAATCGCTATATGTGTAGGAAAAAGTGCTGATGGTGAGGTGTTTGTGCTGCTGTGACAGGAAAACGCTTGTGTCAAACAACCTCCAGGGAAGTTATGTTATGTTCTTGGACACAGAGGTAACACTAAACTGGGATACAGCAGGTGATGTAGTGCTCACTGTGTTCTCCATAAGCTCTACACAACTGACTGTTGTGTAAAATGTGAGTTGAGACTGAAGCTCTGCTGACAGACCTACACCAGTGATGTTCTCAGCTGAGGAAGAACATTAAGCTGACTTGTACCACACACATATTGTTCTTGCCTCATGCTAATGTTGGTTAACTATCTCATCCACTGGAGCCACAGGCCTTGTTGTCTGTGGTTGTGTTCACAGAGGAGCCCAGCTGAGGCTAAAGTACTGAAACCTGGAAGTCTCTTCTGATGTCTGCTTGTTGTCTCCTTGATGCCTTCAGTCTTGCTCTGGCGGTGTTGTATGCTTCCTTGTCACCTTTGCCCACTCACAGCTTCACACAGCTGCTACCATGACTCTTGGTCTTGTATTGTTGTTGCTCTTGTTGTTGCTTTAGATTGCTAGTTTGGACATATTTGAAAATGTCCCTGTACGTCACTTTTTGTAACTCGTTCAAGGGGAAAAGTATTGGAATTTGCATTAATCAGCCTGGCTCCTTTGCTGCTGAATGCTCCATTCTGTTCACTGGCTGCTGAGTTTGTCTGCCTGCTGTTTCAAGCAGGGCTTAGTTTACAGTGGGTTTATCAGGGTTTTTTAAAAAAATTGAAAACAGCTGCCTGCTGCTGCAAAGCAGTGCTGAGAACACTGAACCAAGTACAGTAAAGTTCTGCGATGTGAAACTACAACAATGAGCGGAATGACAATGAGCTGAGGGGAACTGCAGAGAGGTGATACATCTCTGTTCGTTTACCTTTACCATCAACCCCTATGTCACTGTCCATATAAGAGTAGTTTTGTTTTAGCTTTGATTGAAGATCTAATCCCGTGAGCTGAACGCCTGACTGAGAGGCTGTGACTGCAGTTTATTCTACCTTGCTTGTTGTACATTTGATAGTAGGCAGTTTCACAAAGTGCCTGCTCTCTCACACAGACACTGTACATGCTCAGTACACCATCAGAGAGTCTGTTTCTCAGCCTGTCAGAGCAACAGTCTGTGTACAGTACTGTCAACACAGAGAACTGCAGTGCTGACTTGTAGAGCTCTGTTTTTGTCACACAACACACTAAACTAACTATAATAATAACTAAGCTGTGTCGCTTTTAATTCCAGGGTGATTCCAAGTTTCATGAGGCAACTACAACTCGGCCTATTTTGCTGCTTTGACAAATTGAATCTACACCACAAGCCCTCAAGTTTGTGGTGTAGAAGCTAAAATGTAAACACATTCTCCTGTGAGGCACTATTAGCTCGCCATCTCCACCCCCCTCCCATCCTGGTTTTCAGAGGTCCATACCAAAGTAAGCCATCTGCTTTGTTTTGAAGTCCTCTCAGATAAACTGGGTTTGTTTTTCTGGAGGTCATGAAACCTTCAAGACAAATTACAAGGAAGGGCTGTCTATTAGCTGTAATGGAGAAGGCAAGACAGTCAGACTTTTATAGGCTGAGGTCCACAGAGCTCTTTTATCTTGTACTCTGTAATAATCTTAATTTAAATTGAGTAATTATATTGGAAACAAACAGTTCCACTGACTCAATAAACCTGATTTAACTTGTGAGAAAGAAAAAGAGACCACTTTTCTACATATATAATCTGTGCATGCAGTGTAATGTGTGCAATCATGATTAAAAGACAGTGACAACAACTGAATAACTCATGTTCTTACAAACAGAATGTTTGTGTTTCTTACTTGTAAGTGAGGTCAGTCTTTTCCCAGCGCCCTCCAAACAGCGCAAACCGTTTCCTGCGCTGCTGTCGACTCAGGCCTCCGTTCTTCTTCAGGTTGTAGTACGACAGGTCAACCTTTGTTAAGGCGGGGTAGTCTGGGACTCCACAGCGGGGGCGTTTCCAGAACTCTGTGTCATTTTTGGATGCTGGTGCAGACTTCCAATGGTACTCTTCATTTAGTGTGTCGTGCTCATGTCGGCCCCTCTTCTTCAGGGCGACGTGACTATTGTTGTGAGACCATCCCTACAAACACAGGCGTAGTCATGAACTTTATTAGCAATAAAAAATACCAATAAATAATATCTATTTTCCAACTCAGCATTTCAACGTGAATTATTATGCTGATGATATCATCTTCTACGTCATCAGCTCTATCACAGACTAGACCTTCTCCAGGTTAAAGCAAGTGGCAACAATCCAATGATGTCACCGATTGGTTTGTGAGCTGCCGTTTTGAAGCCTCCAATTTGTAATTTGTCCATCACCATCTTGGTTTTTTGAAACCAGTAGAAACCATATTTGGAGGAGAAGGTGGAGCTGAGGAGGAGTTGGGGTGGATCGGACCTGCTCTGTCCTCTATCCTGATTGTCAGGCAGGTCGCAGTGTGTGGCACAGTCTGTCGATCACATGGTAACCATGCTTTACCCTGCTTTCTTGTCTATTTTCCTCTAAATGGAGCATAATTTAAAAACTGTTGTATCATGTTGTATTGAAGAAGACTTGAAACTAGAGACTGAGACCATAAACTCATTAGGAAAACATTTACTGAGGTAATAAATCAGTGAGAAGTAGAGACATTTTCACATAGACTTCAATACAATCAGACTTCTTTTCACAACCAGTGAACCAGTGGTCATTAGATAGAATGCAGCTTTAAGGGTCTTCAGCATTGAGTCTACCTCCATTTTTATATACAGTTGTATTTTCCAGGAAAATACAAAGATGATCAGACAGAGCAAAATCAGTGGAAAGATGATCCAAGACCCTCTTTGATAAATAAATCTAAGGTTGGTTGTGGATGAGTCAAGAGACATGGTGAGTCAGTTCAAAAGTTTCAAGTCAGTTATTAAATTCTTCGGCATTGTCATCATTTAGGTCAACATGAATGTTGACACCTACTGATATAGACAGACATATTACATGGAGACTATGGACTGCAGTTCAGCAAAGTCATCAAAGACACCTTTTGGGTCTGTTTAGAATCAGGAGGAGTAAGATCTTCAAACGATGAGAAGTCTCCAGATGAAACCTGCCACATGTCTGAAAACACAACAGCTCCTCCTCCTTTCTAATCAGCTGTGAGGGCATCAATGAAGTTAAAATCTGGGGATTTCAGTGAGGGAGATTAGATCTAATTCATCACTAATAATCAGGTCATTGATTAGGAAAGACTTGTTGACTTGACTTGATGATCTTCGATTTAGCAGCGCAGCTTTTATGCTTTTAGTGACAGGTGCAGGGAAACAATAGGCTGTTGGGGAACAGCTTCATGTGTTTACAGAACGTGAGTTCTGCCTGTTCAGTCCACAGGAACTGAGGAAGATTCCTGCACACTAAGCCCCAGCTGGTCCTGGGAACAGTCGGGGTTGGTGGGTGTTATGGCTGCAACTATTGTGTAAAAAAATGGAAAAGGAGGAGGTTGCGGGGGAATATGGGGAGAGAAAATGGGAGTAGGATGGGGATAAGTAAGGTCCCAGCAATGAGCAATCAACTTTATCAACTGGTAAGTGAACTCCAAGAGGCAGGGAAGAGGGAGAGGTGATTGACCTGGGTGGGGTTCGGTGCATTGAAGAGGTGGTTGTTGGTAACGGGGGATGTAACATCTGCTTCCTCTTTGCTCTGATGTCTCTAATGAATAAAGGCGGGAAGTTGCACTCCTTCAGGGTTTCTGCTGCATTGTGTTGTGTCTTTCTCTTGTTTAGATTCCTCTTGGCTCTTGTCCTTGGCAGAGGGAACAGATGGGTGATGCAGGAGGATAAATAGGTTGTAGATGAACAATTTTACTCGTGACTTGTTGAGACAAACTTATCAAGACATCTGCCCTTAAGAGATGTCTGCCATTCCAGAAAAAAATGTGAAATTATCACTAGATGGACATTACAATGCAGTTGAAAGCCTGCCTCACTGGTCTCTGTGTGCAGTGTAGTTTTTCACAGCTAGATGTGCAGCCACAATATGTAGGATTCTTCCTGTCATGTCAGAGGCAATATCCTCAAAAGAAGAGAGTATTTTGGTGCCCAGTCATTAGCTTTTCCTGAAGCCTTTCTGACTTATTTTCTGATCTACCCTTCTCTGTGAGGATGAGAGGTTATCCAGGTCATCAGACAGAGATCCAGAGTCCTGCAGTAGTGGAGCAAATCTGTTGTCAAGTTGCACGTTCGTTTTTTGGGGAGGTTTGTTGCTAGTTCTTGCTTTCGCAGCTGTCCACAGTTGTGTCATTGAAGAGGATGGTAATGCAGGCACGCTGGTTTTATCACAAATCTTAGGGCGTTGAGTTCTGCTTTCCACTTTTGAATTTTGCTGGGAGTTGAGGGTACAGTCAGCCAAGATGGTGACAGTAGAGCAGCTCACTCTGAGCTTCAAAACCTCTCTTCAGAAACCTGTGGGTGACATCACAGAGGCTACGTCCATCTTTATTCACAGTCTATAGTTTAGTCTGTTCCTCCCTTTCCTCAGGGAAATGATTTACTCTTAGGCTTTGCTCTTATTTCCAGGGACAACTGCCACTTGTATTGTAAATTTATTATATGGCTTTATTATATGGCTCACAGCCCTCCTTTTTCCTTTCCATGGTAAAGTGGTGTCAGTCACTTACAGTCCATTTACCTCCACGCTCACTTTCAGCTCTGCAGTCTTCTGAATTAGATTTGTATCATTATAAGAGCTGCAGTTCACAGATTCATCTGATGACATGAGTTGATGAGGGTCTCAGTGCTCCGCTGGGTGGCTCCTTACACACTGAAGTCAGCTGCTTGCTGACTTTGTTTGGTTTCTGTTTTGCTGATATGACTGTTTGAAGTCAGCACCGTCAGCTGTCCTATTAGATTATGATTGTTGGTACAGTTCAGGTTCAGAGCTGCTGAGTGGGCTGTTTTAATAACAGAAGACAACAAGCTGGGCCGGTATGCTACAGTACCCGAGATCCACCATGACAGTGGAAATGAATAGAGAACAGTCATGGGACTGCTGCTTCCTTGTCCTGTCTTACTGTTTCTCACATTACTGAGATAAAACTGAGTAGTTATTAAAAAGGTTCATTTTTCAGACAAGAACCAACAAAAACATGGACACAAAACATGGAAATTGATATGCTGAGTCATTCTGTGTTTTCATCAGACATCAGGCCGCCAATAGTTTCAGAGCTTTGAGCTACTGTAATGTAGCACTTGTCAGATTGAACTTAAGATATATGAATCTAGACTGGAAAAGTCCCACAACCACTAATCTGTCAGCCCAGACAAACACCTGCACTCTTTGTTCTGTGAAACTAATGGAGAAACAAACAGGATCATTTTGACTTAACAGATAAAAAGTCACATTAATCTCAATCATGTGAGTTCCCTCCACACAGTGTACAGAGTAAATAAAGAGTCTGATTCATTGATTAATTGTCCTTCATTATTGGTAAAGCAAATATCAATGAGAATACCTTTACGCTTAAGCAAAGCTTCAAAAGTGCTCTGATGTGAAACGATTATGGCTCAATATTTGTTCAAATACAAAACCAAGAAGAAGAACCAAATCCAGCTGAGGTGGTTTACTACTTACAGATGGGAAACAAGTGGATCAAATTTAAAATCAAGCCCAGTTCTCAAAGCAGTCAAAAGTCCATACATAGATACAGTATAGTCATCATGATATATACTGCACATTCATTATACGCCTATTCAAAGATAATGCAGCTGGCGCCTCCCCTCACGTGCACTGGCTGTAAATAAAGATGGACGTAGCCTCTGTGACGTCACCCACAGGTTTCTGAAGAGTGGTTTCGAAGCTCAGAGTGAGCTGCTCCACCGTCGCCATCTTGGCAGTGCTTGACTCCACCTAACTCCCAGCTAATCGAAAAATGGGCAATCAGGTGGGGTGTGGGTGGAGCTGAGACTTCGGTGCATGCTGGTTTGAAGCATATGCTCACGCACCTGTCACTCACTCAACCCTCAATTACACATAACTTTAGCTACAGAGACCAAAACAGTTTCTGTACCAGGCTGTAAACATGTTTCTTTCTGCTGTAAAGTTGGACATTTGAACATGGGAGTCTCTGGGGACTGACTCACTGCTGGAGCCAGACTGGTGACCGAAAAGTGACGAGACAGGCCAGGAGTGGCTGGTTAGCACGCTAACTTCAGAGTAGGGTAAGAATAAACATTGGTGTTTCTTTCTACCTCAGTTGTTGGTAAGTTAAAGAATTTAGTTCCATGCTGAACAGCTGTTAATGCTAACTTTGGCTATGTAGCAACAGCAAAACCAACAAATAGCTCCACTGATTTTACTCATGAAGTTCAGTTTACTCATCAGGGTTAGCCCTACTCAGCCTGTGTAAACATCCGTATAATGTCCTTAGTGGCTCTGAAGGAAGTTTTCCAAAGCTCCAAAAAATAAACCTGAACATGTCATCAAGGTTATTATCTCATTTTGGGCTTAGGACTTTTTGGACATTTTTGACATTTGACAGTTGAGTTTCAAGTTTGAAAAGTCAGCATTTAGGGAGTGAGGGCCTAATATAAAACCCTACTGAGCTGCAGTACTGTGAAGGGAGTGAAGGATCCAGTGCTTATCTGTGTAGCACAATACATGTAGTATTGTGCTACAAAGATAAGTTCAGTACCCCTTTAAATAATAATTACAAGTCTTTACAATTCCATACGTAGTGTTATTCTTTTATTTTTTTTTAGCTAAAAGGTTGAGGTTGAAGTTGTAAAAATGTTTTCCTTCTTCATGACATCACACAGATCACATTTTTGTATTTGCTCATTGCAACACTTTAATGACGCTATGTGATGTTTACATTGACTGAAGGTTTCAGTGGCTGCACCAGGTCATCAAATAATAATAATTTGATACTCATTCTTTGTTATGTTTATATGAAATAATCATTATTATTATGATTATTTGTATAATTATAAACTATAAAGAAACATTTTCTTGATTTGTCTGTAAAATCTTAAAATTGTAAAATAATATTCAATGAGCCCACGTGAGATTTTCAGATTGCTTGTTTTGTATTGTTTACTATCATGTCTGACAAAGAAAAGCAGCAAGTCTTTTGTTGCAGAGGTGAACACCTGGCTGTGGAGGTGGGCATGGTTGGCATCCAGCTGCAGGAGAAAGAGAGGTTTAGCTGGCTCATGAGATCAGTGCCTGGTGAGTTGATTGGACAGCTGGTGCTTTCTGACTAATCACACTCTTTACGTGCAGTAGCATGCTGGACCTCTGATGATTGCCACACACACAGAGAAAGACGACCACACTGGCCCATCGGATGCTGTTTGTTGAACTGTGTTGCTGGACGGAAAAGTGACTGGTCTGCATGGGCTGGAGAAGCCGAACAACCAGAGAAGCTACTCTGGCATCTTTGCATGAAAAATGACTGAAACTATTAATCAATTATTAAAATATTTACCAATGAAACTAATTTTTTCCGATCTAAAAGGATTTTTAAACTGAAGCTAAAATAAACATGATAAATGAATAATGCCTGTGCAACATGAGTACATAAGAACGGAGCCAGTGGTGGGTCTGGCAGGGTTTGAAGAGGTTTTAACCACTTCAACACAACTGAAGCCACAGGCTCAGCTGAACTGACAAGCAGCTCAGTTTAAGTTGAGTGACAGAACGAAGGCAAGGAGCAAGTTTCATTTAGAAAGCACAAACACACTGATCGAAACAAAGCTTGGTGTATGCGAGGGGAATCCTGGAGATGGAGGCAACATGTCACCACACGATAGTGCGGTTGCTGTGTCTCGCCCAAACTGACGTGCCTGAGCATCGACCCAAATTAAGTCCTGAGCCCGACTACACAGGGGAGCATTGTTGTTTTATCTAATAGGTGGCATCTGTTACAGTGTAGAGTCTTTCTTGATGTCACTCAAACATGTAAATACAGTGTGTGGATGCAGGTAGGAACACGCACATGACTAAAAACTGCACCACACACACACACACGCATACACGCACACGCACACAAACACACACACACACACACACACACACACACACACACACACACACATATTCCACAAACCCCCATAAAGCTTCACAGCATCACACTCATGAGCAGATGTCTGGAAAGTCCCTGTTCAGTCATGACATCAGGTCGTCTGCACCATCACACAGGCAGGGTGTTATGAAACCTTTCTGAGGATGCTGATCTGACATTAGTGGGAATGACTAACCTCACAACTCGCAATAATAAAAAGTGGGCAGGATCTGATTTGACTCCGTAAACCACCACATGTGTGATGTGATAAGATCTGCTCCCACAGACATCTTCTGGCTTAGAAAAAGTCCAAACTTGAGATAAACGATGCAAATGGTGGAGGAAATCTCTTAAGGGTAAATATTTAACCACAGAAAGTCCCAGATGTTTGCAGGCGTTCAATGTTTTGCACACAAACTAGCTGATTATGCCAAGTGGAGGGAATGTTTGCAACATAAAGGGGCTCAGTATGAATGGAGACGAGAGACTGATCCTGCACAGTAAACATCTCTCACTAAACCTCTTTAGGTACATGCTCCATCACAGATTTGAACTTTTCTACATAAAATACAGCTGGCAGTGGTGTAAGGACTGTTCTTATCCTTCACTAAATGTTCCTTAAGTGGATATAATGGCCATTTTAGACAGTAAAACTGATTTTATGGACTAAAGGCTGGTGGATTTTACTTTCCATTTTTACCAAAGTTGAAGTTTCTTGTTGGAGCAGCACGTAACAGCACAACCAGAAGACATCTGACCGTCTAGGTTTCATAGTTTTGTAGACTATATCTATTATTTTAATGGCATTTGATGACTGTTTCAACATACAGCAAACCAGTTCTACAGGTGCTCCTGGACAGATGTTTTGGGCAAAGGCATCATTTACATACATCACAGTGTGATTCACAGGTTAATGCTTGTGTACTTCCACCAGATCTGTTTATACTTTTGGGTAGTTTAGTTCAGTGGTTCGCAACCTAAGGGTCAGGCCCTTCTAAAGGCTCACAACATAAAAAAACTAAACCTAAGCAGTGAAAATGTTTGAAAGCAGTATTGCTATACTGCCTGCCAACCCGCCTCAGACAATGTGCGTCCTGTCTGGCCGAAATTACAAATGGTACCTAGAGTACCTGGTCTGCCCTGGCAAAATGTGCAGAAATATTTTTGGGTCTGGAAATGGTAGGCTGAATGTTTTGTATGTATGTCAACACCAACTTAAAATGCTGAGTTGAACAGTTGGACAAAAAGTTGATTTCACTGCAGACTTGAAATGATGAGGCTTTTAAAGGAGCAGAATCAGTAGGGTCTTTAATCAGACCCTCACTTCATCCTAAATGCTGAATTTTCAAGCTTTAAACTCAATTGTCAAACGTGAGTTGTCAAATGTCAAAAATGTCAAGTCCTAAACCCCAAATCAGATAGTAACCCTGATGACATCATCTGGGTTATTTTTTGGAGCTTTGGAAAACTCCCTTCAAAAACAAAATAAGACATATGAATGTTCTCACAGGCTTAGTAGGACTAAACCTGATGAGTAAACTAAACTTAAAATCGTTGGAGTGGCTCTTAAAAGGAGCAATATGTAAGTTTTGCTACTGCTACATAGCTAGCATTAGCATTAACAGCTGTTTACTTATCAAACTCCATTCTTTCACTCACAAAAATTTGTTGTACAGTATATTGCCAACTGTAGCTGATTTTATAGTCTATGTTAGCCTATATTATACAATAACCAATATAGGTAGCAAGGCAATAATCAGCATATTGATCATGCTAATATTCCATCCATCCTCTTAGATTTGGGGATGAAGGTTAAAATAGTTATTTATTTTATAATACATAAATAATAGCCTCCATTATTAATATAACAATGCACATTTTATAACTTCTCCATAAATAACCATATCAATCTATCCTGTATAATTCATAAACCTAGCCTACTCATTTAAATATTTTTTTTATATCTTAGGAAATTTAATATCCAAATGTAATCCAATCTAATGAGTTATAACAGTACTGGTTGTACACAGAAACTCAACCAAATAATTAATTGTACATCAGTATTAGGCTACATTTTTGTTACCCTTGATATTTTTGTTATTTTGGTTTATAAGTACATGAAAGAGTTTGAATCATATGTACAGTATGTATACATGAAAGTTTATTTGCCATAATGGAGCTCAAGGCTGCAAATTCCAGTACTTCATATGATGGACACCCCTGACCAAGCCGCACATCCCACAGCCCCAACCCCCCACAATATATCTCACTCCAAAGTTAGCAGCCAAAACTTACAAAACAGTCCTCACAGTTAAATTATTATTTCCTCTCTACAAGTATTAAAGTCAGTTTCACTCTAACAAATTAGTTTCTCTACTATTGATTACTTAAATTTTTAAAGCTTTTTAGGTACAATTTCATATTAACTATAACTACAATAAATGTAATAGAGAAAAAAGTACAGTATTTTCCTCAGAAATGTGGTGGAGTACAAGAACTAAGTTGCAGAAAATGGAAGCATAAGTACAGTATTAGTGTAAATGTACTTTGTTACTTCCCATTACTGACAGAATATGCTGATAAACACATTCATGTACACCAGACCAGCACAGTGAACATTAACATTAATCATTCACTGCCAGTTATGAGGTGCTGGTTTAATTCCCACACACAACGTAATGACAGGGTCTGAGTGCATGTTAGGAAGATTAATCTGTCAACAACAAGACTGATCACTATCAATCTTACAATCAAGCATCAAGGATCTTATAATGAATAACAATGCTTGATACTGTGGCAGTGTCGACCTGTTTGGCAGGGCTGCTTGTTTCCTGCAGACACTCAGAGTGATGTACGAACAAAAGCCTCAGTGGGGTTATTCAGTCACCCAGTGCCTGTTCGCCTCTCTCTCTCTCTCTCTCTCTGCTGTTTTCTCCTTTTCCCCTGAGTCAGCAAACAAGCTCTTTTTTAACCTCCACCACTTGCCAGACAACTTGCCTCTGCCTGCATAATCTGACTCTCAGTCATGCTGTTGACAGCTACACCGGAAAGCAGGCATGCCATCCACCAAGCTGCACATAGTTTGAAACACAATACATATACACATATACACATACAGTATAATGACATAACATGCATACTACTTTACTGTTTTTCCCCCTGCAGTGTGAGGAACTTTTCATTCTAGTCAATCTCAAAAAAAGAATCCTTTCCAAGGGTTTACAATAATTTCAGCTGGCAGATATTTCATGCTGGTATATCTGACCTGTTAATAAGTTGACCATCACAAGCTTTCAGTGAGCACACTTATCTTTAATGACATGATATCTCAACCATATGTTGAAGAACAAAAGCATTTATAGTAAGAGACCTTTGAAATGGTATGAAACTGACAATGGAGTCTGTGATTTTGGCTTTAAATACAACCCAAAGTGGAGCATCATTTCATTTAACTACGTAAGGTTTTACAGTCTGGGTTTTGTTGAGAAACAAGTCATAAACAGTGCAGCTGCTTCTAGTTGGTTTTACTGACTGGAAACTGCAATTCATTATTTCATTCACATGCAGCTCTTCTCTGTTTCTGTCAACACGCAGAGCATCTTCTATTGTTCCTAACTGCTCAACACCATTGTAGCCCCCACCTTTCCCCTCATGCAGAAGCTTCTGTTGGACTCACCTGTAGCTGCCTGGACCTGCTGCTGGTCCTCCGCTCGTGTAGCGGCAGAGAATGGACGCAGAGGAAAAGCTGCAAAGGCAAGATGCTGCCGCAAAACACGACAGTCCGCATCATCTCGTCCCACACACAGGGAGGCTCGGTGCTGGCGGAGCGGGCAGGGGGAGGACGAGGCTGTGAGAGGAATGAATGACTGCGGGGATCCTCTTCTAACCACACTTTCACGAGCTCCCAGCTTCCGGCTGCACACGTGATTTAACCCGTTTCACTCCGAAGGCACAGCGACGGAAGAGCTGCTGAACTCTGCTGTAGATGAGAGGCACAGCGCGCATTACGCAGTGACAGTCAGGGCCAGTGGAGTGTTCACAGTCCTCACAGCATCTTACTTGTTTAACTAAGGCTGTCAAATACATGTGTGGAGTAGGAAGTACCATATTCCCTCTCATGTTGCATTTGGCTGAAACATGATCACTCCATACTTCATTTTTAAAGTAAACTTAGGTAAAGTTCAATACATTTCGCAAGTATACTTCATGTAGTATACTAATGTCAATGTACTAGTAGTATACTTGTAAGTCTACTATTTCAATACTTCCTGGAACTAAATTGGCCCATTTTAATTTACAAAAGTATACTTGTAAGTATATTTTAACTGTAAGAGTAGTAAACTTTGATTACAACTGGTTTACATCTAAGTTTTATTTTGTACTGCAAGTATACTGCAAACTAAACTTGTAGGTAGGAACACTAGTTATATACTTCAAGCCCACTTTTAGTTTATGTGAGTATACTTTGAAGTGTGCCATAAGCAAACTTATAACTGACATTGAGTGAGGGTGGGGTACACCCTGGACAAGTGGTCAGTCTATCACAGGGATGACAAACAACCACTCACACTCACACTCACACCTATGGGCACTTAAGAATCACCAGGTAACCTAATGTGCATGTCTTTGGACTGTGGGAGGAAGCTGGAGAACCCAGAATCTGGAGGGAACCCGTGGGGGCAGGGAGAACTCCACACAGAAAAGCCCCAGGCCCCGGGTTCGAAGCCAGAACCTTCTTGCTGTGAGGTGACAGTGCTTACCACGGCACCACCAGCTGATGAAAGTTATCAATTAATTTGAAATATATCTTTAACTGTACTTTAAGTAGACTTGTAGTTAACACATATGTACACTAGCAGTGGACCACACATAAAAATGTACATACATACAATGCATACTTTGGTTTAAGAACATATTTGTAAGTCAAGATTTTCAAACAAATATTGTATTGGATGCCAAAATATGAGAACATAGCAATGGCAACTCAAATTGGCACTCAAAACAAAACACAGAAGACACAGTAAAACAGTAAATCAGTGGATATTAGATTTTGTGTCTAAACTTACTTATGGGGCAAGAGTACTTGAATATACTTCTCTTAAGTATGTCTCAGTCAAAAGGTTAAGTATACTGTAAATATAAGCCAAATAGGCTTTTCTGTATACTTGTCAGTATGAGCAAGTATACTTAGGTATAATTTTGTAAAGTACATCTCGGACTAGTACATAACATAACATTCTTCCAGGTATGAGTATGAATATAGGAAATTTCTTGTAATATAAACAATTACAAATTAGCAGGATATACTGTATAAATGTTTCACCCCCGCCGGACTGTTGCTTTTACCTTTTTTGGGGTCAGACTTCAGGGTGTATAGAGAGATCTGACAGTGATGGGTGGTAGGGTTGGTTATTCAGATAGTCACTGTCGTTGTATCATTTTCCCCCTCTGGATTACCCTATCTCTGAGGTTGAACCCATACATTATAAGGGGGAAACTCATTTTGGCTGATTGTATCCACAGTCTCATTCTTTCAGTCACTACCCAGAGCTCATGAACATAGGTAAAGGTTGGAACACAGATCAACTGGTAAATGGAAAGCTTTGCCTCCTGGCTCAGCTCTCTCTTCACCACAGTGGTCTGGTATTCCATCCTCATTATTGCTGATGCTGCACCAATCCGTCTGTCCATCTTTACTCAATTTTACTGTGAGATCTCTGTAACAATAAGTGTAGCAGTGGTTACAGGACCCCAGAGCAGATTCTGACACAAGAGACACAGCAGGTGGGATGGAATAAAATGTTTTTATTGGCAGACGCCACAGAGAGTATGAGAGAGTGAGTCCTTTTGGGGGGGTTTTGGGTTTTGGAGAGGGACAAGTCAAGGAGGGGTACTCGGTGTTTAGTGGGAAATGGAGGGAGGTGGTAGTCCGGTGAGTATGCAGCATGGAGAAGGGGCAGGTAAGTGTGAGTGGGGGTTAGAGGCAAGCTTCAGCGGGGGTTAGCAGCAGCACTGGAGACGGCGATAACACAGCAAAACAATCTGGCGACAAGTGGATGATCAACCAGACTTTTTGTACTGGGCTTGATGAATGATGAGATGCAGGTGTGCCAGGTGGCCAGTGCTGCGCCCTCCACCTGCTGAGAAACATACACACACACACACACACACACAAAGGGGAGGACACACTGGGAAGACAGACAAGGAAAGAACAAAACACGGGAATCACTGAAGAAAACGTAAGGTCACAGCATGGCTGTGACAATCTCGAGGTAGTTAAAATATTTCACTTCTCCAAGTCCACAGAACACATCCAGACTGGTTGGTCAAACTCAGGTTCAGGAGTTCCAAACTCCTCTTTCCACCACTCAACAGCATAAGCCAAGCCCTGCTTTTCCTCCCTGAGTCATTGAACAGTTCTCCAGAATCTCCTTGGGGCCAACCAAAAGTCCTTCTCCATAGCCTCCCCAAATTCCTTTCACACCTGAGTGTTTGCTTCCACGACTGCTGAAGGTGCAGCCCGTTTGGCCCCTTGGTACCTGCCTGCTGCAGGAGACCTAAGGGGCAAGAAAACCCAATAGGCCTCCTTCTTCAGCCTGATGGCTTCCTTCTCTGCCAGTGGTTCTTAGTTTGCTCCCTCACCAGCTACCAATGACCAATCTCCCTGCTGCCTCAACAATGGAGGCTTTGAACATGGACCACTCTTACTTCATGTCCCTAAACTCCATCAGGAAGCAAGCAAGAATTTTTTTTCCAGAGGTTGGCATTGAAGACCTCATGGACAGGGGCCTCCGCCAGATGTTCCCAGTTCATCCTTACTACACATTTGGGTTCCCCAGGTCTACCTGCTAGCCTTCCCGCCATTTCATCCTACATACCACCAGCTGACAGCTCTGCCCCTTTCTTCATTTAGGTGTCCAAGACATACAGCTGCAGATCTGATGATATGACCATGAAGTTGACCATCAATCTTTGGTCTGAGGTGTTACACATTAACTACCTCAGGTCATTCTTCTCAGTCATGCCCCTACAGGTTTCTCCATCACTGCTCATTGAAATCCCCCATTAGGACTATGGAGTACTCAGGCGGAAACCTTTCCAAGACACCACCCTGAGACTCTGAGCTGCTGTTGTGGTGCATAAACACACACAAACAGTCAGAGCCTTCCCCTCAGCGACTCAGAGTCACAAAAAGGCAACCCTCTCATTCTCTGAAGAGAACTCCAACACAGGTGCATACCATCCTGGGCAACTCTAGACCTGTGGGTCCACCACCTGCAGGGATAGGCATTGGGGTGGGATACATTGCAAACTGGGTGGCAGGTAAAGGCAGAGAACTTTGCATGCTGAAATTAATAATTCATTATAACAAAAATTTCCATTTGCCAACTATGAGACACTAACAAAAGAAATCAAAGTGAAAGTGAGTGTGAAAAAATAACTTCAAATGGTAACTTCAAAGTTACATAAGCTGACCTGCAGTAGGTTTTTTGAAAACTAAAAATGTGTTATTTGTTCATGTGATTACATACAAATGTAGTTGGCTTGAAAAATGACAGAAAATTACTTCAGTTTAACTATAAAAGTTGATATCACAGCTGGATTATAGTTGATAAGGAGGATGTGATTCAGTTTCATTTCATTCAACTACATCTGCTGTTTTTATTAAATGGGTGTTTTACAAATAGGTGGAAACCTCAGCTTTCTCCAGCTCAGTTTTTCTACATTACATAATTTAAACCAGAGAGCCATCTGCTGATCAAATTGAAGTCTCCCCCCAACAAATATCTCTAATGTTTGTGATCTCTGTAATTCTGCTGTGCAGGTTGTGTCCATGTTATATGTAAAACAAACGTTAAAAAAAGCAGCTCATCTGCCTTCATTATGTTTGTATGTCTCTGTGACTCGTGTTATGTTTGCAGGGGTAGTAAAATTAGAGCAGCTGCTGCGCTGTCTGGTAGGCAATGCTGTACAGGTTCTTTATGTGAGACAGCTTCAGACAGGAGAGGGAATGTCTGGCTGGTAGATGCAGACTCATGTCAGATTACAGAAACAATTCATCATGTATGGCCTCATGCGCTGACAATTGGATGTCTGAGTTTGGAAACTCGTCAGCCAGAGTGAGAACAATGTCTAATAACCGGGTGGAGTTGGAGCTGAATGACAGGTTCAGCTGGCAGCAGCAACATCTGAGCTTTACAACTTTACACACACACACACACACACACACACACACACACCATTTCTGCTGAACACTTATTTGTGGACTAGAATAACTATACAGGGACACATGTTGAATACTAAATCAAAATTGAAATTACACTTGGGACATGACCCTTTAGTTCATTTATTGTCAAACTGGTTACACTTTTTCTTAATTATTCAAATGTTTTTCAGTAGTAATAATTGCATATGCATATGCACATTATTGTAAATTGCCAGTTCAACAGTTACACCTGTACAATCTGTCTAATATATTATGATGCTTAAAGCTGTTCAGAGTCCTGCAAAGGTCCTAAGTTGCAAATCTGCACCTGCAGGCAGCTCCCATTGTTGTTGATCTGCTTCAAAGTGATACAATGATAACCGATTCTGTGGTAATCATCTGTCTACATATCCAGTCAGTCAGCTCTTAAATGATAATGAATTGATGGGTGAAAAGTTGGTATAGGCATTCACGATAAAAACAAAACAAAACATGACAACCAATTAGGCTTATGTTTGTGCCTTCATTTTCATTTTGTTTTCTGTTTTATTTTTCATTTCTATGTTTATCTAAACCACTGTCTGCACACATTTAGTTCATTTTTATCCATACCCATCAATCAGTACAAACATATTTTCTACAAGTTACATGTAGCCCTGTGTGTACCTGACCCAGTGCCGGCCTCTGAGCTGATGGGTTACTATTAGATTGTAGGTTATATTCCACTGAAAGGTGTTCACCACATACATGACAGGAAAATAATACTTGGAAGGGCCCAAATCTGGCGGGCCAGAAGAAATAACTCAGCCCAAGTACGGTTGCCAGACTCATGCCAACTGTCACTGCCATCACTGGGCTGCAATCACCCCAAAGAAACATATAAACTGGCCCAACTCCTGAGGCTGGCATTGCCACATGTAAGCCAATTGCAAGTCTGTATACAGTAATGATTGACTCAACATTCTTGCAGAGCTACCCTAATATCTGCCTATGATCTTGCATACTGCCAGGACTAGGAAATATTTTATTAGTATTACAAAACTGCATATATCTTGATAAAATAACAATGGTCCTTCCCTTTACCAATGCAATTGTTTGTTTGTTTTAGACACAAAGATAACTTTTTTTCTGTGAGTGGAAGATGCTGAGGTGTGTCTTCTACAGTCAGTTGTCAGTTTAGCACCACTTGGTGGCTCTGTCGCTGGCTCATGTTTACACTGATGTTATTTCTGTTCTGTTGCTTCTCTTTCTGCATAAACATGAAATTACCAAATTTATGCTCAGTAAATTGCCAGAGCAGAAGTCCATCGTAGAGACAGCAAGTGGCGTGGCTAGATTACATTTTTTTTAAATGACAAATTTAATGTTCAAACAAATACACACGCAGTTCCAGATGTTTTCGAGTGAGTGGACATTGTGGAAAAGACAATTGCCATTAAATCAGCAGGGGGCGCTATCGACAGTTCTTAGCAAACCAAACGGCACTGAAGAGAGCGTCAAGTCGGCTGGAGATAATGCTCCTTTAATGTTAACTTCAAAATGAAGGTCTAAAATCAGCTATTGACATTTTCTGAACTAAGCGTTTGTCGTTACACATATTAAATATTGCATTTGTAAAGCTTATGTGATTTATTTTTAGTGTTGTTCACTACGAGAAGACTGACTCGTCAGTAAAGATTTATATTTTGAAGGTCCGTACAGGATGTGGTTGACTTGGTTTAGAGAAATTGACACCAGTGATCAAAGTTGACGACGAAGGAGCGGTGAGGAGGAAGAAAGGGAAGTTGCTAGCTGGCTATCTGCATTACCAAATCTTTGGATTTAGCGTTTCAGTAATGGCGCCTTTAGACCTTGATAAGTACGTTGAAATAGCAAGACACTGCAAATACCTACCGGAAAATGATCTAAAGGTGAGTTTAAGTCGCTGAATTTAACCTAGGCCAATGTATATTAATATCAGTGGGACCTAACGGCGTGACTATACGAAGTTTGTTCAACAAGCGTGGCTAGTAACTTATCAGCTAGGTATTAATCGGGGGTGTCAAACGATTAGTGTCATTTTGAAACACATTTTGACAGCGTCACCGACGACAGGGACCGGTAGCCGACAAACTCGGATGAAAATGTCAGAGTGGAAGTCAAAGAGGAAGCTGTAAAGCTTAACCTAATGCTACAAGCTAACAGATACGGGTTTGTAATGGTGGGAAACATGGAAACCACGGCAGACCGAGCAGAAGCCTGTCAGCACCGCATCAGCAGCTACACCGTTACCTTACACTACCTTACCCTATTACGATCTTAAATGATAATGTAGTACTGTTTCGTTTTGAAACCATAATACAATAATCGCAAGCAAAATCTGTAATTCATCCTCCTCTCCAACCTGACCATGTCGGCTAACATCTCATCCAATAGTTAGCTATGATCTTTTGATTTTCTCTGAGGCTTCAGTGCACCTTTTTTATCTGTAACACAACAGGGACGAAAGAACCTATACTAACTGCACCTCAGTTGACGGCCTTCTTATTTCTTTGTCAGGAAGTAAAGTACGAGGGTAGTGTAAACAGGTTTGCGCTAGCTTTACCCTGGTTAGCACCTAACCTGCTGTGTGGGTGCCGGCAAACTTAGCTCCCATTAGGGTCTGAAATATGATATTCCTGTCATGTAATATTCATATAGGGAATATCATGTCTTTGTAGTACTTTGACTAGGATGGTCTGATCAGCTTTCCAGAGCCGTTTTCTGTTACTCTAATGAAGCACAAAGTATTTCAGTAAATCTCACCGTCGTCAGGATTGTCCATGTCTGTTTTTAAGACTGATTGAAACACTAACTTTGATTTTTTTCTCTCATATTATCACAGAGTAATAAAGTTGACCAAAAGCTCACAGCACAGGATGTCTGACTAACCATTGTCATGTTTTATTCTTCCAGAGATTATGTGATTATGTTTGTGATTTGCTGCTGGAAGAATCAAATGTTCAGCCAGTCTCGACTCCAGTTACTGTTTGTGGAGATATTCATGGTCAGGTAGGCCAGACTTATTTCTAATTCTAACCACTCTGGATTACTGAGAATTACTGATGTCATTTTCTTTTATCGTTGAAAACTGAGTACATATACAAATAGTGGCAGTTTTAAAACTGTGTGTATGTGTGCAGCAACATGAATCTAAGGGACAGAGATTTGTTACTGTATTTATGACGTCCTCAGTGTAATTATTGAGTTAATAATATAATTAAGTTAATTTTTGCACTTCTACTTTTAGTCTTTAGCCTAAGCAAATATGTTTCTAGCCGTTATCATCAATACTTAATCATTTGCTCTGCTATAAAACATTTCTCCACATGGATAACAGTTCATGACAAATGCAAAATGACTGTTAAAGTTTTACTTTGTTGGTAATACTTTGACACTTTGGAACAATCATTGTCTGTTTTCTTAAAAAGACTAATTGAGTTGTCTGAATGTTCCTGTGTAGTTTTATGATCTTTGCGAGCTCTTCAGAACTGGAGGACAAGTTCCAGACACAAATTACATTTTCATGGTGAGTGAGGATGTTTTCTCTGTTACAGATTAAACAACAACAGAATTAAACAGACCCGAGTAATGCAGATGCTGTTAGTCACAGCTTGTTTATGGTCAATCAAGGTCCATGTTCATTTTAGGAAGAAACACTCCTCGTAATGCAGCGAGAAAAAAAGTAATAAATCATGTCTTGGGGTTGTATTTTCCTCATTTCCACAGATATTGTTATTTATCATGGATTGTTATTGTGAAATAAATGCATATATATTATGAGTACACCTTTCATATTTCAAATTGCAGAACTTTAAAATGGTAACTTCAGACATTTACCCTTACCTTAAAACATAATAGTGTAACCATGCTCAGCAGCACTTAAAAAGTACAGCAACCCACTCTTCACATGAGCATTTCATCATGTATGTTCATAATGGACATTGATACACAGTATTTGTAAACAGTGCTGCGCACCTCTCTCATGCGCCACAACCCCAGATGATTTATCAAGCACAGGACACACATGCTTTAAAAGTTTTGAATATGTTGCTTTAACCAGTAGAGTATACATTTAAAGTAGCTGCAGGTATTGTTCATATATGAAGATGTTGTGTATCCAGAGAACAGTTGAGTTGAGTTTTGAACAGTTACAGGACGCTTGTTAATGTTTTGTGGTGTCTGATGGTCTGATGTCTTCTTCTTCAGGGAGATTTTGTAGATAGGGGATATTATAGCCTGGAGACATTTACACATCTGCTGGCTCTAAAAGCAAAGTGGCCGGATCGCATCACGCTTCTACGTGGAAACCATGAGAGCAGACAAATAACTCAAGTGTATGGTTTTTATGGTGGGTAACTTCTCATTCACTCTTAATGTTCATGTATCTAGATGTTTCCGTTTCACAAACTCATCAAACCATGTTGTTGTGTGTGTGCTTTGCTTATTTTTAGATGAGTGCCAAACAAAATATGG
Organism: Trachinotus anak; assembly: GCF_046630095.1. Lineage (NCBI taxonomy): Eukaryota > Metazoa > Chordata > Actinopteri > Carangiformes > Carangidae > Trachinotus > Trachinotus anak. The sequence goes on along the minus strand of NW_027273879.1, from coordinate 22,688,436 downwards.
AAATGCAAATGCCTGGCGGTATTGCACAAAAGTGTTTGATATGCTGACTGTGGCAGCTGTAAGTTCATTCTTGGTTCTTTCTTATTGGTCACATGATCACATTAGCCTTTTGTATTGTTTGTAACACATTTAATGTAACCTGAATCTTTGAACATTGATGTGTAAATAGTTATACTAAAGATTCTTAAAGGACTATAGCTGATTATATCATCCCATTAAATCCTCTGTGTTTACAACTTAGTTGACTAACAACCTTTTCCCAATTCATGCAAGTGGCTCGGACATTTTTAAATGTGCTTTTCCCACCATCTAGTTATCTGCTGATTTCAGTTCATTTTAGTGAGCTATCAAAATCAACTCATAGAGATTTAACTCAGCAGAGATAATGCATCATAATGAAACGCACTGGTTTTCATTAAACCTACTTGATTTTAGAGTTTTAATCACCTTAAATGGGGGAGTGATCTGTACCTGGTGGGGCATTCATATGCTGAAGTGAAGGTCTGACAACAGAGGTTCATCGTTCTGCTGCCTCATGCTTTTAAATGCTTTTAAAGTTTGGAAATCCAATGGGGAACAGATATTTATTAGACATGAACGTTGTAAAAACTGAATTTAAGGTAATTTAATTTGAGAGTCTGCCTCCTTCAGAATTCAACAGGGTAAATAATGAACCTGTAAAGCACAATTCAAAGTGTGCGCTAATGGGAACTGACAGTTGGAGTTGGGCCATATTATGCACCTTCTTGCAGCACTGGTTTCTGTCTTTCACAAAATAGAGCAGCACCAGATGACATTGAAGTCGTCTTTATAGTTTGCTGTCCTATTGATTGGTGCAGAAAAGCAACTCATAAATCACATTTGAGAACTTCACCAAAAATTGCATGTGCTGTTGTGCGCCCTGATCATCTAATAGCATGTTATCCTTACCTGTCTGTTCATTTGGAGACTGAAGTGGAAGCTTCTTCATCTGACGCCATCACACTTTTTTTCAAGTAGTGTCGGACAGCTGCTCAACCTCAGTACAGTGTTAGAATCTTTTGCTGGCACTATATGTTTGCAAAGATGGGAAATTGCTTTGTTTAGGTCCCCTGGCTGCCAGTTGCTTCAGGTTTAAAAAAAAACAACAAAAAAAACAGGGTCATTGTGTATGTTTTTTGCAACTAGCTTTTCTATGATTGCATTAGCTGAAAAAAAGTTAGTGGAGTAACTGCGGAGTAGTGATGCTTTCACAAGAGAATGTCACTACAGTGAAAATTAGGCTGAGGAGATAAGAGGTGACGATGACACTTTCCACTGAAAGAGTGTTGTTGAGTTAGAGCCAGAGTTTACAGAGGAGGGAAAGATGACGCTGCTGCTGCATCATCAGTTTAATCAGAGCTCCAGCTTTTGTCCAAACAGAACTACTTGTAGGCGGCATGTCTGTCCAATCCAGTCTAACACGGAACTACACAAAAGTAACATATTACTCCGCCCTGGAAAATAGTGCAGAAAAGATGAAAATTACAATGAGTTCCAAATGTTGGGACATTTTCAGAATGTAAACAATTCTACACAATATTGCCAAATCTCATATAGATGCATCCTTTGGGGCATGACTGTCACTAACAGATGTAATATTTGGGTTAAACATGCAAAGTCAGTGGAATAGACCTTCAACACTGTATGACTCTGAGACAGGTGTTTTGGAAGAAGAGTTGCAACTGCTATTGTGTGTGTGTGTGTGAGAGAGAGTGAGAGAGATTCGTTTCTGGCCATGTGATAAATCTAGTTAAATCTACATTTGATAGTTTCCTGTTTTACACCTGGTGTATGGTTGTAATTGTTGTCAGACAGTACTGCTCTGTTTGGAGCTGCATGGCCCAGTTCTACTGTAGCTTCTATGTGTATGAGATATTAAAAAAGAGTTTTTTCATATAGTACAATATGATGCGAGGGCCATTCAAGTGTTTAACACAGTGACAACAGAAGAGAAAAGGGGTAGAACATAAAGATAGACAGCATGCTTACATGAAGACTTACACTCACAAACACCCATATACACACATGCACACAACTGGTTCATTTAAAACTAATCAAAAGCTACATTTAATAGAAATTTCTTATTTTCAAGATAAGATGGTGTTGGTGACAGCTCAGCTCAGCAGGGAGGATGCTCCAGACTTCAGGTACATAGGAGCCTTATCAACACAGCACAGTTTATCATGGAAACAGTGTCAGTAGCAGAACTTGTACAGGTCTGAATTAGCATGAGATTTAAAGTGATGAACTGATGCCTGACATGTTAACCAGCTGGTAACATGGCTGTATTCTCAGTGATAGGTAATTTGACCAGTTGTTATTTACAGGGGGAGTCTTTGCGACGCTGCAGTCACTGATCTCCTTCAGTAATGTACAGTATGCAGTACACACAGTATACACTCACTTACTTCACTTCAGAACGGAATCATTTTGTTTTTGTGAGCTGATGTGTTGTCATAGTCGTCAACCTACTTCAGTAATTTCTGGCAACAGCTAAAGAGGCTGTGAGACGATGTGTTCACTAAAAGGTAGAATCGTCGCTTAAGATCAGGTGAATAGTGGGAGAAGACAAATGAGGTGCTCATCACATCATCAAACAGCGTCTGAAACAGAGGACCCAGACACCCTGTCGGTCTTTGGCTGAAGTCGAAAACTGGATGGAAAGACCCAGAAATATCTAAGTATCTTATCTCCATTAGCATAGGAAACACTGGACCGTCCTTAATGAAAGGAGAAGATGCCGTCCCACAATTCCATGCCACCAGAACATTTAAAGCGATGCACCTATGTTTGTATTGGATGCACCATTGTAGTTTAACCCCAGCAGACCCACATAAATATAGAAACAACAGAGCAGCTGTTTATGTTTATGACACGATACAGGAACTGATGGAAATTCTTGCCTGAGCTCCAAATCCATAAATATAGATTTATTCTCTTTAAATCTGTCAAGATTTCTAGTTAATCATCAGAACAAAACACTATATACATAAATGTCATTTTATTCTCCCATTATCCCATACTCCCATTATGTAAAGCAATAAAAATTCATTTTCTTCACTTAACAAATGTATAAAAATGTCAAAGCGTCCATATCAGAAAATTCCATAAACTTATGTCTGAATATAATTTATTCTGACCTCTGATCAGTTCCTTATTTTTATTTAATTATTATTTTAATGGATGAACCTTCTCTGCTTGCCTTTCATGTTGTCTTATTTCAACATTTCAGTCCTGTTTGTGTTTGTGGTTTTGGAAAGTAGGATTTATTGTCCTGATGTTATAAATGAAGTTGGCTTAAAAAAAAAAAAAAAGGCTAGAGAAGGTGGATTCTCTCTGCATCACTGTTGTCTTTTCCTAAGTCCTTATGACCTCTCCTTCACATCTTTCCTTGACCTCATGACATTTTCCATTGAGGAAAAGTGGTCAAGGAAAAGGAGATCATTTTGACTTTTCAACAGTCTTTGTCTATCTGAAATCAGCAGTCTGACAATGACACCCACGTCACACAGTGATTGGTTCAGAGCATGGAGGTGTGAAACAAAGAAGTGCAACACTCTGCCTTCAGGAGAGACTGTTCACAAGCATGCGCTGTGATCATCCATGTTTGGATCTCTGTCACCCCCCTAGTGATTCAGTCCGTTTACCCCAAGACAGGTACACACACTTTAGTCGTCCAGTGTTGTTGGACATTACATTGAGCGTCCCCCAGTCTGAAACATGGACGCAATAACAGCCAGAATGATTTGAGATGCTGCATCTTCTGCGTTGTTAAAAGAAATGCCTTTATATGACGACATCACATTGTTGTCTTTGTTGCTGTATGATCATTGTCACCTAAGAGACATGGCAGAGTGAACAGTGGTTTTGGACCGTATACTCCTTCTCTGTTTGACCACTTACACACTGTAGATTACATTTTCAATGGATAAAATTACAGCTTTTATTGGAGTGACATTAAATTGACTGGACAAAGTTTAGAAGGGTACACACCTGTGTATATAAGGTCCCTCAATCCTAAACCAAGCCATGAAGTCCAGTGGATTCTCTGTAGACCTCTGATAAAACTGTGGTAAGACACAGATCAGGACAAAGGTGTAAAACCACCAGGACTCTTCCTAGAATTGGCCGTCCAGCAAAGCTGAGTAACCAGGCAAGAGGGGCCTTGGTCAGGGAGGAGACCAAGAACCCAGCAGTCACATTACCAGGTTGATGTCATATAGTTTGATCCTGGCATTAGCTGAACTAAACCCACGACAAAGTTTCCATCTGTACCAAGTTACCAAAAGCTCTGAGAACATGGCTTCATCCACGGCCAGCTACAACAGGCAGGTGTCTTTCACAGCCACACATTACCTGTCCAGCACTGAGTGGCAACAGTTAATGAAAGTCAGTCAAGGCTCTAATGTTCAGAGAGATGTTGATTCAGCTGTGATCAGGGAGGGAGGTTGGTAAACCTCTACATTGACTCAGATGTTACAGAAGTCAGACCTGAAAGATTTGGGCTGGGATCAGATTTACTGTGATGATCTGTGATTTTCTAAAAACATCTTTTCATGTCTGATGTCAGTTGATAGATGAGCAGGTCCTGTGTGTCCATGGTGGTCTCTCACCTGACATCAAGACTTTGGACCAGATCCGCACCATTGAGCGCAACCAGGAGATTCCCCACAAGGGGGCCTTCTGTGATCTAGTGTGGTCAGACCCCGAGGATGTGGACACCTGGGCGATCAGTCCACGAGGTGCTGGCTGGCTGTTTGGCTCCAAGGTCACTAATGAGGTACAACATCTGAAACTAATGCATGGAAAACAAAAAAATACATTCTTCTCAGCCCTCACATTGAATATGTGACACTAATGCTCATTATCTCTGATGTTTCAGTTTGTTCACATCAACAACCTGAAGCTCATCTGCCGCGCACATCAGCTGGTCCACGAAGGCTACAAGTTCATGTTCGATGAGAAGCTGGTGACCGTGTGGTCGGCGCCCAACTACTGCTACCGCTGTGGGAACATCGCATCCATCATGGTCTTCAAGGACGTGAACAGACGAGAACCCAAGCTGTTCCGCGCCGTGCCTGACTCTGAGCGCGTCATACCTCCCCGAACAACCACACCCTACTTCCTCTAAAAGTCCCCTCAGTTCTCTCTCTCCTCTCCACCTTAAAGAGCTCAACTCTCCAACATACTCGTATGCAATAGATTTGAAGAAAGACACACCCCTTTCAGGTCTCCAGCATCAGGCTACAGTCTGTCCCACATGTTTTTCTGACCAATGACAGAAAAGTATGACAAGAAAATTCTACTTTTACATTTCTTGATATTTTAGATTTACATGATATTTTAGATTTACATGATAAGAAAATGTTTTGATGTTGTGTATCCCACTAAAGCAAATAGAACATTTAAACTAAGTGGTGCCAATAATACACTTTCAAATAAATATATTTCTTAAAATATGACTGTAGAAATTTGATCTCATGCTTATTCTTTGAAAGACTTGTCTTTTCCTCTCAGCGTGATCGTTTCTTGAACTAGGACGTAGAATGTTGATAATTTCTCCTCAGACACATACTGTATAAACAGCTGCTGAGCCCATCCCACAGCATCCTGCCTTTAATGCTGGTTTCATTTTAAAATGTCATTTTCTTTTTAATTTATTGTTTTGAAAGGATTCTGTCTTACATTGCAGATTCTGTGTATTTTTTGCCGCAAACATCCACAAGTGTCTGTTTTCAAGAGGCGTTACATTTAAGTTTCCCGTCCCTCTCTGTAGTCTGAATTGTTGATGCAACAGTGGCTTTTATAAGAAAGAAAAACATTTAAAATTGGAAATAAATTTTGTAGTGCAGGTGAATTTTCTTGAAGAGCTCAGCTCAGTAGTTGAATTTGTGGCAGAGAAAATCTCTTTGATGTTCCTCATTTTTGTAATTTCAATAAAACATTATTCATTAAATCTTGTGAACGCTCCCTTGACTTGTGAATGGGTTGTTGTGTTGTCTTAGCTGTTGTTAAATGTGAGCAAAGACAGGATCATTCTGATGTGGCATTGCTGAATAGGATAGTGTGGAAGAATGCCTAAGGGAAAAAGGGTATTCAGATAAAGCTGGAGACTCATGAAGTCATTAGCTGGAATACTTCACTCTTATTATGTCTGAATCTAGCAGGTTTAAATCATTTGTACAGAGTGGACAAGACATGTCGTATTTTGTATTATACATTCATTTTCATTTAGTTTCATATGAGGAAATTAAGGTCAGTGAACTGCTGAAGAATAAATCAGTGATTCTGATTCCAGATCTTCAGTGTCTTGTTAAGTCAACTTCTCAAATGGTTTCATTTTAGTTTCAGGTCCAAATTCATTGATTTAACCAATTTTTCACAAAGAAAGTCACTTCTGTGAAATGTCTACAAGATGAAAACATTTGTGAAGCAGAATGTTTTTTCCTCCTTTCCTCTCACATGAATCATCTCATTATGCCACAGATTTATTTTGTGAGGGTCACTTCTCCCATACTGTAGATCCTAGGTACACCCTGGACACTTTATACTAATTTCTGCAGTGCATCTTTAGTCTTATTACAACATACCTTGGCACTATTTTGCTATTATTATTATTATTTAATTATTATTTTAAAGATTCCATATAGTATAAAGGTAGATGTTATTGAAATTAGACTGGACCACGAAGAATATTTATTTATTCTCACGTAACATAGTATTGATCATGATAAAAAGTAATAAATAAATCTGTATTATTAACATCATTTTTTTGAAGTGGTTAAAATCATCACAGATTCCCAGATCTCAGAGTGATGCTTGTTTTTGTCAGAGCAACGATCCCAAATCAATGATGTAAATACATCTGAGGAAGTGTTTGGCATTTTGCCTGATTTAAGGATTTAAGGCTCCATACAGTCTAAAGGTAGATGTCCATGTGTTTGTGATTATAAAGCAGGTCTAGGTTCTATATTAATACTGTGAAAGTATCAAAGCCTCAGTCCACAGAGAAATGCACACAGCCTGTATTCAGAAACTGAGCTTTAAAATGAGCCTTCAGGACTTCTGGCACTTTGTGATGTCACAACAAATCAGCCACCAGTCTCAGCCACGCACCAAGCCCCACCCACCTGGACCCACCTTGTCCAACTTTGCAGGATTTGGTTTCTCTGAGTGTTTACCTGAAATCTGCTCTATTTTTTTGGATCACTTAGAAAACAGCCAATCAGAAGAGAGGCTCAAAGAAAGAAAGAAAGGAAGGAAGAAAGAGAAATCGGAAAGTGCCTTGTTTAAATGTCATATATGGACCTGTAGCATCACATATTTACATGAACAACAGAAAAAAGGGAAAGGATCAATATTAAAATAACTTACAGACTTACAGAGTTAAATCAGGAATACGCAGTTGCAAACTAAAGGACTGCATTATCTCTGTAATTTCCCCACATTCCTGTTATTATTATTATTATTTGAATTTATTTACGTTATCAGGACAGACCTGTTATGTATTAAGAAGCGCTTCAGTAGGACAGCTTCTATTTTGAAAATGTTGACCCGGAAGTAGCTAGCCAGTTGTACTGGAGCGGAGCCAGCGGCTGTCCTCACCCTGCCTCCTCCCGCCTCCCCGCCTGTCACTGAACAACAAGCCTCCACACAGAGCAGCACCGAGGCTCCGGCAGACCACAGTCCCGTCACCTACACACTCTGAGATGCCAAGGAGGTCGCGCCTCACCGATACAGCTCGTCGAGGCTTCAGCGCTGGTCTGTGAGCAGCGTGTCTGTGGCGCTCCCGTTCATCGCGTTAGCCGGAGAGGTAAGAAGAGATGCGGGTTAGAGCCGCTGCAGCCGGGTCTGTATTACCTGACTCATGTTAGCTTACCGCGGGTTATCTTTGTTATCCGCACATTATTCTCCAGATGTTGAGACGTTAATGCAGCGGTGTTAATTAACGTTAATACAGAGCTATAGCTATGTTATAGCTTACGGCCCATTTAAACTTGGTGTCATTTGCCGCTAGTTAGATAGATTAATGTGACCAGTGAACATTAGGTTACATTACAGCTGAGTTAATATTGATAATTGGTGTCAAGCAAAACACCAATAATCAGCAGTTACCCGTGACCGAGTCCTAGTGGGTTTCTGTGTTTGCAGACGAACTGTTCTAAAAACCTCCTTCGTGTATTTATTTTGTCTGTGGCTCATGTTGTAGGTTTTATTCTCCAATCACTGCGTCCGGACACGTCTTGTCATTGTCATGTACGAGGCCTTTCTGAAACTGAATTAGGGTTGTCTCTGTCTGAAGACAAATGCTCAACACTGCACTGACAATATCTGAGCATTTAGTCAAATCAGATCAATGCGAGTGTTTGTGCCTGAGATGTACATCAGCCAGGCAGGTGATTATGACCCTTCCAACTGATACCAGGAGCCAGCTGCTGTGGTACAGCTGAGGTTATCCTGCAGTGTGTGTGTCTGGTGACACTGACAGCTTCCCTCCATCTATACAGGCACACACACAGACAGTGACCGTGATGCTGTAGTCACTGATTTAAACAGCAGAATAAATTTTTCCAATGATTTAAATCAGACACCGGCTGAACACTGTGACCTAACTGTGCGCTGTCTTGACCTGATTGCACATTCGTCTCAGCATCTGAAGGTTGGAGCTACTATGAGAATGAAATCTGGGACAGCCCAGGTCAACCTAAAAAAGGTGGCCATGTGACGCATTTCCTCCATAGTTTCTTATTTCTGTTCATATTTAAGTAGGACACCTGAAAGACATCTGAAGCAGCTCTGCATGTTCGGTGGATCGCACCATGTTAATTCTTTTTTACTTCTTCAAATGTATTTCTTGGTAGTTTAAATTATAATCACACATTGTTTCAAATTGTTCTTTGATCTAGTTGCCTCTGGTTTCACTTTTTATAATATTGTTTCTGGCTCTGTTTTTAATCAGGTGTGAAAAGTCAGTGTCATGACTGGAGCTGAGACTGAGGATGATATTCCATTAGGTGAAAGGAAGACTGTCACAGATTTCTGCTATCTCCTGGACAAGTCCAAACAACTCTTTAATGGGCTAAGGTCAGTTTCTACTTACTCTCTTGTCTCCTGTTTGCTGAAGTACACATCGTAATCAGTTGATTCCAGGGACTTCCTGTGGAAAATGCACACAACGCACAGAAATTATATATAAAGAATCCAGCCAAGTATCTTTGGGAAGTGTGTTCATATTGGGCTGTTCAGCATCACATGAAGTGCTTCCAGTGCCAACGTTCTGTGCTAATGCAGGAAATTGTCAGCCCTTTATGTAAGTGTGTGGAGGTAAAAGGAGTGTAAGGTGGTAATTGAGTGTGTGGCACCTCAAAATCTTTGTCTTATCACAATCTAAGAGTTAGACAGAGGGAAAAAAAAGGTGACCATACATCGATCTCGAGCACTGCATCAGTTTGGGTTCTGATACTGAGCTCTTTAGCAAATCAGGTATTGGCCATGATGTGACTGATCCACATTCAATCATTTTTAGAGAGTTCAGAGTATACATTTCATTTATATTTGGGGGTGGTGGTGCAGTGGTTTGCATTGTCGCCTCACAGTAAGAAGGTTTGGGGTTGGAACCTGCCAGCTGTCTGGGGCCTTTCTGTCTTTGTGGGTTTCCATGTGGTGTGGTGTAAATGGTTGTTTGTCTTCATACGTCAGCTCTGTGAAAGACTGCCAACCTGTCCAGGGTGTACCCCTTCTTCACCCATTGTCAGCTAGGATTGGCTCCAGTCCCCCGTGACCCTAAAAACTGGTACATTTATACAGTATAAACTGTGAGCTTTTTAAAAAAAAAAAATTATCATCATCATTATTATTATTATTGACATTATCAGGCATCAAGAAGGGGTTGACATTACACCTGTCCAGGAAAGGGTCTGTTGGTGATATTTAATGTAATATCTAATAGATTACATCTTACAGACACTATATAGTCCTTTTTTCCAGTATTTTGCAGACTGATCATATGGTCAGGTTATTATTATTATTACAGTTATTTTGTTGACAGTTGTAGTGCAGTCATTGTTTGTTGCTGCAGTTGTCTCTGTGTGATGCTTTTAAAGAGTATTTTAAAGAAATATTAATCCTGAGCCACGAGGTTGTCTGGAATTTAGCCCATATAATGTGCATAATGTATAATATGTATAATGGGTATAATGTGACAAAAGACTAATCGACTTCTGTTCCAAAAGTTTTCATTATTTCCTTAGTAATCTCAGGTCATTATGACAAACTTACAGGGAAATGGTCAACCATTTGCCCCCATCATTCATCCTCTCCGTGAGAATAAATGAATAAATCAAAATATCATATGTTGTTCCAGCAGAACTCTTTCCAGGACCTGCAGTTGGTCTTAGCCTGGATTTTTCATTTTTCTGGGTTCTTCATTAATGTGATAGAAACACAGTGTTATCATCAGCAAAAGGTAATGGAGTATAGATGAAGATACAGTGACCAAGTCACTGATGTATGAACGGAACCTAGTGGGACACCACAAGTTATGTCCTAATACAAATCCGTACAATAACATTTACAAGTCATTTCTGATTAGTGACATAATTCGAGAGCCATTTCAAGATCCGGCTGTTAAACTCATAATTTGACAACTTTTGAGAAAAAAAATAAATCTAAGGCTTGTTCATTATTGTTTAAAGGACCATCATTCCTTCACTCACCAGCAGCTGTTTGCAGAGGTGGAAAGCAACCTTGGATTTTTAATATATTGCAGTTTGTTCTTTTTGATGGCTGATTATTCTCATCCTGACTCCATGTAGGTTTTTTTAAAATTATATTTATAATTTAATGTACGTTTAGCACAGAATAATGAAAATTGGAAAAGGATATGTGAATGAATAATATCAGTATGTATAACATCAGCACCAATAGAGTTGGTAGAAGTTTTACAGATGAAGAGGAGACTCTAGAGGAGCACAAACAGTGGCACTGGTCTGCATGCTGCCATAAATAAACAACACACTTATCAGAGATAATTGTTTTCAGAAAGCAAGTCTCCACTCCATAAGAAAGCTTTCAATGCCATCGTGGAAGAAAATGTGGGCTAAACCTTTGTGGTTCCAGGGTAAACGGGAACAGCTGATTTTACAGAAAGGCTGACCTCATGTCAAATCTGACCCGTTTTCAGTTTATTTCTTCCCACAAAAGTTATATCTCGTATAATGCAAAACTTTCAGCTCTTTGTCCACAATACCATCCAGGCAGACAGGGAGGAAAAATAACTCTTCAACTCTTAGTTCACTGAACCACCTAATGATCCATTCATGACAAATCACAGACTTTAGGATTCCCCTTACCCGGAAATATGCACGAAAATTAATGGTTTGTAATAGAGTCATTTAACAATGTAATGGGATGTACAACAGAAGTAATCCAGGCCAACGCAGAACAGCACACCAGCCACTGTAAATACCACATGTCCCAATAATGGGATTCATGAATTCAGGATGTTCTCTCACTAATGTTTAAATTCAAGACCAAAAAACTGCTTTTTCTAAACAACATATGCAGAAGTTAAGTACGTCAAGCATTATGACACAGTGATAAATGGGTAACCCACTTTTAAATAAGATTATGGTAGCTTCTTAGATAGTATTCTGCTGAATTACATAGTGTAAATATATTTTTACCCACAAAGCCTCTGTGATGACGACATTTGTTTCTAACTTTAGGAAAGGTTTTATTCCAACAGCATTCTTAAGAAAATAAGTGCAGTTTCATTTCCCCCCTATAAACTACAACATCAAAATTATTATGTAGATTTTAATAGATATAAAATACATAAAAGTCAACATTAAAAATATAGCTATTAACTATTAGTATTTTTTAAATATATTTTTTATCCATTTCATATACTTTTTAGCTGTCGGCTTTTTCCTGCTCCAAACTTGTTATTATATCGGCCTTCAAAAACCATTATCAGTTGACCTTTATCACAAATATATTGTGTGTGTTTTGTTTGTAATCAGTTAAATCATCCAATTTCCCCATAAAACGTGATGAAAATTTACTGATGATTAAAAAAAATCCACCCAACAGGATTTAATCTCCCTTCTTGATTAGTGTTAGCAAAATATGAATAAACATTAACAGTATTTATGCAACATGAGCAACATGTCGACATGGCTAACATGAATGCTTTGACTCCTACTATTTATGGCTGCTATGACTACTTTCCTGAGCTGGAAATTAAAACCCTTTTTTCTAATGATTATATAATTGAAACAATTATCAGATGAGTGTCACTGACCCAATTGCACCATTAATAGGATAATTGCTATTGGTGTTAGACTGAGTGGGCCTCTACTATCACAGTCATACACTGCCATGTCAGATGTTTATTGGCTTAGTGTTTTCTACATTGAACAGTGACAGTGTCAAAACATCAGTACAATAATATTTCCATCATTCATGCTCTGCTGTTGGTGGATCCATTTCCACTGTCACTGAGTCTTGAATAATGTCCGTTGTTTGAATCGGTGGATGTATGATGATCTCTCAGTATCAAAGGTTTCCTTTAGAGTTTTTGACCTCTAGTAAAGCAGTGGAGTGTTGCTCTGTGTGGGTCCCCTCTTTGTTTATCCAGTGCATGTGCATGAGGAGGCATGTTTGACAATGATACCAATACACAATGCTACCAATGATGTTACACTATTCCACTTACCAGAAGGAGGCAGTAACACTCCAAGATATGCAGCAGAGCTCTTGAAAAGGCAAAGAAGAAGACTTTGAGGTTGTAATTGTGGATACATGATAATGGACTGAATCTTAAAACATGTATGTTTTATTTATGTTTTATATTTATTTATCTGTATATTCATTCATTTATACAGTAATTTATCAGAAAGTTAAGTTATTTATTTGAAGGTATCAAATCAGTCAATGGCCTTTGTGCCCTTAAATCTTTTGTGCCCAGTTGCCAGCCTGTCATTATTAGATTGTTATTACTGATGCACCACTGGACTAGTGGACTACTGAATATAAACATGCTGATGTTGGATTTAAAAATATTGCTAGTTTTTCTGTGAACAAGTCATTTCCTAAAGTTTACTTATCGCCTTTGATATGTCACTGTGTGTAGTTTTATTTAGATGTTAATACAGATCTTATTTCGTCACAAACATTCGGCTGACAGCAGTAAAAAGTCCCCTTTATTTTGGAGGGGTTGCAGTGTCAGTAGATCTCTACCAATGATGACACCAAACCTCCGCTTTTGTTTGCAGACTATATGTTTTATGAGGATGGAAATGCACTCGACACATTGGTTAGATGTCAAAGTTGTACACAATTAATTTTGGTAAACAGCACTGAATGTAAAAGGGTTTTATGGTCTCTCTCAAGTCTTAAGTGCTAGAGCCGAAGACAGCTGGACTTCTTCTTGGTTTCTTCTTGGTTTCTTCTTCTTTCTTCTTGGTTTCAAGAAGCCAAAACAAAGTGCAGTTGCCTTCGACTCTGGACGACTGAGAACCTACACAGAGACTCTCTCTCTTGAGTTTTTCATTACTTATCAATCTTTGATATAATGGCAAAATCATTCTTTCTTCTCTCTCACTTTGCTTGTGTTATGAATTGGTTCACAACATTCACTTCCATTAAGTGATCTGTTTGAGTTTCTTTTTTGTAAAGTCAAGTCTCAGGAGTAGGTATCTGTTGTATTCAAATCATATTTTTCTCTCAGATATTTTCAGACTGCTGTGCTGGTCTCTGGTCACATCAAGCTGGTCTAAAGTGATTATCATAAGCTTTCCATTGTAGTTCACTAAATCTTCCTTTATTCTACACATTAGTATTTTGAAACACAAGTCTTATGTGTATATATATACATCAGGGATGTCACAGTTACATTGAAATTCCATGATTCTTGATACCAAATTCCATATCACAGCAAAAAAACAGAAGGTACATGCACCAACACCTCCGTGTAGTCAGTAAACAGCATCAGTTCAAACTGACTAACGAGGTGAAACTACTCATTTAGAAGTCAGTGTGATGTTTGAACAGACTGAACAGTGATGTTCAGCTGTGAACAGCTCACATTATGAGCTGTCGCTATGAGAGCCTACACAGTGAGACCATGTGTGGAGCGTAGCTGCGTCAGATGTCAGCTGTCACAGTTCGCACACAGTAACAGTAACATTTCAGGACAGGAACATGTTGACGACATGTTGTTAATAAAAAGTAAACAACTGACACTCACTCAGTGTGTGTCTGAGCTGTGTGCATTCTGGGCTTTGGTCACCTCATAATCTGCATCAAATACAAAATATGTCCATACACCAGTCATGGTGTTTTCTCTTTGTTTTTTTGTGTTGTTGGACCTATTGCTGCACCCACACTTGCTGCTGCCATTCCACATGTTGTTACTGTGTACTACACCTTCTTCTTCCTCTCTCTGAGTTTGTGGGACTAGAACACCTGAAGTGTTATTAGACTGCTCTCGTCAGTCCTGGAGGAATCACATCTCTACTGATTGTGGTCATTTGTGTTCAGTGAACTGATGGAACAAATTTCAGCTTCATTTAGAAAAAATGATAAATACTCTCACTGTGCTATTCTAGAGAGTGGAGAGGGGCTCAGTGTTGTGTTCAGTGCTCAGTAGGAAACCTAAGGTTTGGATATTGTTGTTTTTCCTAAGTTAAAGTGAGTTTGCTCACAGTGCTCTGGTTTACTGTTGTCACTGATTCAAACACAGAAAACAAATGAGGATGCAGCTGAAGATTTCCCCTCTTGAGCACAGTAGAGCTGGTTTCAGCTCCTACAGAATAAATAACAGGCTTCACACATGAAAGTGTATCAATGTTCTCATGCTCTGTGGTTTTTTAGAGGGTGACCTGGATGCTCGTGCTCCAGTCAGGATCAGGTCTTTACTCTGACTCTTGATTCAGCGTGTTGGATGTGTTTGTTGTGATCTGCTACAGTGGATATCACAATAAGCTCAGAAAGACTGTGGCATGTGAACAGACAGACTGACCATCTGGAGTAGCAGGAGTTTCCCTGCTGAGTTTGTGAACCTGTCATCTGGTGGTGAGCCAAGCAGGAGGGTACTGACAGAAAGTAGAAGGCCAGGCTGTTGAACTGGACTGAGAGATGGATGGAAAGAAGGATTTATTGATTAGAGAGATTAGATGAATATCCACCCCCCCACTGCTCCCTGTGTGTTTTTCACCTTGATTTTGGTGCATTCTGCCTGTTATGATCTGAGAGTGACACATTGAGTTTGTGCTGTATTAGTCACAACTGACGCTTTGTTCTCGTCATATTTGAATCACTGACTTGAACATCAGCCCAAAGCGTCCATTTTAAAGAGCCCACAAATTCAGACCCGTGTGAAATGACTGAAAATGTGAAAGACCATTTTGATTTTTCATAATATTCTGCAGTAATCAGAGCTTTTTTACTCTGAGCACTGGACTTACATTTGAACCCACGTGTCACAGACAAACGCTGCAGTGCCTTCAATGAAAAAGTCCAGCTGGCTGTTCCATCTTCTCCTGTAATGATCATGAGACATCTTCTCATCAATAGTTGAGTTTGACAGCTGTGGGGCTAGATGGGACGGTCTTCTGAAGTGCATTTATGCTCTGAATTAATGTAAGGAAGTAAAACATAGGAAGGTAGGTCTCTGTATAGATTTGATTAGGGCTGGGTATCGAACCTTGATACTTTTATGGACCCACCGAATTGGTTTGCTACAATCGAGGATCGAAAAATGTCTTGTCCTTCAATACCTCAGGATTAAATAAGTAAATCTCATCAGCATCAGTGAGCCAATAAGCATGCAGCATGCTTGGACCAAGATCTAATAATGCTTATGATTGGTTGTTTGAGCGTGTAAAGAGAACGAGCTGAAAGATAAATAAAAGTCAAATTTGTCCTGTAATGCGTGTGTTATAAATTTATTTTTGTTGAAATGTATTTGATAAAAATTTGTAAGGAAAAAAATCAAGTTATCAGTATTATTACCAAAATTGAATATTTTTGAATGATACTACTGATCTAATGTCTGTAATATTTGCCTTTAGATTTTTTTTGTATTTATTCATTTACCAAAATCAATCAAATATAAACCATCATCCACCAAACCACGAATATTTATACAAATATTGTTGATAAGTGCACAGACTCATAATTAGTAGTTGTATTATTTTTTATATTTATTGTGCTTGGTGGATTTGATCAGGTGATGAACAGAAAATTCCTGAACAGCTTTGATAATCTGTTCATAGTGTAAATGAGTTCATCGAGTAGAAATGTCAAACATTGACTGCTTTTCTCCATTTGTTGTTGTAAACTGATGATCTTTGAGTTTGTGCAGACAGAACAAGATGTTTAAACACATCATCCTGGAACTGTGACTGACATTTTTTCATACCATTAATCATTACAATAGTTCAAAATATACGTTAGTTGGAGTCTGAACATAATCCTGTTGTGACATGGAGATATTGTGGTTTTCATGACCGGATCAGTTTTCGACCTTGTGTAGTTGTTGCGTTGAATACAAAGAAACCTTTTTAACTCAGAACAGACGTCAGCTGTTTTACATCACTGTGCAGATTTGAAGATAAATATTGAACTTAAACTAAACAATGATTGAAACTGAACCATGAAAACTGTTGAATATGAGCTCATTTGATATCGGTGCCACATTTGACATTCCACTGGTGGATATGTATCTGGCCCTGTCCAGAAAAAGCCATAAATCAGTTTTGTTTTGAGGACTGAGTTGTTTCTCAACAGTGATGCATCTTTCCAAAGTTTCCTCTGACAGTCACAAATCCTGACCACTGTGCACCTGGAAACCTCCTGTACTGGAGTGTGTGTTGTGTTACTGTGACAGCTGTATTGCTGTGTAGTTGTCATCGCCAGTCTCACCTGCTGCATAATTTATATTATTTTTATATTATATTATATATATATATATTATATTTTGCATGGTTTTAATATGATATTTATTACTTATTTCATCCATCTTAATATCCTTGAAACCATAACATAGTAATATAGTCAGTGTAAATGCAGCTTTGTTTTTTGAATGAGGTGGGACATTATAAAAAAATTTCAATTAAATGAATGTTAACAAATCTTGTGGCACCCCAGCTAAGCATAAATGATAGAAGAGTGAGCACTTACCACAGCAGATCCTCCCACTCACCACTCATTCACTGGGTTCATGTGTAAAGTGTCAGAGAAAGTTTCAGATCCTGAGTAACTAAAGCTCAAAGATGTTGTTTGTAACTTTTTCTCCTTTGTTCTTGCTGCAGAGACCTTCCTCAGTATGGACACAAGCAATGGCAATCCTACTTTGGACGGACTTTTGATGTCTACACTAAACTGTGGAAGTTTCAGCAGCAGCACAGGTTATTTCCATCTCTTATCCCACATTAAGGCATCACGAGAGTTTGGTCGACTTCTGGTTTTGTTGTTCAGGTCAGGTGTGGGAGCTTAAACCAGTTGGGTTTCACGTGAACCAGCTGAATCGACATTTGTCATTACGGCAAAGTAAAAGTAACATACTGTACATCAGAAACCTGTTATGTTTCTCAGCTCATGAACACAAAGACAGATGTATTTATAACAAGTGATGACTGTCACAGAGTCGTGTGTCAGATGTTCTGTCACTCTCAGGTTCATTATGTCATTGTTTAGTGCTCAGTATTGTATTTTCTGTGTTTACTGACAGGCAGGTTCTGGACAGTCGGTATGGATTGAAGAGATGGCAGATTGGGGAGGTTGCATCCAAAATTGGACAGCTTTACTACCACTACTAGTAAGTCAAACTAAGTCTCAACCACAGACATCACCAAAAAATGGAACTCAAACAACGACAGGCCCTTAACTTCAAGACAGATGAGTTAGAAGTGTTGGAAACATCTGTAAAAAAAAAAAAAAAAAAGAAAAGATGTTCTTTATGGGAAATTAACAACAACACTAACTCAGGAGATGAGAGAGAGAGTGTGTGTTAAGATAACCTTTATCTAATAACAAGTGTTTTGTCATCAAACTGCAACACATTGTTGGGATCTGCCATGAGCCTATTAATGAATAAGTTCCACCTGTTGACATATTGTTGGTTGTGTAAAAGCAACAAAAGAGCAGCCGTATGGATGAAAGTGAAAGTCAGGACAGATTAATGGTTATCCCCAAGTTAGGACAGTTTATTACAGATTTTATTACATCACCTAGGGGCCAGAATTACTGCATGGCTAATTGATCATACTTGTTCCCATTTTGACTTTTGGCCAAACAGGTACATCTAACGTTCAGTATGTAAATGTAGAATGATATTTGTTAAATGCATCAAAGAGGCAAAGAAAAATTATAAAAAAGTATATTGTATATCGTATCCTGTTGTAACATATTGTATCATATGGTAACATTCCGTATCATATCGTAACTTACCATATAGTAACATATTGTATCGTATCATAACATATCGTATCGTAACATATTGTATTGTATCGTAACATATTGTATCGTAACAGCGTATCATTGAATAAAGTATTGCAACATATTGTATCGTAGCATATTGTATCATATCATATCATAACATATTGTATTGCAAGATACTGTATCGTAACATATTGTATCATAACATATCGTAACATGTCGTATTGTAACATGTCATATTGCATCAATCGTAACATACATTGTTACATATTGTATCACAATAATAGTTTTTAAATAACATCCACAACTTTGTGAATTAATGCTGTATGTAATCCATTTGTGGTGTCCAATTTGTAAATGTGTTGAACAGAATCAAATTATTTTAGATTTTCTTTATTTGAAAATGTTCTCAGCTCCAGAGACAGTAACACATCTTCTCTTTTCTATCAAATTGAAATTCTGATCGCCAGCCTTCGTACCTCAGAAACAAGTTACCTGAATGAGGCCTTTTCATTCTACTCAGCCATTCGCCAGCGATCCTACTATTTTCAGGTCAACAAAGAGGACAGGTGAGTTCCTGTAACTTTGTATATCTTAAATATTTTGAGATGCAGTTTGTGGGATTGAGGCATTTTAATAGTTTCTGGACAGAGGAATAAGGTATATCAGGCTTAGGATACACGCACGCAATACTTGTTAGTAGGATACATTCACTGGTGGTTTGGGTCTCAACATGAAAGACTTATTATTTTAATTTCTCCACCATAGACAGAGTGAACCATAAGGTGTAATCAGTGGCCTCCATGTACATGGCTTGAAATGTGCCCGTCCTTTAGTGTGGATTTGTTCTTACTGTCTTCTCTTGTCTTTTTTATCAGGCCAGAATTAGTAGTGAAGAAGCTTCGATATTATGCTCGCTACATAGTCGTCTGTTTACTGCTGAACAAGATGGACCTAGTCAAAGTTTTGGTGAAGGTATAGAAGCAACATTTTTGACTAGAGCATGGTGTGTGTGACCAAAAACTTTGTTATTTGAACAGCCTTGGTTTTCTGAGGAACATGTAAACAGCCCCCACTTCCCTCAGTACATCATGTCGCATTCATAGCACTCATTTCAGTGTCTCACTGTGGGATATGGTCAAGCTCATCAGATAGATCACCACCAACCGATATAAAAGTAAAAGAATGGGATTCTTGTAGGAATTAAATTAGACCACGGAAAGATTTACCTGCAAAGTCCTCAAACACTCTTTACTTACAGTCACACAGAGACCTGGTGGTGGATGCGCTCTCTCTGTGGCAGCCTAGGACATTTAGTATTCACAGGCCAAGCCCACAGGGCAGGCTGCTCTGTGTGACTGAAGAAAGTAGGTCCATTGGTGGGAGGGGTCATGAACAGCCGCAGACAAGCTGCCTCCTCTCTGCCAGCCTGTGCATGAATGGCTGGTTAAACAGCGATGAAATTTAGGTTCAGGAGATTCTCCCAAACGCTGAGGACTCGCTGCAGGTGGAGGAGATGCAGACGTTGTAGGGGTATAATGGTACACAGGGGTCATAAGATTTAAAAATGAAAGCATGGTAGCTCATTGGTCTCAATTCTTGTTTTTAATGAAAACTACGGTGCAAAACTATTGATTGACGATTGTTTTTTTACACAACAAAAATGAGAGTGAACATTTAAAAAAAGAAATCTCTGAAAACAAGAACTGTGACAAAATGTATGACAGTTTTGGTAAATGAATAAAAACTAAATGATGTGAAAGATGGACAAATGGACTAGTTACTGTCTTAATGGAGAATCTTACTCAACAATCTGCAGGAATCACACACTGTGGCCACAGTGTGTTACTCGTCCACCAGCCAAATGTTCATTCAGCAACCTGAGCAGTTTTATTGCCTTTAATAAGCAGCATCTTGCCTTCAGTAAGATTCTGTTTCTGTCAGTACTGTTATCAGGTGTTACCAAAGGAACATATTTTACACTTCTCCTGTGTTTTAAGTTTTCATCCATAAGAAGATATATTTGTGGTTTTAAGAACCAAAAAACATCTAGGTGTAGTTTCCTTCAATCGCTCTTCTGATTGGCTGACTGTTTTCTGAGTGACATATGACCAGGAAAACCACAGGTAACAGATTGTAGGCTACTACTGTCGCTTGATAAAACTGACCGGTACATGTACACTGTGGTCAGTCAGTGCTGAAATGCTGCTGAGGTACAGAATGGGAGGTTGTGGTTGGACCTGAAAGGCTTTAGCCTGCCTGCGCACAGCTGCACTTGTCCACTAATCAGAAGGTCGGTGGTTTGATCCCCAGATCGTCCCAGGTAGAAGAACTGACATCCTGAGCAAAGAAAGAATTCTCCTGTATATTCAACAAATGATTGTGAGAATTTGTGGGGTTGTGGTGTCCCTGAGTGAGACACTGAAACTAATGCTCTGGATTTTCCAACAGAACCTGAACTCTGAACACAGCTTCCTCTCTTTAATGTCCTCCTTCATCATATTTGTATGAGACCGTACTTTCTAAATCTAGTACAAGTCAACTTTTGCCCCCCCCCCCACCCGTCTGCTGCCTGCAGGAGTTATCTGAGGAAATTGAAGATTACACACAGAGATTCAACACAGAGGATCAGCTGGAGTGGAACCTGGTTCTACAGGAAGTGGCAGCTTTTGTGGAGGTAATGCACCAAATGTGACACAGTTCAGCACTGATACAGATGTCTGGACCCTCTCTGGCTCACTGCTGTTTCTCTCCATCTGCCACACAGGCAGATCCAGTGGTCGTTCTGAATGACAACAACTCTGTCGTCGTTCTCAGCAATCGGCTGCAGGAAGGAAGTGTGCCTCCACTGGAACAAGGCATGGTGGTTGGCCAGCTCGTCCTTGCAGATGCACTAATCATCGGCAACTGTAACAGCCAGGTTTTAACCCACTAATTCTAATTCACAGTTCCTAATGCTTCATACACATTAGTCTCGCCATTATCCACCACCATAATCATTCTGCTACATGGGAAAAAAACACTCTTTGTATTTCTTTCAACCAATCACAGTGGTCTTGTGCAGCGGTGAGCCCAGGATGCAGCGACGGTACCCCTGCAAAATAGTGTCAGAGGGGAACTTTTGGTTTTGGTGGAACATTTGCATCACTGCCAATAAAATGTCTGATGCCCCTCAAAAGAAGATCCCACAAAAAACTGTGTCTGTGTGATACAACTTTTAACTGGTAAAAAAGACATAATATGATAATCGGTGCCGTAGACGTCGCTGCCAGACTAAAAACATGTGGCAAATCAACTTTGACTGACAACAGCCAATTCAGAAGAAGGATCAACATCAGGTGTCAGAGTCCTGTGAGACAGAGTCTCAGCTTTTCTGCAGTGTGTTCAAAAGGTTTGGATCCTGCAACTGTAGTAAAATCAGATATATGAGCTAAAGATAAGAGTCGTGTAGTCCTGCCACTGATGAACAAAGTTTCTCCTTTGACGACTCGCCCATACAGCTACATTTACCACAAATTCCTATTCATGTTTCTGCCTGAAACACAAAGCTATGCTGTATTAAGGTGGCTGTCTGGATTTAAGAGGTTTAGGCTAACCCCTAACAAGTGAATGGGAAAAGTAGTCTCAGACTGGTGGACCCCATATGTAGGGATTAGAGAAGCAGCTAAATCTAGTCCTCCTAAATGTGTGTTATGATCTGTTTTAACCTACGGTGGCCCTGAGAGCTCAACACAATGAAACTTAAGAAAACACATGCAAGTAGAAAACATCTTTATCAATTTGACACCACCAAATACAACTACGGTGGCCCAAGACAATGCAGAAGCCACAACACAAATACAAACTAAGCCACAACAGATGTGAGAAGGGGTCTGTATATACTATTATAACAAAAAATATGAAAATGAAAAGTATGATAAAAGTCCAGATTTATACTGTTTGAATGTTATCTTAATGTTTCAACACAATTGCGGCACAGCTGACTTGTTATAACATGTTCCACAGCTCCTGGTTTAGGAGGTTCTGCTAGTAGCTGCAGCTGTACCCGACTCACCAAAACATCTGGAGTGTACTAAAAACCTGTAACTCGTATCATCAGTAAAAATGCAAATCTCTCCAGGGTCAGTTGACATCTGTGTTGTTTTCCTCCCGTTTCAGGTGAAGTTCAGTGAGTTAACCATCGATATGTTCCGCATGCTTCAAGCTCTGGAGCGGGAACCTGTGAACCTGGCCACACAAACCTCCAAACAAGGAACGCTGGTGAGTGTCACGTCCATCAGGTCTGACTGTGGTTACCTGTGGTCATGTTGTTGCTGAACCTTCAGGTTTCACAGCACAGAGAGAGAAGCTACCAGCAGCTGTGATGTATGGTTCTTCCCTCCTCCAGTGATAACAGGATGTTGTGTTTGAGTGCAGAATATTCCCACCCAGGCAACAGAGAACATGTTGTGTGTCAGAGATGATACAGTCTTTCTCCGGGCCACTCAGTAACTAACAGCTGTATGTCACCATGTTTGTCCTGTAACAGCAGCTCTGTGACAAACATGATGAACGCCATCACCTAATAGAGGACTGGTTAGGGTTAACCTGTCTTATACTGTAGGTAAACCTGGACTTAGATATGAACAGTAATGATATAAAATCTTTCTCCACAGGAACCCAGTGAGAAACCAGCCAAACGAGAAAACCCTCACAAGTATTTGCTGTACAAGCCAACGTTCAGCCAGCTGTTTACTTTTTTGTCTGCCTCTTTTAAGGTCAGTGTTCACTTTAATCATAAGTTATTGTTCATTATTACACATGTAAAGCCGTCAAGATACGTTAAATATACAGGATCTGTCTCGACCGTCAAAGCTGGTTTGTGACACTGTAACAATTTAGATTCTCAGTTTTCTGAGCAGCTTGTGTTAAAATAACTTTACAGGGAGTGCAGGGGAAAAGAGTGAAGAGTTGCAGAAGCGATCAGACTCTGTAGATTGTGTCAGACCTATCATCATCATCACTGTGACGAAGCTACAGAACATTTTTCCCATCATTGTGAAGTCGTTGGGTTCATTGGAGACAGCATCACTTACACACTTGTTTCTAACAAAAGTCACATACTTTTCTATATTATCTTTTTTTTCATTGCTTTAATGTCCAGGAATTACCTGCCAACAGCGTTCTGCTGGTTTACCTGTCAGCTACTGGAGTCTTCCCCACAGGTCACTCAGACTATGAAGGTAAAATGCTTTTTACTAGACCCCACATTCGTTCTCCTGACATCATATGTGATATTCATGAGATTTAAAGGACAAATCTTCCCTCCAAACTATTTGAATTGTTGCAGTTTCTTTCAAGAAAACAAAAGATATCTGGCAGATTTGTTAAACCGTATAGTCCAGGTTTTTAATTCTTGCTCCATGTTGTTTTAGATATCTAAGTAGAATGAGTAACTGTGATGCACCAAATGAGATCCCCGTCTGCAGACTGTCAAACGTGCAGTGTCTCCTCTTGGTCTGAGTTAACACTGAGCTGTTAACATGTGGAGAGGGCCTGCATCCACACCAACGTCTTCAGCTCCACATCCACACTGAGAAATCACATCAACAGGAAAACAGAGGAATCTCTTCTTCTTTCTCCTCTTTTGAACAGCAAACATCAGAACTGTGCATCACAGCCACAGCCTGTTTCCATGCCAGTTTTATCAAATCCATTTTGTGTACATAAACAGCCAATCACCAGCATAGTTAGATCTATGTCCAAGCATGCTGGATGCTGATTGGCTCACTGACGCTGATGAGATTTAATTAATAATCAAAAGACAAGACATTTTTCCATCCTTAGTAGTATTAAAGTTCGATACTGAGCCCTCCTTGTGTCAGAACCTGAGCTCAGTGCTCTTTGTATGTGTTTGTATACGTTTGATAAATCCTGTGTTTTGTGGTTGGAAATGTCACAGTTTTGTATTTACATATCCATGTTCACAGTCCAACTTGGCTTTATGAAACAGTTTATGTCAACATAAATACAAGTGAAGAACAACTGCTGTATTATGGAATTAGCACAAAAAGTAACATCACTGCCATGCAGCCAGAAGAAGGAGAAATAGACTGAAAAACATTTGTTAGTCGGTCTCATGATTGTCATTCATGACAGCCATGACATTCGTCACAGCAGTTTATTTTTCAAAGTGGACATGAGGCTATGTCATTCCAGCTAAAGGTCTAAAACATGTTGACTGTGTTTCCTTCTTCATAAGACATTTTCAAAGCTGATTTTTCTTTAACGTTTGAAACCTGCGTTGTTTGAATTCATGTGTTATTTATCAGTCTTCTTGTTCACTGTATGTGTTGCTGGATTGCAGCGTATCCCAGCATCTGTAGATCAGTGGAATAAAGTGAAACCATCAGCATCATCATGTGTCACATCATCTGTGAGCACAAGAACAAATTCAGGTTTGAACCAGGTTACAGGTGTAGTTATTGAAGCAGGTTCCTAAATCACCTCTGTATCTGTTGGGAATTTTGATTTGCAATGATCTACATAACTCAGACCGCCCTGTCTTTTCCGTTAACATGTTTAAGTTTCTGTCTCTGGATGTTTCCTGCAGGACCGTATGATTTTGGAGGCGTTCTCACTAACACCAATCGAGATGTGGTGAATGGAGAGACAGTGCAGAAGAGGAATCAGGCCCAGAAAGAAATGCACTGGTGAGAAACCACCTCTACATTGCTGCTTATTTCTCTATCTGCCTGATCAGATAAGTTTGCTGAACTTAAAATAACACAAAGGAAGCTTTGATGGTTGTTGAAGCTTTGAGAGTGAACCCATCAGCTCCTCCCACCTCCTGAGTTCACTTACTAAATTTAACCCAGGAGAAAAAACAATGTTTTATTTTTGCTTGTTGTGAGTAATGACAGATAACATCTATGTGACTCAGTCTGACGTCTGAGTGCTGCTCAGCTCTCACCATGTGAGTCCAGCGTCCTGCAGAGCAGCTGACTAAACAGAAATGTAGCTTCCTGATGTTGACTTGTTTGTGATGTTGCAGCCTTCATCCAGGAGACTTATTCCCTTTCACCCGGAAGCCGCTCTTTGTCATTGTGGATTCTTCAAACAGCACAGCCTACAAGGTACGAAACAAAACACATCTACAGTGCTGGACAGTTCAGCAATTTCAGACTGAAATAAAATAATGGAGACTACATTAAGTTTGGGGCTTCAAAAGGAACTGGACAGATTCACAGGAAGTCAGACGGAATCAACATATTGAACATTTAGTGGAAAATCCTCTGCAGTCGGTGACTGAAGTCTCTGACCCACAGACGGCAGCAGACTCTTTGCTCTCTCAGCTTCACTGCAGCCTCCCTCAGCACATGCATGTTGAAGGGTCTCTGCCTTTAGTCTGGTCTCCAGCAGGTGGACTGAGGCCAGGTGACTGACTCGGCCAGTAGAGGATCTTCAACCTCTCCACCCTGAGAAGCTCTTTAGTTGCTCTGGTCGTACGTTCACGATCGTTGTCCTGCTGAATGATGACATGTCGTTTCTGTCAGCAGTGTGTCAGTGTAATGGAAACTAAACCATGTTTGACAGATCAGGTGGAGGCTTTGGATCATGAGCTGCTCCTGTTTCCCATCATTCTGACAGAGATTGAGTTTTATTTCTTCAGTCCACAGTTTCCTTTTGTTACTTTTAGTATGTTTTGTTAATGTGGTTGAGGTGAAGAGAAATGAGGATATTCAGGGTTGAAATCAGACAAAACGACCCAGATGAATCCTGGTGTTGTCCAGGACATCGTAAGGTCCAGCCCCCCCCTCAGCACACTGAGGGTTTGGGAATGTGGAGATGAGCCGGCGCCAGGTGCTCAGTAGTTAGATAATGAATCACTGGTGTAAATTATTTGAGTTATTCTGTATCTTTAAAACAAAAAGGTTCTTATAGACCACATGAAACAGCTTTATCACACTGAAGATATGATGTTTGATTATTCATTTAATATTGAAGTGAAAGTAAACCTGTCATAAAGTCTCAGACTTATCGTCCTGGTACACACATTCTCCTGTCAGGTTTTTTTTTTTTTTAATTCCAACTTTTCCACAGGAAGTGGTGTTCACATGTCGCAATCCTGGTTTTGTGCCACGGTTCTAAATGAGGCCTCTGGCCCCTAAAACAAGTCAAACTGTCACAATGTAAACCTGCTCAAATTAAAGCTGATACTTTAATTTAGTCTCCATTATTTCACATTGACTGTGCTGAAGCTCAGAGCCTGAATAAGAAAATATCATGTATGATGTGATGACAGTGTGACTGTATATTCTTATTATTAACATTATTAACTCTTTTTTGTCCTAACAGAATTTCACAAATCTGTTTGGCCAGCCTCTGGTGTGTCTACTATCACCTACAGTGTATCCTAAGAGTGTACAAGGTGTGTGTCACTCAGAACAACAGTTTGTTACAGGATAAATCTGATGATGTTCTGTTTCCTATTTGTCAACAAATTCCACAAAAAAAACAACCATTTGTTCGTCTCTAAGACCAGAGTCATGTGACTCAGACTGGACCTGATCAAATCATAATGGACTCGATAAGCTAAGGATGATAAGGACTTTCTGACTTCTGACTTCTGACTTGGTTCTGAGCTCAAAGTCCACTGGTTCCTCCCAAAGACACAAATCTTAAAAAACAGATGATTGTTTTCATTTTTCTTTTCCTTTTTTTATTTTATTCTTTTCCATTTATTATAGCCGGAGAGAGAGAGAGAGAGAGAGAGAGAGAGAGAGAGAGAGAGAGAGAGAGAGAGAGAGAGAGAGAGAGAGACAGACAGACAGACAGACAGACAGACAGACAGACAGACAGACAGACAGACAGACAGACAGACAGACAGACAGACAGACAGACAGACAGACAGACAGACCACACTCTACTAGGTGAGCCACCGAGGCGCTCCAGTTTCATTTTTTAAAGAGGCTCAGAAATGTCCTGCTCAAACAGCAGGAAATAGTGAATTTGTTCTTGAGGTTTTTCTCTCTTGTTGTTTTAAATGTTCCTGTGTCTTTGTATGTTATGATGTCCTCACTTTGTTTATCTCTGACCTGTGCCCTGTCTCTTCTCACCTGTCCAGATCAGTCTCAACGTGGGAGTCTCTTCACTCTCTTCCTCTACAGCCCACTCCTGGCTTTCTCCTCTGTTTGCGGTTTAAACAGTGTACGACGAGGTCTGTGGGACAGGGCTCAAGAATTTCTTCGTAAAGTCTACCGTGACATTGGGCAGATGATAACTCGATCACGGACCATAGGTAACATATGGATTCTGTAGGATGTTACTGAAATTGGACTGGACCATGAAGAATGTTTATTTGTTCTCATGTGTAACATATTATTAATCATGATTTTTTTAAAAGTTATATATAAATAATTTTTTTGAAGTAGTTAAAATCATCACAGATTCCCAGATCTTAGGGTGATGCTTGTTTTTGTCAGAGCAACGATCCAAAATCAATGAAATAAATACATTTGAGAAAGTGTTTTTGCAAGATTTAAAGCTCCATTCAGTGTAAAGGTAGATGTCCACGTGTTTCTGATTATAAAGCAGGTCTAGGTTCTATATTAATACTGTGAAAGTATCAAAGCCTCAGGCCACAGAGAAATGCGCACAGCCTGTATTCAGAAACTGAGCCTTAAAACCAGCCGTCAGGACTTCTGGAACTTTGTGATGTCACAACAAAACAGTCACTGCTCCCAGCCATGCCCCAAGCCCCACCCACCTGGACCCACCTTGTCCAACCTTGCAGGATTTTGTGATTTGTGTTTACCTGAAATCTGCAGTATTTTTATTCGTTCTCTCTAATGGACTCTTTGTTCTGATATGAATTTTTTAAACACTTTCTTCTACTGCTCTCTCTTTGTTGTTTTGAGTTACACTTGGACTGAAAGCCAGCTGTTATTGGGTCTGTGTGTGTTGTCTGCAAACTTGCTCACTCACAGTTAAGGGATGATATCGACCATGTGGAGTCAAAGCTCTGAAAAAAGGATAAGCTCCTCAACCGTTTTGTCTCCAACGCCCATACAAAGCATATTTCTGATTGAATTTCCCCGCCATGACGTTGCTGCCATCACATTAATGTCCCCGGTTGTGTCAGGTTCTGCGGCCACACATTGGCACTGTGCTGGTCCACCTGGAGGGTCTAGAACCTGAGGGGAGTGAGCTGGAGGCAGAGGCAGTGAGCTCAGAAAACAGTCAGCCAATCAGAAGAGAGGCTCTATGAATAAAACACTGGAGAAGAGGAAATATGGGACCTTTAAATGATTATTAAATTGGTGTAGATTGTTAATTTTTGCTCAGCTGATCGATGAATCAAACTCTAATATTGTCTTTACAGATCAAGCCTTTTTGCAATTCTTTGGTGACGAGTTCCTTCGACTGCTGCTGATCCGCTTCGTGTTCTGCTCAGCTGCTCTGCGGCTGCATAAACTGTTCCGGGTAAGTCACTGCTGCTGTGGTCGTCCTGAGGAAGGAGCGTGTTTATCTGAATGTCAACGATGCATCATATGGTGAAGGGGGGGGGGGGGCTCCAGAGGTGCACCTGACATTAACAGGTCTGGGTTAGTCAGACCTGGAGTTGTGGGCCTGTCTTTGTAGTTGTGTCTCAATTCAGAGTTGAGACACTGTTTGTGTGTGTGTGTGTGTGTGTGTGTGTGTGTGTGTGTGGTATTGACCCACCCCTTCTCTGCCTCTGATTGGCTGTGAACCCGATATTCTTCTTTGCTGAATGCTGGTGGATAAAAGAATAAGGCATGTATGTGTGAAATGCTGCCTGTAAATAAAGATGGACGTAGCCTCCGTGACATCACCCTCAGGTTTCTGAAGAGCGGCTTTGAACCTCAGCGTGATCATTGTCGCCATCTTGGCAGTGCCTGACCAAGTGTCAGCCCACTGTGACGTCACCCATTGGTTTGTGAGCTGCCAGTTTGAAGCCTCCAGTTTGTAATTTGGCCGTCACCATCTTGGTTTTTTGAAACCAGCAGAAACCATATTTGGAGGAGAAGGTGGATCTGACCTGCTCTGTACTCTATTAAAGTACAAATTCTGGTGTGGTTCTTCTGACTGATTTATGATTATTATATATGACATCATTAGATTGAATAGATTAGATCTGAACATTTATTGACATGAAACCATGAAAATCACTGTTTGTTGGCTGGTTTCATCTTTAACAAAATGTACTTAGTTACTGGGTAAGATGCCTGATGCTGACCCTTCATCTTCTGCCTCATCTGACTCTGAACCAGAACCAGAGCCTACAACACACAGAAAGGCCTAAATCTGCCTTCATCCATGAGTGACTGTCATGGCTCAGATCTGATAAAAAAAGCCCAAAAAGATAACACTTCAAATGTGCTGCTAAACTGAAATGAAAAATGTAACCAGCCAATGAAAAAAGCTGGTCTGTAGCCATGCAGGGTCCCAGGACTCAGTCATGTGGTCTTGAGCACAAAAGTTACATTCGCACCATCAGGCTCATAGGAACGTGTGTCTCACATCACACAATACACTTAACCCACACTAGATGCACACTAACATCACTTCAGGGATTCTATTCTCAGCTCAGTGCATCCCACAATGCATCACCCCACTGCTGCACTACACCAGCTGGTAACGGACCTGTACACTGGTCTGCAGATCATCATCATCATCATCACATCTAACCCCTGAGCTGTAGGAAAGAGATAAAAGAAAAGAGAGTTGTATTTATCCTAAAGGTCGGCTCTTTACAGGTGAAGAAAATCTGACTCTGACTCACACAAGTTTTAATAAGAAGAACAACAGCCTAAATTATGTTATCAGTATAATAACTGAACTGTTTTGAATTTAAAGAAACATCATAGTTTTTCTTTTATTTCCCTGTGTGACCAGAAACTGTTTCAAAATCAGCATCTAAACTAGGAAGTAGATCAAATTACAGACACAGTGTGGGAGCAACTGACCACACTGTCTAAGAGCTAATGGCCACCAACCCAGCAAACACCTGTTTAGATGCTAATCCCAGGAAATCCCATTACAAAGAGTGTAATGAAAAAACAAATGTATAAATGAGGTGAGTGTTTTCCCACAATCCCCCCCAAAAAATCTGATTTTCAGCCATAAGATTTTATCACCCCTTTTTTCCACAGTAATAAAGAGTGATTTGAACTCATTGTTGCCATGTAAAGTGTTGGTGTGAATGTGTGATGTATAGTTTCATCTGGGTGCACAGTGAGTCTCCACACTAAGCCTTTTTCATTTGTAAACACATCTTTTTTTCCTCTGTTTCAGTCTCTGTGCAGACTTAAACAAACCACCAGTGTGTGTCAGTCTTTGTCTGTGTGTGTTGGTGTGAAAACGTCCACACAGGAGTTGTTTTCTGTCCACATTTAAACACTCGAACAACACAAAAACAGCTAAATGTCATCTTCAGTCAGAAAAGTACAAAACTGCATCACAGCCAACATCTGGTGAGGAGTGGGACAGACAGGCGCTCTGACCAATCAGAGAGAGTTAGAGGAGAGTAAAGGGTGTCCTCTGAACTGTACTGCCACACAGCCCCAGACATCCTTACATCACTGTAACACACTGAAACATCAAGCCAGTGTTTTAACATTCACAGTCTATAGGCCATAAAAAAAAGAAGCTGTTTCCATCTTAATGGAGGACTGAAACCAAGAGAAAAAGATGTGTTCATACATATAGCCAGTTGAGTGTGGACAGTTTTCCTGCAGAGCATGTTTGTTGTGATGTTTGATGTTGTGCTTGCAGGAGTCCCGGAGCTTCCCAGAGTCATACCCTGAGCTGCCCAAACAGGACACAGTGGAGAGCAGCCTCCTACAGAAGCACGTCCTGGAGCTGGCCACCATGCTGGACGTGCAGAGCCTTTTCTGGGATGATTCACTGGAAGCATACTAACATCTTTGCAAAGGGCAGAATGGCACATGTGTACATAGAGACTCAGCTGCCACAGCCCTCAGCTCTCCTTCTGTTTTTTTTTTTTTTACAGGTAATGAAAAAATTGATTCAGCACATTCAAGTTCACGTCCTGCATTTAGCTGTTACTTGTGGAAGCAAATGTAGTGCAGCCAGAGAGTTTAAGTGTCAGTGTAAATTCCCTCCTCCCTCGTTAATGTAAGCATCATTTAAGACAAACAAATGAGAAAAGGTTTCATCTCCCCATCCAAACTGCAGCCTGTGACTATCCCTCATGTCACAGTTATAAAGATGTGTTGGTTGTGTGTTTAGTTTTTTGAATAATATTTCTCATTGTTTATCAGACTGAAGGTTGTGTGACGGCAGAGCAGGCTGGTACAGAGAGAACACAGAGCTGGATGAAACCCCTGCATCAGTAAATATTATACTGGGTTGAAATCTGAAAGAGTTCCTGTATAACAGCTTCTCTTGTAGCAGGCCGAGGTGCATGAGGTTTGTTCTGTTGCACATCATTAGTTGTACAGATATCTCTTCTCCTTCGTGTCATTTACCAGCAGTCCGTCATCCCATAGCTTCAGCCTTGTGCGTGTTCAAAGTGGTGGTTGTTTCTTTTCCATATCTGCATGAAAAAAAAAGAATCCATTTAGTCCCTTTATTCACAAAGAACGGCCTCCACCGGTGAGGATGGGAAATGGGTTGTAGATTTTAAAACGGAGCCAGTGCATGTGTTGCATGGGCCTGTACATTTATTGTTGAGTTAACAAATGAAGACAATCTAATGAGAGATATCTGAGGAGGTGTGGTGTGCACACCACAGGACCTCAGGAGCATCATGTGACCTGCCGGCTGTTTAGCTTGAATGGAGAATCAGTGGCTGGCTTCCTTATGAACACCAGTCGTCTCCCTCCTTCATCAGTCACTTCTCACCACTGATCCACTGCTTCAGGCTCAGGTGCTGCCTCCTGTTTGCTGTCAGCTACTTAAACCGCAATAAAAATCCACATTTGGTGGGGAGAGGGTGACTGGGTGGAGCTGAGGGAGGATGAACCAGCAGGAACCACCAAGCTAACTTTAACTGCTGAGAACAGAG
This sequence comes from Trachinotus anak, assembly GCF_046630095.1. Classification (NCBI taxonomy): domain Eukaryota; kingdom Metazoa; phylum Chordata; class Actinopteri; order Carangiformes; family Carangidae; genus Trachinotus; species Trachinotus anak. The sequence continues at coordinate 22,655,939 of NW_027273879.1, read as the reverse complement.
GACACCGTGACAGCTGACCTTTCTTTTCCCTTTGTCCTGAGAGAGAATTTGATCCATTATAAAGCACAAATTATAGTTTTTTCAGCTGTCGACTGTGACTGTGTCTGTTCAGGGTCAAAGGTCCATTAACCTGAACGGCCCCCTTCCTCCAGTGCCGTGACGTCACTGTGTTTTACTGCAGCTGAATTCACCGTACGGTCGTTGGGGTTAGGAGGTTAGACGGTGCAGCTGCCACCATTGAATTTATCTGCTAATGTGTGTTCACGCTTTAAAAATATGAGGAAATGTCGGCAGCTTTACAAACGCAGGCTCCTCATCTGGAGCGTTTCCTGGATGCTGCATTCACTCAGCCGGACGTCATCCAGTGCAGCTGCTCCATCACTGAGCTTCATGGTGGTTGCTGCTTGAAATTCTTTAGATGTTAAAACCAATAACAGTTTGTAGGATCACAGGAAGCATCATGTTGTCTAAACTGATGCGGCCAACGACCTCAAACCAGGCAGCAACCTGAGGAACTCTGCATTCAGTCAGTGGTGAAAGGCACTTCCCGTGATTCCCTGGGCTCTAATCTGGCCTGAGACCTATATCATCATCCATCCCTCTCACTCCCAGTCGTTCCTGTCTCCACTGCCAGAGCCTCCCATCATCCAGACAGTCTGGATGTGAATACATGAAGGATCAGATTATAAAACACAGCCAGCTCCTCCAGAGACACGGTCAAGGTATTTCTCCGTTCACTTCATTTTTCTGTTGGACTGTTGCTCTGCAGCAGAAAACTCAGCAGAGTTCAGCAGAGTTCAGCAGAGTTCAGTCGTCTGCTGTCAGACTGGTGCCAGGATTAAATCCCTCATGCTGTCTCACAGTACAGTGACTGAAGTACCTAGTGACTGAATTGATCATAGGAACAATGGCAGAGCAGTGGCAACATCAACTGTGTGAAAATAACATTTAAAGTATTTCAATTTTAAATTTCAGTTTCCAGAATCTAACAAACTGCAGATTGTGTAGATTCTTCCACAGCAGACGTCAGACCTCAGGCTGTGCAGGACGGGCAGTTACATGCTGCTGCAGAGGTTTCTGACTAGGCACCACTGTAACCTCCATTTTTTTCAAGCAGCGGAGATGTCAGTGTCTCCGTCCATCACCTTGACCCTCAGAGAGAGATTCTGACAAGTATGGAGGAAACTTGTTGATTTACTGAAAAGCAGATTCCTAAAGATTTTTAAGATTTTAATACATGTGGTTCAAGACGAGGCGATTCCAAAACTACTGACACATTTCCAAACAGTCCCAGACGATTGCACAGGTCACTGTAGTGGTGCTGACTCTGACACCAGCTCAGTTAACTGCCCTCCACCAAAACGTTGAGACGATGCAGGAAGAATCTGAGGCAGCTGGATGAGATTAAGATTTCTGAGGTGATGGAGATGATGGAAAGAACACTACTGCAGTGTTTATTCTATTTATTGACATTGTTCGATTGTGTGTACAGATGATGTAAAGCAATGTTTCTGCACAGATGTGTGTGTTCAGTATTTAGTAAGTCTATAAAATGTGTGATGACATGAAGTTAAGGAGGAGCAACATGTTAATGAGGCCAGTTTGTTCCTAGGCCGTTTTTCTAAAGATGTTACATTCCAACTTCCTGAGGACGTGAAGAGCAGCAGAGGAAAACAGCTGTTTTCTCCATTCACATCTGTCTGGGATAGTGAGCCATTTCTACGCTTTCTTCTATTTTCACTGTAAAATCAGCCTCCACGTTCCCTTGTGTTGACAGTTATGATGATAAAGATATTGTAGGCTTGTACTTTATGAAGTTTAATATTATTATGATCATGTTTGTTGTGCTTTAGGGAAAAAAGAGACAAATCCCTGCGTGTTAATGTTCCTCATGCCACCCATCACACTGCTGAGGTGTAGAAACTCTTCATCTGTCACTGCTTCACTTTTTAACGCTTCTGCCTGAAACGCGCCAAACATGTCGGCTGATTCAGAGCAGTGCTGAGGAGGCAGCAATAACATGTTGGTGAGCATGTGTGACAGAATGAGAAATCCTGCTGTTTCACAGCCAGTGGTGCTTTCAGTGCGACACCAGTCATGATTTTTTACTTTCCAAAGGAACCAACAAAACTTTTTTACATGTTTGGACGTCGATTAGGACAGAAGAAGAAGAAGACTACGTGAAGAAATGTATTCATTGAAATTGTCAAATTATGCATGTCGACAAGTTTGTTCATTAAGTCTCAAAACCTCATGTTTAAATGTCATAACATGTTGTATGGTGTGTTCCCTGATCTCAGACTCCATGAAAAGAGCAAATATTGTGGCCCAACGGCGCAAAATCAGCATCAGCTCATGGAAAACGACCACCGTCATAATTCTAACTATAAAAAGAGACCAATAAATGACTTAACTTCTGGCTTCTCTGAGACCATTTGCTGTATTGATGTCTTCTGTGCTTCATGTTTAAACTTGCCCATGAACACAACTGCTTCATTTATTATGTAGCATCAGTGGGTTCGTTAGTGCAGGAAAACCTACCAGTTGAATTTGCTTGTATTCAGTCACAAACAGGATTGTGTTTGTTTTTTATTTCATATTTCAGTTTTACATAAACTAGCCAGCAGCAGATGGAGCATTGTGCGACTGCATGAACTGGTTCTGTATGATGCAAATGGAAATTCATGCTTCATATTATGATTTGATGGAAGTATCAGAGTGGCCCCTGAAAGGAGCTAATTGTAAGTTTTGCTGTCACTATCTGCTGTTCTACTGCAGTTAGCATGCTAACAGCTATGTCACCTGATGGTGACTCACTGTAGCCTCCAGTCTCCTGAAGACGCAGCTGCTCAGAGGACAGATCATGACCTCTGGCCTCTTGTCAAGTATCAATCACCTCCACCTGCTCCACGTTCAGCAGCAGAGAAAACTTACAGATAGCCCCTTTAAGTCCTGGAAGCTGATTTGTTCTTTTAATTGCAAGATCTTAGTGATGAATTCTGGGTAAACGCGATCACTCATACCAACAAGATATTAACATCAGATGTTAAAATTGGTGGCTGATCTATAGGATTATAAAGAGTATGTACTCACAGATTTCAAAGCCTTATGCAGGGTGGACACTGACAAAGCCAAGATAAAACCCCTCTGAAACAACAGAAGGCTTTTCCTCTCTCCTCCACTCTCACTGTCTTTACCTGTGATGACAAACTAAAGGACAGTCAGGTGTTGTTCCACCTTGTGTCTCCAGAACAGCTTCACCGCTGCAGGTCTCTGAACTCTACTGGAGGATAAGCTCCATTCTTCATAAACATACTCCCTCATGTGGTGTTTGGTGCTGGTGGTGGAGAGCGCTGTCTAACACCTCGCTCTAAAGTCTGTGATGACTGTGAAGGTCACAGCGTATGATTGACATTGTTTTCATACTCATCAGACCATCAGTGACCTGTCCTGACCTGTGGATGGTGACACTGTCATCTGTTCCTCATCTCCTTTATTCTGGTTTTTCCTTGAATTTGTCACCAACTGAGAGACTCAGCCTTGTTAGATAAAAGCGTCAGTCTGATTTAAAGCCTTGCTCTTTTTTGACAGTTTGTGGTATTGAGCCCCTTATTACCAAGGTAACTGTATGCACCTTGATAAACAGATGATGTGAGCATTTTCAAGTTGTTCCCAGTAGCTACAATGATGTTTTGGAGCAGGAAATGTTTCTGCTACTTCAAACATATTCAGTAAACATCAGTTTAGAAAAACAGAAACCAACACTGACCTGAGAGCTGAAGAAAACAGCCACCGGGCAGATTTGATGACCGGTCACATGGGTGTGATCTGGCGAGACCAAATCAGTGCTCACCCTGCACAAGCAGTGTTAGTCCAGCACAGCACGTGAAAGCAACTTGTTTTTAACATAGACACACAAGCACAAAGGCCACTGCTCCATAAAAGGGAACCACATCCATGGAGAGACACATCCGCCACATCACAGACAACTGCCAACTGATCCATCCCTTCTTCTCGCTCAGATACACAGGGGTCATTTCTATCTTTTTATACTTGGAAAAATGTCCAGATGTCGGGTGCAGCCCTCCTTTATAGCGACATGTGTGACTTGCTTGTTGTGAACTTTAGTTAGAGTCAAGCTGTCAAATGTATTTTCAATATTTAAGTTAAAAAATGCACAAACGATTATCTCTGTAAGCAGCATGTTGTTTAGAATAGAAAGTGCCAAAGACTGTTGTACTGTCACTTTCCCATCTTAACAATGATTGAGATCAATTATTGTATCAGATGTTTTTTTCTGTGTGTTGATGGAGCCAATAAAGAAAAAGAAACTTTGGCCTCTTAAAGGACAGATAATTATTTGTGTTTGTGTGTCTTAAATCATTTGCCAGAACTTGAATGCACAGATTTACCAGACTTGTAACTGTTGATTTATTTTTGCAGGGAGCCAGGTTTGTAGTTAGTATGAAACATACATGATGTATAACACTGGGGAACAATTTGAAAAAAAATTCTGAGTTAGATTTTTATGCTGATTGAAAGTAAAATTGGCATGCTGATTCCAAAACTGCAGTCAGTTTTTTTCTAGCACGTCAAGTTTTTTCTCCACAGCTCACCCTCCAGATAAGCAAGGCTCCACTGATCAGCTGTAGTGAGACTTGCCAGCTGATCACGACTGGACTCATCAACAGCTACGTGGCGACTTGTCTGCAGTCACAATGAGACAGTGCGGTGAGAGGAGTGCAGCTCCCAATGGGTCAGTACCAATGTTCCCTCTAATGTTCCATGTGTCTGGGCACACGCACGCTCCCTGAGCACACTGAGGACCATGGTGAGCAACACCAGATGTGCCCGCTGTGGCCACACACCTGTATCACACCTGATCAACACCTGGGATCATAGCAAGTTACATGGCTTATTAAAAGAATCAAATTACAGTATTTCCATTCGTTTACTTTTAATATAAGTGATTTGGCCCACTGAAAATGAAGTGCACTGCGTAGCGGAAGTGAACCGTATCGTATCATTGGCTGGACATCTGTCACTCACTGTGTTACACTGCAAAAAGTTACAGAAAAAATGTTATTGCTTGTTATAAAAATGTTATAAAATCTCCCTTTTAACAGGAAGAAACCTGCAACAGAACCGGGCACGGGGGGGGGGTCTGCCTCGACCGGTTGAGTTTAAGAGGAGAAAGAGGGGATGGTGGGAGGAGAGAGGAGAAAAGAGAGAGAGAGACCAGGAACAGCTGTGTAGGTAATGGTGTTATCAATAATGATGACAGGTAACAGTGGTTAATAGTAATGATGAGTAGTGGTGGATCTGGATCCTGCTGCTCCCGAGGCAGAGAGACCTGCAGAATGAGGACAGAGAGAGGGAGAGAGAGAGGGAGAGGGAAGAGAGAGAGAGAGAGAGGGAAGGAGAGAGAGAGAGAGAGAGAGAGAGAGAGCGCGCCCAGTGCATCATGGGAATCCCCCAGCAGTCTAGCTCTATAGCAGCATAACTAAGGGATGGGTCAGGACATACCTGAGCCAGCCCTAACTATAAGCTTTACTAAACAGGACAGTTTTAAGCCTGATCTTAAAGGTAGAGAGGGGGTCTGCCTCCCGAACCCACACTGGGAGCTGGTTCCACAGGAGAGGAGCCTGATAGCTGAAGGCTCTGCCCCCCCCCATTCTACTCTTACAAACTCTGGGAACCACAAGTTGACCTGCATTTAGAGAGCGAAGTGTCCTATTGGGAAAATAGGGAACTATAAGCTCTCCAAGGTACGATGGTGCCTGACCATTAATGGCTTTGTAGGTGAGGAGGAGGATTTTAAATTCTATCCTGGATTTTACAGGGAGCCAATGCAGAGAAGCTAACACAGGAGAGATGTGATCTCGTTTCCTAGTTCCTGTCAGTACTTGTGCTGCCGCATTCTGGATCAATTGGAGGCTTTTTACTGAATTTTTGGGACATCCTGACAATAAAGAGTTACAGTAGTCCAGTCTTCAGGTAACAAATGCATGAACTAGTTTTTCAGCTTCCTTTAGACACAGAATGGGTCTGATTTTTGCAATATTGCACAGGGTGGATCCAGGGTGGACTGGCTTGTCTGTAGAGGAGGTGCCCACAGTGTTCTCTGGTAGTTTGGGTCCATCCAAGCCCAGTCGGTTGGAGATGGCACCGGTGTACCCGGTGGTGTCCTATTGATCCACTGCTCTTTTGAGGTGCTGCACCGGTGCATCAATCACTGTTGAGTCATGAAGGCCTGTTGCCATTTCAACAAGACTCCAGGTTTCCAATGCCTTGTTCTTGCCCCTGATTGCAAATGCAGGTACAAGGATGCTGCTCCATGCAGCAGACACTGCAAGAAAAGGATTTAATACTGTGGGCACATGTTGTGCACATGCTGTGCATGTGTCAGAGTTGGACATTGAGGAGCTGTGAGTGGAATTTGAGACTGATAAGGACTTCAAATTCATCTAGCCATGAGACTGCCAATTCTCTGAGTCCTGACAAATCCAAGGTCCTCCCTGTGCTCCACACCTTCAGTGGCTGTAACACAGTATCTGCATTTGCAGCCAGTGGCAAGAAGACAGACGACAGAGAGCTGTCCTTCTCCACATTTAGAGCAGTCGCTGCCATTCACCTCCTAAAAACTGTGTCAGTCCGCTGACCACCTAAATTTAAATGTAATAAATCAAAAGTGAACAGAGGAGGAGTTAGACATGAAAACCTAATAAGAATTAACACAACTGTTATTCCAGAACCAAATAACAGGAAAATTAAATGTGGATTACTGAATATCAGATCACTCTCATCAATGATCTGATAACTGATCATCATGTAGATCTGCTCTGTCTGACTGAAACCTGGCTGCAGCAGGATGAATATGTTAGTCTGAATGAATCAACACCCGCCACTCATGTTAATGTTCACCAGCCATTTATCACTCCAATTTATTAATACATCCTAAACCTAAGGTTAATCATAATTCATTTGAAAGCCTTATTCTGCCCCTTACTCTGAGTTCTTATCTGAGTTCTCAGAGTTTTATCTGAGTTAGTTCTCAGCACAGATAAAGTTATCATGGTGGGTGATTTTAACATTCACGTAGATGTTGAAAGTGACAGCCTGAGTATTGCATTTAATTCATTATTAGACTCAATTGGCTTCTCTCAGCATGTTAATGAACCCACTCACTCTTTTAACCAGACCCTTGATCTGGTTCTGACTTATGGGATTGACATTGAATACCTAACAGTTTCTCCCAGAAACCCTCTTTTATCTGACCATTCTCTGTTAACATTTGAGTTTTCAGTCATGGACTACACAGCATCTGGGGAAAAAATCTATTACAGCAGGTGTCTCTCTGACAATACCATTAGCAAATTTAAAGAAAGGATCCCATCAGTACTTAGCCCACTGCCATGTATCAATGCAGTAGGGAACAGCTCTCTTAACTTCACAGCCACACAGGTTGATGATTTTGTTGATAGTACTGTAGCCTCACTGCGTGCAACTCTAGATACTGTGGCCCCTCTGAGGAAGAAGGTAGTGAGTCAGAGAAGGCTAGCTCCATGGTACAACTCAGAAACACGAGCTTTAAAGCAAAGTTCAAGGAAGCTAGAAAGAAGGTGGCGTTCTACTAACCTGGAAGAATCTCTAAAGGCTTGGAAAGACAGCCTATTGGTGTATAAAAAAAGTCTCCATAAAGCCAGAACATCCTATTATTCATCATTGATAGAAGAAAACAAGAATAATCCCAGGTTTCTGTTCAGCACTGTAGCCAGGCTGACAGACAGCCACAGCTCTGTTGATCCATCTATTCCTTTAGCCCTCAGTTGTAATGACTTCATGAGCTTCTTTACAGATAAAATTGTCTCTGTTCACCATCTCCTCCCCACAGCTGGCTCAGATGTACTGTCCAGTTCAGCAGCCTCAGAGTCCACTGTAACTGGTTTATATTTGGACTGTTTTTCTCCTGTACATCTCTCTGAGCTCGCTTCAACAGTTTCTTCATCTAAACCATCGACTTGTCTTCTAGACCCCGTTCCAACAAGGCTGTTCAAAGAAGTTTTTCCTTTAATCGACACCTCTATATCAAGTCTGATTAACTTATCAACTGGTTATGTACCGCAGGCTTTTAAAGTTGCAGTGATTAAACCTCTACTTAAAAAGCCTACTCTTGATCCAGATGTTTTAGCCAATTATAGACCTATATCCAACCTCCCCTTTATTTCCAAAATCCTTGAGAAGGTTGTTGCAAACCAGTTATGTGATTATTTGCACAGGAATGGTTTGTTTGAAGATTTTCAGTCAGGTTTTAGAGTCCATCATAGCACAGAAACTGCTCTGGTTAAGGTTACCAATGATCTCCTCATTGCCTCAGACAATGGACAATGGACTCTCTATACCTGTCCTACTAGATCTTAGTGCTGCATTTGACACTATCGATCATAAGATTTTATTACAGAGACTAGAACATATGGTCAGCATTAAAGGAACCACACTAAGCTGGTTTAAGTCATATTTGTCAGATAGACTCCAGTTTGTTCATGTTAATAATGACTCTTCTATCATCACAGAAGTCAGTCATGGAGTTCCACAAGGTTCTGTGCTAGGACCAATACTTTTCACTCTATATATGCTTCCTCTAGGAAACATTATTAGGAGGCACCAGATAAATTTCCATTGTTACGCAGATGACACCCAGCTGTACTTATCCATGAAGCCAGGTGAGACTAACCAGGTAGCCAAGCTTCAGGTGTGTCTTAAGGACATAAAAACCTGGATGACCAGTAATTTCTTACTCTTAAATTCAGACAAAACTGAAGTTATTGTACTTGGCCCAAAACACCTCAGAGATACACTATGTGATAATATACTGACTCTGGATGACATCACCTTGGCCTCCAGTGCTACAGTCAGAAACCTTGGTGTCATTTGTGACCAGGACTTGTCCTTTACTTCACATATAAAGCAAGTCTGTAGGACAGCCTTCTTCCACCTGCGCAATATTGCAAAAATCAGACCCATTCTGTGTCTAAAGGATGCTGAAAAACTAGTTCATGCGTTTGTTACCTGAAGACTGGACTACTGTAACTCTTTATTGTCAGGATGTCCCAAAAATTCAGTAAAAAGCCTCCAATTGATCCAGAATGCGGCAGCACGAGTACTGACAGGAACTAGGAAACGAGATCACATCTCTCCTGTGTTAGCTTCTCTGCATTGGCTCCCTGTAAAATCCAGGATAGAATTTAAAATCCTCCTCCTCACCGACAAAGCCATTAATGGTCAGGCACCATCGTACCTTGGAGAGCTTATAGTTCCCTATTTTCCCAATAGGACACTTCGCTCTCTAAATGCAGGTCAACTTGTGGTTCCCAGAGTTTGTAAGAGTAGAATGGGGGGCAGAGCCTTCAGCTATCAGGCTCCTCTCCTGTGGAACCAGCTCCCAGTGTGGGTTCGGGAGGCAGACCCCCTCTCTACCTTTAAGATCAGGCTTAAAACTGTCCTGTTTAGTAAAGCTTATAGTTAGGGCTGGCTCGGGTATGTCCTGGCCCATCCCTTAGTTATGCTGCTATAGAGCTAGACTGCTGGGGGATTCCCATGATGCACTGGGCGCGCTCTCTCTCTCTCTCTCTCTCTCTCCTTCCCTCTCTCTCTCTCTCTCTCTTCCCTCTCCCTCTCTCTCTCCCTCTCTCTGTCCTCATTCTGCAGGTCTCTCTGCCTCGGGAGCAGCAGGATCCAGATCCACCACTACTCATCTTTACTATTAACCACTGTTACCTGTCATCATTATTGATAACACCATTACCTACACAGCTGTTCCTGGTCTCTCTCTCTCTCTCTCTCTTCTCTCCCCTCTCCTCCCCCTCCCCCTCTTTCTATCTTCTCCTAAACCCAACCGGTCGAGGCAGACGGCCGCCCACCCTGAGCCCGGTTCTGTTGCAGGTTTCTTCCTGTTAAAAGGGAGTTTTTCCTCCCCCCTGTCGCCAAGTGCTGCTCGTTGTGGGAACTGTTGGGTTTTTCTCTGTAACAAAGTAAGGTCTTGACCTTACCCTGTAAAGTGCCTTGAGATAATGTATATTATGATTTGGCGCTTTACAAATAAAATTGAATTGAATTGAATTGAATCTGGGTCTGGATCAGCTTCAGTTTGGAGAATGATCGCCCCACTGATGCAAACAACAGAACAATCTAAAGGGGGTGTGGTCAGATTAATTCATTCATTTCTACCATATACTGGAAAGTTTACTCCATCATACGTTATATTATGATATGATATTATCATCACTGTAAGGCACTTCACCATGAAGGGACACTCATCATGACATCATGTTTTCTCACATATGGGGACAACCACAGAGGGCATCTAATCATGTTTTTTCCCCTGAAAGCACCCAGTTCTGCAGCTCAGTATGTCAGGCTCAGGGTACCCAAATTGGCACTTTTTCTTTTTTTTCATGTTTTTTTGGGTTTTTTTTACCAGAAGGGCACCAATACAGAACCTTCAATTCCCCACATTACACTAGCAACACACTACATTACATCTTCTTTATCTCTAGAAGGCACTGCAAGTCATATAGACCTGATCAGACACTAACTCATCATGTTTTGTGAGAAGTTGAGGTTTCAGAGTGTGTGTCCTAACTGATGAAGTGAAATGTTGCTTTCCATCTGTAGCCCAGGACTGTTTTTGGTGGTTGTTCATATTATGGAGTGATATTTGACTGTGTATATAAGAGCTTCAAGAGAAATGATGCATTTTCACAGTTTTTGTGATGCATCCATCCAGAGAAAGACTTCTCCAGTGTGACAACACTTTGATCTTATTTATTAGCTATTTCTTATAATTGGACACTTTAAGGATCCACTGTACTAATGAGCAATACAGAAATGAATGTAGTCCTCAAAGTCAGGGAAGATCAGTTTAAAAGATTAAAAAATCTTAGTCCCAACATAGTTGAGATTTTTTAAATTGATTTGATCATGGTTTCTCTGAGACTGATAATTAATTTTTAAAATACAAACCTTTCTGTTCATATTTTACATTCTGACCATTAGGTGTCGCTCTGTTGACATGAAACATCAGAAATGAACCTTTCCCAGGAGCAATTTGGTGAACAGGTTCGTAAACTAACTTCTCTCTGCAGAAACAGTCTGACATTACCTGTAACTTTATGTGCATCACATCTTCAGAATACTTTGGTCATCATCAGAGAAATAATTCCTGCACTTTTTTACAGTTTGTATTTAACACTACTTTAAAAACAGGAAATCATTTAGAGTTTCTTTCTAGTTATGGGATTTTATCACTTTCTGCTGTCATTCACACAGTTTCATCTCATATCATATGATCTACTTTGATGATGTGATAATCTCTCTTCTCATTAAAAATTCCTATTTTTTTTCTTTTTTAAGATATAAACAGCACAAGAACATTGTGCATATGAACAGGCATGAACATAGTAAATTTATGTTTATTAAGTTTATGTGAATAAGCAAACTTATAAACAGATACAGAGTTTCACAATGAATAATCATACCATAGGAAAGAAAAGAAAAAATAAATAATTGAAAATAAATATAAATATCCAGGGGGTAAATTTAAGGTGCATGTTTAACAAGCATTTTATGTCTTAACTGCTTTTCTATTTACCTCTGGAAAGGGTGGATATATATTTTTTCAATTTCTATGATCAAAGCAGGAGAGAATAGTTTATTATTTGAGAACTTACTCTTATAAATGTGAAATTTAACAAAAAATAAAAGTTATTGTCACCTTTAGTATTTAGGTCAATACATATTCCCATTTAAGGGGAAATTGTTATTCCCGAGTTCGCCGCCGTCTTGAACGCAGCACGTCGCAAGTCGGTCAGAAAGCGGAGCGGTCCGGGATCTTTTTTTTTTTTCAATAAAACTTTATTGACAGAACATATTCAATACAAAGGCAGATATTATTAATATATCTTCAAACAAACATTTGAACAACAGCCAGGGGGGTTGGCTAATAAATGAATACAGAGAATAAAGAGCACAAATTATATGTCTTTACAGCTTTCTTGTTATCCAAGTCACAGATACTTTGCATGTATTGTTCCGTTTCCCTTTGGACAGCCACAAAGCATGGCTGAGAGTGACTAAATTTAGCTTTGTGTATGTGATATTTCCCTAATATTATTATCAAGTTTATGACATACAGTTCTTTCTGTTTCTTACTTTTGACATCATGGACACCAAAAAGTATACTGTTCCAGTCTAAAGAAAAATCAGAGTCAATCTTCACTGTGATGTAACGCATTACTTCTTTCCAGAGGGTGGCAGGAGAGTGACAGCTCCAAAACAGGTGTATCACAGTTTCAGGCTCAGAGTCACACAGAGAACAGTTCACACATAAATCTTTCTTAAATTTCAACAAATAATGTTTGGCAGGGTAATATCTATGAATTACTTTGTAAGACACTTCTCTCACTTTATTTGTAATGAAGTATTTGTAAGGGAGGTTCCACATATGGATCCAGTTCAGATCATTAACAATATCAGACCAGTACTGAACAGCAGATGGGGTAGAAGTGATATCAGTTTGAAACAGAGATCTGATGAGATAATTTCTTTTTTTAGTTTTAACAGAGAAACACATATGCCCCACTGGTGTTAATATAGGATCTAAAGGAGGACAGACTGGTTTTCCAGCACCTCTTAATAGAGTTAGGATACCAGAAGGAACAGCGTCCATTACAGCTGCAAAGTCTTTTGGGGTGACAGGAATACCATATGTTAGAAGGAATTCAGTGTAATTTAACAAATCTCCATTATCATTGAGTAGTTGGGTAACTAAAATTATGTTATTATCAAACCATGAATTAAAAAATTAAGATTTGTTTTTATATTTATATTGTTTTTATATTTGATGTGTTGATTGTTCCAAATAAAGCATCTATGTGGAGAGAAGTTGTGTTTATAGATTAAGGGCTGAGCGGTCCGGGATCATGGATGTATGATAAGAAGAAGGTCTTATCATACATCCATGTCCGGGATGCACGGATTTTGCGCAGGCCCAGCTCATCTCTAACGAGCCTGCCTCTCCACAGCCTCTTGAGTTTAGTGCGTTGCTAAGGAACGTAATGATGTCAACTCTGGTCCAATCACTATTGGAGAAAGATTTCACGTGCTTTAAACTGACCAACCGGAGCGAAGATAGCGTCGCTACCTGTTAAAGTTTATGGAAGCTGCCGCTCCAACAGGCTTTTTATCTGAACCTACTTATTTTTCTCACCAATCAACAAACGCTGTTCCTCAAATGAAAGATATCTTCAAGTCTTGGCGAGTTTATTCTGGTTTTTTATATGGTAAGAAGGAAAACCTGTCAGTGAATTGTACGGAGGCTGGTTAGGAAGCAGTCTGGGTTAGCTAACAAGCTATGGCTAATGTCAGGCTCATGTACCCTTCTTGCTAAGATCCTCTGCCTTTGATTATATTTTTAAGACTGACACACCCTCCATAACCATCTGAAAATGTTACCATTGCGTGTGTTTTAGCTTGGAATTCATAGCTGTGATTATTTGTGTTGATTTTAGCAACGTTGTTGAACTTGTATTGTGTTATTGTAAATGGGATTAACTTGTGTTCGCTTCTAAATATAGTTTTTAATGAATATATTCCACAATATTCCACTGCAATGAGATGAAAACGGTCCAAAATAGCCTGATAAAAATCACTAACTCAAAAATCCCCTAAAAAATATTTACTAGCATTTTCCCTGTTTGACATTATAGTAATTACACAATCATCTTGCAGATATACCCACAGTTATGAACATGTTGTACTTTGTGATGTGATATGTAAACTGGTTGGAGAGACTCATCACCCACTGTTTCACAGAGGAAAGCAATGAGAACCCGCTCAAGTTCCCCTCCGATTCATGTGCATGTCAACGACACCACACCGGTCCATGTGCACGTAAAGAGCCACAGGACAAGTCTTGCCAGAACACCTCAGGTTAGAGATGGGCTTTACTTATATTTTGATGGTCTGTCATAGTGACATCATGAGTGTGTAGTTATTTTGCAGCATGGGAAGTCCTGACAGTTTCCAGTGACATGCTTCTGCACACATTATGTTTTACAGGGGAAGACCAAGGTGGAGAAAGGAAACCTCCGTCCTACAGCCAAGGTCAAAACTCGAGTGCCATGGATTCCACCAGGAAAGGCCTCTGCACGGGACGCCTCGTACAAGTGGGAGGTAACAGAACTTCAAGGAAAATCACACCTCAGCTTTGTGAAAGTGCTCAGTCAGTCAAAGATGTAGTGTTACTCAAAGTGTAATTTGCACCAAGGGTCCGATGCACCGCCTTGAGATCACACCACCGCTCCCTGAACCAGAACCTGAACGTTCCCACTCTGCATTGCAATTGGCTGACCTCACGTTAGAGGAAGAGGAAGGGCTCCACGGACGAATCAGCCAGTATGAGAGGAAGATTGATAGCTTACTGACTGAGGTCAGCTCCCTGAAGAATGAGGTCAGTTTCTTCTCAGTTTCCACTGTGGACTGATCAGATCTGGAGTCACTTCTCTTCACATATCAGGCTCTGTTGGGCTGAGATCTTCATTGTATTTTTATTATAGACCTTTATGCTGGTTTGTTGGGAGATCATGATTTCAGGCAGTTTGTTTCTGCTATTATCATAATCATTATTAATATATTTATTAGTAAAGTTTTTGGTCTTGCATCAAATGCACAATGTCTAGTTTTAAAGGAGCATTTCACTGATTTTACACATGAAAATCTGTTGTTACCACACCCATTTCACCTGTTCCAACAGCAGCTGGCTCAGTGGTGCTGTGATAGCTTTAGAGTTGGGAGCAAAACCTAGCCAAATCCCAAACATACTCAGAAACCACACGAGTTGTGTTTGAGTTTGGGACTTGGAACACACGATGAGGTCACTTGATGGAGTCAAGGTGCAGAATGAGATCCATCTATGTTGTGCCCTCTCAGCCTAGCACCCTCACAGACTTGATATGATGATGATGAGCACTTCAGATATGTTAGAGTTTGTATGGCCTCAGTAATGTAACTTTTGTGAGTCTGTCCACATGTGTGTTTGCACATCTGTACTACATGGGTGCAGGTGGAGCTGCAGAAAAGGGAGCAGCTCCTGGAGCGTCAGTCGGAGCGGCTGAGCGTCTCCCAGCGGGTGATTGCAGAGCAGGAGGAGGAGCTGGCTGAGGTCACCAAGGAGCTGGAGGAGACTGAGCGGGAGAACACACGACTACGACATTCCATGGAGAAGATGCTGGAGGAGAGCGACTACAGCAGGCAGGCGTTTCACCAAACACTGTCACAGTGTCTCTTTTTATTATCACCTGTTTAAATGGTGGCAAAGGTTGCAAAGTCTCAGGCAGCCTGCACCAAAGAGGATTTCACCGTAACAGATATTTTAACCATGACACATTTGTTTATGTGGTCAGGCATTCCTGCATCATGTAGCTCTGACACCTCTGTGGCTCTGATTTATTTTTTTTTATTCCCAGTCCTCATTTTAGAGGCAAAAATGTGTCACTGAGGATTCTTGTCTGCTCTGAGACACCTGAGAGATAGAACACTGACAGACTCGGGGGGCTGACAGTCAGAGCCATACTGGCTTTATTTTAGCCACCTTTTTGGAATTGAGTTTATACCTGGGATGCAGAGGAGAATCATGGGTAAAACTCTTGTCCATGCCTCGTCATTGCAGACTTGACAGAGACAGTGTGCAGCCTGACAAAGATGCTCTGCTCAGGAAGCTGATGGAGGCTGAGGTGGACGGAACAGCAGCTGCCAAGGAAGTCTCAGCCCTGCGAGAGTCAGTTTCTAAACTGTGCAGTGCCAGTGTGAGTATGAGTGTTAGCTCACTGTGTTCTCTGTCAGATCCAACATGCTCTAGAAACCTGGGAGTAATAGTTTCCTGACATGATGACATTCTCTGGAGCAAAGAGGAACATAGACGGCAGAATTCAGTGACTTGTCAGAAACGGTTTGTGGTGAACCCGTGTCTCTGCTCTTCTCTGTCTGCTTCTGCAGAGACTGTCTGGCTCTGAGTCCTCGGTCTTGGCCCGTCAGAAGGAGCTGTTGCTACAGAAACTGGAGACATTTGAGGCCACAAACCGAACGCTGCGGCACCTCCTCAGAGAGCAACATGGATCCCAGGTACTGTGTGTGACGCACCTTCACAGTTTACTGTCTATATCTGCTGATACACAACACATGTCAGAGGCTTTAAATCTTGTAGGAGTTTATTAATTTACAGGCTTCAAACATTTTAGGCTAAATTGTCATGATCAGTTGTAAAAGTCCAGAAGACACATGGACTTAATCTTACTCATGTGATTTAATATCATGACATTGATATATGTTTATACATAAAAGAGATTAATGTGTGGTTTTGGTTGGTTGAGTGAATTAAATACCTGACAAATCAAGATGCTTCATTATGCTGCAGAAATACAAAAGTTGAATTCATTGGTTTTCAGCCATTACTACCACATTAAAGAGAGAGTTACCATGGTAACAGTATATAAATACCTGTGACAAGTTTACACTGTCTCACTGCATATAGTGGTATTATATACTGTAAGTAGTTTCCTCAGCAGTAAACAGTAAATCTTTGTTGGTCCACTGTGTTTGAACAGATGGAGTCGATGCGACTGTCAGAGCAGAAGGAAGCGTTACTGAAGAGACTCGCAGACACAGAGGCAGAAAATGCTGTGAGTGGAACAGAAGACCGTAAAGTCTACTTAGTTTCATTTTAATGAGCCTCAACGTTTTAGAGAAATAAAGCTTGTCTCATTTTTCCCTCGACAGCATCTTGTGGTGAAACTTCAAGAGAAAGACAAAGAGGTCAATCAACTTTCCCGACTCTTAGATACTGAGAAGGTACGGAGAGCACAGCAATATGTCTCTGTCTAACAGCAGAGCTGACTGTACCAGGGAGAACACAGGTCTTTACTGATGTAGATTCTGCTGCTTTTGGGATTCTGCAGGACAACGCTAAGAGCACAGCTGATTTGTCCAAGACTCTGGAGTCAACAAGAGCTCATTTACAGGGACAGCTCCGCAGCAAAGAGGCTGAGAACAACCGGCTCACTGTGCAGATCAAGGTTTGTCAGGGGATCTGCTCTGACTAACTCACTAACTCACTGACTCACGAACTGACTAACTAACTCACTAACTCACTAACTTGCTGATCCTGGAAAGCACACACAGTGAACCCAGCTGTAATCCCTCCTCCTTCCCATTGATTCAGAACCTGGAGCGAGCGGCCAATCAGCAGAAGGCAGAGATGGAGCATTTGATGGAGCAGCTGACGAGCCTGAAGCAGGAGGCCAGCGCAGACCGAGAGGCCCTGAAACGAGCCACACGAGCCCAGAAACAGCGAGCAGAGCGCAGTGAGGTCACTGCAGGACAGCTGAGTGTCCAGCTGATAGACATGGTGGGGACCAGCTCCTCTAAAACTCCAGAGTTATTGGTCAGAGACACAGGCTGAGGTTAACATCCTCACTAGGTCCTTTTGTTAATACCCATGTGTTTTTATTTCCTCTTCCAGGAGAAGCAGGTAGCAGACGCACTGTCAGCAGCTGAGACCTGGGAAAGTCGTTATGAACAAGAGGTGAAAGACAAGAGTAAACTGGAGCTCGAGCTGTCACTGTTGAACAGGTATCTCCAACAGCTCCACACGCACACACACACACACACACACACACAAGTAAACGTGTCTGTCCTAATGCTAATCAGAGCACTAACAGTTGTCCTGAGCTGCAGTCAGACCAAATTCCTATGGTGACATTTACCAGAAAGCAGAAGGGGACAGGAAATACTGTGGATAGGTTGGTAAACATAAATGGCAGGAAGTAGCAAAGCTCGCAGGCTAACAACAGTTGTCCACAGACATTTTGCGCTCTTATTTACCTCTGTCACTTTCCTACAACCAATCAGCATCTCTTCTTCTCTGCTGCACTTATAAAACAATAAACAAACAATGTTTCCTGTTTCCATGACAAGTAAGCCCCGCCCCCGCTCTCATGCTGTCTGGTCATTGGAGAGCCTGTGACTTTACATGTCCAAGTTCAATCAGCCTGAACTGTGGAGCGAAGCAGAGGAGGCAGGTTAATTCATAACAGGAAGTGAATGTTTCACTCTCTTCTATTAGAAATGAATGGGAAATGATGTCAGGTCCAGTTTCAGAGCTGCTCACAGCTGGGGGGCAAATGTTGGACATGTTCTTTAATGAGAGGTTCTGTGGAGTGGCTTTTATTCACCCAGTACCTTCAGTCATCCATAGAGCAATCTGACTGACAGGAAGTGTTGCTAATAACCTATGAAGCATGGAACTAACATCTCAACTGCAACTAGAATTTGACTCTTTGGGAAGCAGTGAGACCAAATTGTGGCTTCATTCTAAAAACGTATCTACCAGTGAAAAGCTACAGCTGGTTGTGGTTGAACGTTCTGTCAGTATCAATGAAAATATGACATGTGCTCTGCCATACAGCCGTGTAGCAGAGCTGATGGAGCAGCTGCAGAGCACAGAGGATAAAGGCAGACTGGAGAGAGAGGCCCTGCTGGATCACCTGCATGGACTGACCACAGAGAGCACTGCTGCCAGACTGGAGAACCAGTCCCTCAAGGTGAAACCAACAGGACACGTTTACTGAACATTAATCAGAATGTGCCCCAGCTTAGAGTCCTTCCTGTTTTCACTCTAAAAGACCTACGTTGACTTACAGTAGATTAGGAGGATGGACTTTCCATTTAATTACAGTAATGTCTGATGACACATTATGTAAACCTGTGTGCTCCTGTCAGGCCACAGCATCTGCAGTGGAGGAGAAGCTGGCCATGTCTCAGTCAGAGCTTCAGCAGGTCAGAGCTTCCATCAAGCAATATGAAAGTCTGCTGGACAGCTACAAGATCCAGGTATCTGAAGCGTAGAGTATGGCCCTGTACAGGACCATGGTAATGACCAGGAAAGTCTGAACAAAGTTTTTCCATCTGTCCAGGTGGGAAAAACGCGGGCTGAGGCAGATGAGTATGGTGCTCGTCTGGCCCAGGCGGAGCGAGAGGCCCAGGCTGTGCAGGCAAAGCTGGAGCAGGAGATAGAGGAGGTACGCAGGGAGATGCTGGGGCATCTGGCTGAGCTGGAGCCTCTTCCTGAAGCCCTACGACAGTCTGAACTCCAGCTGCAGGATGTCCAGGACAGGGAGCGCAGCCAGGAGAGACGCAGTGTGGAGCTCAGTACAACCCTGGCTGATCTGCGCATGAAGGTCCTAACAGTCCTGTTCACCCAGTTCAAGTCAGCATCACAAAATAAGTCCAAGTCAGTCAAGTGCTTGTGTCATGTGCTGTCAGGTGGAGACCCAGGGCAGCCAAATGGAGCTGTTCAGACAGAAGAACAAGGTGCTGCTGGAGGGGAACAGACAGCTTCAGCAGCGGGTGGAGAGTCTGGAAAGGTCAGTCACATCCTCTGATTTACTCTCTCGCCCTAGACACTTTGTCCAGAGGTTCGTCTCACATTGCGCCCATTTGTCATTAAAAGTGTGTCAGATTAGTCTTTAGCTGTTCCTGTTTGCTGCGTAGCCATAGATGTACATCAGTTGATCACTGAGGAAAAATAAAAATGTGATGATTCTCAGGCAAGTTCTGAGTGAAACTGAGCATCTTTCTCCTTCATTTCTCAGGCTGTTTTCACATCAAGTCCTTTTGAAACGAACCACATTCAGTTCTCTTACAGGGGACCAACACAAAAGGGACTCTGTTCTTTTTGTGTTCACACTGTGAGTTGATTTCATAGAGGACTCTCTTTATGGTCCACTTCAGCTCAGATGGAGCCTCAGTCCTCTTTCTGTTCACACTATAGTTCCTCTGGAGCTTTGGATTATGGGTAGCTGTCACTTGGAACAAGATGGCTGCTGCTGTACTTGTCTCACATATGAGCAAAACTGCTGACTAACGAGTGTGCATTCTGAGAAAGAGCTGGAGTGGTTTGATGGATGTTTTATTGACGTCAGAGAAAATGCTGCTGTCTAAGTTGGGTCGAAGTAGGAAACTCAGCTCAGAGAGGCATGAGGTAACGACTGCTGGGAGGCCACTGTTACACTGTTACACACCTGCTCTCTGGTGCAACCTAACATCAGCTGTCCTACTGCAGACCCAGCTTGTCCCCGATGCAAAGACCAACCTGCAGATCATATACATGTGTTTTGTTCTTGGCCTGACCCTGCTTAGTTCCGGACCAGAATCTTTGGTGGTTATACAAATACACAATCTCTCACAGCCCTCTAAGTGCCTTAATTGCTAGAAGGCTTTTTCTTCTCTGCTGGAAGCAGCAGTCTCCACCTGCCCCACTACATGTATAACACATGTATTATAATACATGTATAATGTATAACCCAGCCGGGCTCATCAATGTTTTATGTTTGTGGCACCTTTGTGTATTTGGTTGTGTTGTGAGTATTTTCTTTTTTTTTTTCTTTTTTCTGTCTTCTGTCGTCGGGCAGGAAGCTGGAGGAGGCCGTCAGTCAGAACAGTGACCTGCTGGCGGTCATCGCCAAACGGGAAGACACTATCCACAGCAACCAGCTCCGTCTGGAGGAGAAGACCAGGGAGTGTTCCCAGCTGAGCCGGAAGCTGGAGGAGGCTCTGGATGACGCACGCCAACAGGTCTGAACCTTGATGCTGCTAAACACTGGTCATACAAAGAGTGTGTTTAAGAAGGCAGTGGCAGATCCACATTAGTGCTGCATCAGAAAACATGGACTCCTCGTGTCAGTGAGACCTCTGCAGACACAGGTGCTCTTTTGCAAAAGCAGTGGGTTGTCTGGAAACAGCCTGTTGTTTTTTAATGTAATGCATCTGAACACGTGCTTAAACTTCAGTGTTAAACCTCAGTGTTACTCCCAGGGGCCTCTGCAGCCTGCGTGTATTCGGATGTGTGTAGTTAATTATAAGAGTGTATGCACATCTAGACTTCATATTGTTAGGAATATATCAATTGTGTACTGTTTTTCAACCACTGTGACTCATTAATTAAGTTCAGTGTGTTATATTCATCTCCAGATGTCAGAGACCAGAGAACGAGCTGCCACCAAACAACGCTCCACCCAGGCCAAGATCCTGGACTTAGAGACCCAACTCAGCAGGACCACCTCAGAAATCAACCAACTGAAACGCAACAAAGAGGAGGTAAAGGCCTCCATTCACAGTTTACTTCTGTGTGTATGAAGTGTCAGCAGGTCTGAAGGTGTGTATTTGTGATACTCAGGTGGAGCGACGATATCAGAGCCGACTGCAGGACGTGAAGGATCGGCTGGAGCAGTCGGACAGCACCAACCGAAGCCTGCAGAACTATGTCCAGTTCCTCAAAGCTTCCTACACCAATGTCTTTGGAGATTTGGCCCTCAGCAGCTCTTTGCGGGCCCCCTCACCCATCTGACAGCCCATCCAGCAGAAGTGTTTTATACTTACAGTGTCCAGAAGAGTAGTGCGGCTTTAGATTTGCTAACAGGAGCTGGAGGCCATGAGGACAACGGTGTCAGTCAGTTTCTTGTTTTATAACAAAGTGAACAAGTCAACAAAAGCATCTGTGGGGCTTTTACAACATAAGACTTGTTCCTGTTAAGATTTTTACAAAACATATTTGATGTACAGTAAATAGCAGCACCAAGGATGTGGATGTTGGATTTAACCCAGAAACAAAAGTATCAGAAGACTCAGAGGCCTCATAGGGACTTTAAATGAAGATGAGACAAGGCATTTATTGAAGATCTTGAAAACTATATGGTCCTGTCCACGAGACTTATTTTACCAGATACGTTAATCCACTGAATCCATTTCTACCCTGATAATAGGTTAGACAAGAAGTTACAAGTTCACAAGTTATCAAGCTTAAAGCAAATAATGACATTGACATTATTAACATAGATTAACAGGGTGGTAAAGGATGTGCAATGCTGAATGTGCAAACATAATAAAGTGTCTGCAGTCAGCATCTCACCTCAAATTTTAATACTGAAAAAAATATACAACAGAAATTCCCATCTGGGATTTTTTTCTATGCAAAGCTGACAATATTTTCTATGATTTGATCAGAGTTTCTTGTTGGATCTTCGAGACCAAACATCTGACACCAAATATTCTCATTTTTACTGAAGCTAATTTTTTTTCACCAGTTAGTTTTGTGCAGTGCCTTGTAGCATTTCAGAGTGAAGGTGGTCTTCGGAAGTGCGTTACTGGACATTGAAGTGAAGTTTTTATTTTTCAGGCCAAAAACAATGGAAATTGCACATTTTCTTTGACCTCACCTAGTGATGACAAAAGGTAATATATACAAGAATAAAACAGAGTTATACTGTATATTGTATTTGTATTGTAATATACTCAAACAATTGATTTATTTTTCACATCTATATAACAGCCAGCCATGACACATGATGTGTTTAAATGTGTGTCTGCTCTATACGGAGCTGGAAACACTGGTGCTGCCGCTGTCCTCTGGCTGCTGCAAGACAGTGTGATTTTGTTTTTATATCCTCACACACACTGTCAGTCGAATCAATAGTTTTTTAACTGTTTCATAGTGTATTTAATAACTGAATCATTAACAGTATCTAATGTGGATAACTAAAACAACAAACAAACAACTGAAAATGATTGTGTATGTGTAGTTTTTGGGTTTTTTTTCAATTCTTATTTGTGCATTTGTGTTGTAAACAGGAATCAAGACAAAACTTTTTTGTGTCAGTCCACTGACATACAATTAGTGGCTGGGTCTGTATTTGTCATCCAAATTACCTGTCAATCAGAAATTCACACTGAAGTCATATTGTCTCACAGTAGCTGTTCCATTACTTACAGCCTTATCACAATAGTGTATTTCTGTCACATTAAATGTAAGTAGACCAGCCTACAAGATCCCAACAAGCCCCTTTTACTACTGTATTATCATTTCAGAGGATACATATGTACTGTGCAGAGGTGTGATCAGACTTGGGAACATGTACGTTTTTAGTTTACATTAGAAAATGGCTATGAAAGATGAATATTTCTACCACCATGTAACCCAAGCACAGATGATCTCCTCTGGTAGTCAGCTGATAGAAAGACTGCTGAGGGAAGTCTCTCGGATAACACTGATGATTAATGGAGACATAATGTAAGAGCTGAAATGCTTTTTATTCGTGGTTGAACAGAGTCTTTACTTCTCAGTGTTAATGGTTAGTTAATTTACTGGTGCAGCTACAGTGCATTCTGCATCAGCCTACAGGGACAGAGCACATGATAATAATGTGCCTGAGCAGCAACTGTTTGTCTTACAGAGTATGTAGTGTTTCTGTGCAGTCAGGAATGGAGTGGAAACAAGGATGCTTTTGATTTGAATGTACTAAAAACTGTACTTAATTATTACTGCTAAACACACAGGAACACGGTCATATGTGTAGAATGAACTGAAGCAACAAATAAACAAGTTTTGTGTAGAACATGCTCGCTCACAGAATGTTCATTGTTTCAATGACATATTACTATGTTGTTTCCTATTGGACTAGAATTGTTGATTACGTGACCTGGACAAATGTCTGGAATCTTCCACGCAAATATGTGAAATACACCCAGAAACAGTGCTACACATGTTGTGGCTGGAAAGATGTTGACAACATTGACTTTTCTCTCTACTGGGAAAATGTACTGTTTGGTATCTTCAATAACAATGATAATAAACTTAAAGAATCATATGTAATTATTATGGTGATTATTTTAGTGAAAATCACATCAAATTAATATCCAAAAATTAAAATTTAACCATTCTAAACCTTTATTTTTAGAATTTGAAAATGAAACCAAACAGTACATTAAAATTACTAAAATAATACAGCAAAAACCATTGATTTGTTCAGTGATTCATTCCCCTTGACTCCTTGATGTCTAGTTATCTGTATTAATATGTTTTCTGTTCCGTGAGACTTCTATTATCTATATAGATGGTCAAAAAATAAAATAAAATAGTGTTTTTTTAAGTTCGCTCACAGTTTCGGGTCGTTCCGGTATTTATCGGTTCTTTTCGTAGAGCTGCAGAGATTACGTCACATTCGAAAAAAAAAATAAAAAATCAGCCATCCCAGAAAGAGACCTCATCCTTCGTCGTCGATCCGCCTGGATAACCACCTCTCCGTTAGCTCTTAGAAAACACACCAAGGTACGAAAAACACTTATATCTGTTTTGAGTTTGTCATTTTAAAAGAGACTAGCGTCACTCTGTAGACGGTGTTTTCCTTGCTGCCCTGTTCGTTCAGTTTGTGTGCCCTGCTAGCTTAACGTTAGCTTAACGTAACTGCAGCCACTCCTATTGTTGAACCATATTTACAGTACTGTAGCTAACGTGCATGCAGATAACAGCAGACAATAGTTAACAGTTTGCCCCTGAAACGTCTTGGGGTCAGATAAAATCTAAATGTTAACATTAGCCACCAGCTGACATTACCTTGCGTCGACACCTATTAATCTGCGTTGCATTCAAACAAAATGGTTGATTTAAACATTCATAAGTCGACATAAACGTCAGCTAAGGGTGATGATACCCGCCTGTAAAGTGTAGCTAACGTTGTAATATCGCTTGTTAAGTTAAATTTTCACGTTAGCGGGGTTGTCCGGAGCTGCTGTTTGCTAGCGTCAGTTTAAATTAGCAGAAACGTTATCAAATTTGATTTAATCTATATGTTGACACAGTCCTAATTTCGACGTTTGCACACGATGTGTTTTAAATAATTGAAACTAGTGTCCATATAATACAGATAAAAACTAACAAAGTTAAGCAGATATTTACATTAGTTTTTGTCGGCCATGGCCGAGAGGGAGCCGCCCAGTGCAGTTGAATACCTTTGGACATATGGCCCCAGCTGTTCGTCCTCCTATTACCCTGCATTTAATTAAAACGAGGACACTGTTACCGTTAATAATTTACACGAGTATTGTGGTGGAAGAATGTTCTCGAATGCACGATCAATTAGTCAAATTTAATGTCACCAGTTGTCCTTACTTGTTTTTAAGGAGTGGTTCAAGCCCATGAAAAGAACCAGGGTATGTTCAACCAAGCCTGACACTTTACAGTTCAAAGGACGATAAAGTAGTTTGCATAAAGACGGTTGAGGACAGTAAAAGCAGACTTCTGATAAGGTGAAGGCCCTGTCTCACACCTCTGCTACTGACTGTCCTAACATGGATTTGGCAGGGTGGTGGCAAGTGCTTCACATGCCAACCACATATTTTGTAGTCCAGGGTCTCAGCAGATGCTTTTGCAGCAGTTATATCTTTTGACAGTGAATGAAAACAGTGGATTTAAGATATGAGTATAGGTCTCTCCATCCACCAACATGGCTCCCCTATACTGATTAGTGTTGCACTGCTGTATAAGACTTGCATTTTATTCGACCATTATACTCACCTCAAATTACAGAAGCTCTTGGCCAGTCATATGTAAAACGGCAGAAACAGGGAATTGGAGAGTGAATTGACTCAGATATTAATTAATGAGCCGTTTCTAAGTTCAGTGTTTAAACAGAAGTTTTTACTGGCAATTAGGCTTAAATTTTGTAATAATTAATTTGATAATATACGATAATATTGTTTGGCAAAAGAAAGCTGTTTGTTCATCCATTAGAGCCTCAAGCAGGAGAGCTGCAGGCAGTAAGTTCTTTGCCTATGCTGTCAACCATTGCTCGTAATGCAGATGGCATTTGGTGAATACTGGAGTATGAATTGATGTTTCTGTGATACAGAAACTTTGAGGCAAAATGGGACAGTTGTACCACCTAAAATACATACCAGATATTCCCAGAACAAATTAATCTCCCTCTGCACCGCCTCATTTTAATTGTATTACAGTCACCACTTGAATATATGTTCCATTATTCGGGTGAATAGCTAGACTTAGGCAGTAGGAACTGTACATCAGTTCACTGTGGTTTCAGGTGTTTAGACCTGACAAATTTAGTCCAGTGCATTACATACATGATTGTGGTGTTAGATGTCTCCTGGAGTTGTGTCATCTGTAATCAACCTTTTTCTTTTGTACTGTTGAGTGATACTGATAACTTATATATTTGATCACAGCTGTATAGATCTCGCTGTATGCCATTTCTTTTCTCAAAACTTCCATGTCCACCTATGCAACCTACGAATTTTCCACAATTTTTCATTGTAACTGGTGTGACCATGACCCAAATAGAAAATAGGCCTCCTTGTCTCCAGGCTGTCAGATTTGGTATGAGGCCTGCAGATATAGTGCAGCCTGCTAACTCATTGTCATTTTCTTTCTGGCATGAACTACTTTCCACACACCGTGAGCCTCTGTGTGTAGTCCTTCTGTCCTAAATGTAGAGTGGTTCTTCATTGCATTGATTGCTGAAACATTATCATGATGAACTTCCTGTGAAAGCATCCTGTTATTCTCACTGCGATCAATAATATGTCCTGTAGCCAGCCTGCACAGACACACAACATGTCAACCTTTACTAAACCCAAGCTCAAGGTAACAGTCACATTTGTGTCACTACTGTGTGCCTTTGTGTTTTTTGCATGTTGTATTGTGTGTTTTAGTTTGTGCAGGAGAGAAGATTCGAGAGAATTGAAGGCCAGTTGTTTTGCTGAGTAAAGGGATGTGAGAGAGCTAGAGGGAGGGGTGGGTGGTGCGGAGCGTAGACGCATGGGCTGGGCTACATCTTGGCTTGCTCTTTTGTACAGCGTAGTCACTGCAGGTGCAATGCGTCTGTCTGTGGTGCTGTAGATGAGACTTTGCTTCCTCAAGCACAGTCAGATTGTGGAGGAGTGTACTAGAGAAGTACACACTGCTGCAAACTATGACTTCGCTACAGATGTAGCCATCTGATCAGCCATAATACAAGAGAACCTGAAGCTCCAGACTAGAAATATCTCATGTGTGTGGTTTGGCTTTGCACTATTTCTTCCTATCATACACAGCTTAGATCTGTCTGTAAAAAACTGTAATGTTTGATTTAAGTTGAATGTCACAAGGATTTGGTAAGTGGCTGATGATCTGAATTGTGCATGCGTTTGTCTGTTTCTGTTGATATCCTGCAAGGAATCATTTCATACTCTCAGTATGGAATAATAGAGTTGAATTTTACTGCATGCCTTTTGTTGATGTGATGGTCTTTGCATGAAAATGAAGTGTGGTCTTATCTTAAAATGAAATAGGCTTAGGTACCTTTGATAAATACCTTCAGAAAACATTGAGATTAGTTACTGCATATTACTTGCTGTTTGCTTGTTATGAGCCTGACTAGAGCAATGAAAGACTGTTTTTTTTCTGGACATGAGGCCTTGTTGACTCAACAAACCTTAATAGATAGCTTTCTGCTCTTATTAGTGCTTTTTTACTGTAGATTCTATTTGAATTAAATTTCTGATATGGATTTTATGTTTGTTAGCACTTGCAGTAGGGTGGTTAAGGCTATAAAGGATTGCTTAGTAACTATGGTTGCTTTAAATTCCTGATTTTTATATCACTAGTTGTGAATTCCTCAGATGCTCAGCTGAGTTTGAGGAAAAGGAAAAGACACGTTGTTGTTATATCATCATCCTCATCCTCTCTCCTCTCTGAGGGAAATAGACTCGCCTAGTCTCACGAGACTCACCCATTTCCTGCTAATTCTATTAGCTTCTATTCTCCCAGTATGGCGTCAGTGTGACCCCTGTTCATAACAGATGGTTCACCATAGTAACTGGGAGTTGCTTAGTGAATAACTTCATCCAACTCCTCTGTGAAACTTTGATTGTAACAGAGAACTTAAAGAAGGTCAGTGAAGTCTGTTAATCTGCTGGAGAGATGCTGTTTTCTAATGTCAGGGTGTACCTGTCTTCATGGTAACACCCATGTGCCGTGTACACATTCTGTACTTTGCTAACAAGCTCCTCTTTATCTATTTATTTAATAAAGTTCTGTGTTTAACAGAATTTAGGGTCATCTTCTATATGTCCACCCTTGTTAATAACACGTGACTTCATCGATAACCAGGTCTGTCGAGGACATGTGAGATTTAGTCTCCTGTTCAGATGAACCTCCTCTGACCTTGCTAAGCAATTAGTAGGTCAGGTCCCTTGAATGAACAGTATATGTGTTAAATTATTATTATTTACAATAACGTCAAACTATTAAAAGCATCAAAGACATTATGAAATTGGAGCTTAATGTGTCTCCCAACAGGATCTGTTTCAGTGGATGTATTTCAATGCGGGTAAAACTTTGTGGATGTTTTGACAGCTCACTGACCCACCAGGATTTTTCCAACTACACCCAATGGCCACTCCAATGGTGAAGGGTTTTGTTGTACCTGGGTGGTGCTCGTGCATAGTAAGCTGGTGGTCATCCAGGTGTCACCACATGTTTCCACTTTATCCAACTACAATGTTTAAATCAGATTCTACAGAGTCATGTTATTACAACTTTGTGACATTGCAGCGGCATCAGTAATTGTATATGAGGGAAACACTGGCCTTTCCTAAATTGCTGCAACATGTTTGAGTGTTGTCTCATTGGCTTACACTCTAAGTACTGCCATGACATTGCAGCTGCACTGATAAATGGCATGACTCACTTCACTGACAAATACCTCCTCTCATCAGCAGCTGCTTTTTAAAACTGGTCGATATGATCCTTGAAGCCAGCTCTTGTTTATGCAGTAGCTATGTTAGTGGCTTCCAGTGGCTGAATGCACATCTTGAGGGAGAAACGCTGAATTGAGGAGTTTGATTATTTCAATTTCTTGAGTTATTTGTGTATTTGTGCACAGGCAGTATCAGTCTCTCTCTGTGAAGAACATAGAATTTTTTTGCTTTAATTTCCTGAGCCAATTTTTCTGTGTCATTTCCAAACAGGGAGGTGTTAATGGTGAGAGTAGTGTTGCATTTTCTTTTTCTGTGCCTGTAAAAGTGGATAATTGGACTTTGGAAGGGTGATGATGGAAGTAAGAGTTATATGACCAGCCATCCATATACTAGAAGCTGGCAGCACTGCTGGCTGATATCAGTGTGTGGGTGTTTGAGGTAGAGAGCAGAAAGCCAGGGTGACGAGAAGGAGAGCTGTTATCTACTGATACAAGAAGGGAGTGCTATCAGCAGTGGCAGTGCTGTATTTCAGGGCGTCAGAGAGCCGGTAGTAGTGCTGCTCTGACGCTAATTTAGTCTCTTTTTCAGATATTCAATTAAAGCCAGTCATTTCTATTGTAATTACAGTTCGACTTTATGTTGAACCAAATATGTATTTGTCCCTTTTAAACATCAGCTGTTTAGCTACCTGCTCCTCATGATAGACTTTCATCTTTACATTAAATTGATAGTCGTCACATGGCTGTAAAAAAAAAATTGCTGAGTCACTGTAAGTTTGAAATTCACATCAGGTGGCATCAGGTGATCTAGATTATGAAACATGAAAGTAAATCAACATTTACTCATGTTTATGTGTGTACAAAGGTTGTGACTTAGTGTGACTTAAAAGACTTTACAGGAAGTGTCAGAAAAGCAGTCACACAATATTTACAGTTTATATAAACTAAATAGCTGTGCATACACAGTAAGTCCATGCTGAGTATGTAAGTCAGTGTCCAAGATTTTTTAAATAATATAATTATATTATTGTATTTCTTGTTAACGTATAAGTGGTGCTGCCACTAAACAGCAGTTCAAAATTGTATTTGTCACATGTCAAGGTACAATGTACAGTAAGCAAAACAGTGAAATGAGGGTCAGACTCTGCAGCAGGGCAGACTGTGCTAAGCTGTAAAATAAGTAATACATTTCAGTATGAAAGATATTGCATTTGGCAGGAAATATCTCAATATTCCATATTCGCCCAAGCCTATTAGAAACTGTGGTGGACGCTCCTGCTTTAATTGTGAAGCACAGTTCTGTCTATATTAAGTGTGCTTGCCCAGTAAAATCTTTTCTGGGATAACAGGAAATTATACATTTGCTGAAGACTGCGACCGTGTTCATAGTCTACTTTGAAATTTGTTGATCTCTATTGCCAGAAAATAAATATGTCAGTGTCATCAGGATTCAGGCACACTCCCTCTCATTGACTGAACTGGTTCAAGGCGGGTTGGAGCAGGGTTAATACCTCACACAGCTGTGAGAGGCTCAGCCATTGTCTTCCATGTCTCTACTGCTACTGGAAGTTGTCTTTGCTATTATTCTTAATTTATCAAGTAACCACAAGGAAATAAACACCAAATAAAGTTTGTCTGTTTGGACTTGTGTGCTCACTTTCTTTCTCTTTTGTAAAACTAATTGTCCATTTCTAATATCGACCTGGTAGTAAGTGGTCTTGTGTATAGCAATAGCACAGCAATGATCTGAAATCATACAGGTGTGTGGCCTTGTGATGTTAAAGTTAATGTAAGTGTCAGTTAGATTTGTGTGTCCTTTGTTACTGACATCACTGTCAGAATGAGGCTGAGGTCTGTTAAATCCCTGAGATGGTTTAAGCTCCCTGTGAACTAGAGCAGGCTTTTAGGTGGGGGAGGGATGCTGTCTAGCACTGTTTCCCACAAAATTAGATTCTATTTGTGGCATTGGCTGACGGTGGTGGGAAGGTGGGTTAATAGCATATTGTGATTGGCCAGTGAGCCTAGTCCCAGGACATGCATGCAGCACATTCTGCGCACCTTGAATGACAGATACACATAGATGGCCAGTAAAGAGACAGACAGACAGACAGACAGACAGGGTAAAAACTGAATGGATTTTTTGGCATTGCTCCTGATGGCCAGTGTGACTCTGACAGACGGGTCTGTTGTCAAAGTGTTGGAGAGAGAGAGAGTGGGTCAAGGAGGGGCCACAGCCACATTAACACGTTTTGCCATCTAGACAAGTGTTTTAGCTTCGTAACAGAAATAATCTCTGCCTACACTGTAAACTGTAACCATCCATGTACACTGGGCATGGGCGTGCCGGTGTAAATGGGAAATGTCTACACTGCAGTCATTTGCTTGGACTGATGACGAGATGGAACTGTTAGTGAAAGTGACACTAGTATGAAGCCGTCAGGTCATGAATGGTAGGAAAACAGATTGGGAATCATTGTTTTCATCTGGGGTAACATGATAGGACTGAGTTGAATCAGGGAGGGATACGTCATACTGAAAAGACC
Organism: Trachinotus anak; assembly: GCF_046630095.1. NCBI lineage: Eukaryota > Metazoa > Chordata > Actinopteri > Carangiformes > Carangidae > Trachinotus > Trachinotus anak. Next base: position 22,624,753 of record NW_027273879.1, on the reverse strand, counting down.
GGATCAGGAAGCAAATGAGGGTGTGTTTCTGTCTGTCCTGACTAAAACACAACCCCAGAGTTTTCAAACTCAAACGCATCCAGCAGCGTTTCCACAAGTCTCTGTTTTAGGGGCTCGAAGAACAGTAGTGTGGACGGAAGGAGTAAACGTAGCAAAAGTGATGTGTTTTAAAGCTAAAAATGAATTAGAGTGGATGTCGCCTTAATGCACTCTGCACAGCTGTACAATGAACTCGGATTTTACCCATTTAAAATGTTAAAAAAACAGAAAATCAGTATGTGGTGGTTAATGTGGATATTGTGTTTGGCTCCCACAGATAAATCAATGTGTGGGAAACACTGGGCCAGCTTTCTGGATGGTCACTTGTTCCAGGCAGTGTGTTTTCATTGCACTAATCAGCTTACAGTATACACTATGTTTAGTGGGTTTATGTGTTGGCTCACTGGGATGCTTGCTTGTCTGGAGAGGTAATGGCACCTCTTGGGACCAAATCATGTCTATGCACTGGCTGTGGATAAAAAGCCCAGTTCAGCTACATTGCTGACTCCACTAATCCTCTCATTCAGACCGGGACATCTACCCATCGCTTTTTGTATCATTGTCTGCAACATCAACAAAAACCTCTTTCATCTACATTTAGGTATGACAGACTCCACACACCCTGCACTCAGTGTGGCTGTCAGCTATTGTGCTTAGGGTCTAGTTGACCTTGGTCTGGTTAGACAGATCAATAGCTCTCTTTCTCTTTGTCTCTGTCTGTTGATGGCTGGAGTCTGACACAAAAATATAGAATATATTCTTATTACACTGGTTCATTAAGTGTCACTCACCACCTCTGTGTTTATAAGTTTATGTATATGTTAAATTGACTGAATAAAAATAAGGTTAGAAAACCATCAACAGTCACACGTTAATTAGTTCTCAGATAATTACTCACTGAGTGAGTTTCATTTCTGCTATTCAGACTGTGCTGCCCACGCCTTGTTGATTTCCTTATTGGTAGAAACTAAGCTGCTGTGGATGTCAGTTAAGATCATGTTTTTTCATGGTTCAGCAGGATTGCTAGCTGGACCTACTAGCTGTAACCTACAGCGTGAGGGGCCAGAGAAACAGTGGACAGAGAAGCTGACTGCAGCAATCCCATTGTGCAGTGAAGCCTGGTTACTGTTCGCTTGCGTGTGGAATTTCCGCCCCCACCCCCGTTTGGCATTTTACTATTTCAGCTGCCGGCCCCTTGGTTGCACAGCTTGGGACAGGATGGGGCGGGGGTGAGGCAAACAGCCTTGTTTGTTATATCCCGCCTCACAGTTCCAAGTATCTGTCAAGAGAAAAATTGTAGAGGTTCAGGATGCTGGAGACACAAATAATCCCCCGTCTGTTATCTGAGCTTTGATACTAATTGAAAATAGTTTTATATTAATGAAAGTCAGAGATACAGACAGACTGTTAAAGCATCAGTGGTCTTATCTGGGAAGTTTGATGATTGTGATTGATCTGCAATTCAGTAGCATCTATGAATGAGATGGTATGTGACCGATAATTGTAGTATGGGGAAAGGGAATATTGAGTGTAACATCTTCGAGATGAACCTACATTTCTGTAGCAGTCTGTTTGGATATCATGAGTTATACATAAATCTATTAGAGAAAGAGGAGCTGTTCTACTGTATCGGCTAGATAGCTTGTCTGTACATTTCCATATATCTGTGGCCTGAGCAGGTAAAATGTCAAAGTTTCGTCCAAATAAATGAGTTTCAAATTTATTTTAGCTGCTTTTCTGCACAGAGCTGATCTGTCATGATGTAGTTTAAACTGGTATGGTAGAAAACTGTTGATGGTCTGATCCATGTTCAGAACTTACTAATGAGTGTAACCTATGATTTGTTTGTAGAAGATGGACACCGCAGGGGTCAAAGTGCTGGAGACAGCTGAAGACATCCAGGAGCGCAGGCAGCAGGTGCTGGACCGCTACCGGCGTTTCAAGGAGCTGTCGATTATGCGTCGGCAGAAGCTGGAGGACTCTTACCGCTTTCAGTTCTTCCGCCGTGATGCTGATGAGTTGGAAAAGTGGATCCAGGAGAAGCTGCAGATCGCATCCGATGAGAACTACAAGGACCCCTCCAACCTGCAGGTCTGTTAGCCTTGTTTTTGATGTCTGTCTGTATGGTTGATATAGAGGTCTTCAAGGGTCCACTCAATCAATTAGGGTCTCTTTTTATTGTGACCGATCTCAGGTGTGTGTGTAATATGTTCAATACCCAGTGGATCCAAATGGATGCCGGTGTTGGTATTCTCTCTCTGTTGTATCGGTTCTCAGGTGCCCCTCAGATTTGGTCTCTCTTTGTTGAAAACCTGCTTATGCATTTTGGATTCAGGTAGGTTTTCCACAGGTCTGCTTCAGCTCTGGTTCATAACTTTGGACCCATGAAGACCTCTTACTTGAACCCTTTAGATTGTTAACATTTTATATGTATACAGTCATTGCTACTGTCCCAGTATTCATAATCTAGATAAGCTCTTGTTCATCTATATTTTAACTGTATTTTACTGTCTTCTTTTACACAGGGTAAGCTGCAGAAACATCAGGCCTTTGAAGCTGAAGTTCAGGCCAACGCTGGGGCCATTATCAAACTGGATGAGACTGGAAACCTTATGATCAGCGAGGGACACTTCGCCTCTGAAACCATTCGAGTAAGGCACACAGAGATGAAGATGCAGTCAGTTTAATACACGGTGTTTATGTACAATAACATTCTGTGTATCTGTGGTGGGCAGGAAATATAGACTGCGTCATTAAGGAGCAAACAGAATCTTAAAGCTGTTAAAAGGCTTACTGGGGTTTGCTTCCTGAATATTCTGTTAACTCCTTCCATCTGATTCAGTCCTACACGCCTTACCGGACACAACAGAGACCCATAGTTACAAGTCTCAATATGGCTGAATATATACAAGTAGGTGTTGAAGTGCTGTGTGACCCTTGAGTGCTGTTAATCTCAATCAGCTTCCCCTTGTTCTGCTGTGAGGAAATGGTCGGTTCACAATGGACTGGTGCTTGTGGAAATCTGTTTGTTTCCAGGTTGTGGTTTTTTTTAACAGATATTTTTTTGTATAATAAATAACTTTAAAACACTTATACTTTTCAATTTTAGATACAGATTCACAGAAGATTTCTAATCAAGTACAAAGGAAAACTGCAGTGGCATCTGGTCTTGTTCTGGAGATGTTTTTTTTTTTTACCTTTTTTCTCTCAGTGGAAACTGCTCATCATGATCGTGTCTGTCTGGGTCATATTGATTGATTTCTATGAACAGATGATTGTTATAACCGAACTGTTTTCTTTATTTCTCATGCAGATTACCATCTAATTGACATGTGTATATTTATAACATGAATATAAAGTAATGAGTAATGAGTAGTCCACTACTGCATTACTACAAGTGAAACAGCCATAGATTTTTGATCCATATAAGTAGTTTCCACTGTATTTTCATAACTTCTTTGACTCTCCTCGCCTCTTTCTAGTGACTTAAAAAATATACCCTTTCCCCTTTCCCATGTACGGTAGACTCGTCTGGAGGAGTTGCATCGTTTGTGGGAACTCCTGCTGCAAAGGACTAAGGAGAAGGGCATGCGTCTCCTGCAGGCCCAGAAGCTGGTCCAGTACCTGCGTGAGTGTGAAGACGCCCTGGACTGGATCAGTGACAAGGTCAGATTCACAAAGCCTTAAAACTTCCCTGACCAAGGTTTCATTTGCATTGTTTTATCTACTTTTGCCAAAGCAAGGCCCAAAAGGTAATGGAAATTGCCCTTTTGAGTGCCTTAAATTAATTATTAATTTCCAAAAAAATGTAATATTTACTTTTCTTTTTGAATTGCATTTTCAAATAGATTTATTCATGAATTATATTTAAATTATTTACATATTGACTGTTGTATGTTGTTTTTGTAAACATGCTAAACTATTATTGTTGCAATATAAAAATATCAAATAATGAATGACTTTGTAATTTATTTATACATTTATAAATTAATTTGCAAACAAATGACATTAATGCCTAATTTTAGTGTAGTGTATTGTTAATAATGAATGAAATGCTATTTCTGTGACACTTCAAATGACAATTTGACTTAATGGCGAAATTACGTCATTCAAAGACAATGAAATGATTAATGAGCCATTTTTATAGCTTCTAAAGACATAAAAGTAGAAAGGTTTAGTTTCAGTGGTTGCCTCAATGTTGTTCTTCCACTTCCACCTGTAGGAAGCCATGGCCACATCCGAGGAGCTGGGCCAGGACCTGGAGCATGTGGAGCTCCTGCAGAAGAAGTTTGAGGAGTTCCAGACAGACCTGGCAGCCCATGAGGAGCGTGTGAATGAAGTGAACCAGCTGGCAGCCAAGCTGATACAGGAGACCCATCCTGAGGCTGAGCTCATAGTTCGCAAGCAGGACGAGGTTAATACCGCCTGGCAGCGCCTGAAGGGTCTTGCCCAGCAGAGGCAGGGCAAGCTGTTCGGGGCTGCTGAGGTGCAGCGCTTCAACAGGTAAACATCAGACACACAGATGGACTGCTTTTACACTGGGTGTGTGTGTGTATTGTAATAATGTTTCACGTTATTACTTTGCCTCATTGATGATAGTGACAGGCTGTGTATTCTCATTCTGACACCAGGGATGTGGATGAGACCATCAGCTGGATCAAGGAGAAGGAGCAGCTGATGGCCTCTGATGACTTTGGTCGTGACCTGGCCAGTGTGCAGGCTCTGTTGCGCAAACATGAGGGTCTGGAGAGAGACCTGGCTGCTCTGGAGGACAAGGCAGGACATACGCTGCACTGCAGAATGTCAACACATTAAGAGAGCAGCCATGAAGTTAAAATATTGTTCTAATTTCTTATTTCCTTTTTCTGCTTTTTCAATAGGTCAATACACTGGGTGGAGATGCTGAGCGCCTGCAGCAGACACATCCTCAGAACGCCTCCCAGATTCACCTGAAGAAGGATGAACTCATCACTAACTGGGAGCAGATTCGCACTCTGGCTGCTGAGCGCCACGCCCGCCTGAACGACTCCTACCGGTAAAATACCAGACACTGCTCAGTAATGAACTGTCAGTGTCCTGGCTGCTGAGCCACGTCGCTGCTGCCTGGGCAATATATCACATATGCAGTCACTGTGTTTTCATGAAAGGGGCATGTTCTCTAAAGCAAGCAGCTTTCAAACCTTTAAATAGTCATGTGTAAAATGATACATGTAGCAGTACTGAGAGTCGATCGACAGAAAAGTGATCTATCTATTATTTGTAATAATTCAGGGAAAAATTCCAAACTTTCTTCAGTTGCACCTTGTCATTTATTAGGATTTGCTGGTTTTCTTTGTCTTATGTAAGAGCAAAATAAATTAATTTGGATTTTGGACTGTTATGAAGACATCACCTTGGGCATTTTTGACTTTTTCTTTAGATCAGTTAATCAAAAATAATTAGCGTAATTGATGATGAGAATGCAACAGTTTGTTGCAACCCTAGTTGCTCTTGAAGTTGATGCAGCTTGTCATGCACAAACAGTAAATCTTAGGTATCTGTGAATTGTCAAGAGAATCTGAAATTGAACTACTTCAAGATATTAGTGCCCTTACTGCTCCTGATTATTTTAACTGACCTTTTTGTCTTGTAAAAGCTTGAACCAGTGTATTCACAATATAAAAAAGCAAACGAAGAAATAACTTGTAGATAGGGATATGTTGTTTTCAGTCAGCGTATACTGTCCAGCTCGTCACTGGCTACTTCATTCTATCACATTCTGGTGTGTGTCTTAACGTAGATCTTAACACCTTTATTATTAGGAACCCTGCTATGATTGAAAATATGAAAGCATCTTTTCCAGCTCAGTGAGAGTGTACAGGGCATGTGAGGCTGCATCTGAGTGGCAAACCTGCTCACTCCTGCCCCCTTGTGTCTTTTAGGCTGCAGCGTTTCACTGCTGACTTCAGGGATCTGACCAGCTGGGTGACAGAGATGAAGGCCCTGATCAATGCTGATGAACTGGCCAATGACGTGGCTGGAGCTGAGGCTCTGCTAGACCGCCATCAGGAGCATAAGGTAAAATCTACTGTAACACAAAATTACAACATAACACAACATTCACTCCACACTTAAAAAGAAGCAATGTCATTTATAAGTGTTTTTCTGTAATGTGTTTCAGGGAGAGATCGATGCCCATGAGGACAGTTTTAGAGCCACAGATGAAGCTGGCCAGGCCTTACTCAATACAGGACACTACGCCTCTGAGGAGGTCAAGGAAAAGGTGACAGCATCCAGATTGTTCTTTCTTTCTTTCTGTGATGTTGTACTGTATCTATACCAGCATACTGCTGTGTACTTTGTTTAAAGTGGTGTGTTGTGTTTGTGTAGCTGGGCATCCTTGCTGAGGAGAAGGAGTCTCTACTGGAGCTGTGGGAGGTTCGCAGGCAGCAGTATGAGCAGTGCATGGACCTGCAGCTCTTCTACAGGGATACTGAGCAAGTTGACAACTGGATGAGTAAACAAGAGGTAAAAAGTAACAAACATGAAAACCTGCAATATCAGCAGTCCATTTATTCCTCAGGAAAGAATTATCCTGATGTGTGTGTGGTGTGGTAGATTTGATGTGCTGGTTTTTAATGTTTTCATTGCACAGGCTTTCCTCCTGAATGAAGACCTTGGTGACTCCCTGGATAGTGTAGAGGCACTGCTGAAGAAACATGAGGACTTTGAGAAGTCACTTAGTGCCCAAGAAGAGAAGATCACTGTAAGTTACTCCAGTTTGTCCACTTGTATGTTTCACAATCCACCTTCAAGTCTTGCAGTCTTGCATCTCTAGACATGTACTGTTATGAAATAGAATACACTCTTAATCTCTTTTTCTTGTATGAGTCCAGGCTCTGGATGAGTTTGCTACCAAACTGATCCAGAACAACCACTACGCCAAAGAAGATGTGGCTACTCGCAGAGATGCTGTAAGTACCACTGTCAGCTTCCTGAGTTCCCACCTCAGATAATGGCCCTGAACACTACAGCAGATCACAGAATTCCTCTCATTGTATCTTAAAAATAATACGTTTTCTCTTCCATTTCACATCTGTAGCTGCTCAGCCGCCGCAATGCCCTGCATGAGCGTGCTCAGTCTCGTCGCGCTGCCTTGGAGGACTCTTTCCACCTGCAGCAGTTCTTTAGGGATTCTGATGAGCTCAAGAGCTGGATCAATGAGAAGATGAAGACTGCCACTGATGAAGCCTACAAGGTAATTTATAAAAACATCTGGGGTGCATTTTGAAATGTTTTTGTACATTCCAGTGTTATGCTACCCTTTTCTTTTTGTCCTCTCATCCAACCTTTCTGCCTCTGCTTTCTAAACAGGATCCCTCCAACCTCCAGGGAAAGGTGCAGAAACACCAGGCTTTCGAAGCTGAGCTGTCAGCGAACCAAAGCCGCATCGATGCTCTGCAGAAGTCTGGCCAGGAGCTGCTGGATGGAAAGCATTACGCCTCCACTGAGGTGGCTGGCCGCATGGAAGAGGTCAGCTCCCAGTGGAAGAAACTGCTGGAGGCCACTGAGCTCAAAGGTACTGGCTTGAGGAAAGTGTGGGTTGAAGATACTATAACTGCTACTGTATATGGATTTAAGATATACATATATACATGTATAGACTGTTTTTAATATCATCAGATGTGAAAATTTAAGTCTAACATAGCTTTAATAGTGTATGTCAGTGAAGGGTCAACAAAAGACATTCTGTTAGTAACTTGATTTAATCTGGTAATCTCATTAAGACCAGCCAACCACAACATACCTTACAACAACAAACCATCTAACCAACTAACAAATGACAAATAGAACCCATAAAATCAGTTACAAAAGAGTTTAAAAAAAAAAAAACCCACAATGCTTTTAAGTTTTCAAGGGGAATTTAAGAATCTAGTTTAAGGGCAGTTCTTTCCATTTAAAGTAATACATGGAACAACTTCTACCAGCATCAGTGTATATATGAAGTTTCTAAGAATAAGTGGTTATTGGATCATTTTAATGTAAGATTTAAATGAGAAAGAAGATGCTGGTATGTCAGAGCAAAAGTGGAGCTTTATAGATGAAAGACTTCCTGTTGATAAGGAAGTCTTTTTGTGATGCAGGGCAGTGATGTGAAGGGAATTTGTCATTAGACATAAACATAATGCATTGAAATGCTGAAGTGGTGTTGAGGCTGCATGGCTGCACTCAGTGTCTCTGTAAACAAATTCAAGAGTTGACTGAACAACACTGTTGCTGTAAATGACAGACAGAATTTCCCTCTTTAATTATCAAGCAAAGTTTTGAATCTCAATAGAAATGACAAGTTCTTTTTAAAACAAGTCTATGATTCAGAAGTGATATTGAAGCAGACTGAGGATGAGTCAAGGCCTTGGTTGAAGAGGAACATATAAAGTTGTCATCAACATAAAATGGATACTGAAGTACTGTTTAAGAAGAATAATGTTATTTACATATGATTTAAGTAATAATGGACCGCGACTCGGGCACTGATGACAAGAGGGTTGGTTTCAGCACCATCATTTTCCACAACAGTCTGAGGTGTTCTGATTTTAAACTTGTTTTCTACTGTTTCATTTCAGGCATCAAGCTGCGTGAGGCCAACCAGCAGCAGCAGTTCAACAGGAACGTAGAAGACATCGAGCTGTGGCTGTATGAAGTTGAGGGCCACCTGGCTTCAGACGACTATGGAAAAGACCTGACAAGTGTCCAGAACCTACAGAAGAAACACGCACTACTGGAGGCAGACGTGGCTGCTCACCAGGTACTCATCACCAGGCATTCATCATGAGGGCATAGCTGATAACATGTTTTTTTGTGTTTATGTATAATGTAATTTAAATGTTTAAATTCTTTTCTCCCAGGATCGTATTGATGGCATAACAATTCAGGCTCGTCAATTCCAAGAGGCTGGACACTTTGATGCTGACAACATCCGCAAGAAGCAGGAAGCTTTGGTTGTTCGTTATGAAGCTCTGCGTGAGCCCATGGCTGCACGCAAGCAGAAACTGTCCGACTCTCTCAGGCTCCAGCAGCTGTTCAGAGATGTGGAGGATGAAGAGACTTGGATCCGTGAGAAAGAGCCCATTGCTGCCTCTACTAACCGAGGTAAAACTTTATGGAAACAGCACCCAGGCCACTATATTATACAGTACTGTAGTTTCCTATAAAAGGTTGGTTTACATCAATAATTAGTGAACTTGAATGATGCTACAGTTCCTCACATATTTCAGATGATTAATGAAGTTCCACTTGGTGTTTTTCTCAGGCAAAGACCTTATTGGTGTCCAGAACTTACTGAAGAAGCACCAGGCCCTGCAGGCTGAGATCACTGGTCATGAACCTCGTATTAAGGCTGTCACCCAGAAAGGAGAGGCCATGATCGAGGAAGGTAATTCATCTAAAATCTAAGACTGTCTTGGTATCGTCTTTGAGATAACTGAGCTTTTTAAGCAAGTGAAACATTGTCCCAACATTGAAAATGCTGATCACTCATGTCTGGGTTACCCAGGGCACTTTGCTGGTGAGGATGTGAAAGCGAAGCTGGCTGAACTACATGGACGCTGGGACACACTGAAGGCTAAAGCCTCCCAGAGGAGACAGGACCTGGAGGACTCTCTGCAGGCCCAGCAGTACTTTGCTGATGCCAACGAGGCAGAGTCCTGGATGAGGGAGAAAGAGCCCATCGTGGGGAGCACTGACTACGGCAAAGATGAGGACTCCGCTGAGGTAAATGAAGGGAAGAGATGTGGGCCAGATATTCACTTCATTAAAAAAATCAATTCAACATTCAAACAGTCTCATTTCTTAAAAAACACATTTTCACTTGTTTCTGTTCCACATCATCTTCAGCTTTAATGTTTTATTCTAATTAATTGATTTGCTTCATTTTGTTGAACAAGGAGGGCCACACGAATATCTGTGACTGACTTACTGATTGATCGAGTTATACAGTGGTTCAGCTGTCAGCCGAACTGATAGCTTCCATTAAATTCAATTTGACAGAGCAGTGTTTCAGTCTAATGAAGACCTTCATCAGGTGCTGTCAAGTAAACAAAGCAGAACAAGCAGTAATTATAGATCTAAATACACCTGATGAGTCAGTCTTCATCTTCTCCAGGAGACAAAGTCTGCTGATACTTGCAAGAAAAATATAGAGTCACTGTAGAAACAGTATTGTACAAGAACATGTCACATCTGCTAAGTGAATACACAATACAATACATCAATCACATTCATTATCCAAAAGGGAAGTAGTTTGTTAAATAAAAACAGCTGCATGCTGCAACAGTAAGGGTCCGTTCAGCCTGAGAACATCAGGACCCACTGGTGCAGAACTGTGAAGAGAGGAGCAAAAATACAGATGACTTCAGAGATTAAAATGATGAACGACTTTGACTCTGGGCCGTGCTGCTTTCAATTTCATCACAAAAACATAAACTTGATTATTACAGCGCCACCTTGAGGACACTGTCACTTTATGTACCTGAGTAGTGAGAGGAAGTTCCCACCCATCTGCCAGTTTCCCGGTTTTTGATGTGGAAACACTTTTAGAAATACAAAGAACATTATAACAGGGTTAAAATAACCTTCGACTTGTTGAGGCAATGACATCACATGTGACATCACATTTAAAACTGGTGTATTTTTGTCTGTTTAACCTTAAAACACAACAGTAAAAATGCCCTGAATTTTTTTATTGTTAATTATTATTTATGACTTTTATTGATATTTTAATTTACTGACTTTGAATCCAACACTGAACAAAAACAAAATTGTTATGCATTCAATACAAACTACAGCTGGATGGTGTCTATCACTGTGGACTCGCTGTTGACTGATCTGAACCATTTGATATTTAATTAATTGATTTTGCACATTTGGAAAAATATAGAGTGACAGACTTCTGATAGACCACGGGTTTGAGTGCAAATCTCAGTCACAATTCAGTGGATGTGTTAAAAATGCATGGAAGGTGAAATGTGTAGAAATTTAGATTTGTTGTTACAAACCACACCCACATGTTGCAAACTGAAATTCGTACGAATCTATGCAGCCGATTACAAGATGTAAACCTCACAATCCTAAAGTTTCTCGGGGAGAAAGACTTAAAGACTTCTTGCCAAAAGAAACACATGACAGTGATGTCAGTGATGTCACAGAACTTACTAACACACAATATGTGCACCTGGTTTTTAGAGTACATGGAGAAGTTCAAGATTACCTGGAAAGAAACATGAATGATTTCAGTCCTGCAGCTGTACTTCAGCCCCCCTAGCAAAAATTAATATGACAACCACAAACACATGTTTTCACCTGCCAAAACAAAACTTGAGCATTTTCAAGGGAAAATGAGCCTGAAAAAAAAACTTTTTCACACTTGGTCTTCCACAGGCTCTGCTGAAGAAGCACGAGGCTCTGATGTCTGACCTGAGTGCCTACGGCAGCAGCATCCAGGCCCTGAAGGAGCAGGCCCAGTCCTGCAGGGTAAAACCCAGTCCTCCTTTACACTCAAGCATTCACAAGTTTTCCTGTGCAGTAGAGTAGTAGTACTTAGTTTGTCCTAATTTTCATAGTAATGAAATGTTCTTTAGATTTTAGGAGACATGTATCAGTGATAGAACTTGTTTCATTGAACAGCAACAAGTGGCACCAACTGATGATGAGACCGGGAAGGAGCTGGTCCTGGCCCTGTACGACTACCAGGAGAAGAGCCCCCGTGAAGTCACCATGAAGAAAGGGGACATCCTCACTCTGCTCAACAGCACCAACAAGGTAGAAATGAAACCAGCTCAGTGTCCAACAGACTGTGTGACTGACTGCACCATGAACTCAAACTGTCCAGATTCAGTAAACATGTACATAAGAGACATGCTGAATGATACTCAAGTTGAATTGTTAACAGTCTGGTCTTAATGATTTGACCACTCAGGTCTTTACATCTGACTACAAGAACCAGCTGTTCACTTATCATCTAATGAATCCCAGACCTCAACATGTGCTTTTGATACAAGATAATCAATGTTACTTGTTCATCAGTGAGTGAACATGATGTTTTGATCTCCTAAAACATCTGGTCACTGTAATTTAACAAACATCACTCAGACAGGGGGAAATGCCTCTATTTGGTACTGTTTTCAGTGGTGGATTAATTTAGTGCATCAGAAGACTGTAAAATATCAATAGAAATATCATGTAGTTCTGTAACATGAAACGGTGTTTCAAGCACTTTGCCTGAATTGAATATTAACGTAATGAAAGTGATTTACATCAGGAAGTATCTCATCACCATCACTTGTTAATGTTCCTCTTCTCCTTGCTCCCAGGACTGGTGGAAGGTGGAGGTGAATGATCGCCAGGGCTTTGTTCCTGCTGCTTATGTGAAGAAGCTGGACCCCACCCAGTCCTCTTCCAGGGAAAACCTGCTGGATGAACACGGCAGCATTGCACTGCGCCAAGACCAGATTGAGAACCAGTAAGAAACCCATATCACAACCTCTATCACGATGTAGTTTACTAATTCATTTCTCCTTTCCTACAAGATTGAACTATTTCTCTTCTGCTTTTTAACCTCTCTTTGCTTCCATCAGATAATGTTTTTTGCTCAGGTGTTAACGCTAATGATCTTGCCCCTGGCCTCTCTCTGTCTCTCCTTGCTGTCTTCTCGCTATAACACCTTAATCTTGCCTTGCTGTGTGTTCACGCTGCTTTGCCACTGAGCAGGCTTGTCACCAAGGAGGCCTGCAGCGTTTCTGTGCGCATGAAGCAGGTGGAAGAGCTGTGAGTAGGAACCAGCGTCCCTCTGCGTGTTCTTGTGATCATAATGCCACTAAATATCATCAGCAGTTTTACATCCCTCCCCTCCCCCACACCCTTAAAACTTGCAAACCCTCCTGCTGTTACACTGTGTCTACGTCATCCTCTTCTTCTATTCATCACAGGGATAGAAGTACCTGTGCTGCACACCATTTACACCCTCCTCATCCCAGGCTTGTCTGTGGATGTTCACTTCTGATTTTCTTTTGTCACTGTTTCAAACCATGATCTTCATCAGCAGTTATGTTCTGACCACATCAGGCTTTAAATGAGTTTTTTTTAGTGGTTACCTCAAGCCCAAATCACAAGGTCCCAGTCAGAGAAATTAGCTTTGATAATTAATCAATAATTCAACTGGTCTGAAATTCAGCTGATCCCAGTGCCTCCAAAAACCATGACAGAAATCCGCTGGGTTGTAGATTAACCTGGGACAATGTGTTCAATGTATAGATGGACATACAGATAAACCTGTATGTGATAAGCCTTTGCTAACGAGGTAGTTTTTATATGTAACTGATCAAAGTAGGTCTTATGTGTGCATAAGATAAAAGATTCTATGTGACAAGAGGCAGCTGTCTGTATGATCAGGGGTCCGCTGTCGTCCTGGCTGATTGTCAGATCTGATATTCACCATTTTTACAGGTATCTGAATCATTATTTTTTTAACCAATTGCTAATAACAGATTCATTTAAAAATGCACTACTTTGACCCTGCAGAAACACTGAAGGTTGCTGTGCACACATACCGTCACAGACTGGAGATCGATTGATCAAGTGACTGATTGTTGCAGAGCTTCAGGAGTCATTTTGAAACTTTGATTTTGAGACCAGACAAATCAAGTGAAAACTAGCAATAAACACAAATCCATTAAAGAGTAGGTAATATTACTTTAATAGAGTTGCTATAACTTCAGTCTTTCAAATATGTATTTTGGGAAAAATGTAAATTGATAACAAAACCACAATACAAAACCAATATTGAAGCAGTACAATAACCACTGATGCAAGCTGTGCAGCCCAGTCAGAATTTATTTGAGCAGCTGGTGTGCTGCCATGTGGTGTATGGGCTAAAGTGGCATCTCCTTTACTTTACTAGAAGTAATAAGTTAAACTTGTTTCTTTTAATGTTAAGTTCATCTAATGGGTCAAGTTTAATGAGATCTGGCTGGAGAACAGAAAATGTAGTGCTTGGTCGTTATCAAATTTTGAGTTGCTGCACTTGGTCAAAATGCTCAAATTAGGAAAGGCATTAGAGTTACATAGGAAGTCAGAAAAACACAAAGAGGCACCAGAAAACATACACACACACTTGCGTACACACAGTTCTGTGTAGGTGTGTTTAGTTCCACATTTCTTAGATTAGACCTGTTAAAGCTGCAGAAACCCTGCATACAGCAGCCACTGACTTTCCAATGGTTTTCTAACGAAAGGCTTTCTGTTGTCTCTTTTTTCAAGGTATGGGACTCTGTTGGAGCTGGGAGAGAAACGCAAGGACATGTTAGAGAAGAGCTGCAAAAAGTTCATGTTATTCCGCGAAGCCAACGAGCTCCAGCAGTGGATCAACGAGAAGGAGAGCGCCCTCACTAACGAGGAGGTCGGCTCGGACCTGGAGCAGGTCGAGGTCCTTCAGAAGAAGTTTGACGACTTCCAGAAGGTGAAGTGTGATATCACAACCTGGGTTTCTCCATGTCCATAAAATTCACCAAAGTTCTCTCCTAAAGTAACTAATGGAACAGGACCTGGTTTCACTTTGGCTTTCTTTTGGTCCATGTAATGTAAATGATAACTTGATGAACTCTTGAGTTCTACAACTCACACCAGTATTTCTGATTGTTTCTATTTAGTCAGCATCTTAGCTTCTGTGGTCTCAAGGAAAAAGTGTGTGATGTTGTTTTGTTTGGTGCAGGACCTGAAGGCCAATGAGTCTCGTCTGAGGGACATCAACAAGGTGGCGTCTGAGCTGGAGTCTGAAGGCCTCATGGCTGAGGAGGCCCCCATGGTTCAGGCTCAGGCAAGTTCTCCGTACCTCTGTCAGCTGTGTGAGCTGTCCTCCATGTTTTACATGTAAATTAATGGAGATTGGGTTTTTTCCATTTGCAGCAACAAGAGATGCTTGGTGCAGCTCCCGGCAAGGTTGTAGTCATTTCTGTCAATCACACACATTTTACTTGATAATTAAGAACCACTTAAGATAACAGTGAAATATTTGCTCACCAGAGACATGCTTTATTTCTTCAACAGGATGAAGCTGATTCCAAGACTGCGTCTCCATGGAAGGTAAGACGATCTTTGACGAAATATTCAGATCCTGTAACTGTGCATGACTTTGATACTGGTGCATCTGTTCTGGAATATACTGCACTCATGCCCAATAAGACATTGCATTGTCATGGTGCTTAATGTTAACATGTGTAAAGATTAGTCAATCTTTGAGTATCTGGTTTGATTAATCATGATTCAGTGTGTGGGGCTGGTTCTGCTGGACCATGGTTGCAGTGCTGGTTTTAAGTCTTGGTTTGGTCTTAGATGATGATCAAGACAAACTCTGGGAGTTTCCATAACACTCTTGACTGGTGTGGTGTTTTTCTGTTTTTTCTCTTCTTTCTGCCATGTTTATTCACCTGTAGAATATACGCTTGGCTGTTCAAACGACGGCTAACTTTAATACTATCAAGGTAAGATGAACTAGTCCACCCTGACCTCATCATGACTCCGCCTGCATCTCTGTCCTGCATTGTGATCAGAGAAATAACCCCATCATCACAGTTTCTTTTTGATCTCTCTCTTCCTGTCCTCTGAAACCCATCTCCAGTGTCGACAGTGTTTAGTTTGGTTCCACCCTGTTTCCCGTTCGTGTGTTAACTGTGGTATGAACTGCTGACATACCACTCCAGTTATGTCTTCAGCATCTCTGTGTAGATGTTGACTCTTTACTCTGATTTCCTTTATCATGTGTGTGTGATGTTCAGGGCTGGATTAAAAAAACAAAACAAAAGAAACATAGATTTTCCGATTAATCATAATTTTTATTTGAATGCTTCAGAATCAATTCTTAAAATCCAGAGATTGATCTTTGCATTTGCACTTTTTCTCAGTAAACATGCTAATCTGTGCTAAATGTTCTGTGTGCAGTGGTTTAAGATTTTTCTTTTAAAACATGCAGAATGACGACGCCTTGTAAGTGCTGCAGGTTGCTCAACTGTTTTGCAGATACAGACCTAAAAACAATAGAGATGTTGTGTTTTTATTGTTTGGCAAGGAAAAGAAATTCTTGGTCCTGTTTCATACCTGTGAAACATATTTACAACAAGCCTCTAATGGACAAACAGTGTTGCTCACTTGTTGAACAGAGTAGAAATTGAAGTTCCCAGGATAAATTCTGAGAAGAGCTTCACACAATGTCACACAGTCATTAAGAGTAAAACGGAAATGATCGATTCTGGACTCAAATCCAAATCAAAGTGAATCAGGAGATCAGTGCTGATATCCAGCCCTGTAATGTTCATCCAGTTCTGTGCATCCCACCCTCATCATCCATCTGCCTATTTGTTTGTCCATCACTGTCTGTGCACATCAACCACACATCAGCACAAACCATGAGAATGAGTGCACATTATAGTTATATTCTTATATTTAAGTTAAATGTTTAATTTAACTTTTCTCACCTGATCTCAAGGTTTATCTGACAGAGCTGTTTTATGCTAATATTTAGCACATCTATAATCCTCACACATGACTGAATCACACAATGAGTTCTTCTTTAATTAAGGTTGCATGTTGTACTCTTTTCACACCAGAACGAGAAGAAACGAGTAGAAGGACCAGACTGTGAAAAATGAGGAGTGTTGTTTCATGTTTATTGTTTTGTGTGCAGGAGCTGAATAATCGCTGGCGGTCACTGCAGCAGCTCGCCGAAGAAAGGAGCAACATGCTGGGCAGTGCCCATGAGGTGCAGCGGTTCCACAGGTACCAACCACCTGTAGCATCTGTGACATCACCGGCAGGGTTTTGGAAGCTCCACTTTGTGTTGAATATTCGCTGTTATCCGTCACAGCTACTGGAGCCATACAGTTCAAATTCAGGCCAGAAGGGTAGAGCCTGGCTGATGCCCAAACTTTCTTCTTGTATAACATCTTTTGTATAGAGCAGACTCCAGATTATAACGCAGTTCGCCATTGAGGATTTAACATGTGTGAAAAAAATCTGTCAGGATTTGGGAGAAGTTAAAGGAAGCCTGTGTTACTTCTCTTGAATAGCAGCCGCTGTGGCCACAGGTGGAAGTTCCCTGGTTCCAAACCTCTCAGTCACTGCTCATACCTGCAGTTTGTTCAGTGATTCAGGCAAACCTGCTCAGTGGCAGCATTCAGAAAGGGGACGTCATCCTCATACAGAGCTATTAGCTAGATCCACAAAAAATGGCGTCTGGTAAATACGGTGACAGGTGTGGATGAGACTGATGCAGCTGCACAGGAAGAACAACTCGTAAATCAATCTTATATAAATAAAGATATATTTGTGTCAAATGAAAATGACGTAGCAGGTCAGATACACTTGCTACTAATTGGTTACAGCAAAAACAAACCATATTTACCTCCTCCCAACAAGAAGTCAGCCAGTCTCAGTGATTTGATTCCCTGCCCAGAGACCTTCGTTTCATACCCCTTTCTCTCTCTGCCAACTATTATCTTCAACGAAAAAAAGAGCTAACATGACCACGATGTGACGCTGAATGAATGAAGAACAAGTAGAGAAGAGTCATAAACACTGAAGGAAACAGACCTCTGTACATCACATTGTTCTTCCAGATGTTTGATTACATACTGTTGTGTTTGTGCCTCCACAGGGATGCTGATGAAACTAAAGAGTGGATTGAGGAGAAGAACCAGGCCCTCAACACTGACAACTACGGTCACGATTTGGCCAGTGTTCAGGCTCTGCAGCGCAAACATGAAGGCTTTGAGAGAGACCTGGCAGCTCTGGGTGATAAGGTCAGTCTCTCATAAAGCTTTTCCGCTGACTGTAAGATTTTACCTGAGTTTCTTCTGAGAGCTGGACTCATGTCTTGTGTTGCACCCAGGTGAACTCTCTCGGTGAGACGGCAGAGCGTCTCATCCAGTCCCACCCAGAGGCAGTGGATGACATCCAGGAGAAATGCACCGAGCTGAATACGGCCTGGAGCAGCCTGGTAGGACGTGCTGACCAGCGCAAAGACAAGCTAGGCAACTCCCATGACCTACAGCGCTTCCTGTCTGACTTCAGGTGAGGAGGATCCCACCGGGTCAGAGCTGATGTTCGAGAGAAGAACTAGATTTAACACGAGATGTGTTTACATATGTGTGGTATTGTTTGGCTCCAGCTCTCTTTATCTGTACACAGAGATCTGATGTCCTGGATTAATGGCATCCGAGGACTTGTGTCCTCAGAGGAGCTGGCCAAAGATGTGACTGGAGCTGAGGCCCTTCTGGAAAGACACCAGGTACTGAGTTCCTCCCATCTGTTTCTGTGCAGACCTGAGTGCAGGTCACTGCCCATCCCACACTGCCAACCTATGCTTCCTTTTCCATGTGTCCAGGAACACCGCACTGAGATCGACGCTCGTGCTGGAACCTTCCAGGCCTTTGAACAGTTTGGTCAGCAGCTGTTGGCTCGGGGCCACTATGCTAGTGCTGAGATTCAGCAGAAACTGGAGGCTCTGGACCGTGAGCGTGCTGACCTGGAGAAGGCCTGGGTGCAGCGTCGCATGATGCTGGACCAGTGCCTGGAGCTCCAGGTAAGGAAGCGCTGTCTGATGCTGACTGACTGACTGTCTGTGTCCCTTCTCTGACTGACTGTTGTCTGTGTCCCTCGTCTGACTGACTGTCTGTGTCCCTCCTCTGACTGACTGTTGTCTGTGTCCCTCACCAGCTCTTCAACAGGGACTGTGAACAGGCTGAGAACTGGATGGCGGCTCGTGAAGCCTTCTTAGCCAGTGATGACAAGGGCGACTCGTTGGACAGTGTGGAAGCCCTGATCAAGAAACATGAAGACTTTGACAAAGCCATTAATGTGCAGGTCGGTGAGACATTACACTGCTGAGTGACAGTTTGAAAAACTGATCAGTAGTTGTGTTCTATAAACGATTGAATGTTGTCCTGTCGTACAGGAGGAGAAAATCGCTGCTCTGCAGTCCTTTGCTGATCAGCTTATTGGAGCCGATCATTATGCCAAACCTGAGATCTTCAACCGACGCAATGAAGTCCTTGACAGGTAGGAAACATCTGGATTTCTTCATGGATCAATGGAACTCTCTAACATGCATCTTCAGTTGTTCTGTTCAGGCAGAAGTGCCACACTGACTCCACTCCATAGATTCAGGACACTGTCAGTGATGACAGGATGAAGAAGAAGTTATTCATAGAAATGAAAAAATCCTGCAAATCACAACTTGTGTTTTTTTTGTGTTTTCCAATAATGAGATACTACATCAGTTCCTCAGTTCGCAGCCTTCAGTCTGTTTGTCAGTTTTACTCAAACGTACTGAGGGCTTGTACAGACATTTTTGGACTCACTCTGAAAACTAAAGCTGGGTTAAGACTACAGGAGATTTGGCCTGATACATCTGCCTGACAATCAGAGGAGAAATCTGGTCCTGGACCTTGGTTGTTACTGATGTTCGACCCAAATTACATTTTACATTACATCAGATCCAGTCTCAAACCTCCTGATAATATCACACACCTTTGCTGTTTAGGATTTTAATGTTTATAATTGTGAATATGTCAGTCTGGGAGCAGCTGATGATGTTGCTCAGCAACAGTCAACATTCTAGCCCTTCAGGCTAACATCAGCCAGCATACTACTGTTGACAGATATTAAAGCAATTAAAATCTCACCTCCAGTTCTCACTGAAGAACAGACGACCTGTGACAACCACTTCCCGATGAGGTGGAGCACTGCTCCCTGATTTCAAGCTCAGGCACAGTAATCTTTATAATATCCTGCAGTGTGTGAACATGTTTGAGATTAAGGAGAAGATAATCTGTTAAGTTTCTCCTTATGTGTGTGATGCAACCTGATGTCAGAATCAGTGAGGATTTGAAAACTCCTGTAGTCTGAGTCCAGACTAAGAGTGAGCCTCTCACTAAGATATTTCCCAGGTGATGCAGAATCACTGAAGCTTGAATTTCATAGCAGCTGGCACACATGTATTATCCTTAGCTTCTGACACACAATCACACACACACACACGTGTTTCCTCCTGTGTGATAAAATGTAAACCACTGAACTTTTTTGTTGAGTTTATCTTAAAACTTGAAATGTCGGTGTTTGAAGGTGGCGCCGGCTGAAGGCCCAGATGATTGAAAAACGTTCAAAGCTGGGTGAATCTCAGACCCTGCAGCAGTTCAGCAGGGATGTGGACGAGATCGAGGCTTGGATCAGTGAGAAGCTGCAGACTGCGACTGATGAGTCCTACAAGGACCCTACTAACATCCAGGTACACAGGTCCAACTCACAGACACACAGCCAGTCTGACAGGAGGACATAGAATAACTGTGGTGTAGTGAAGAGGAAAGACAGCACATGCTTCTGTGTCTAAGAAACATTCAAAGAAAATGATAGAAGAAGAAGCTCAGGGAGCACATTCACAGCTGGTACCTGATTCAAGTTCAGGTGTTTAATCAAGTGACCTTAGCCTCATTAAAATTGCTAATGTGTTTTGTCTTGTTGTATTGACGCTACTTTTTTCTAACTGTGTGAAATCCCTCTCTTTGTCCTGTCTGAAGTGAGACTGAACTTCTCTCCCACTGTCTTATTTTTTTTAGCTGTCCAAGCTGCTGGTAAGTTTGAGTAGTGTGTCAGCTGACTAACAACCGAGCAGGTTCTCCTCCATGTGTCCATGTCTCTGCTATGTGTGTAGACACGACATAGAACAAGCACTCTGTCCATCTTGAGTTTGTCCCTCATCAGCACTGTTGAGTGCCAGCTTCTTTTCACCTGGGTTTTAATTTTGATAACTAAAAAATGTGGCTTAATTCTGTTCATATTTGTATTTTATGACATGTTTGTTTTGTTATCAAAAGCTGCTAGTTTTTGGGTGTGGCTTCTTTTTATTAGAAATCAGTGAGGAGGATGGTCTTTAAACTTGCGTCAGATGTTTGAGTTAAAATGAATCAAATTCAAACTTGAAATGATTAATTTTAAGATGAACTAATCCTGAATTATGAGAGACCTGATCTGTGTTTCATGTGTGGAGACCCTGCTGAAGTGTAGGACGGTAGAAATGTAAAGCGACTTTAAAGTGACTCCTCCTCTTGTAGGTTTTCTCAGAGTCAGCTCTGCTGTAGTCATTTTTTTGTTCTTCACCTGTTTGTCCTGTGTGTGTATCAATGTCCCACATTGTCTGTTATAGTTGCCATCCTGTGTTGAAGTAATTTTGTTCTTTTCCACCTTCCTGTTTGTCAGTTACAAACAATAATTGATAGTTGATGTCAGCGTCAGCTTCATGAAGCTTTAGACAAAAGAACTTTAATTTCAGGTCTTGTGCTGAGTGTAAGTATGAAAACATTGCTAGCTGCTAATGTTAAATGACCTGCACTACAGTTTTAGAAGACCTCCAGTTTTCAGGTTCTAGTGAAATTGATGAGGTTCAGGTCTGGAGACTGGTCTTCATCATCTGGTTCTGGTCTTCTAATGTGGCTAATTGTGTTGCTGTAGGATGCAGCCCGGACCAGCCAGTCTGTCTCCCTGTGTTACTTATCTGTCTCTCTCCACTCTGACAGCAGTATACAGGCCTACTTCCTGCAGCATTGTCATTGTGATGCATCATAGGGTGTAATAACACCGCTCACTTGAGCTGCTGATATTTCAATAAAAACTGTAAAACTGGGGGTGATGTAAAACTGTAGTGTATCAGTTCAGAACATTTACACCATAAATCAGGAGCTTGTCCACCTCCAGGTTCTCATGCTGTGTCCCTGTCCCCTCCAGAGTAAGCATCAGAAACATCAGGCGTTTGAGGCTGAGCTGCATGCCAACGCAGACAGGATCCGTGGAGTCATCGACACTGGCAACGCCTTGATCCAGAGAGGAGCATGTGCGGGCAGCGAAGACGCAGTCAAGGTATGTTCAACCTGTCTGTGAACGCTGGTTTATTATTTCATATATGTTACATTACCTTCTGTAAAATGTGACTGAACACCAGACTGAGGTTCACAGGCAGGAAAGGACTTTGTTCAAACATGACCTGTCTGCTCCTCAGGTGCGCCTCAATGCTCTGGATGAACAGTGGCAGTTCCTGGTCAACAAATCTGCAGAGAAGAGCCAGAAACTCAAAGAGGCCAACAAGCAGCAGAACTTCAACACGGGCATTAAAGACTTTGACTTCTGGCTGTCTGAGGTGAGAGTCTGCGTGACGGATGGAAGCACTGAGATCATCTCCTGTGTGTAGGTGTGTCACCGTCTGTGTATGTTGTTGGTTCTCAGGTGGAAGCCCTTCTCGCCTCTGAAGATTATGGTAAAGATCTGGCCTCAGTCAACAACCTGCTGAAGAAACACCAGCTGCTGGAGGCTGATATTTCTGCCCATGAGGTATTTATTACCACAGGTGTCCCTGCATGTGGGTCAGCTGCACCACGGGTAACATGCAGAACATTTGTCTGCGTGACAGAACTCCTATTTAGAGAATTTGTAATGTGTAGTAGAAGTAAGACAAGAAAGTAGATTCACATTATCCAGAGTTACAGTGGGATCCTCAGACCACCTCTGTCCCCACCCTGCAGGATCGTCTGAAGGATCTGAACGGCCAGGCCGACAGCCTGATGGCCAGCAACGCCTTTGACACCTCGCAGGTGAAAGACAAGCGTGACGCTGTCAACGGCCGCTTTGCCAAGATCAAGAGCATGGCCGCTGGCCGTCGGGCCAAACTTAATGAGTCCCACCGGCTGCACCAGTTCTTCAGGGACCTGGATGATGAAGAGTCTTGGATCAAGTAAGAGAGTTCATGGTATCTAGATGAATATCAGTAGTGGAAATGAGTCAAGCACAATGCACAACTATCCACATTTTTGCTCCAACCCCCCACACAGAGAAAAGAAGTTGCTTGTGAGTTCAGAGGACTACGGACGTGATTTGACAGGTGTGCAGAATCTGAGGAAGAAACACAAGAGACTGGAGGCCGAGCTGGGAGCCCATGAGCCGGCTATCCAGGTAAGGGAGTGATCTGTTGCTCTCAATTATTCAGTGTGAAGCAGGTTCTGTGCCTTTCTGTCTGACCCCCAAATCCTTCTGACCTCAACATTGACTCATTCCAAAAGAGACCTCAGCTGAATCACGAGAGGTTGTAGTTCACTGGACCTTCCCTTATGAATTGAACAGAGATGATGTCGTCCCATGAGTCACATTTAAAGTGACACACTATGATTGTCTTTTCCTTGACCTTGTGACATTTTCCATGAGGTCAAAGAAAAGTGGTTAGGAAAGAGGATTTTTTGACTCTTTGACTGCAGCTCTGGTGTAAGGATGTTAGCTGGTTAGCTGTTAGCTTAGCATAAAGATTGCAAGCAGGAGGGAAACAGCTCCTTCCAGAGTTACAGAATACATCTACCAGTGTTTCTGAACTTAGGAAAGAGTAAGGCTAGCTCTTTCCCCCTGCTCAAAGTCTTGATGCTAAGCTAGGCTAACTGCCTCCTGACTCCAGCTCTGCATTTTATAGAAGACATGACAGTGGTTAAGTCTTGTCTCACCCTCACAGGAAAATGATGAACTATCAGTGATGAATATCTCAGTATCAGTAAAGTAACATGATTGTGGGATGCAGTGATTAGATGTGTGTGTGTGTGTTCCCAGTCGGTGCTTGACACTGGGAAGAAGCTGTCTGATGACAACACCATCGGCCAGGAGGAGATCCAGCAGAGGCTCGCCCAGTTTGTCGACCACTGGAAGGAACTCAAAGACTTATCTGGAGCGAGGTAAGCCTGGTTCTGAAGTCCTGAGGAACTCAGTTTGCCGCACAGCTGCAGCCTAAAGACACAAATGGTGTGTGACTGTGTGATGTGTGTGTTTGCCCCCAGGGGACAGAGGCTGGAGGAGTCGCTGGAGTACCAGCAGTTTGTGGCGAATGTGGAAGAGGAAGAAGCTTGGATTAATGAGAAGTTGAATCTAGTGGGGAGTGAGGACTACGGAGACACACTGGCTGCTGTGCAGGTGCAGTTCGCTGGCAGACAGAATGAGATCTGTGATTTAATATTAACCGTTGTGATGAGTTTTACTGAGTGTCAAGGAAACTTTTCTACAGGGTTTGCTGAAGAAGCACGAAGCATTTGAGACGGACTTCACTGTGCACAGGGACAGAGTCAACGATGTGTGCACTAATGGAGAGGAGCTGATCAAGAAGGTGCTGACTGTACTGGGAGAAATCCACTTTTTCAAAGCACTGAGATAATCATCTGTGTGAGTTGTGTAGTATGACAACAGCAGCTGAGGTGTAAGATCTTTGTTGTGTTTCCAACAGAACAATCATCATGTGGACAACATCAGCGCCAAGATGTCGGCTCTGCGAGGAAAAGTGTCAGAGCTTGAGAGGGCGGCGGCTCAGAGGAAGGCCAAGCTGGATGAAAACTCTGCCTTCTTGCAGTTCAACTGGAAGGCAGACGTGGTGGAGTCCTGGATCGGTATGAACACATTAAGTCTGTGTCTTCCATTACTAGAAGACTGTCTCAGTCCAAAGCAAGTGACCTCTATTGTTTTTACCAAGCACAGGAAGTACCAGGTATTTTTCCGTAACTAGAAAAGCTTCACTATCATGTTCAAAGGTCTGCAGTCCTGTGCTTCCTTACGCACTCAAGGTTCCTGAAAGTCTCACAAACGGTTCATTCATTCTGTTACAACATGAATCACTCATAAGCAGACTGAATTTTCCTGAGACCTTTGACAAGTTTGCTTATTATGCATCATCACACATGTTTGTTAAAATAGATGTAATCATGTGACCACTTGCACACTGTTCTCAGCGGTCATATGGCTGGCATCTGCTTAAAACAGTGATGACGTGTTCTCAGTGGAAATGGTCAGTTTGTTGTCAGTCTGTTTCTTTTTTTTTACTTCAGTTTGAATGTGTAAACAGAAGTCTTACAGTGTGATTATTAATGTTTCCCAATGCTTCTAGTCTTTATGCTAAGCTAGGCTAACCACGTCCTGACTCACACTGTCTGGGAAGCCAGACCAGGTGTAGCTGTACTCAGTGCAGACTGGTTTGATCAGTTGAGAACCTATGATGTGGTTTTTGTTAAGGTGAGAAAGAAAACAGCCTAAAGACTGATGACTACGGCCGAGACCTATCATCTGTGCAGACTCTGCTCACCAAGCAGGTACTCCTCCTCTCACACACTGCTATACGTCTCCTCTGCACCATCTCACTCTCTCCACTGACAACGTGTCTGTGTCTGTCTGCAGGAGACGTTTGATGCTGGTCTGCAGGCCTTCCAGCAGGAGGGCATCACAAACATCACAGCTCTGAAGGACCAGCTGCTCGCCACCAAGCACGTCCAATCAAAAGCCATCGAAGCTCGCCATGCTGCTTTGATGAAACGCTGGAACCAGCTGCTGTCCAACTCAGCCGCTCGCAAGAAGAAGCTTCTGGAGGCTCAGGAGCACTTCAGAAAGGTAAAGAGGCCTGAGGACAGTCATGGTATCTGTGGTCTCTGAGTCTTTTTGTCCAAAAATATGTGAAGTCCAGAGTCAAAGCTGAAGTGGAAGATGAAGCATCGTAACAAACGAAGGTAAAATCAGTGAGTTGTTTACGGATCCTATCCTTCCCACCCCAGGTTGAAGACTTGTTCCTGACATTTGCCAAGAAGGCCTCAGCCTTCAACAGCTGGTTCGAGAACGCAGAGGAAGACCTGACAGACCCAGTGAGGTGCAACTCTCTGGAGGAGATCCGGGCGCTGAGAGAGGCCCACGAGGCTTTCCGCTCCTCACTGAGCTCGGCTCAGGCTGACTTCAACCAGCTGGCTGAGCTGGACCAGCAGATCAAGAGCTACCAGGTGGTGTCCAACCCCTACACCTGGTTCACCATGGAGGCCCTGGAGGAGACATGGAGGAATCTGCAGAAGATCATCAAGGTCCCCACATCACGTTATATATACATTTACATCACACTCACATACAGGCTGCTAACGTTTTCATTCACTATGTTCTCTAATGCAAAGCCACCCACTCACCTGTAGACACCTCACCTGTTAGAACTCATGCGCATCATGTACAGGTGCAGCTTCACTCACTGACCTTGTTCACTGTGCTGATGCAGGAGCGAGAGCTGGAGCTGCAGAAGGAGCAGAGGAGACAGGAGGAAAACGACAAGCTGCGTCAAGAGTTTGCGCAGCACGCTAACGCCTTCCACCAGTGGCTGCAGGAGACCAGGTAGAGGACGTGGTCCCCAGCTGAGCCTCAAGTCTTTAGCTTCTTCTTTAACCTGGAGAGCTGGTCTCAGTCCAGGGGCTCAGCATGAAAGTGTCTGCTGCTCATTATGTCTCTGCTGTGTTGATGTTCTGTTGAACCTGTGAACGACCTGCTGACTGGTGAAGTGTTTGCTCTCTGGCACAAACATCAGGACATGCCGAGGCATCAACACTTTGACCACTCTGTACACTAAAGTTGAACTTGTTGTGTGCAGTGAGCACTGTGTTGTTGCCTGATGTTGTTAATGTGTATTTGTTCTCTCCCCCCCTCCCCCCTCCCTTTCCTCTCGGCTGCTTCCTCGCTGGTGCTTGGGATCACTGTGCTAATCAGGACATATCTTCTGGATGGGTTAATATCACTTTTTCTCTTTTTCTAATCACTGGGTCCAAAGGTCTGAGACCACTGGTCTCAAACCTTTGGACCCTCTGTCTGAGTGTTTAAATCTGTGTGAGAAGGCAAATTTGTGATCTCTCAGGTGGGTGTTGTTCTTTAATGATCCAGCTTGGTAGGACCATGTTCCTCTTGCTGATGGTTGATGTAGATGAATATTTGTCTGTTTCCTGTCTCATGTTTGATCTCTGGTCCTCTCTCTGAATAGCATAGCCTATCGACGAGTTATCTGTGTCTATCAGTACCAGGTTGCTGATGATCTTTCTGGAAGGTCAACCTCTTTCAAGCCTCGCTCTGGTTTTCCTTTGCTTCCTCTGACCTCACGCAGTGTGAGGGCTGTGTGACCTCAGGCACTTGAGTTTAGACGCTGTGGTGTGTTCAGCACCTCCCTGCTCTACTAACACTCACCCAGTCCTCAGTCAGCACGGCCCTCAGCTCGTGGACTGTTACTGGTCACCCGGTGTAGTGTGTGCTGCAGGGCTGGAAACTGCACAGTGTACACGTATTATTTGAAGCTGGATTTGGTCCCATTGGGTCAGTGTGGTTTATATTTCTGCAGCGTTCATCCTCTGTAACTGTGACATTCATGACCTGGTAATCTGCTGCAGTTTCCACTCCTGTGTGCAGGAGCCCTCCCTTGCATGGTTTGGGTTACCAGTAGAGATCTTTGGCATTAATTTGAAACACAATAACAGACCCACACTGTAGTGACATGTTGAAAAAACAAGAACAAAGAAGTTTATCTGCACCTCCAGACTCCACACTGAATCCTCATTGATAAAGGTTGTAGGGAATGTGTCGTTCTAACTGTGTGTGTGTGAGAGAGTGCAAGAGTTCTCCAGACTCTGCTGCCTCCTCTAACATTGGGGTCTGTTGGTGTCAGGTCGTGTATGGTGGAAGAGTCCGGTACCCTGGAGTCCCAGCTGGAGGCCACTAAGGTAAATATCACTACATTTTAACAACAGTGTTGCCGCTGGAGGCGAGAGCAGAGTCAGAGGCCGACACCATGTGCATGTGACCACTTCTGTTGATGTGTGCAGCGTAAGCACCAGGAGATCCGGGCCATGCGCAGCCAGCTGAAGAAAATTGAAGATTTGGGAGCAGCTATGGAGGAGGCGTTGATCCTGGACAACAAATACACAGAACACAGCACAGTGGGCCTAGCCCAGCAGTGGGACCAACTGGACCAACTGGGAATGAGGATGCAGCACAACCTGGAGCAGCAGATACAGGCCAGGTACACGCTGACATTCTGGAAGTCGACCACACTGAGAGAGTTGGGAGATGTGTGAAGCTGCTGATGCTGCTTTCAGCTCATGACCTGCTGTCTTTCAGGAACACCACTGGAGTGACGGAGGAGGCTCTGAAGGAGTTCAGCATGATGTTCAAGTGAGTGGTGTTGACCCGCCGCCATCATGACGTATTCCTGCATCTGATCTGAGTCACATCCACATGTTCTCCTGCTTCTTTACAGGCACTTCGACAAGGAGAAGTCTGGCCGTCTGAACCACCAGGAGTTCAAGTCATGTCTGCGTTCGCTGGGCTATGACCTGCCCATGGTGGAGGAGGGAGAACCTGATCCTGAGTTTGAGGCCATACTCGACACGGTGGACCCCAACAGGTCAGTGATGTGTATGGAACAGTATGGAGCTTTGTAGATGCACAATGTTGTATTTGCTGCGTAACTCTGAGGTGTGTGTGTCTGCGCATGTGCAGGGATGGCAATGTGTCGCTGCAGGAGTACATGGCGTTTATGATCAGCCGCGAGACAGAGAATGTCAAGTCCAGTGAGGAGATAGAGAGCGCGTTCCGAGCTCTGAGCACCGAGAACAAACCCTACGTGACTAAAGAAGAGCTCTACCAGGTCAGACCAGTTCTCTGCTCTGTGGATGTGGTCTCAGGGTCTCATCTTCATGGAGGTCTAACTGTCTCCCTCTTGCTTTCAGAACCTGACCAAGGAGCAGGCGGACTACTGTCTCTCACACATGAAGCCCTACCTCGATAGCAAGGGCCGTGAGCTGCCGTCAGCCTTCGACTTTGTCGAATTCACCCGCTCGCTCTTTGTCAACTGATCCCCCACCCACCAGTGACCAATCGGGACGCGTTTTCCCACACACACTTCGACACGAACACACGGCTGAAACTGCATGACTGTGGCACTAGGAAAACTCACTAATAACAACTGTCTGTACTATTTATCTCGCTCTACCTTAACGTTGTGCTTCTCATCATAGCATAGTGGATCTGTCTGTTTGAATGTGATTGTTTTAGCTTGTGCTTTCGATGAATTTAAGAACCTATAGTAACAATAATGTTGTACCAACACCTGAACAACTGCAGTGTGCTTTAATAAACGCTACTGGTTAGAACTGGACACCTCCTCTCACTTGTTTTTATTTCACTTCCACACTTGAGTTGTTGTCTGACATTTTTTTTTTACAAAGCAGTTGACATGAACAGAGGATGAAATGTCCTGTGATGTGTCTCATTCTGCCACCTGATTGGCTATCTGCTCCAGCTGGCTGCCCTCGCTGGGGCTCTGCTCTGTCAGATCTGCACTCAGCTGCCAAACACCAACTGTTCCGTCTGTGTTTCCCACCGCCAGGAGGTGAGGGTTCTGACAGTTAAAGGCCAAACAAGTAGCAGCGTGTCCTGCAGCCCCCTGCTGGATGGTGGCGACCGGCCTCAGGGACCTGTGACCCAGGTCGAACATCTGCACCTCACCTGGGGGGAGAGTGAGACACAGTGAGAAGATGCATCTGTCTTGTACCCACAACTACTGCTCTTTTTTTTTTTTTTTTTTTTTTTTTTTTTGGAAGGAATTTTTTTTTTTGCTGTGACTGACTCCAGTTTTATCAGGTAACAGGTCTAATGTGGACCTGACTTGGTTCTGATGTGTAAATGAATTAGAAGAATAAATAAAGTGCATCATTCCCAGTTTGCACCTTGTCCTGTGGCTGCAGCAAAAACCAGCGGTCTGGTTGGAGACCACTGCACCTGGAACACGTAGGAGTCTGAGACCCTGAGAGACAGAAGCGGGTTGGCCTGCAGCAAAGAGTGGACGTGGGCCAGACCGTCAGTCCCTGCACTCACAAACAAGTTCCTGCAGACAACAAGACACAAGTGAAAGTCATGACTGGGTCACATGTAAAACTGGTGTGTCTGGTGCGTGTGGAGTTGTCACCTGTGGAAAGGGGAGCAGTGTATGGAGTGGACGGGGCCGCTACGGGGTCTGAAGGGGAAGACTGCTGGAGCTCTCAGAGTCATACTCTGACCTTCGGAGGGAGCGGCAGCCAGTGTCTGGGAGGAGAAGGAACACCTGAGCAGCAGGCCGCCCTCAGAACCCACCAGGAAGGTGTCAGAGTCCCACGGAGACAGAGCCAGGGAGGTGACACCCATAGTGCTGCTGCCTCGGGCCTGTGGGCGACACACAGCTGGAACTGTCCCAGAACCACACTAACTAAACAGCTTTTCACTGTGGAGTGTTGAAACAAATCAACGTCTGCACACTAAAAAGGCTTCTTTTGTGAGTCTGCTGTTGAGGAACAGGATTGTCCCACAATGCACTGCTCGAAGGAAATGGAGGGGAAATTATACTAATTATAGTGAAACGGCTCAGAAAAATAATAACCATTAAATCCTTTGACAGTGATCATGTTTTGCATTAAATGTGGATCTAGGTCATCATGGTATCCGACACACTGACATGTTACAGCAGACCACTTTCATTTAATAGCTGCACCTCATGCATGTGTAACAGCTCCAGGCTCTCAGGACCCAGACCTGCCACATTCATCATCAGTCCATATCAGTCTGCAGTCCTGTCTGAGGGACTGCAGACTGATCATGAAGGTCTGAACTGGCCCTTGTATCTGAGTCTCTGCTCTGACAGTGTAGAGGAACAGTTCCACAGTCTGTCCTCCCGGAGCTCACCTTGAGGCCGACGCTGCTGCTGTGAGGAACCTGCTGACGTACGAAGGCGTAGGCTGCGTTCAGGACAAACCTGCCCTGCTCCAAGTCCACTGTCCACAGCAGCACCCTCCCTCCTGACCCGGCACTCAGCACCCCAAACTCTCCTTTCTTCTGCAGGGGGACCCAGGCAACCTACACACACACACACACACACAGATGTTACGGCTCTTTCACTTGATATTATAGCAGGACACTGAACCTCCACTGACCTCGAAACACGTCATCAATCATCAGACCGGATCGACTCACCTGATAAACAGGCTCCGTGTGGCTGTCTGCTGACATCCCAGTCAGGGCCAGCACAGGGTCCTGAGTCCGACTGGTGTCCCAGACCACCACCTCTCCACTGTACAGACCCCCTGCACATACAGACACACACACACACCACACTGAGCTCCACTCTTTTAACACTTTCTGATTGCACAGAGAGACACACCTCAGTGAAACCATGTTGGAGTAATGCAACAACACTTCCCAACCCCGCCGTTATCAACAGGATCATTTTAGCTTGACAGCAGCATGTAAATCCTGGATTAGTTGAGCCACATTTGAAGATCAGGTCTGAAGTCTGAGTTGGTACAGGATCTGTTGTGATGTGAGCTTCCCCTCCGGCCTCTCATGTTTAGATGAGATTCTTGTGTTTGACCTGACTCAGAATGTTATTGGTTGTGATCAGGTCATGGTGTGAGAACACTGTACCTGCGATGAGGGCGGGCTGGTCGGGGTGACAGCACAGAGCGGTGACTGCGGAGGGAACATCTATGACCAGATCAGCTTGTTTGGGGCTCAGGCCTCGGCGGTTCAGGTTCCACGTACACACATACGACCTCTCAGTGCTCCAGGAGCCATCATCAGTCCTGCACAGAAAACACACACACACACACACATCTGAACCACACCAACCACATGACGACTACAGGAGCCTAACAGGCTCTTCTTTGTGTGAAGTGATTTGGTTTTAAAACGGGTGAGATTAGGTGACACACTAGGCACTAACGTACCGACCATATGCACAGGCAATGACTGAACCTGTACAACTCCAGGACACACTTGTCACATGAAGACCTCTCTCTTGAGCGATGGGATGTTGAAGACGATGGAGGCATGAAACCTACAAACATGGAGGAACAGCCTTATGCACAATACTCTCTCCACAACAAAAGGAGCTGCCTCCTGATTCGTTAGTCCTGCTCACCAGTTGACTGTGGTCGTCCCAGTTCACCTGGAACCCATCAAAGGCGTGACCTCTGGCATTTTTCATCAACTCTGTGATGAGCCTTTCTTCAACCCGCTGCAGGAAGTCCTTCAGGCCTGATGGGTCTGGCTCATCGTGGTTTTGTTGGAGGAGCTGTTCTGTTGCCTGGTCTTCTGGCTCCGTCTGGGTGCAGCTGATGGTGCTGAACACAGTCTGGATCTGTGCCTCGGCACTGTGCACTGCTCTGGTCTGACAGGCTCTCTGAAACACCAGCAAGTAAAGGTCCCTTTACTGAAGGATGCACATCCAGCTGAGGTAGTAACTGCAATCACCATTCCACAGGGAATTCTACTTAAGCAGGTGCAATAGTGACAATTTAAGTACCTCATTAAGTAAAAAGTTCAATCAACTGTATGCAACTGTCAGACAAACCAGGCAAATGGTTGAGCCCCCAAAGGGAAAGGGGGCCCCCAGTGGGCCCTCCTATTAGCATATTTTGCAATGAAACCTTGTAAACCTTGTATGTGAGGCGTTTAGGGGACATCTGTTAATGTGCATGAACATGAAGATTGCCAGTGTCCGCTAAAGTTAGCTTCTGACAGCTAGCCTGCTAGCTAACTACTGTGTGTACACTGTTGCTTCCAAGTCGATAGGACACAAGTACACTGTCACTCCTGCTAACAGAGCACTGTGGGAGGCAAAGGCTGAGCAAACGCACCGACTCCCGCTCAGACTGCTGGGATTTCCTCCACAGTGAGGGGACACTCACTGAGTCCGGGGCCTCGTCAGTAAACATGCCGATGAACCAGATTTAAGGAAACAGACGTATTTAATTAGTTAACATTAAGTGGCTAAGCTAACTGCACTGAGACAACGACCTCTGAATGCTAACAGATCTGGGGTTTTCTATCTGCATGGCACTTTTCACAGCAGCTGGACGGTACAGCGAAGCCATTTTCTACAAAGATCGCGTCTCCTTGGTTACGGACAGGATATCCGGTGCAAAGACGCCCCGCCATCACTTCCGCTTTTCCTCCAGAATAAAAATCCCAGGTGGACATGTTCACGTATGGCTTTTTAGCTCATGCTAACAACCTGAACCAAGCTAACGTGTCTCTCAGGTCGAGAAGAGCGGTCACTGTTCAGCTCCAGGACCCGGACCCGCCACAGTCACCGTCAGTCCACATGTCTGTCTGAGGGACTGCAGACTGACCATGAGGGTCTGAACCGGGATAGTGAGGGCGCCACAGGATCCGCGGCCTCTCTGCGTCCCTCCATGTGACATGTGTGCCCCCTGTTGGTGGGAGAACCACACGACAGCTTCTGACTGAGAGAATGTGGGGTGGATGTCTACAGTGATGACCTGTTGTGACAGGACCCGTGAATAAACACCCTCAGCTGCTTACATGATGTGACACTCATAATCACCTGCACAGCTTATATCCTATTAACACACACACACCATGATAAAGTGTGTGGACCGTTTGGTCTACAATGCAGCTCTTCTCGACTGCACATCACTTCAACTCCAGCCCTGTTGTTACTGCTCAGTCGCGGCTCAGGGCGGATGAAAGGCTCCTCAGTATGAGTCGTTGCAATTTTTACTTATTGCTCTGATATTGTTTCCTTAATTGTCTTCATCTTTGTGACTCATGCATCAGTTCTGTACTTGTGTTTTGTGTTGACAGAGACAGGCTGCTGCTGTCAGTATCTACTGAGCAAACAAATGAATACACAAATATCAACACAGGTTGTGTGTTTAAAACCATGGAGTGAAACCTGCAAAATATATCCAAAGAGCAACAGTTTCTCCAAAAAAGCACCAACAGTTAATTTGGTGTTTTCGTTCTGCTGAGCCTGACTGAAGCCCCCAACCGAGCCGACTGCAGCAGCTGAACTGTCCACCTGTGACCAAACTACTCCAAGCATCATGTACACATTTATTTATTGTAACAAAGCAACTGGTACACTTAATTTAACGTGAACAGGTTTCCAGTGGAACAGGAGATACGCTGCAGACTCCACAGAAATCTTTCTCTTCCATCTCAAAATGTTAAGCTCAGCCCAAAATTAGATCTTTAGGTTGTTTTTATAAAAAAAATGTACATTTCAAACTTTGTTGTGGGTGCCTGAAAAACAAGATAATGAAAATTTATTTAACAGAAGTCCAGAGTTGGTGTCAAAGCCCCACTGCCCCCCACCCCCCATTAAACTGTGTACAATTAACAACTGTCTTACCAAGGTATATGTATATCCCAAAAACATTTACAACAGTTGAAAGGAACAAGCTGGTGCTTTCAATCAGTTCCATTAGTACAATAAGTCACAAAGGAAAATGCAACTTCTAATAAGCCTTAGTACCCCCCCCCCACAGGATATATTATAATATACATTTATATATAAAAGTGGCTAAAGATGCTATGATTGAGTTATCACTGCACCATGGCTTATTTTTATTGAACTCACAACTTCAACAGAAACTGTCATTTCATATCTTACATAAAAATTGCTATTGTACGTATTTTAAATCTACATAGGATGACGTGCAGAATGCTACAAATTTTTTTTATTCTTTTGCATGTCTTTGGGAGATGTAGAGAAACAATGACAAGTGAGACTTCCAGAGAGCCATCCCCACCCCACTGCAACCCATTGAGACCTGCTGTGTGTGGAGCTGGTCTGTAGACATGGCGGTATGGACAGGCCTCAGATGCAGAGGAAGAGGATGGACAGGCTGACAACACACAGGAAAATTTTTTCTTTTTTTTTTTACAAAACCCCCCCCACCCCAAAACAAAATATTTTGCTCCCATCGGTTGTATGATAATCACAGAGGGAGGACTGGGGAAATTGTTGGCTGAAATGTTTAATCATCCTCTCCGTCGTCCTGGAAGAAAGAAGAGAGAAAGAGTCGTTTCAGGAAGATCATCATGTGACCAGGACAGATCTTCATCCAGCTCATCATCCAACATCAACATCAGCACTCCAAACAACCCCTACCTCTCCATCCTCTCCATCACCATCCTCATCTTCATCTTCACCTTCCTCTTCCTCCCCCTCGTCAATATCTTCCAGACCCTCCTCTTCATCGTCATCATCATCGCCGTCACCTTCTTCATCTTCCATGTCAGGGACCTTGGGAACATTTACATGTCAAACAGCTGATCCTGGCTCAGCCTGAAGAACTGTGACCCAGCCTGAGTCTGTACCAGTCTCAGTCTGAGGGTCACACTAACAGCAACACCCAAATAATCAACTGAAACCATCATGTTGGCTGACTGGGCAGAATTTAAAAAAAAAAAAAAAATCAACAAACTTTATTTAAATATTGTTACTATGATGCAGTCGTCTGCAAACATCTGGACACCTCTGGGACAATGACATTGTGCTGATTTTTGAAGTGAAAAGACATAATTACAACACAGACATTAAAATGAGCCTGTAGATAATTTCCTCAGTGTTAATGCTCTGATGCTTTTTATGTCATCCACTTAGAAAATCGATGATGTCACAGTAACTGTGGCATTAGTGAACGTTTAGGCTCCCTTCCTTAACTCATTAGGTCTTAATTGACTAATTATTCTATTCTATTCTAACTCTTCAAACCTTGTGCCCCCCCCCAGAGCAACTGGAGTTCTGAAAACAAAGATAACTGATGCTAACAGAGCAGGAGAGGCTGTGAACTACATCTGTCAGATAAAGCTGCTGTCTCGTGTCTCAACAGTCCGGCCCCCACCAACAGAGCGCTTGTCGTTGTTAAGGGCTCTTTTGTATCTGAACTAATATCTTAAGAAGCCAAAGGAGGAGCGATAATCCTACCAGGTAGTACTGCAGCGGGTTCGGCCAGATGTCGTCCTTGATCACTTCTCCCAGCTCATCAGCCCCCGCGTCTGAGTGGTCGGTGAACCAGGTGAAGAAGCTCTCTGGCTCCTCATGCTGCCTTTTCTTTCCAGCTTTGTTTGGCGTCTGACCCGTGCGCTTCGTCAGGTCCTGGGGAGTCAGGATTTCAGGTTATGAAGTGTTTACTGATAAGTAAGTAATATTCCGCTGACTTCCTGCTCCCTGGGTTTGGGAGGTTGTTTTACAGCACATACAAGCTAGATAAAAATGAAACCAACCTTTCCAGCTTTCCATTTGATTTCAGTGGATTTGGAAACTGGATCTCCGCTCTCGTTTACGTTAAACTCTTTGGAGAGGGCTTTGTTCTCGAAGTACGGGTTCTCATCAAAATACTGCAGGAAACACAATACGTCCCTGTCACATCTCTATCAGAACATGTCCATTTAGAACATACAAACACAAAGTCAAGCTGACAACTCACAAAATCTATTCTATATCCTGACTTGATGTCCTCGAACTCAGTGACCTCTACCCTCGATAAGTAATGAAGTGCCTCCTCGTCCTCCTCCCCCAGAAGAGCTGAAACTGCAGGTCGGACAGTTAGATCCTGTTCACAGTACATTTAACAGCATCAAGCAGCCTTTCAATACATTAAGACAATGTTTATTTACTCAGCTCACACACACACACACACACACACACACACACACACAGTTTACCTTGTGGATGGTTGACGAATGTTGTGACCCAGAAGTTGGGGATTTTGGCTATGAGTTCTGATCTCTTCTGAAAGAACGGCTGGCGTAATTTGTTGTACTTCTGCTCTACTTTTAAAATTTCTTCACTAGCCTGTTCGTTCAGTCTGGAGGGAGAAAAGAAAAACATGTCAATAAGAAAACTCTCTATGCATCACCCACCTCCCACTGCTGGACAACATCACACTCACCTGTCAATTTCATTCTGTACTTCATCAATGTGTTCAATGGCTTCTTGTTGCTCTTTTTCTGAAAGGAAAAGAAAACTTTATCAATAAAAGCTACAAACTTCAAATATGGTTACCCTTGGGGGGGATTCACCTGTAATTTGCATTTTCAGACAAACTCTGTCCCACTCTGACATGGTCGTCATGTGATTCATGATGCAGCTGCTGTTTATTTATCAGATGGATGGAATTTAATGTCTTCTGATACACATTAAAGTAGTATTGCTAAGGATCAACATGAACCCTTTATAGACCAGCTTGGTCTTTAACATATTGATCTTAATGGTTTTAACATGCATGGATTCAGAAGCACTGAATATTTCATGCAGTTGATTTGGTAGTTTATATATATATATATATATATATATATATATATATATATATATATATACTCCCCCCAGTATCTCAATACAGTCCAGATAGCCAAAAACATCATGATATGCAACATTAACATGACATACACTGTTATTGCAACAACAATGCAATTATATTATAGTATTTTATATTCCATGTGCTTTTTTAAAATATGTGATTGTATTATTGTATTTTATGTTTCAGGTGTTTTCTATAATCTATAACTTTATTACTGTATTTGATGTTTCAGGTATAAGCGGTGCTGCCACCAGACAGCAGTTCAAAGTTTTATTTGTCACATGCCAAGGTACAACGTACAGTAAACATGAGGGTTTGACTTGGCAGCAGGGCAGACTGTGCTAAACTGCAAAAAAATTGTGGTGCATTGCTTCACTTCCTCCATTACTGCCTCTGGTGACTGTGATACATTAGTAAAGTAGAAAATCAAATCATCTGCAAACGTTGCTACTTTTTGCTCTCTCTTTCCAAGAGCCAGTCCTTGTATTTTAGATGTCCATATATATATATATATAATAATTAAGAGTAACAGATTTTAGTCAATTTACAAGCATCAATTTCTGTTTTCCCTTCTTTTTTATTGCACAAATAAATTCACTTTTACTCATGCAAGAAAATGCAATCTATTATAACATATACTAGCGACATCACGCTTAAGTTTCCTGTTGTAAACACAGTCAATACTTAGATGGATGGAAAATATTGGTGTAACTGATTGGCTCAACCTGGGTCAAATTAAATTAAGTCTATATGTGGTTCGTCTTGGTCACATGTTGTACATTATCCAATGAAGATGTAAAGTCACCACATCCTATCTGTATTCAATAAGTCGCCTTTTGATGTTTTTGTTTTAGAGACTGTTTTCACCTCTGCCCAACACACCTGAAAAAATGCTGGGATGTGGATACATTTTCATGCGACATCAATTACAAAACAGAAAAAGAAACAAAAAGGAAAACTTTTAGATTTCTTCTGAAGCTTGACTGATAAAAACCAGCCAGACTGATGTATCTGCCGATGTTGACTTACTTAAGATTTATTGTACACATTTACAAGCAGAGTCTGTGTTTCATGCTATGTCCCCCAGAGGACAGACAATTTTGTTTTTACACTGTAAAATGTCCAGCTAAGCAAATATTTTGGCCACAATTATTTAAAATACAATTGAAGGGATGCTCAAAAGATTCCCTTTATGCAAAAACAATTATATTGTAATTTTATTGAAAATAAAAATAGGCCAGTACAATATCCAATTTTTTTTTTACTGAAATATCAATATCAATTCGGCTCAAAAAGGCTTTATCTTAACACCAAGAAATGTCACACAAGTGTATTTGGAGGTTCCTGTTGCCTATTTTATATTAGGGCTGAACAGTGCTTCAAAAATATTGTCGAAATTGTAATGTGAACATGTGCAACATCCAAATCAGGAGTTGCAATTTTTTTGTAAAGGTAAAATGTGTCACAACAAACCATAAATGAAGCATTGTGCTGCCACTGAGACGCCACAGCCTACAAATAATATTCTTCAGATGTAAAGGAACATGACTGTTTGGTCCCAACAAAATCATCATCACATCATCATCATTTTTATATTTTTTCAGTGAAATTGAATTTAAAAACTTACCACTTCAACTGAAATCGTAACTCAACCACAATATCTGCCAAAATAACTGCAATAATGATATTTTTGCGTGCCTATTTTTCATATACATTTATTTCATATTCTATCCACAAACCTTTATTAGTCTGTTTAATCCGGTCGCTGTAACCACAGTTTCACTACAACAAAAATGCAATTTCACTCCAGACTTTTTACAACCTCAAATTCACCTTACACAAACAGAACATTCCTAGACAGCTCATGAAAGAGTTTTAAACATCCCACATGTGAACCTAAATTACTCACATTCACTCCAGCGTTTGATTTTGACTGAATATGATCGTGGTTTGATTTTCAAGTATATCCTTGATTTGAGTAAAAGCCTGAATCTGCAGCCACAGGACCTCCTCTCAGTCGCCTCTTCATTCCGTGTGTGGTATATTAAATAACGCGGGACGCCAGCCGTAGTGTGTTTGGTTGTGTGTGTGTGTGTGTGTGTGTGTGGTGAATTCATGGCAGACAGACCCACTGCCTCCTGCAGTCTGGAGCTTCCTGTTGCTGCTAAAGGCGGCCTGGTTTGAATGAGGGGCTTGACGACGTCTCGCTACAAAATGCTGTCTGCCTCACACTGATAATAACATAGTGCGAGCTCCAACAGTCTCTTTACGCACATTACACACATTAACATTTACACTTCCACTTCGCAGCGACATTCTAGCTTTCTAAAGGAAGACAAGCGCTTGTTTACATTTTGCTCCGCCGACTCGCACACAAAAGCGAAGACCGCACGCCTGGTTGTGTTAATCTCAACAGCTAACGTTAACGTTATCAGCGCTCGGCCTGTCTTGACTGATGGGAAACGGGGTACAGTGAATCTTGCACTTGCTAGTACTGTGAGCAAACAACCGTTTATGAAGCTCCAGTCTCAAACGTATAAGAGGAGGCGCACAGCTGCACCGATTACACCAGCACCTCCCTACCACAAACCTCCCAACTCTGTCTGCACAAACAGTCACTGCACATCACGCTGAATGCAGCTTATGCAATACAAATATCGGCCTCCTTCATGTCAACTAGCTGTTAGTAGCCAACGTAAGCTAATAGCTAGCTAACCTATCAGGCTGGCTAAATAGTTAGCTGACGCTAGCAAGCTACATTACTGAAGAGTCCTGCACAACAGCGTTTTACCTCAGTATGTATATGCAGGAAAATGTGAATTCAACTGTTCATTCACAAACGTGTATAATTTCAACTTGATACTACGCAACAAACTACAGTGAAAATAACAAAATGACGAAAAACAAACGAAAATGGCGTTGTACAGGATAACCGCCATTCCTTAACGTTACCAGAGGTCTCGTCCGCTCCGTCGTGATTTGAATTCTCCTTCCTACTGACTTTCGCCGATGAGGCCGACATGGTTATCTTTTTCCGTGACTCTTTGGACCAGATGTGTATCCCGGGCGGTTTAGAACTCTTCTCTGTGGGATAAAAGTTACTTCCACCTTACACAGTATATGTCTTGGAGCCCACGATGAGGAGGAATGAGCGCAGCTTCGCACGCTTGTTTCCCTCTGTGGCGCCCGGTCAGTGAACATATTTATTGTGCTCTACTGCCCCCAGGCGGCTGGAGTGTGACACTGCAATTTTAAAATACAGGCTGTAATTTCCCAAAATCTCAAATAATCTCATTACTTTGGGATAACTATTAATCTGCCATGACTTTCACTTACATTCATATGGCTGCTCTTTTATTTCTTTACACAATCAAGCAGTTGGAACTTAACCACTGAGGCTCATGGCAGACCCAGTACAATCATGTTCCAGTTTGATGACAAAATACTTGTATATTTAACAGAAAGTTAAGCAGAAAGTTTTCCTTTTCTTTTATTTTCTCATAACTTCACTGTGTATCTTCATTTTAGAGCTATTGAAGCAGTTATCCTACCAGTCACTGTGTTTACACTTCTGATTTTACATGAATTATGCTTTGTCAAAATGAAAAGCTGGTTGGGTATAAATAGCTTCAGCTTCTTCAGAGGAGGATGACTAATAGTAGAATAATTTTCTAAAGTCGTTTTGTTAGTTGGTATGTTGGTAGTTAGCCAATAGCCACATTTCATCAACTATTGAAAGGACTGCTGTGAAATGTCGCAGAGACATTCATGGTCCCCTCAAGATGAGGTATGATAATTCTGGTGCTGCTCTGACCTTTAACCTTTAATTGTCATCAGGTCTTCACACAGACAGAAAGCAACTGGCCAGTAGACTGAAAATGTGAGGCCACGGTTCTAACCACTGAGCCACTTTGCTGCTCTTTATAAACTATTAAAGTCATAGTTTAACATTTTGGTTATTTTGGTCTTCTTCTTCAGGGCCTTAGTTCTGCCTGAATCTCTTGAAGGCCTCCTTTCTTTCACAAGTGAGAATGAACTGGTTCAAAAAGCTGCTGTGTCTCTAAACTCTTGGTTCCATTTGGTGTACATATCAAGAGTACCACTACACAGCATCCTGGTTTTCATCTGTGTCATTTTCATCAGTCCTTGAGGCCTTTGATAGATACTCAAATGTCTGCTTATGGCAGGTTTTAATGT
This sequence comes from Trachinotus anak, assembly GCF_046630095.1. Classification (NCBI taxonomy): domain Eukaryota; kingdom Metazoa; phylum Chordata; class Actinopteri; order Carangiformes; family Carangidae; genus Trachinotus; species Trachinotus anak. The sequence continues at coordinate 22,583,495 of NW_027273879.1, read as the reverse complement.
CACTGATTTCTTTTTCGGCTGACATTGTTCTCAGAGAGACAGACAGAGACAGTGAGAGAGACAGGCAGACAGACAGACAGATATTTCTCGATTTAATAGTAGGATAATAAAGTGACCCATCATGACTGGTTTGTGGCTGTAAACAGTCTGAAATGTTGAGCCTGACAGATCATTCATGGCCTTCAAAACAACAGCTGATAAAACATTCTCCATCCCAGGTCCACCTATTGGCTTGTTCTGGAGTTTGTTCTTGTGATTAATTTTAATGAAATATTGGACCCAATAAACTTGTTATCCTTTTGAATGTTTAATTTAATCTAACTTTACTTCCAACCAATTTTGTTGTTGGTGCTTTATTAGCTTTAAAGTTCTGTTACCTTTATTTATGCCTGTGTTGCTATTTTTGTCTAACTTCCATCTTTTGTTTCATGGTCCCTTGGATTTTTTGTTCTTTTTTTTTTTTTTTTTTTTTTTTTTACAATATAATGAATGAGGTCTGTGCTTCACTGTGTTTGTTTACCCTTAATGTTTCTAATGTTGGGGTCATGTGGGAACAAGATTCAAAATAACGACGAATTGGGGTCTGTCCCACTCCTACCTCTTTCATGAATTAATTGAAATTTAGATAAATAAAACTTTTATTTAGATGACGTGCCCACAGTACAACAAAGTAATTCCAGCCCCACCCAATCTCAGCACAGTGCAGCAGCAGTCAGCTGGGTGCCCACATGTCCCCCTAAAAGCCTCAGTGTCAGCTCGTCTCAGTCCACTATAGACTACAGCAACAAGTTATGTTAAAGGTTTTTAACTAGTTCGTCCAGTTCATTATTGAGATACATGTTAAGTCATTAACAGCAGCAGAAGCCAAAACACTAACGGCTGCCCTCTAAAGTGACTGTGTGAGAGAGAGTTAAAGATTTAAGATCTGAGACATTTAGTTAATGAATAATCAAATTAATTCAATGCATTTTTCTCTGCTCATATTTACCACAGCTATGTGAAAGCCCGACAAAACAACCTCGGCAGGTGCACGGAATAATCGAATATGATTGGTTCCTGCACCTTCTTTTTCATCCAATCGTGCCACTGTTTAATGACGTCAGTTTTGCGTAGATCCCCAGTTTAACTCGATTCAAACTTTTACTCAGACTAGTGAGTGTGTGATGACCACAGGAGCGCCGCCATGGAGAGGCTGTGAGCGGCGGTACCAGACGTTGAATTTCACACGCTCCTGTCAGTTTATCTGAGCTCGCTGTGTCCGTGCTCCCGGAGCGGATCCAGCGGCTCTGACCCGGGGGGAGCGTCGGCAGTCGGCAGTCGGAGCGGACGTTGACGCCGTGTGAATGTCCGGCACGGACAAGTGACAGCCACCATGTCAGGTTTAACTCTACAGGTAAATGTAACACAGGTTGTTCATCTCTTCAAATGAAGCTCAGTTTTCAGAGAGACATTAGCTGCTAACAGTTATTACCTGACGCTAACTGCTGCTTTGCTAAAGCAGGCGCGCTGGATTTTCCTGTTTGTCTTGTTTCCTTCTCATAGTTCCTGTCTCTGTGACCAACACCTGTAAAGTTTACCTGTGACCATTGAAGCGACCCAGTTTCAGTAATAAAAGACAGGAAGAGCTCAGCTACATCCACGACATGACCTGAACCTGTTTTCTAAATCTGTCAGTTTCTGATTTGAGCAAACATCAAATCTCTACTGGAAACGTTTATTTCAGCGAATCTTAGCTCAGTGAAGGAGGTTAGCTTCATTACCAAACCAAAACCACTTACTCAGAGACTGATTCTGTCTTTTTATACCACTTATTGTTGTCAAACTGTTTAAGTTAGGGGCTCAGCACTTTCTGAACCCTCACTTTCAAATATTAGAACTTAATTCTGTTTGTGAAAACATTAAGAGGAAGATTTCCCTGCTTTTCTTCCCATTTGGTTCAGATCAGGTCTAGATAGAAAAACACACATATACACACACATACACACACATACACATACACACACACACACACACACACACACACACACACACACACACACACTTAGACCTGTCAAATCTCTACGAGATTTTCACTTTTTACCTTCAGATTTATGAAATCTTTACTCTGTCTGTGAAGATACGAAATGGGCCGATTTTTAACCGTTTCCCCATCTCGACCAGATCAGACCAGGTTTAGATCAATCAGTCACATCTTAGTGGGAGTGGTCATTTTTGCATTTCATTTTCACAGATAAAAATACAAAAATTATGATGATATGATATGATTTTTATTTATTTTTTTTGCTGGTCTGGTTCTCGTACATCTGGTGAATATGACCAGCAGCACCACAATGCTTCATCTTTGGTCCATGTCCCATCCCTCCACCAAGGTTGTGGCAAATCTGTTTAGAAATTTTTTTTGCACAATCCTGCAGACAGACAGACAAACAGAGAGCGGTGTCAGCAGAACCTCCCTGAAGCTGCTGTTGTAGGAGAAAGCTCGCCCACCAGGGGGAGACATTGTTTTTATGCTGTATCAACCTGTGACCATGGTGCTTGTTTAAAGAATGTGATCAAGACAAACAACCAACTCTGAGACCTGAGTGAGAACGGCTAGATCCTGTCATAAGTGATATTACCCTGTTTTTACAGAAGTAATACAGATACCTGGGCAAATGTAATATGTTGTAACATGATACATAAAGAGAAATGACAGCAAGAAGCACAGTGATCAGAGACTGAAGCTGCTGGTGTGTTTCAGAGCGGTACCCTGCAGAATCTGGATGAGGGTGATATTCTTGACCCAGAGTTCCAGCAGCGTCTGGAAGATGCTCGTACTGTGCTCAGGCAGGAGATCCAGCGGGAGCTGAAGATCAAGGAGGCGGCTGAGAGGATGCGGCGGGCAGTCACCAATCGCAAGAGTGCGGCCGACGTGGAGGGTCAACTGAAGGCCTCAAGCCGCAAGCTGGACAAGCTGCACTGGGAGCTGCAGGAGCTCAACGCCAGGTCTATGGCCACAGAGAAAGACAGCCCCACAGGTAAGTCAAACACAGAAGCTACTGGGAATTTTACTACTTCTGATAAAATGGCAGCTGCTGAAGCCATCAACTCCCAGGAAATATTTTGCAAACAAATACATCTTACTAACAAATCAGGATCTCTGTCTGCCTGACCTTCAGTTTTCCCGACTGCTCAAATCTGGCAGGTTTATTTCAACTGTGTTGACTGTGAAGTCATTTGGATGAGCAGTTGCTGAGGCCATAACCCTCCATGAATAAGTGGCATTGTGAGTTTGTAAACAGACCCAGAAACAGAACATTCCATTCATTTAAAGTTTATTATAAAGCTAGTTTACATTAAATTTCTGTTCAGCACCACAACACAAGACAAAAGAGCAGCAACTCAACCACATGATGTTTTCCACACATTGTACCTGTTTGTTTCCCTTCTGCTTGAATATGAACTTTACCTCTGTCTTTTAATGGCTCACAGCAGCTCCAGTCCAGTTTAACACATTTTGAAGATTCTGGTTGATGCTGCTGTAACACACACTGCTACTCCAGGATTGTGTCACTGAATAACGCTGCACTCACAGAGGTGACGCACAGACTCTTTAAAGACACGAACTGAGCTGGTCATTTAACCCTCTCACCACCTGACTGTCTGTGCTCAGGCTGTTTGGAGGAAGAAGACAAACAGTCAGCAGAATCGTGTCAGTGGGAAGAGGTCACATCACCGCTGGCCGGTCGGGTCAGGACCCTGAAGAAGCAGCTCACCATGGAGACCAAAGTCAAACAGGGTGCTGAGAACATGATCCAGACTTACACCAACAGCTCAGTAAAGGTACAGTACCACAGAGTCCAAATTACACACATCACAACACAACTTACCCACTGACATGAGACGTTCCCTAACCCCAACCCCAGTCCTAACCCTGACCTTAGCGTGGTTCTGACCCTGACCCTAAAAGAGCGTTGATGCAGCGAACAAGGTGGGAGGCGGGACTACACTACACAGCACACAGAGCTTCTCTCAGGCTCAGACACCAGAGTATTAACCACAGGTGATCGGTGACCAGAAGCATTGATTCTGATCTACCCATCACATAGTTTTAATGAAAATCTGCCGATAATGATCAGCGGCCGATTGGCCGCGGATTCCCTAGTAAACATTTACTCATCTTGTTAACTGCTGCAGCAGAAAAGCATCTGACATATTACGTAAGGGTCAGAGGATCAGTCGGGGCTGGAAACAGCCTCTGCCGAGAGAGTCAGGGCTGTTCTCAGTGGGTACAGTGTGTTACTGCCTCTGACTGTTCTGCACCTTACATCCACACTCCTCACTGTTTATTTCTGCCTTTTTAGTTTCTATTTAAAACAAATCAGTTGAATCTATGAATGTGCTTTTAATATCTGCACATTAGAAGCTCTAAAAAATATATTTTATTTTGTTAGCAACGTCCCTCTGTCTCTTTGTAAATGCAGAGGCTCTGTGGTGGTTCTTCAGTTGTGCGTTCTGTTTTCCAGGACAGGAAGATGCTGTTGTCAGCTCAACAGATGTTGCAGGACAGTCGCACAAAGATCGAGCTGCTGCGCATGCAGATTATCAAAGTCAGTCAAGCCAGAGACGAGGAACAGGAGGGTACATATGGTAAATCTTACCAAAAACACACACACACACAAACACAGTTCTAATCTCAGCCTCACACACATGAAAACGTTAACTGTAACTAATCCAATACAGGCTCTCTCATTGTAGTGCTCTGCACATTCAGTATAACTATCAACAAAGGTGTCATATTAACTAATAACAAATAATAATAAGAAAAGGGAATCCTGTTGAGATGAGGAAGAGTGTGTATTTTGAATATGAGATAAAATGGTTTCATTCACTGAGGTGATGTGCAGAGGTTTTTTGTTAGTATAAACATTTGGTAGCTCAGATACAGCTGTCTGCTGGATACTGTGCTGAGTCCGAGTCTGACCTGCTCCACCTGCCCTCAGGTCACACTCTGGAGATGATCAGTTCTCTGGAGCTGCGGGTGGCCGAGCTCATGCACCACATGAAGATCGAGTCGGCCGTAGCAGAAGGTGCTAAAAATGTGGTGAAGCAGCTGAGTGGGCGTAAGATCCAGGACCGCCGCATACTCGCAGAGGTGTGTACCAGGTGTGATAGTTTTTACTGGACACCAGGTATTAGTCTGTGACCAGGGATCTGACCACCACTGTGTCTGCAAACAATGCAGAAACATCACGGCTGCAGCTGTAAGAGTTGCAGTTAAAACCTGTATTTTCTTTGGGGACTTTTTTATTTAATCAGATCAACTTTGAAATCACAGTCTCTTTGCGTTTTTGTTCATAGTAAATGCATTTACCTGCAGCCACTTGATTGTCTTTTACATGGGGGTGACAGTTAAAGCCTCTGAGACAAAGCTGTGATTTAACACTATACTCCCTTAACAGGAAGTGGCACATACCATCAACCAGTCCAACCAGTAACTGTGCCCCTTTAATGACAACAGTTACTTTGTGTCTGCAGTGATTTAATACAGGCATACAGGTGTACAGAAGAATAGACAGGTAACAAACAGCAGGTAAGATCAGGCTGTTTTTTGTGTCCATGTACTGTGTTTTTTCTGGCAGAGGAGGCGGAGGAGGAACACCTGCCCAATGCTTTGGCAAAAAAATACTGCATGTGGGTTTTGTTTCTTTGACAGCACTGTGTCAACAGTGACTAACTATGGAAGGAGCTGCAGTGACAGCAGCACCTTCCCGAAAAGATTTTCAACTAGAGGCTCTCAGAGGGGCCGCACAAAGAAGGTGGAGAGCTCTGAAAAAAGATGCGGAGTGCACGTACGCTCAAACGCTCTCCCCCTGTGGAGAACAATTGGAAAAAGGAGCTAGTGCTCAGAAAAACCACAACACTGACACACGACCTGAGGCTGCATCCTGAGGAGTGTTTCATGAAGGAGACTCAGACACTCAGAGCTTGTGAGAACGTGAACCAGGATGAAACTGTTTCAGAGCTTCTGAGAGTCTGACTTTTAGACTGATCAGATCACTTCACCGTGAAGAACACAGAGCAATCACCTGACAGAGTAGTTCTCTGTCAGGTGAGAGAGACTTTGAAACCCAATCTCATTCAGCCTCTCCCTCTCATCTTTACATTCTGGTAACTTCATTCAGATAGGTCACAGATGTTAAGTCACATTGTCTGTAATCTCAGGTCAAGTTTCTTTCATAGACCAGTGCAGTTTGGTTTAGGCTACACATGAGACAGTATGGCTCAGTCTTTCTCTCTCTCTCTCTCAGGCTCAGGCACGGATGCAGGAATCGTCTCAGAAGGTGGATTTGTTGCATCTCTCCCTGGAGAGGCGTTTGAGTGAGCTGCCTCACAACCATCCCAAGCATTTCGCCATTAAAGAGGTGCTGGAAACCTCCCCTTCCTATAGCACACCAAAGAAGAAGTCCAATGCTCCATCATCCTCCTCCTCCTTCTTTAGACCAGCCAGTCTAACAGGTTGCAATATTTACATCTACTTTTTTCTTTTAATGTCCTTGGTAAATATCTGACCTCATCTGTTCCTGTCATTTCTACAGCGTTTGTATTTCCTCAGCACTAAACTGATGACTGAAATGCTGTTTCTCAGGTCGGTTAGAGGTATGTTTGATGGGCTGCCAGGACCTGTTGGAGTCGGTTCCAGGCCGTGGTCGTGTGACCGGTGTCTCGGCCACCCCTGGAAGCCTTGCTGATGGAAAATCCCTGAAGGTGAGAGCTGGCCTATCAGGACGCAGTGCCAGTGGCAAGACAACCAAGGCTGATGAGCTGTCCTGTAAGTTGATACTCAAGTAAATGTTTCATTTGGCCATTTTCTCTCCCTGTGTGTACAGAAGTAAAGTGTTGTAACATCTTGTCATTACAATGTAACCACAAAACCCTGTAATATACCACAGAAACATGCAGGAGAGCGTAAGAAGTTTTATGAGTCATGAAGAGTGTCTACAGAACTTCCAGAGGCTCCACCAATCACAGGATGGCTCTGTGTGGAGTCATGACCAGTCATTGATGGTTGTCAGTACATTCACTGGTGCAGAGCAAAGAGGAGCTGTTAAAAGCGGAGTCAACATACTTCATTGTTGAAAATGTAAACAAACAAAGGCTAAATATGGGGCTGAAGTTGTAGTGCAGTGTGACCTGCTGTATCCATTATACTTCCTGTTTCTGTCAACACAAGTGAAGACTTTTAAAATTTTAAATAACATTTTCAATATACTTTGAAAAAAGAAACAACATTTAAAGCTCCACACAGTCTAAAGGTAGATGTCCATGTGTTTCTGATTATAAAGCAGGTCTAGGTTCTATATTAATACCTTGAAAGTATCAAAGCCTCAGTCCACAGAAAAATGCACACAGTCTGTATTCAGACACTGAGCCTTAAAACCAGATTAAGTGGTACAACTAAATCAACCCCTCTTCTCTCACGAGGACTGTTGTCTGTGTTCACACACTGTATTTCTCTCTGTTTAAAACAGCCACAGTCTGTTACAACCTTTACAGCCTGTAGTAGCTGCTGTGCGTGTCAGTTTGCATCTTTGTGTTTGTGTGTCAGCGGAGATCAGTGCTGTACTTAAGGTGGACAACAGGATCGTGGGGCGCACACACTGGAGACAGCTGGGCAAAGAGGCCTGGGGCCAGAGCTTCAGCATCGAGCTGGAACGGGTCAGTGACTCTCACTTCATTACATCTGTGCCAGAGCTGCATTTTTTCCAATGGTTCCTCCACTCTAGAGCTGTCACCTCACAAAGACATTCAGTCTAGGTTAACTAACTGGTGATTAAAACTGCCTGTAGGTGTGAATGAGAGTGAGAATAGTTGTTCAGCCCTGTGACCTGTCCAGGTGTACCCCGCTTCTCGCCCAATGTCAATTGGGGCTGACTCCAGCCTGTGACCCTCAAGCGGATGGATGGAGAAAATGATTGTTTTTGCCCTTCAGTTTCCACTTTCAGGCAAAGTGAAAACATATTTTTAGAGATTTTTGCAAATTTATTAAGAATGTCCAAACTGTGCTCAGCTGCTTCCTGTTTGATATCATCACTGAAAAGAGTCTAGAACTTGACGAGTCCACCTGTGGTGAATTAGTTCAGAAAGACACACAGCTGTGTATCAGGTCCCACAGATGGCCTGCAGGTCAGGACAGAGACCATGAAGTCCAGTGGACTCTCTGTAGACCTCTGATCAAACTGGTGAGACAGAGATCAGCACTAAAAGCTGAATGTTCGGCAAGAAGGACCAAGAAGGTCAGGGAGGAGGTGACTCTAACAGAGCTCCAGAGTCTTCTGCAGAGATGGAGAACCTGCTGGAAGGACGACTTTCTCAGCAGCTCTCCATCAGTCAGGTCTTTATGGTGGAGAGACTGGACAGAAGACACTGTGAGTGAAAGACATGAGACTGCCTGCTGGAGTCTGACTGGCAGCATTTAAAGAGGAACAAGACTGTCTGGTCTGATGAGACAAAAACTGAATGCTTGGAGCTGAACTGTAAACACTGACAGACCTGGGGACAGTTCACAGACTCTACATCCAGTCTGATGGAGGACTGAAGTTGTACCTGCTGCCACAGGGGCTTCTACACAGTCCTGAAGGAGGGGTCTGAAGACTTCTATGAATAAAAAAAACAAAACAAAACAAAATAACTTCATTATGGGTTATTAAGAGTAGACTGACAAGCAAAATGGAAATTTTATTCATTTAAAGCTAAATAAACCACCACCGTCTCCACATGTGGTCTTAACCACAGACATACAGTGGGGCTCTGTGTGTTAAACTAGTCTCCACAGTTAGACACTAAGAAACTACAGGTGTCTTGCAGTGCTGAGTTGTGGTAAAGAAAGATGGTCCAGTCTGTCTGTCCTCCTCTTCACTACTGTATCAGTGTAGTTTAGTCCCATGGTTAAACTAACCAGTATCACCGGCCCTCTTGACTAGATAGTTATTATCTCTAGCAGCCCTTCTGGTGAACATCTGTCAACAGCTGCTCCCTCTGAGAGACTGTGATAGTCTCACCACTAATCCTCTGACATTTGCTCTAATCTGGATTGAAGCACCGCCGCTGAAGACTTAGGTTTACTATGAGACAGTTTAAAGAGGGGGGGGTCTCTGAAAGTACACATGCAGGTCACTTTACAGGTCATAGGGAGAACGATACCACCTGTGGAAACAGGTGTATGATAAAAGAATTGCGTGGCTCTGGAGGATCTTTGTTAAGTCTTAACCATCAGGGTTTTATCTTGGTTTGGACTTAGACACGACCAAATTATAAACCTGAGCAAGAAAGACATGAGGCAGACAGAGTTATAAGTTGCATCATGGGAAATGAAGGATTAGGTGTTGTGAACTGTGAGAACATCCTTCTCACTAACATAAGAGAAGGAAATGATGGTAGGTTTATATTGTTCCCCAGTTTGACTGATTTCACCTTCGTTTCTGAGGAATCAGTTTTTCAAAGTGGATTTAAATACTATAATACCCACGAGCCTTGGCTGCCATTGCCATGGAGAAGAAGACAGAGGTGTGTGTATCACAACACTTTGTTAGATCATTTAATAATTAAATTTTTTTTTTCTGAATTGACTCAGAATTTAAAATTAAATGTATGAATGATTCAATCAGTCACCACTTTTCAGGAACTCATTTTTTAGTGATATTTCTGGGGCATTTTATGCCTTTAATTTGTCAGCTGCAGTGAAGAGACAGGAAATGTGGGACAGAGAGTAGAGCAGTTACATGAGGTCACTCGTGCTGGTCCACTCAGCCGACATGTCTCAGTCATTCATAAAAATAATAATCCAGTCTTTGGGGAAAAGAAACACTGAGTGTTTTAGTGTTTGTAGTGTGTGTGCGTGTGTGTGTCGCTCTGTAATGTGTGTGTGGATCCATGATGTGATGTGTAATGTGTGTCGCTCTGTAATGCGTGTGTGGATCCATGATGTAATCTGTAATGTGTGTGTGTTGCTCTGTAATGTGTGTGGGTCCAGTCCAGGGAGCTGGAGATTGCCGTGTACTGGAGGGACTGGCGGGCGTTAAGTGGGGTGAAGTTCCTGCGGCTGGAGGACTTCCTGGACAACCGGAGACATGGCATGTGTCTGCAGCTGGAGCCTCAGGGTATCCTCTTCATCGAGGTGCTCCCCCTCATCTCTAACCTCAAGTTCTACACGTGTGTCTGTAGAATTAAAGTCAGCACTGGAAACAATAAATATGAACAATGTTCATTATTATCATGATTATTTTGCTACAGTTCCACCATAAAAATGAAAAGTTTGCATCAGATGCGTCTGATGTTGGCCTCACTTGTTGGTTTTGTGTTAGTGGAGGAAGCAGTAGGAATGAAAGTGGATGTGGTGTTGAACCAGCGCCAGCACTGACGCTGCAGCAGTCGTACGCCTGAACCTGAATCAGCTGTTCTCTTCATCTCCAGGTGACATTCATCAATCCTGTCATTGAGCGGCCATCCAAACTGCAGAGGCAGAGGAGGATTTTTCCTAAAGAAAAAGGTAGAAAAATTTATTCATGTTGTTTTGCACCAGTTCTTCAGATGAGATTCACGTGTTGAGATGTTCCTCTTACCGACAGTCAGGCTCTGGTCTGGAGTTACAGGATGGAGTGGGGCGGAAATTTGCTCTGATTGTATTTTACGTCTCTTGTTGTTGTTCAGGCTTTATGAGGCTGGTTCACTGTGTTTGGGTTCTTGAACATCAGGACTGTGACTGTACAGATACACTCACACTGTATCATTAAAAAAGTCACCAGGGGTCTCCCAATCAAAACAATAACCAAAGACAACGTTTAGTGACGTTGTGAAGTAGCATGGGATCATGGGAGATGACAGTCAGCTTCTCCATGTTAGGATCCTCGGTGTCAGTCATTCAGGAGGTTTTGGCTCCTCCTCTCTTTAACAAACTGACCAGGTAAATAAATCTTCATCTGGTGCAAATATACAGCTGAAAACCACCAAGGTGGAGAAAGAGGATCTGAAACATGAGACTTCAAACTGAGCTTCTGTCAGACAAACACAACACTGACGCATGAGCAGAGAGGATATGACATCACTGAGAGCCGACCAATGAAATGTGACCATGATTAAAATCAAAGATTTCTCTGTTGGAGAACTGATGGAAACATTAGTGAAGATGTGAGAACACAACTTAACAACATGTAGAACATAGGTCTGGTTGTTTTTAGACATTTTAGTTACAGATTCTAACTTGATGATGAATTAGAGGCTGAAGGTGGAGACCTGCAGGTACAGGATTTAATTTAGTTCATCTGACCAGGCAACATCACAGCAACCAGTGTTTTTATCAATAAAATCAGTCAAACATCCCCAAAAATAAATGAGAGGAACTTGTTTACAAATTATTATTAACTTTCCCATACGCTGTAGTTTGACCTTTCAGTTCCTGGCACCACAGGACCTCACGGAACAAGTAACTTGGTCTTACACCTCTGCAAAGACAAGTTGTTTTTTAGACTGGATTTTATTTGCACAAGTGAAAGAAATTACACAGAAAATGACAGATAAATAGATAAATAAGATCAAATAAATAATATAGAGGCAGGGATTAGGGCTTATGTGAAGCCTCCACCTAATTAATGTTAAAATTTAACACTATAGAACACAAGAATTTACATACAGAAGACAATATGAATATATAAAAGTATAATAAAAATAACAACAACAACAGTGATATCAAAATAAGAGCAAGAGCATGGGAAAGAAAGTCACCAGCACTGGCTGTAGTCTGGTGGGTATAGGTGGGTCAGTTGGACCAGCGGAGCTCTGAGCTTCAGTGAAAACCACCTGAGACCTGAACTGGTGGTTTAACCTCAGTCAGCCACAGTAACGTGTGCGGAAAGATTAATATTAGTTAAATGATCATTGTGTCTGCAGTGATTCCCTAAATAACCAGTGTTTATCCCTTTTTTGTGTCTGTCCCTCCCCACAGGGAAGGACTTCCTGCGTGCTGCCCAGATGAACATGAACTTTGCCACGTGGGGTCGTCTGATGATGAGCATCCTGCCTCCCTGCAGCTCCCTGGAGCCCATGAGCCCTCCATTAGCAGCCCCTAACACTGGCCCCCCGTCCTCCACCACCTCTCAGTCGCGGTAAGAGTCTGTGGTGTTTGTGGACTCTGTGACCCAGAAACACATCTATGAGAGCTGCTTCAACAGTGACTCATTAATGTCTTTGTGTAGCTCTCCACTGTGACTGGAGGCTGTTTTTCTTCCCACTCATGTCACTGAGAGCAGAGAGGATGTGACTCCAGTGGACTGCAGTGTTATCACTGACCTCAGAGTTGGTCACAGTGGTTTTATAATGAGGATAATATCATGAAAAGATAACACTGTCGATCTTCTTGGTCTTCAGTATCACATATCACCTTTTTGCAGACAACATCCAGCTCCATTTAGGTTTACTGAGCTGCTGACTGTTACACAGCTATCAGGGACTGGATGGCAGAAAACTCCTTCCAGCTCAATGCTAACGAGAAGGAGGTCCTGATTCTTGCCCCAGAAAAGACCGTTTACATGATCGAGCTGCTTCTTTCCTCAGCCTCCCACTCCTATAGACGTCATATTCAAGATCTTTTTTTTTTCCACCTAAGAAGCATCAGTAAACTGAGACCAATAGTTTCTCATGCAGAATTAGAAATGCTCATACCTGCTTTTATTTCTTCACATGCACTCTTCTGCCTCAGTAAATCTGCCCCGGATCATCTGCAGACGATGCAGTTAGACTTCTCAGTGGGTCAAACACATGGTCTCATATCACACCATACTCACTTCCCTTCACTGGCTCCCTGTGACATAGAGTCCAGTTCAAACCTCTTACATACAGAGCACTGCATATTTAATGTACTCCACCATTTTACTGGATGTGTTGACTGATCTTAACTGTCTTTGCCTCTGTGAAGCACTTTGTGACTTTCGTCTGTGAAAAGTAAAATATGTTACATACTCACTTATTTCTATATTTCTCTTATTGTCAACAAAATCCCAGAAGATTAAACCTATCCTGCTGTGAGTATCTACAGACTGATCTATCTTCTTCCTTTGAGCCATAGAGCTCCATTGTTTCCAAAACTATCAAAACACGAATGAGCCACAGTGTGACATGTTCCGTCATCACCATGAACACACACTGTAGTTTATTTGTCTCGCACACACTGTCCTGCAGCCCCAAAAACTCACGAGAGCACTAAAAGTGGATTAATCCACCACTGAAAGTAGTCCCCAACAAGCACTTTTTTCCCTTTTAAATTACTTTTTCTGGCTTTTTAGCCCTTTATTTTATTGCTACAGTGAAAGAGAGACAGGAAAGTTGGGGAGAGGGAGAGGGATGACATGCAGCAAAGGGTCAGATTCGAACCCTGGGTCACTGCAGTTAGGACTAAGCCTCAACCAGGTGAGCCACCGAGGCACCCCACTTTTTTCCATTTTGAGGGTTTATGAAATGTTCTGAAATGTTTTTAAAGGCAAGGGCATAAAACTTTCCAAGATAACAAATCAAGAAAGAACTTAAGGTGCTATTTGTAAGTTTAAACCACATTTAGCAGCAAAGAAAAGTTAGACAAAGGCCCTATAAGATCTGAAATCAGTAAATCTATGATTTAGATAAAGGAGGATCTTGTTGTAATGGGTAGTTTTTTCTTCATACAAAACTATATGTTCAAAAATGTGTTGAACATTGTAGAAATGTGAACAATCTTCTGATCTTCTCTCAGAGAACCTGCTGTAGTGAGTCTGAACTTTGCTGAAGAACAACCTGGCAAATCTCCACAGCGCTCCAGAAAAACCACTAAAGACTCTCCACAGGTGAGTCAGCTGTTTAAATTAAACAGAGCTGATGAGCTAATGGTGCTGATGATGATAATAATAATAAACTTTATTTGTATAGCGCCTTTCATACAAGAAATGCAGCACACAGTGCTTTCCAACAGAACAGGTGAAGGATATTTACTGGGGCAGTGGTTTTGTTCCATCCTCTGATGTGTCAGTTAATGTCTCCACCTGTTTACCTTCAGTCTCCAGGTGAACACAAGAGTCCAAAGCCGAAGAGACAACCCTCCATCCATCCACCTCCACAGTAAGTGGAACTCGTGTGTGTGTGTGTGTGTGTGTGTGTGTGTGTGTGTGTGTGCGCGCGTGTGTGCGCGTGTGTGCTTGTGTGTGCGTGTGTTATGATGATAAAATGATAAATGATAAAATCATTTGAATTCATTTCTCCCTCACCAATCTCAGAAAGAGAGAAAACATCAGAGACAAGTTAATTCAGCTTTGTATTTATGATTGAGGTCATAGCTGTGGGTTGTATTGGACCCCCCCCCACCCCCCCACCCCCCCTTTGTGTTTGTAATGTATATTGAAGTCCAACATCAATGGAAACTACGACCTCAATAATAACAGTCTAGTTAATTAGTATGTCTGTGATGGTGTCACTGAAACCTGAACATCATCATCTCGGTACAGGTCAGAGCTTCTGCTGAGCTTTGTCTTTGTTTTACATTAAATGTTACAGATGCACCGAGTGAGTGCACTCAGAACAAACTCAACCTGGCCTCTAACCTCAGGAAGAGTGATAAATTACTTTTTTATTCAATACTCCTTTTAAAGAAATCAAATTACTTTGACATTTGAGAACTGGTCCAGAGTCTCAGCCTGGAGGGTGCTGGGGGGGCTGGGGTCCCCTTGCCTGGCGTTCTGGTGTTCTGGTGCAGCCTCTCCCCCAACTTTACTACATGAATATAGTATTAATCATCATGATTTTCAGGGTTGTACATTATTGTTTTGCACACACGCACACACACTGTGTCTGTTATGTTTTACAGTCATAGTGTCTTCTATGTGTTTCTGTCTGAAAGTAGAACCCTGTAAAGCTGGGAGTTTCTCACATGTGAAATATTTGTGTCTGTGGTCATGCAGCAGGAGTGGGGGGCTGCAGATGGAGGACTTCAGCTGTATTTCCGTCCTGGGGAGAGGTCACTTTGGAAAGGTATGCACCAGCCTGTTCTCTTGCGAGCTGTAAACACGTCAGAAAAAGACATCAGAGTACTCAGTGAGAAATGAGGGTTCGAGCCTCCTCATGACTTCAGGACAGACTGCGACATCACAGCGTCTCTCTGTCCAATCAGAAACCTTTGTTTAATCTCTTCCCTCACTTCGTGTCAGCTCTCCTCTGTTTCTAGAAAGATGGCAAATGTTAAGAGAACAGACATGAAGGTCACTGTTGAGACGTTTCTCTGATCCAGGTGCTGCTGGCAGAGTACAGGAAGTCAGGTAAACTGTTCGCCATCAAAGCCCTGAAGAAAGGAGACATCGTGACACGTGACGAAGTGGACAGGTGAGAAATCCATCAGCCTGTTAACAGCTGGGACAGCGCTTGTTGTTTTCACCATGTGTGTGATGGAAAGATGGCTTCCCTGTACAGTAGTTAGTTCACTGCTTAAATACCCAGCATTCACTTCCTGAGTGACCAGAGGTGTGTGTCTGTGTGCAGCCTCATGTGTGAGAAGAGGATCTTTGAAGTGATCAACGCCTCTCACCATCCTTTCCTGGTGAACCTATACGGCTGCTTCCAGACCTCAGACCACGTGTGCTTCGTGATGGCCTACTCCCCAGGAGGAGACCTCATGACCCACATCCACACCAGCATCTTCACTGAGAAACAGACCCGGTGAGCCCACAGCACCCACCCCCCAGCCACAGTCCACTGATACAGACACAGTATGATATCATCTTCACTTCTGTGTTCTCAGGTTTTACTCGTCATGTGTGCTGCTGGGTCTGGAGTTTCTCCACCAAAACCACATCGTGTACAGGTGAGTCCTCCTCATGCTGCTCTCAGATCAGTTTTACTTCACATCTCGCTGTGTGTTGGGAGCATGTAGGATAATGTGTGTGTGTGTGTGTGTCAGGGACCTGAAGCTGGATAACCTGCTGATGGATGCTGATGGTTTCATC